>NC_092707.1:248621532-249347482 GCF_047496885.1 Scyliorhinus torazame
CATTAATAATGGGAAATAAGAAAATTGCAGAGGTTTTGAACAGGTATTGCTTATCTGTCTTCAAAAGTAAAAGACACCAAAAAGAATCGTAGAAAAGCAGTTGGGCAAAAGAGGGAGGAACTTAAAACACTCACCGAGAGAAAAAGTTGAGGAAAGAGTATTAGGAAGATGAGTGGGAATAGGGCATGGTGTTCGGGATGGTATAACAGCATGAATAGAGAATTGATTCCTGTTGGCTAGCCATTCAGGATAAATGTCATTTAACAGAAAATAATCAAAAAGGCTAATGGAATACTGGTCTTTATATTTAGGGGACTAGAATATAAGGGGTAGAAATGATTTATAATGCCCTGTTTAGACCACACCTGGAATAGTGTGACCAGTTTTAAGCATTATACCTTAGGAAATTTCATCTTGGCCTTGGTGGGAGTACGATAAAAGGTTTACCTGTATTCCAAGAGTTAAAGTATGGGGAGAGACAGAGACCCATTCTGCTGGATGGGGAATCTTGAACGAGGGCATGTACTCTTTAAAAAGAATTAGAACCAAATCTTTCAGGGGTGAAATTTGGAGACATTTTTACACAGTTTAAGTGCAGTCAACATCGCATGCACCAATATCATAATAGCATCTTGAAGAGTATTTGTAAAACTCCCTAGGTGACGTTCTGCGGAGCATTCCAAATGGTGAAAGGTTATTCACCCTGCGTGGCTCCAACACATTGTCATCACAAGGAAATTCTATGCACCTATC
Source organism: Scyliorhinus torazame (assembly GCF_047496885.1). Classification (NCBI taxonomy): domain Eukaryota; kingdom Metazoa; phylum Chordata; class Chondrichthyes; order Carcharhiniformes; family Scyliorhinidae; genus Scyliorhinus; species Scyliorhinus torazame. Next base: position 248,622,286 of record NC_092707.1, read on the forward strand.
CCTGTGTAGATTGTGCAATGAACAGAGTGAAGGTGCACAATTCCAAATATGTTGACCAGCCACACGCATTCCTTGCACAAATGATGATGCCAAGTACCAGGGCTTCTGCACTGTTGCTAGAGCTTTACTGGGAAGCACGTATGCTGAAATTCTAAGAACCTACCCCAGTGCAGACTGTGACACCACACACTCTCGCAATGAGCAGAGTGAAGGTGCATAATTCTAAATACAAGGACCAGCCATATACATTTTGATTGAGGCAAATTTTGAAACATAAGTAACTTACCACAGCAAATTCCTTTGCCCTAACAAAATGGCAACTTTTGATGGCCAGATGTGGGTCAAATATGGAAATTTGAACAGTGAAAATTTGACGGTTCTCAGCACCGAGCAACTGAAAGCTGTAGCAAGAGAGGTGTAGTTAAAATTCCCCAGTAGATTGATGAGAAGTGAGCTGATCCAGTTGTTGGGATGGAACATTTGGATTTCAGGTGACTGATTGAGTAATTAGATGCAGAGCTCAACCATGTCTCCAAATCCCCTCCCCTAGCCCAATTTGAGCTGCAAAAACTCAGAACACAGCTAGACTTTAAGGAGAGGGAACGAGAGTGGGAAAGGAAAAAACAGAGAAAGAGAACAGGAAAGTGAGAAAAGAATTCTAGCTCTGAAAAATGTGAATGGAGCTAGCAGCTTTGGGAGAGCAAGACCAGACAGCTGGGAGCTACAGATTATAAATTCAACCCAGTAATACTCCCAATTGCCGAACCCAGAACACTGAGGCCCTCAGGAATGCTAGGTTAATTGTCAAATTTGAAGAGAGTGATGCGATGCCATTTTTTTTGCCACTTTGGAGAAAGTAGCAGGAGGGCTAAAATGCCTGTGGAAAGCGGGCAGCATAATCAAAGACCCCTCCCACCCAGCTTACTCACTCTTCCAACTACTTCCATCAGGCAGGAGATACAAAAGTCTGAGAACACGCACAGACTCAAAAACAGCTTCTTCCCTGTTGTTACCAGACTCCTAAAAGACCCTCTTATGGACTGACCTGATTTAACACTACACCCCTGTATGCTTCACCCGATGCCGGTGTTATGTAGTTACATTGTGTACCTTGTGTTGCCCTATTTTGTATTTTCTTTTTCTTTTCTTTTCATGAACTTAATGATCTGTTGAGCTGCTCGCAGAAAAGTACTTTTCACTGTACCGCGGTACACGTAACAATAAACCAATCCAAAAATGGCCATCAGAGATTTTTAATTCAAGGGCAGTGAGTCGTGAACACAGCCTAGTCTTTCACGTGTACCCGCCTCCCATCCATTGACTCTGTCTACACCTCCCGCTGCCTTGGAAAGCGGGCAGCATAATCAAAGACCCCATCCCACCAGGATTATTCGCTCTTCCAACCTCTTTCATCGGGCAGGAGATACAAGAGTCTGAGAACACGCACAAACAGACTCAAAAACAGCTTCTTCCCCTCTGTTACCAGACTCCTAAATGACTGGATAGGCTGCGACGTTTTTCCCTGGAGCATAGGAGGCTTAAGGGTGATCTTATAGCGATCTATAAAATAATGGGCATAGATAAGGTAGTCAACATCTTTTCCCAAAGGTAGAGGAGTCTAGAACTAGAGGGCATAGGTTTAAGGTGAGAGGGGAGAGATACAAAAGAGGCCAGAGGGAAAATGTCTTCACACAGAGGGTGGTGGGCATCTGGAACGAGCTGCCAGAGGCAGTGGTACAGGTGGGTATGATTTTAAACAGTTCCATGGGCAGGATGGGTATAGCGGGATATGGACCAAATGCGGGCAAGTGGAACTAGCTTAATGTTAGAATCTGGGCGGCATGGACAAGCTGGGCCGAAGGGCCTGTTTCCATGCTGTAAACATCTATGACTCTCTTATCGACTGAACTGATCTCTTCACACATCTTCTCTACTGAGTAGTACTGCACTCCTGTATGCTTCACCTGATTTAATTCCACATGGACAATGACCCGTGGGTGGGATCGAACCCTGATCCTCAGTGCCGTGAGGCAGCAGTGTTAATCACTGCACCACCATGCTGCCCGGGTTTTGTCCTTTCATGAACAGTGTCTCCCTACCTGTCCCAAAATGTGAGCAAGTGACATTTCACTGCTCCAGGACATAAAGGCCACTCAGTCCTTAATGCTGGAGGAAAACTTAAACGTACCTGCAGAGTCCTCCCTGGAAGTCAAAGCCCTGATGAATGGAGTGGGAGGAGGATCTATGTCCATCTCCATAAGGTCCACCTAGAGTGTGACCTTGTTTCAGGCCCTGTTACAGTAGGAATTGTGCTTGAACTACCACTAGCAGGAATTGATTTCCTCCATGGGAACATTTTTGCCGGCAGCAAGGTGTTAGCCAGCGAACCAAGCCAAGACCAACCAGAAATCAGGCGAGCAGAAAACTGGGGACGGTCCTGAGGCCCAAAACGATGAAATGGCACTCATAAAGATTGAGCGAGGGCAGAAAAACAAAGCCAGGCCATTATAGTTAGAGGTCCCATGAGGGCCAATAGGATTTAAAATACTCATGGAAATATAAAGAGATGGTGCCCACCTAGTCAAAGAGCCTGTAAGAAGCAAGCCTTAAACCAGGAAAGACAAAGGTAAAAGAATTGCCAGAAGCATAGCTGGCAGAAATCTTCTTTCTGATATTAATTGGTGACAAAAGGAACTCCCAAACAGATGAGATGGTAGGGATTGAGATGCCTCCCTCAGTCAAAAAGCCTGAACGGAGAGTAGCTGGAGCTGCACCTCCACTTGAGGGCAGTGGTTTTCCAGGGGACATAGAAGAAATTAGGAGGGCACCCATTCCAAGCCAAAGGCTAGTGTGCCAATGTTGGGTCAGCTTTCAGTTTTATGGCAAATCTAAATGGGGCCCAGAAAAGTTCCCAAATTGGTCCAGAAAGAGTGAGTGTGAGGTGTAATCTAGTTGAAAAGTCACCAGGAGGTCCAACAAGAGCTGACCACCTACCAGAGGGCAGTAGTGTTCCAAAGGACATGTTGTTACAATTCCAGCTGATGTTGTAACTGGATGGGAAGATCCCAGAATGGAATCCTGGCACAAAAGAGCGTAACTTTTATTATTTTTATAAAACATGGAGGAATGGAGTCGTAGGACCATTAATTAGTTTCAACAAGAAAAAACATCTACTAAACAAGAAAAAATTGGATTATGATACAATATACCTTTACTCCCCCTTAGCTTAATGATTACACACAGGTTTTAGGATTAACATGGATTGCAAAGTGCATCTTGATCTACAATGGTTTAATTAACACACTCCTTTTTAGCACACCAGTTGACTATGGGCAAATACACTCTCCACTCTGAACACCAAGTGAATGTTTATGGATGTTGCCTCGGAATTCTGTCACCTTTACCTGGTCTGGCCTACATGTGACTCCAGATCCACAGCAATGTGGTTGACTCTGTCATGTGAGAGTACGTTTAAGAAATGGGTGTTTATCAAATAGCTGCAGTGATGTCAGAGTGTGAGTGGAGCTTGGCTGTCTGTCTGCTTTTACTTTTGAGCTGGCAGCTACAGCGTGTGTTTGGTTTCGTTTTTAGAGTTGGAGCTGCATCCAGCCAAACAAGGTGTAATTTTGATCTCTGCATGAAAAGAATCAGATCACTTGCTAATTTAAAAGTGAGAACTGCTCTCAGTGGAGAATTTAAATCTGCTGTCTTTGTTAAAGAGGGTATTTATCTTATGGATGTTGCTAGGAAAGATTAAGGGTTACCTATAGAGTACTGTATTCTTTGGGGGGAGTATTTGAGTTGATAGTTGCTAAGATGTTTACTGTGTGTTTATTAAATGTTAACTGGATTCATAGAATAAACATTGTTTTGTTTTAAAAGTACTTTAGATCTCTGTTGCATCACACCTGTAGAGTGGGCCCTTGTGCTCCCCATAACCAAAATCTATTAAATGTTGTGGGCCAGGTGAACTCCATGATACACTTTGGGGTTCTCTAAACCCTGGCCCGTAATAAATCTTAAAATGCCTTCAGAGATGGGGCAATAAATGCTGGTCCAGCCAGCGATGCCCACATCCCACGAACAAATTTTAAAAATCCTCCCAGATGACTGTCACGTGAACGTTTCCAAACTTCACTCTCAAAAAGCATACTTATGAGAGAAGATTTTAAAAGTATGCTTTTCGAAGTGGTTTGAATTCTGATTTCAGACCAGGCTTTCCAAATTAGTTTCAAACAAAGCTTCCGCTGCAACAGCTCCCTTTTAACAGCAAATCCAGCACAGGATTTTACACCAATCCCTTTAAGGAATTTTTTTCCTGAACTGCTGTGCAAACTTCTCACATTTGATTTAACTCTCGATTACCAGACAGTATTAAAATGGCACTAGATGTTTAGTTTACCTTTGAAGGCTGCAATCCCACTCTCAATCTGATTACTGCAATTGTCTCCTAAACTCAGAACGGTTTGTTTACTCTTACTTGAGTTCTTCTGACCCATACCTTGGTCTCTGTTCACATAACTTCCAGACTTCTTGGATACTTATCTTCATTTCTCTAGTTTCCTTAACTAGATGGATTTTAGGCTTCTGACATGTTTTCTTAACCATTAATCCATGTACGGCTTTTCTTCTTGCAAGGCTGAGGGAGATGTTCCCTCTTTATCCTTCTAAAACCAACTGCTTCTAGCAGAGCTTCTTTCTCACTACCAATCTTCACTACAATCAAGTTCGCTAAACTAAAACTTAAAAAGCTTCTCTACCTTACAGGGCCCCAAATGTTCAGTAATCACTAGTGCTTTATTTATTCTTCACACTGTAGCCCTTTCTAAGCACAATAGAAACACAGTTGGAACTGAATCAGCCCCCATACATGCAAGCAGCTTTGTCCAGCATGAATCTAACTACCCTTCCAGCGATTGTTGGAATAGTTGGGTCTAGACGTAACAAAGACATGAACGAGGGCTTTAGCAGCACATGGAGTTGAGACAGTGTTACGGATGCCTGGTCAGCTCTCAACAGTGGCTAAGAGACTGGACCAGATGCCATAACATTTTTAAGTTTCAATGTGGTGCGGAATGATCGATTTGTTCCAGGAGTGATAATACAAGTAATAGGGCTTGGTTATTTTATAAACTTTATTACACTGAAAGAAAACAATATTTAAACTTATACTGCAGCTCTAATACTAAGATTCCATGCAGTTTCTTGACCTTAATACACTAGTTCCCATTAAACCTCACTTTATATAACCATGCCACTTAGACAGGCCAAGGCAATACTTGCATTTACTAAACAGTTTTTCTTCTGTTAGGGAGATTTTGTTCATAACCATTTACCAAAGTCTGCATCAGTGACAACTTCCATCTCTCTGGTTAATTTCCTGTCTTTTCTCTGTAACTGTTCAAAACCGTATTCTTTCTCTTAAGCTCCATCCACCCCCTCTAACAAAGGTTCTCCCCTGAGGTGGTCAGACTTGAATCCATTATTATATTGGCTGTCACATTTTCCACTCCTGTTGCTACAAAAGAACAGAGCTATGCTATTCATATGCAACTATAGACAGACAAATAGGCCATCAGACTCCATGATAGGATAATGACTGGTCAAACAAGGTTGTTCTGAATGACAGTGGATCTTGAGTGGATCATCCTGGCCGAACCAGGACATTGTGTATATCCCCACTAATAAAGTTAAATCTGAATGGGACAAGGTAACTTCGGCTGTGGGCGTGTCCCTGCTGCTAGCAGTCTTTTCCCATTCTATTTAACCCCTAATTTGGATGCTGCATATTGGACCTTGTTTCTGGACGCAAGTTCCTAATATCTCCCTATCATGACAATAAGTGAAGTCAGGCAATGATGGCGCGGATATGAGGTCAGATGTTCATTTTTGGATCAAATGTGACACCAAGGTTGCAAACAGAATAGTTTAACATCAATATTTTGCTAGGAAGAGGGTTGGAGTTGGCAACTATGATAAAGTTCAGAACTGATCCCGAAAACAATGGCTTCTGTCTTCCCAACAGTTAATTAGAGGACATTTCTGCTCATCCATTTCTGCACGTCAGATAAGCAATCTGATAATTTAGCAACAGTGACAGAGCCAAGAAAGATTGTGGTGAGGTAGCGCAGGGTGTCATCAGAGTACATGCGAAAACTAATGCTCTGCCTTTGGATAATGTTGCTCAGGGGCAGCATGTAGATGAGAAACATGAGGGATGGGGACTGGCAAGGAGTGATCCTTCGGGAAGGTAAACTATTGCTAGGAAGTTAACGGCATTAGCGGAAGAAGCTATTCCAAGTGATTTGCATAGACAATACCATGTATGTATCCAACTGACTGCCCTTTATATTTTATTCTGTGTGCTTTTGTAGACAGGATAGAAATTGCAATATTCTTATCACTACTTTGTTCACCCAGCCAACTGCACCATCCTTTGTTGCATTAAACTACACAAGCCAATATTATATTTGTTGTCTAAGTTGAACTAGCTGGTCTCACTTGGCTTTTGTACTCAGCAGAGGAAAAAAATGGCATGTTTATCGAACAATATCGTTCCTTTTCATGTACCGATGTACAGAGGTAATTGAAAGCTGGTTACACTTAATAATGCAGGGAATGTACAGTGCTGACACTCCTATCTTCAGACAATAAGGTGCCAATAATACCAGGCGCAGAGATGCTTTTCACAGTTGAACAACCTGTAAGTTAACCTGTAAAAATAGCCAATTGATTTCAATATTGGCACCAATGAAACAACAATCGATGGAACAAATGCAAAGAGGATGGCAAGGTGCAAATCTAAATATTAAAAAAAAAAAAAAAAAATCTAATAATGATCCCATCATCCGGAGATGAAAATAAAGGTTGTGGGAGAAACTCCAGGGACTAAGCACAACATACTTCCCAGAGAGATTTACATCAGCCAACCTAGGTAAATACTGAAGAGGTCCCGGTATTCCACAGATCAACTACTAGACTGAATAATTTAGTATGTTTAGTACTAAAGCATTTGTAAATTAAGAGACAAAACTGGTTAAACCACAATTGTAGCATTCTCCCCATGCAGTAAAATATATTCTCAGTTCATCAGTTACTGAATTAGTCACCGATAACCAAAATATTGCTTACCAAAAAAGGTTTCTAATATTGAGATGATTCATGTATGTGATCAGGCCAGGGACAAAATACATCTCCTGGTTCTAGCTCAATCAGAAATTGTGATCGGTACTTGGCTCTTCACCAAGATGCCCAGGAATCTATGATAATCTGGTCATTGTCTGAATGCACTTTTCTGATTGGGTTGTGGGCTGATTCGGTGGACAGAGTCTGGCCCACATAGAGGCAAGAGGGGTAGTGCAGAGGACTGGAGCATGTGGTGCATCTGCAGCTGCCAACAGCTGATGGCAGTGACTGGGAGTGGGGTGATGATGGAGATAAATGGCAGAAGGGAAGGAAAACAGTTCTCCTGGCTGGAGGGATTTCTTGAGTGTGGCATGGGGAGGGAGAAATGGAAGTATAGAATGGGGATGGAATGGCCTGGCATGGGATAAAATGAATGGGATTGACATGGTATGGGAAGGTTGGAATGGTGATTTAAAGAAGAAGTGCTTTTGCAATAAAAATACTAATTTCACCACAATTGTTTTGAGAATCTCCTAGTATTCAAATAATGTCATTTATTTGCCAGGGTCAGAGGAGCACTTTGCTGTCTTTGAACTCTATGCATAAAAGCAGAAAGGCTTTTTAAAGCCTTTGAGAAACCCCCAGGCTGTTTTCAGCTTAGAACACAAGAGTTATTTACCTATCAAATGAAATTATACAACAAGGAGGGAAGAATCACGTTCGACTCATTATCTAATAATCAACGTAGAGCCATTGGATCATCATAAATTGATTCATTAATATCCTTTTCTGGAAATAATCTGGTCACCATTACCTGGTCTATGCCATATGCGACTCCCAAGTCCCACAACAATAGGGTCTTAACTGATTGTCAGCTAAGGTTGCTTGGCAAGCCACTGTGTTGCATCAAACAATGACAGCAATAGGGGGCATGGCAATCATGTTGGCTTTAAACATGTCGAGTGATGAGAAAGGACAAGATCAGGAACAGTACAAGGTGAGAGTTGTCAGTGAAGATTGTAGAAGCATCAAAGAAAGTAGCCAAGAAAATATTGAGACGATGGAGAAAGAGAGGAAATGTGTTGAAGCAAGAGAGGAACATGGGATTTCCAGGAAGACGGGGAAGGCCTAAAATGGAGAGATGTGGTGGTGAGAGACTTAAAACACAGTGGGATTAAATGAGGAATGGGTGCCAAACAGGAGGAGATGCAGAGGGGTAATCAACCAGCGCTGTGGCAACTCCAAATAAAATGGAAGAAGCCTCAAGAATGTTTGTCAGATCAGTGACACCTACTCCAAAAATGAATAATATTCCTTTAAAATTCCCTTGTCCTCCATGACAAGCTAGAAATTAAGATCAAACTGCCCTCTCCTCTCATATGAACATCTTTAAAGTGACACTGCAACAATTAGTCATAGATCTTCCTAAATGGGAACTCGAGACTTGGTACCTCTACTTCTACAAACATTAAAAAAGAGCGGGATTATGGATCAACCAACATTAGAGGACATTAGTATCAAACTTTAATGAAGATGAATGGAATCCATACATGGAATTTCATTAAAATTGCCGATTTAAGTATCAATATTAAAATTCTGTATTATTTAATACTTGCAAACAAAAGGTCAGTAATCGCATGTGTATAAAAGAAAGCAATAACATTGGTTTACCAAACCAGGTGATACTCAAAATAAGATCCAAATTCTACAAACAGAAAGCTAGGATATGCATGTGCAGAGTCCCTATACAATGTGAAGTGTTTCATTTTCAACCGAAGAAACATAATCCACTGTCCATCCAGCTCCTCTGGTTGTTCAATTCCATTAAATAAGATCAGCAACTAGAAAGCAAAAAATGAAACAAATTTTAATATTTGAATTAAGTTAAAAATCTACATAACCTAAATTACATGTACGCAGAACATACAAGACAGCCTATGTGTGCGCTTAATTTGTTTCCAAAAATTATTTTAAGGAAAAATGAATGGAGGAAGCGGTGCCTTTATGACCTTCAATTAATTAACCCAAGGTTTGTGAAGTCACAGGACTATGAAACTACCATTTGTTTTCTGGATGGTAGAGTTTTACAATTGCTGTGATCATCTTGACTATCAGCGTCAGGGCTGTATGTTTACCAGTTTACAGTATTCGGTTAACTGGGGGGAAAACAGGAAGAAAATAAGAATTAAGGGAAGCAGATATGATCCATCACCCAAGGTTTTGTTCCCGAGCACTATACAGCAACACCTTCTGAAACTGAGCATACAGATTGGTGCCAAATACTAAGCTGTGGTGGACTCCGGCATTTGATGCTGAGGTCACATGGAGAATGGTTGTTGGCACCAAGCAGCACATGCTGGCATTATTAACCCGGTGTGATTTGCCATTTTTAGGAGAGCACAGGCAAAAGTAACTTTCGAAAAGAGAAACAGACAGAATCACAGCAAACTGCATCATTCTATTTCCTGAAACATGGAATGTGGCTGGGAAAGAAGGGTATAGAGAAGAGGATTCCAGTGTAAACACTGTGTGGATGTAGCGAGGTATTCGCACAAACGCGATTTGCCTGCTATAAGCAATGGCTGGTATAACAGGATAGCACTATTATTGTATTCTATCATGTAACAAAAAGTTTTCCTCTGTGTAGTATTTATTTTTAGTTGTTTCCAGCACCACTCTGACCTGCAATCAATGCTTAGTAAACTATTGATCGTACACAATTTAGAGGTTAGTACACAGTGCATAGATAATTCTTCCAATCAAGTGTACGTCAACAATGTGCAAACTAGTGAGCAAGCACAGCTCTTTCTGACTCAAATAAACTTAGTACTTAAAACGCTATAACCACCAATCTTATTGATGTTAACTTAATGCAAATTGTCAGCAAACTGAACATTTTAAGTGGAAGGGACTGTAGTTCAAGCTAAGGGTTCTAGGTTTATTATTGACATCAGAGGACTCCAGGACAAGTGACACTGACAGGCAGATCATTCATGCAGCAAAGTTCTAGACATGATTGCACATTCTCAGGCCTATCCTTCATTTCTGTTGAGGAACCTGTGAGGGGTGATATCGGTTGTTCGTTTGCTTGTGCAAATGAGCTGATATAGCTTTGTATTGGTACCAATATGGAAAGGTGACGTTTCTTGCTGTTTATATGTGAAATGTTACGTAGTTGATTTTCAAATCTTTGTTACTGTTGACCGTTTAACAACCAAAATATTCTCAGCCACTTGTTGAAGAATACCCAGCCAGATCAGAGAATGCTGTAATTTGAGCTCACCATTCATTGGCATTTCATCAATCTGTGTGGAGTAGTACTGTTCAATATCTCGCAGTATACGAATGTCATCATTCTTAACAAAGTTGATAGCCACACCTTTCCGGCCATATCTGCCTGATCGACCAATCCTGAAATTCAATACAAGAGTATGTCAACATCCAATACTGTTGCAGGATTTACCAGGAGTGGAAGGTTAATAGCTTCAACAGGCAGCAGCTCCCAGAGTACTAACACAGCAACTGATCAACAGCACCCAATATAAAAACAATTCATCACATTACCTGTAATCAGTTACTGAAGACAATTTCTCCTAGGTTAGAATTTACTAGTTGATTGTTTTGAAGATTTATCCCGAAACAAGATAAAATATTCGCTAAGCATCCCCTATACTCCAATTGCTTCTTCACATATGAAATTTGCAAATTACACTTTTAATCTGATAGTCTGCCTTGCTCACATTGTTGTAGTGCAGTTTATTTCATTCTCCCAATTACCATAAACCGTTTAATCCCCAGATGTTCCATACTACACAAGTGAATAGGGTGGCATTGGAGATACTTTGAATTTCACTATCAGCAAGGTAGATAATAAAATAACATCTATTATTTCACTTCAGAACCAGACTGAAACTAAAGTACAAAAAGGGAGCACAGACCAAGAAAATTGGGTTGACAAGTTCTGTAGGCTCAAAAAAAGCACTCATTATTAAATTAAACCTGGTGTAAGAAAAACATGCCAAGATTACCTGTGGATATACAATTCTCTGTTATTTGGCAAATCATAGTTTATGATCAGCGAGACTTGAGGGACATCCAACCCTCTTGCCCAAACATCCGTAGAAATAAGCACTCGACTGTAAAGCAAACAGGGGAAGCAGTTATCTTTAGAACATCACCATCAGAAGTAGTCAGTGAAACAGTTTTCAAACAGCACTCACCTTGCGCCGGAACGGAATTCCTTCATGATGGATTCCCTCTCCTTTTGAGGCATGTCACCATGCATTGATGACACTGTGAAATTAGCTTCTCGCATTTTTTCAGTGAGCCAATCCACCTGCAGTCAAGAAAAACCAATATTGGAAGCTATCGACTGATCCCTTTTGAGGACAGTAGTTATTTTGCACCATTCTTAATTTTTTTTAAATTCTACTTCGTTCAGCATCTGAAATGAACAAAATTATATTAAATGAAATTTAGAACAGAATTTTTCATTCAGAGGCAGCGAAAACAACATCCACAGGAACTCCAAAATTTGTTTTGAGTGAAACCGGTCAGTAAAATTCAGAAGGAACCCACACTTAATTTGAGTCAACTATGCTATCTCTATTTCTTTTATTTGCACCCCATAATTCTTGTCCTCTTGGTTGCAATGCACAATTTAAAAAATATTGTAAATTTCTTGATGATTTTCAATAAATTATTGTTTTACTTATTCCTTCCAATCCTTTGTTTCTTTGTGACTTGTGTCTGTAGAAGTGTATATGTGGCACACATACACGCACAAGCATTTTTTTGAGCGACAGTGTTTCCAAGAGTTACAGTTTTGCATTATTCTTATACTATAAAAGCACTTTATGAACATATTCAAAACTAACTTACCTTTCTACAAAATTTTCATGCCCATTACTTTAAATCACAAATCTTCTTCTTTCGTGCAAGTTCATTCCATCCAACCTTCAGAGAAGGTAGACAGGTAACAGTGTCTCAAAACCATCAACCTTGGGACGGAGTCTCTGCTGGATTTTGTCTGTTTTCAGTTCGGGTAGTTCAGGTCAGGTCAAGGGTTGCCCAGATTACTCAGAGTGTGGGAAAAGACAGGCCTTCAAAGCCAATAACTAGTCGGCGGCTGGCCACTGCAGCTCTGAGCCCAACAATTTGGTTAGTTATTTTACTCATCTAATAATAATTAAAAATTCATACAGGGCAGCTTAAAAAATTGTCCGGTTTTCAGAGACTGCCAATTTCTGCATAGCTGGATTTGAGACACAGTATCTCTACCTACATACACATCACCATCCTGGAGTCAGGAACCCACCAGCTCACTGTCAATACCAACTAATGTAGAAATTGCAGTTAATTTTCCTCCCCAAAGCAGACAAATGTATCATAAAAGCTAGCCGCCTTAATCACTGGTCTAGAGGGCAGCACGGTGGCGCAGTGGGTTAGCACTTCTGCCTCATTGCACCGAGAGCCCAGGTTTGATCCCGGCCCTGGGTCACTGTCCATGTGAGGTTTGCACATTCTTCCTGTGTTTGCGTGGGTTTCGCCCCTATAACCCAAATATGAGCAGGGTAGGTGGACTGGCCACAATAAATTGCCCCTTAATTGGAAAAAATGATTTTTTCCAATTAAGGGGCAATTTCGCGTGAAGCACCATGAGGCAGCAGTGCTAACCACTGCGCCAGAGTGCTGCCCAAAATCAGTACATTCACGATGTACTTCAGAATGCTTGTTGGTTTTCCTTGCAAAACAAAAAGAATTGATTGTCAACTCAAGCTACAAAAAATTTAATGCAATGCCTGTTCTGCAAGTTTAGAAAATGGGTGGATAAAGAATGTTTTCTGTACCTTCCGTTTTGTATTGCAGAAAATAACAGCTTGAGTAATGGTCAGCGTGTCATACAAATCACACAATGTGTCGAACTTCCACTCCTCCCTTTCAACTGCTACAAAGAACTGTTTGATTCCTTCCAAGGTCAACTCATCACTGTAAACACAATACCATCAACTATTATTTTTTTTTAAATGCGTGAACATCAACGTGAAGCGGCAGAGTTGTGCTTTTGAACCTCTATTGGCTGCAGATGCATCTTTGGCCCTCTGATTGATTTGTTTTCTAGCTCCCAATGTAAAACCTTGTCCCAGCAGGGAATTAATTCCTCCTTCAGTTAATTGTAGGCTACAGTCAAACATATAAAACCTTACTTTTATGCCAGCCTGTATGACTTCCACTTGAACACACACTAAGAAGGCACATGGAAGACAAATGGGAACTAGATCTGTCAAAACATTAAAATGGAACCTGCTTTTTAAATCTTCCAATTGTGCTGCAGTTTAACTGCACAGGTGACAATGGGACAGGCATCCATTTCTCTGCTGTTGAAAAAGGACAAGGACGCAGTGTGGGTCGTACAGGCCAATATCGTTATTCAATGTGGATGCCAAGATTCTGTTAAAGGTTGGAGGAGTGCCTCTCGAAGGTGATTGAGGAAGAGCAGACAGTGTTCGTGAAGGGCAGACAGTTATCGTAGAATGTGTGGCGTTTGTTGAATGGGGTGCTTTCTCCGGGAGAAGGGAAGGAGTTAGAGGTGGCTCTGGATGCAGAGGTGTTTGATCGTGTAGAGTGGAGGCATTTGTTTCCGGTATTGGGCGAGGTTTGGGATAGGGCCCAAGTTTGTGGCTTGGGTGAAACTGTTGTATAAGGACCCGATGGCAAGTGTGCATACAAACGAGATGCATTCAGGGTACTTCCCTCTGCACAGGGGAACGAGGCAGGGGTGCCTCACATACCCCCTTCAGTTTGCGCTGGCAATAAAGCCCTTGGCCATTGCGCTGAGGTGCTCGGATAAATGGAGGTGGGGTGGAGCATAGGGTGTCCCTTTATGCCAATGATCTCCAATCCGGGCTAGTCAGTGGGAGATATAATGGGACTGCTTAGGAGATTTGGGACTTTCTCAGTATAAATGTGAAATTTGGGAAAAGTGAGTGCTTTGTGGTATCTTCTCCGGGTGGCAACAACCCACTTTAGGTGTCTGGGAGCGCAGATGGGGCTTGGGATTGGGCTCAGCTCCACAAGTTGACCTTTACGAGTTTGGTGGGCAGGGTTTAGGGGGATTTTCTGAGGTGGAATAGCCTTCCCGTATCGTTGGCAGGCCGGGTGCAGGCGGTCAAGATGAACATTTTGCTGTGGTTTTTAATCTTGTTCCAGTGCCTGTCGGTCTTTTTGTGGAAAACATTTTTTATGGGGTGGAGAGGCTGATTGTGTGGGCGCTAAGGTAGCAAGGATTAGGAGGTCAGTGCTCCAGAGAGGGAGACTGTTTGCGGGGCTTGGCCCTTCAAACTTGTTATTCTATTACTGGGCGGTGAACGCTGAGAAGGTGCGGGGTTGGAGTAAGGAGACAGAGGCTTTGTGGGTGAAGACGGGGGCAGGTTTTTGTAAGGGGTCGGGGTTGCGGGTGTTGGTAGCAACGTCGCCTTAGTTTGCCCCAGGGAGGTATTCAGGGAGTCTGGTGGTAGTGACCACGCTGAAACTATGGAGGCAGTTTCGGCAACACTTCAAGTTGGGGGCAGGGTTGAAGTTGATGCCAATTCGAGGGAACGATGGGTTTAAGCCTGGGAGGATGGATGCAAGCTTTTGGGGATGGGAGGAGTAGTGGATATAAAGGATCTGTTCCTAGAAGGATGGTTTCAGAGTCGGGAGGAGTTGTGCATGACGTTTGGAGTGCTGCGAGGGGAGAGTTTCAGGTACATGCAGGTGCAGCATTTTGTGAAAAAGGTCTGCCGACCTTTCCGGTGGCACCACCCTCCTCGTTGCTGGAGGGGGTATTGGTCGGTGATCGGGTTGGGGGGGGGGGGGGGGGGTTGTTTTTTGTGTTAGTTTTATTTTGTAAATGTTGTGTTTTATACATGTTTCATTGTTAAAACTTTAAAAAGTTGAATAAAAATATTTTTCAATAAAATTGAATGCAAATAAAATACTGAGTGAAAGTTGAAGTTAAAAATGACATGCACGTTATAACATAAATGATGGCCATGGCTCTGTTGGTTGTGCTCTCACACCCAATTCAAAAGGTTCTGGGTTTGAATCCCACTCCGGGGCTCAAGCACAAAAATGACTGAGCACACTGCAGTGTAGTGCTGAAGGAGTATTATGCTGTTGAGAGGTGCTGTCACCTGGTGCAGTGTAGGGGCCGGCAAGGTGCCGTGCTGCAAAAGGGGGCGGGGGGGGGCAGCGGAGAAGAGGCCAACCGAGAAGGAGCAGGGGGACACAAAATATGCAGGCAACCTTCTGGTCTTACATATTTACTTTCTAATGAAACATGACGCTCACTTAAATCTGACATCAATGGTCTTGCCTACCCTGTTGATTAGAGAATGCAACATGGATGCAACGTACAGAATTATTTTTCTACAATTTCCAAAAATTTAAGTAATGGGGAAAGAGTAATTTCTGGGTAGGCCTAATTTATACAGTTCATAGTAAATTACTGTGGCAATACAAAGTGCAGTTTTTGTAATTCCAATAAATGAAGAAATTCACATTGCAATGGCTTGTACTGAAATCACCCAATGAGATTGCAAAATAACTTGAAATGGCACCGTTACTAATGCAGAAACAACATACCGTTTGACAAGGATTCGGATCGGGTCAGTCATGAATTTGTTGGTCATTTCCAGGATTTCATGAGGCAGTGTAGCACTGATCAGAATTACCTGTGTGGCTGGAGGCAAATATCTGTACACATCATAGATCTGCTCCTTGAAACCTGCAGTCAGAACACAAAATTTAATGATACTGCCAGACAGAACATACAAACACCTCAGATTGGTTTTCATGTAATATTTCAAATCAATTCATCTTTCATAAAATCCCTACAGCGGCCATTCGGCCCACAGAGTCTGCATCAACCCTCCGGAAGTGCACCCTTGCCAAAGGCCACTCCCCTGCCCTATCCCCGTAACCCCACATAATCTTTGCACCCTACCTAGGCCCATTCCCCTGCCCCACCCCATAACCCCACATAACCTTTGGACACTATGGGGCAATTTAGCATGCCAATCCACCTAATCTGCACATCTTTGGACTGTGGAAGGCAGCACGGTGGTGCAGTGGGTTAGCCCTGTTGCCTCACGGCGCCGAGGTCCCAGGTTCGATCCCGGCTCTGGGTCACTGACCGTGTTGAGTTTGCACATTCTCCCCGTGTTTGCGTGGGTTTCGCCCCCACAACCCAAAAGGATGTGCAGGGTAGGTGGATTGGCCACGCTAAATTGCCCCTTAATTGGAAAAAACGAATTGGCCACTCTAAAAATTTTTTTAAAATCTTTGGACTGTGGGAGGAATCTGGAGCACCTGGAGGAAATGGGGAGAACGTGCAAACTCCACAGACAGTCATCAAGGTTGGAATCAAACCTGGGTCCCTGGTGCTGGGAGGCAGCAGTGCTAACCATTGTGCCACCATGCCACGCATGATTCAACAGAGAATAAAATTTAGGATTAAAGATAAAATAGGCCCACCCCCCCCACCAGCCTCTACTATAAGCATTTTAAAATATTTACTTAAAACTAACACTGTGTCTAGACCAAAAGCACAAACTATTTGAAACTATTGGGATTGGGGAGGATAACAAGTTATTGAAGGGAAATGAACATAGGAACAGGAATAGACCATTCAATCCCTCGAACCAATTGCATAATGCAATTAGGTTATGGTTGATCTACATAGTGATCACATTTAAACCACCTTTGGCTATATCCCTGGTACCAGTATTCCTTGTAAGCTGCATAGTCACCCAAAAGGTATTGCTGGGGCACTCAAATTGAGATACTGCATCTATGCTAAAGTGTTCAAAGGTACGGAGCTTAAGTACGGTGCTCTTTCCAAGGGCCGGTGAAGACCCGACGGGCTGAATGGCCTCCTTCTGTACTGTAGGGATTCTATGAACATACAGTAAAAAGTTAGCAGGAGCTCTGCACAATGCCCAAATCCCCCTAAAAAGTCAGTCACACTCAATCTTGAAACTTTCAACTGAGCCAACCTCAACAGCTGGGGGAGGCAGTTCCAGACCGCCACTAGATGTTGTGCAAAGAGGTGCATCCTGATCTTGCTCCTTAATTCCTGCACCAGAGGAAATACTTTATCTTCCTCAACTACTGACTCCCTTTATATTTTCCAACATCTTATATTAGGTCATCCTTCAGAAAACTACCCCCAGAATTTAAGGATCCTTTGTACCTTTGTTCAGCATCTCATCTGCTTCATCAAGAACCAACATTTTGATGGCACGTGTCCTCAGGCTCCGTCTTCGGATCATATCTGTTAAAATAGAAGTCGTGGTCAGAATCACCTTCCATGTGTCACTGGTCTGCCAAGGTATGGCCGACAGCTCACCAATTAAAGTTTGGAGTATGTGCTCTAACTACAGGGCCTGACTCCTTCAAATCAACTGATACACCACAAGCTACATTAAAATATTTCATCCCACCAAGATTTTGGTATATATTTAATTATTAAAAATACTTGAGGGCAGTTGATGACAATGGACCATAATATTCTTGGTATTTGTAGTCACCATCAGACTGTCACTCTGTGCCCAGGTACCTTCGTAGACTTTCTTCTGTGCCTCTTTTGACTCCGGTCAAGATTCCGGCATGTTCTTGAGGCCCAGAAATCCAGTTCTGTCAAAGTGATAGAGGACACGCTCCCTTTTTAAAACAAAACAGCACTAGCTGCCGTAAAACAGACAAGTTAAAGATCCCATTGAAATGGACATACAAGGGAGAATGCAAGGGTCTGAGGTGGGTGAGTTGAATCCGGCTTCCAAATGGGTTTGTGGGTGGTGGTGGGGGGGGGGGGGGGGGGTTTATTGACCTCAATAACACCATGCTGTAGTCTGCTCCCATTAATAGCTATAAGGGCACAACAATTCAGATACAAATGTGGTGAGTCGAATAGTCTAACTCTACCTCTAAAGTTCTACAATTTCAATTACTAACAACTGTGACTAAATGAATGGGTGCCTTTACATCAAGCACACTGTAGGTTTCTGAAGTTTTCTAAATGAGTTGTTTGTTTACGATTATCTATTTTATTAGACCGCCTGATTAACAGCAAGTGGATGAACTGCAATGAAGCACAGAAGTTTTGCATCAACTGACAACAATGGAAAGATAAATACTGAAAAAGTAACTTACTCAAGAGAAATAGAACATTTAATTTTTTTTTAAATGAAGGACAGAACAGATTGCTTACCAAATACACGTCCTGGAGTACCAGCAACTACATGCTGTCCATAGTCTAATTTCCGAATGTCTTCTCCAACATTTGTACCTCCAATACACGCATGGCACTGTACATTCATATAGTCACCAAGAGCAAGGAGTACCTGATGAATGGACACAAGATACAATAAAATAGTACCAAACAACACACAGCAACCTATTGCTAGGAACTCAGCATGTAGAGAATCAGGAGGGACTAGTAGATCCTACAGCCATATACCCATCGACAGCCACTAAACATTTTCAGATTCCTCTTATTTAAAAGTTTTCAGTAGATTTTGCTGTGATAAAAGTTTACAATATGATCGATGTGAAGCAAGTGAGCCTATGACTCCATTTAAGAGAGATGCTCATTAAATTAATTTAGACCTATTCTTACTTGTCTGATGTCCAGTTAAAACTTAGACACCGACTATCCAATTCAGACCCAGATAAGTTATAAATAAACAAATACCCTATTGCATTTTAATTTTAAAGTCATCCCTCAACTCTAGTGGATGGTAGGATTCGGTTCATGTATGGTGCCACAGCAAAGCCCTTCAGTTTTCATTGAGTGCCCATGTGAGCACGTTCTAGAAAGGGCCATGGGACAGAAACAGAAGAGATTTATTCTTGCAGCATTAACTCGGGGCACTGATGCCAATTGTAATATGCTGTTTCTGCCCAGGCTGGAATCAGCTAACTCAGCGTGACCATGGATCTACCAAGTTACACAATGCATTCTGTCAGTACACCACAAGGCAAGTTGCAACTTAGTAGAAGGATGAAATAGAAATCAGGGACATGCCCTTGAATTAGTATCACACAATAACTAGTCTTGCTTTAATGCAGTCTTGCTTTTATATCAGGAAGGATATACTGATTGAAAGTAGATATACCATAACATCGGAGGGAAAACGACTAGAGCCATTGAGTTACACAGATGGAAGAGATTAAATTCAATTTTTTAGATCTGAAATTTAAAAAAAACAACATTGGGGATCAAATCCTCCGATTCAAGTTACAATTAGGGACACTGGTTCATAACAACTGAATAACTCAAACAGCACTTTTTTAAAAACGGTGATTGCAGGATATTTACCAATGTTTATTGGTAGATATTAGATTCTGTGAAAGTGACAAACTAGTAACATTGAAAATGACATTTCAGCTGGGGAACTGTGTGTAAGCCATGTTGGCTGGGTATGGTTGTTGGTTGGGGGGGGGGGGGGGGGGGGGGGGGGGTTAGTTACTGAGTTATGTTTACATTTGTAATTGTTGTTATAAAATCATTAATGCCTTAAGAAAATGTTTGTTTTTAAAAAAAAAAAGATTTTTCAGTGGTGTATTACCAGTTTCAGTGCTGGAAGACAGATTTATAACACGTTTAATTCTTACCTTCTGTATCTGCCCTGCGAGCTCCCGAGTTGGTGCCAATATTAAAGCCTGGGTTTCACGGACCTAAATTTAAAAAATGTATTAAAAGGGAAATAAACTACATTTAAAGATGTGCAAGTTGGGGCGGCACGTGGCACAATGGTTAGCATTTCTGTCTACGGCGCTGAGGACCCGGGTCCGAATCCCGGCCCTGGGGTCACTGTCCGTGTGGAGTTTGCACATTCCCCCCGTGTCTGCATGGGTTGCACCTCCACAACCCAAAGATGTGCAGGTTAGGTGGATTGGCCATGCTAAATTGTCCCTTAGTGTCCATGGATGTGCAGGTTAGATTCCGGGGATGGGGGCCTGATTGGACTGAGGTCAAGTGCTCTTTCAGAGGGTCGTTGCACATTCAATGGACTGAACGGTCTCCTTCTGCACTGAAGGCATTCTATTGCGAACTGTCAACTGGACATTTCATTAATTCAATACTGATAGGCGGCACGGTGGTGTAGTGGTTAACACTGCTGCCTCACAGAGCTGAGGACCCGGGTTTGATCCCAGCCCCAGGTCACTGTCCGTGTGGAGCTTGCACATTCTCCTCGTGCCGGCATGGGTGACACTCCCACATACCAAAGAAGTGCAGGGTAGGGTGGATTGGCCACGCTAAATTGCTCGTTAAGTGGAAAAAAAAAAAAAATAGAATTGGGTGATCTAAATCTATAAAAAGAATTCAGAACCGATGCTAAACCGATCTATGTAAAGCATGCTCTCTTCAACATCAAGACAACTTGCTGCTTTATTTCTTTGTTTATAGAGTCCTAAATACAATCAATTTACTGGGGACAAGTCAAATGCATTGTTAATAAGTTTTACCTGAATGTCCAGGCATTGTAGTACCGACACACAGAAAGTTGCTGTCTTTCCTGTTCCAGATTGGGATCTAGAAAATAATAATTAGTATGAAATAGCAGTAGTACGGTTTCCACAGCAAAACACCTCTGCCATCCATTAAGATCAACAAGGCAATCCTGGAAATGTGGACATTTTCCATATCTTGGGAGTCTACTCCCAGTGAAGGCAAGTATAGACAAGAAAATTCAGAATTGCCTCCAACATGCCAGCTCAGTTATCAGCTGATTGAGGAAAAGATTATTTGAGGACCAAGATCTCAAACCCAAGACTAAGGTCATGGTTTACTGAGTTCCTATGCTGCATATGCTTTGGAGACTTGGACAAACTGCAGCAGGCACCTCAAGAACTGGAGAAGTACAATCAGTGGTGGTGCCTTAGCAAGGTCTAGTGGCAAGAAAGACGATTCAACAGCCTCTCTCTCCCAAGTCTAGCAACGGTGCTAATCACTCAAAACCAACATTGTTCATATGTCTTGATACCCGACTCCTGAGCAGGAAGCTCCCAGCAGGACGACAGGAACATTTTAGGGATGTCCTTAAAACATCCCTGAAGAGGACAAACATCTCTACCGCCAGTTGAACATCCCTGGTTTGTAGCTGACCAAAATGGAAAAGGTTCATTTGCGAAGGCACGGAGCACATTGTGAGACATTGTTGGGAGCATGCAGAGGCCAAAATAAAGCATCGGAGAGAGCGCCAACAACTCATCCACCCAACTCTACAAGCACCAACTGCCAAAAGTGGCAGTCTGCAGATTGGGCAGTGAAATTATCAGCCATCTCAGAACTCAAAGAGCCAGAGTGGAGCCATGATTCCGAGGGACTGCCTAAGACAACAATAATTTACAACAACGTACTTGGTCAGAATCAAAATTAAACTTACTGAGCAATGACATCTCTCCCTTTGATTATTTGTTTGATGGCTCTTTGTTGAATAGCTGATGGTTTTTCAAAGCCTACAAAAAGTAAAACATGTATTAGCACCATCGTGTTCTACTTTCAACCATATGATTTTCTTAATATGAAGTAAGAAAGCATTCCTTGACACAAGCTAGAGCAAAAAGTATCCCATCCAGCTGCTTACTTTACACCTTCATTGTGTACAGCACTAACAGCACTATTAATGGCACATGCTAATGTAATCCAATATTTATACTGGTCGCTATGGAATCACTTTTTCAAATCACCATTCATGGCTGCTTTATGACTTTTTGAATATCTCCAAAGAATACATCAGGCTCAAGAAGTTCAAGTATTAGGTTTTGGATCCAGCAATTGCAAAGAACAGACTCCATGAACTGCTCTGTTTCCCCCCATAACTCGTTATTATAAATACTTTGCATTAAAATCTCTCCATCATCCGTGTTACCTCTCTGCAATGAGTAGCAGCAACTCCACAAAGCTTCTTTAGTAGTATTCTCCTAAACCTGTGATCTCTACCTTCTAGGCCAGTGGTAGCAGGTGCGTGGGAACAATATAATCTCCAGGTTTCTCTCCAAATCTCAAACCACCAACCACCTTGATCTAGGGCACTTATTGCTGTTCTTTCATAGTCACAGGCTCAAAATCCTGAAAAGTCCCGACCTAGCAGCACTGAGGGAGTATGTCCACCACACAGATTACAGCAAATTCAAAGATGGTGATGCAGTGCCACCTTCTCGAGGGCAACTAGAGATAGACAATAAATGCTGACCTTGGCAGAGATTTGCATGTGTTGGAATATGAAAAAAAGATCCCATTTGGAATTGTATATATGTTTTCAAACTGCAAAGAGATCCACAAGGTAAGCACATGTCTGTCATTTTGTGATCATATCTCAAATTTTTTCAACTACTAGCCACAGGCCAATTAAACAATTACATTCTTCTAACACATTCTTCTAATGGGGCAGCACGGTAGCCTTGTGGATAGCACAATTGCTTCACAGCTCCAGGGTCCCAGGTTCGATTCCAGCTTGGGTCACTGTCTGTGCGGAGTCTGCACATCCTCCCCGTGTGTGCGTGGGTTTCCTCCGGGTGCTCCGGTTTCCTCCCACAGTCCAAAGATGTGCGGGTTAGGTGGATTGGCCATGATAAATTGCCCATAGTATCCAAAATTGCCCTTAGTGTTGGGTGGGGTTACTGGGTTATGGGGATAGGGTGGCGGTGTTGACCTTGGGTAGGGTGCTCTTTCCAAGAGCCGGTGCAGACTCGATGGGCCGAATGGCCTCCTTCTGCACTGTAAATTCTATGAACACCAGCTCTTTTTCTTCTTTGAGTAGCTAATACATATAGACCTTATTAAGGAGGTCTAGTTTTAGGGTACTCTGAACAGAATTTTGAAAACCACTGTAAAACATTGTAATAGATTTGCAGTCAAAGAAGAAACACAAAGTATTTATAGTGCAGTTGACTGCATGTCTCACAGTCAATACTGACTGATTGAATCCCAGTCCCATTGTGCCTGTAACTCTAAACCCTGCTATAATTGTGCTAATCTTGTTCGTATAGATTAATGGCAATGCCCTGCGTAAACCATTTTAAATCAAATATTACACAAGAGCTTTTTTATTCTCAGAGTAAAGAGTCAGAAGAACAGATGTTTCATTATTGATGGGATGGGGGCACTGGAGAAAGATAAAACAGAGTTAGGGACTCCCAACAATTTCTGCAGGCATACATCTGAATAAAAACACAAAGGATTAACTGGAAGTGGGTCTGGTTATCCTGCTTAGAACTCAAGTCACAGAGATAAAGTACATCTCTAAGAATACCTGACAGATACATGTATCATAATAGACGACATAGTGGGAATTATAGTAGAAAGATGCCTCAACTCTTCTTATAATACCCATTACGTAAATGGTACCTACATGCATAAATGCAGTTTGAGGGGTCTCCTATTCACCGGTCAGTTGCATCGCCAAAAGGTAATTTTTTCCTAAGCCATTGAGGCCTGAATTGTTTACACACATACACTTTGGTGACAATTGCTTAATTTAAATTTGCAATTACAAACACAATGCCTTTTATTGCAGGAAAGGGACTGCTTGAGAACTGACAGTGTAATAAGTTAATTTCTTCTCAGTTTGCAAATTAGTTCTTCCCATTGCAGCTCTATGACAATAAGCAGGAATTATTCAACAGACAGATAAACACTGCGGAAAGGAAAGGCTGGATGGAGACAGGCTGGAGAGGAATAAACCAGGATCTGAGAAAAGTGAGTCTCTTTTTGCTGGCACATTTGAAGATGCAGGGTGCCATACAGTTCAGTCCTCAGACCTCAATGGTTTACAATTTATATAAATGATCTGCAAGCAGGGACAGAATGTAACATAGCAAAATTTGCAGAGGATACTTAAATAGGTGGGAAAGCAGACACTGAAGAGGAGATAAAGATTTTACAGACGGATATAGATAGGTTAGGAGATTGGGCTAAAATCTGGCAGATGGAGTTTAATGTAGATAAGTGTGAGGTTCTCCATTTTGGCCGAAAAAATAGAACAGCAAATTATCAAACTGGAAAGCAGATTCAAGATGTGTCTCGGCAGAGGGATCTGGGTGTCTTTGTTCATGAATTGCATGCAGAAAGCCAGCATGCAGGTACAGCATGCAATTAAAAAGGCAAATGGAATGCGAAAGACGTGGTTGTTAGGTGAATTAGACATTCGGAATTCTCCCTCAGTGTACCTGAACAGGTGCTGGAGTGTGGCGACTAGAGGATTTTCCACAGTATCTTCACTGCAGTGTTAATTAAGCCTTGTGACAATAATAAAGATTATTATTATTGCAAAAGGACCAGAGTATAAAATTAGAGAGGTGTTGCAATTGTATAGGGTGTTGGTGAGACCACATCTGGGGTATTGCGTCCAGTTTTGGTCTCCTTATTTGAGGAAGGATCTGGTGGCATTGAAGGCAGTTCAGAGGAGATTTACCAAATTGATTCCAGGGATGGAAGGGTTGATGTAAGAGATTAAACAGCTTGGGCAACATGGTAGCACAACGGTTTGCATTGTTGCGTCACAGCGCCAGGGTCCCAGGTTCGATTCCCGGTTTGGGTCAGTCTGTGCAGAGTCTGCACGTTCTCCCTGTGTCTGCGTGGGTTTCCTCCGGGTGCTCCGGTTTCCTCCCACAAGTCCCGAAAGACGTGCTGGTAGATAATTTGGACATTCTGAATTCGCCCTCTGTGTACCTGAACAGGTGCTGGAATGTGGCGACAAGGGGCTCTTCACATTAACTTCATTAGTGTTAATGTAAGCCTATTTGTGACAATAAAGATTATTATACTCGCTGGAGTTTAGAAGGAGAGGGTATCTGATTGAGGTATATAAAATAGGGCAGTACGGTAGCACAGTGGATAGCAACGTTGCTTCACAACACCAGGGACCAGGTTTGATTCCTTGGGTTACCGTCGGTGCGAAGTCTGTACATTCACCCCATCTCTGCATGGGTTTCCTCCTGGTGCTCCGGTTTCCTCCCACAAGTCCTGAAAGTCGTGCTTGTAGGTGAATTGGACATACTGAATTCTCCATCAATGTAGCTGAATCGGCACCGTAGCGTGGCGACTAGGGGATTTTCAATCAATTCCAATGATAAAATCGTTTTTTAGAGTGCTGTTGGTTGAAATAAATATGGTAACACCACAGGGGAGGGCTCTCAAATAGTGGCATGTTTTTAAAAATGTTCACCTCGGTCTGACATCACATCTGAAGGATGTGACAATGTTGCACTCTGTCAATACTGCACTGGAGCAAACTAGTGTGTTTTAGTTTCGCGAGTGGGGCTTGGACCCCTTACCTTTTGGCTCGGAAGCCAGAATGTTCCCCACTATAGAATGAGATTGTTGGAGGGAGGTGGATCTAGGTTGTAGCTCCAGGTGATTTCTCAAAACAGAGGCGCTCTGTCACCAACAACACCAGGTACAAGCCGCAGGCCCTGGGCCCGGAACTGAAGCCCTGCCTTCATTCAGCTCGTCTCTGACTGACTGCCACCGCCCGCTATATCCGAGGGGACACTGCCAGGCTCCTTGCCTCGCTAGGCCGCGCTGCCCTCACTCACTCACCGTACGCGTAGATCCCCCGCAGTAAGTCTTCCCGCAAGCCCATAGTGTCGAAGGTAGGGGTGACATCCACCTCTTCGCTGGTCTCGAACTCCACCTTGGAGATATCTTCCTCCTTAAGGATGCGCTTCCTCCCCGAGCTCGCCATGATGGGGTCTCCAGACACACGCACGCGAAACTCCGTCAGTGCGCACGCGCCAACTTCACTGTGAACTCCGCCAGTGCGCACGCGCCAACTTCACTGTGAACTCCGCCAGTGCGCACGCGCCAACTTCACTGTGAACTCCGCCAGCGCGCACGCGCCAACCTCACGGCGAACTCCGCCAGCGCGCACGCGCCAACCTCACGGCGAACTCCGCCAGCGCGCACGCGCCAACCTCAAGGCGAACTCCGTCACCGCGCACGCGCCAACCTCACGGCGAACTCCGCCAGCGCGCACGCGCCACCTTCGCCGGCCAGCCGGCGTCGTCGTCACATGATTCGTGCGTAGATCCCGATCGTCGGCGTGACGACGCAATTGTGAGCGCGTGCTTTGAGGATTGGCAGTGGCCTCTGAGGAATTCCATCCAAATAAGAGTGAGGATTTGAAGGTCTTTCAGTCCCAATCACATCAGCTCTATCTCTCCCGCTCCTTTCTTGGCACCATCTCCACTACTTCTGTTCTGTCAGACTTTATGTGGGAAATCTAGTATTGGATAAATCTTGGATTGCTCCAGTTGAACAGTTTGGCAGCCCAAAGCTATTCACCTTTTCCACAAATTCTGATCTTTGCCAATGATTCCAACCTTCTCCCTGGCCATTGAGTCGGGTTGAACCAGACTGTCCACAGCCTCAGTGTCCTCTGTGACCCTGGCTGAACATCCTCTCCATTACTTCTTAAAAAGTCTCCCATTTCTGTTGGAAAACATTCTGAGGGATAGAACTAACCTCCACTTGGGGAGGTAAAGATTAATCAAGGATAGTCTGCATAGCTTTGTGTTATAACCTGCCTGCTTACCATTGGCTGGGGACTAATGACAATCCCACAATCCTGTGGGAGTATGAGCTTCCCCAATGAGGGGGGGCCGAGAAACAATTAGTAAACTCCATGTATAAATAAAGCCAGCCAGTTTGGAACCAGCAGGAAGGAGTGCAGCAAGGGAAGCAGCTGCAGCTGCAGCTGCATGTTATTGGAAATAAATGTTATTACTTTGTATCCTTAAAACTCGTGCTGGATTCTTACTTTGTATCCTTAAAACTCGTGCTGGATTCTTTGTGGCCCTCACAAAACTGGCGATGAGGGTTAAAGTGAATAGCTGTCTACACTGCTGAAGCCACCTCCCTGGATTTTTGTTGGATACAGGTTGGAAGTTGTTTTCTATTATACCATGCCTCTGTACGGACATTTGGATGTTTTTGATGCTGCGCTGGAAAGCAGGAACCAGTACGCACAACGGATGCGTTACTATTTCCGGGCAAACAATATCACTGAAAACGAGCGCCAGGTGGTCATATTGCTCACCGCCTGCAGCCCGCATATGTTTGGGGTGATTAGAAGCCTTGCGTACCCAGCTGCGCTGGACACCAAAATGTTTGATGAACTTGTGAATTTAGTGGGGCAACATTTTAACCCAACCCCGTCCACGATAGTCCAATGTTACCAGTTTAATACCGCGGAGAGGACCCCAGGAGAATCCCTTGCCGATTTTCTATCCAGGCTACGCAGGATTGCGGAGTACTGTGACTATGGTGAGACCTTGTCAGAAATGTTACGCGACCGTTTGGTTTATGGTATTAACAATGTGGCCACCCAGAGAAAGTTGTTAGCTGAGCCAACATTGACTTTTCAACAGGCCATTCAAATAGTATTGTCCCGAGAGAGCACAGAACGAGGAGTGCAGGAGCTACAGGGAATGGAGGTGCATGCCTTGGGGCGCAACCCCTTCCGTCCAAACCCCCCCCCCCCGCACTCCTGTGGTACCTTGGGCGAGGCGACGTCCAGATTGACACCGGTGGCCGTCGGAAATTCCTCCCCAAAGGGAGCCTTCTCCAGAACCAATGGATGAGGAGCCATATCCCTGCCAGACTTGTAGGCGCCGACCCCGTCGTGGACGCCGGTCCTGGGGGTGCCAGAGGCGCCTTTGTTCCGACCAAAACTGGGACCAGCCCAGGGGCCGTACCTTCCATGTGGATGAACCTGTGGCAACTACTCCTGAGGACGTGGAGACGGAGGACGACTGCCTGCAGCTGCATTGTGTGGCAGCTCCCCGTTTGGCCCCCATTAAGGTGACAGTACGGATCAATGGTCACCCGCTTGAGATGGAGTTGGACACTGGCGCAGCGGTCTCCGTGATCGCCCAGAGGACATTTGACCGCATGAAGCAGGGTATACAGACCCTTGCATTAACCGACACACAGGCCAGGTTGGCCACCTACACGGGGGAACCACTGGACATTGCAGGAACTACAATGACCCCTGTTGTTTATGGATGGCAGAAGGGGCGTTTCCCACTTATCGTGGTGCGCGGCCATGGGCCCAGCCTGTTGGGTCAGGACTGGTTGCGCCATTTGCAGTTGCAATGGCAGCACATCCTCCAAACAGTTTCTGGAGGGTTGACTGAGCGCACATCCTCCAAACAGTTTCTGGATGGTTGACTGAGGTGCTAGGACCGATACCCAGATGTATTCCAGCCCAGTTTGGGGAAAATAAAAGGGGCTGTAACCCGTATCCAAGTCGAACCAGGAGCCACGCCGCGCTATTTCCGGGCGCGCCCGGTGCCTTGCGCCTTGCTCAAGAAGGTAGAAGGGGAGCTCACTCGTTTGGAGAGCTTGGGTATTATCAGGCCCGTCCGTTTCGCTGACTGGGCAGCACCAATTGTACCTGTAATGAAGCCAGATGCCACAGTTCACTTGTGTGGCGACTATAAACTTACAGTGAATATGGCTTCCCGACTCGACTGATATCCAATGCCTCGCATAGAGGATCTCTCCACGAAGCTTGCAGGCGGACTCTCGTTCACAAAATTAGATATGAGTCACACCTACCTGCAGTTGGAGCTGGACCCTGCCTTATGACCATATGTAATGATTAATACACACCGGGGCCTGTATGAATATACACGGTTGCCCTTTGGAGTATCCTCTGCCTGCGCTATTTTTCAATGTGTTATGGAGGGCATTTTGAGAGGTTTACTGCGTGTCGCTGTCTACTTAGATGACGTTTTATCATAGAATTTACAGTGCAGGAGGCCATTCGGCCCATCGAGTCTGCACCGGCTCTTGGAAAGAGCACCCTACCCAAGGTCAACAATTCCACCCCCTCCCCGTAACCCCACCCAACACTAAGGGTAGTTCTGGAGTTTGGTAGAAACTGGAAATTTTCCAGTTTGATTACAGGGACGTCGGAGCAGGAACCTTTGGAATATTTGGAGGCTGTCCTTAGACGCTTTTCGGAGGCTGGAGTCCGTTTACGTCGCACAAAGTGCGTATTTCAGGCAAAGGAAGTAATCTACCTAGGTTAGCGGGTGGACCGCGAAGGTATGCACCCCGTCGCAGAGAAGGTGCGCGCGATTCAACAGGCCCCCGCCCCGACTGACGCTTCGCATCTTCGTTCTTTTCTCGGTCTCGTAAACTATTACGGGAAGTTCCTCCCCAATCTGCCAACTACGCTGGCCCCGTTGCACCTTCTGCTAAAGAAAAATCACACCTGGGTTTGGGGTCAGCCGCAAGAAACCGCTTTCCGGCGGGTAAAGCAACAATTGTCGTCGTCTGGGTTACTAACCCACTATGATCCTGGAAAGCCTTTGCTCGTCACATGTGATGCATCCCCGTATGGTATTGGGGCCGTCCTCTCCCACAAGATGGAGAACGGGGCCGAGCAGCCGATAGCTTTCTCCTCCCGCACATTGACTGCAGCGGAGAAAAAGTAAGTGCAGATCGAGAAGGAGGGCCTGGCAGTGGTTTTTGCGGTGAAACGCTTCCACCAGTGCGTGTATGGCCGCCATTTCACTATCGTGACTGATCATAAGCCTCTGCTGGGACTTTTCAGAGAGTATAAGCCAATACCACCCATTGCTTCCGCACGGATCCAGCGCTGGGCTTTGTTGCTTGCTGCATACGAGTATTCTCTGGAGCACAAACCAGGAACGCAGATAGCGAATGCCAACGCGCTGAGCCGATTGCCTTTATCGACTGGCCCCATGTCGACCCCCACAACCGGTGAGGTGGTTGCAACCCTAAATTTTATGGACACCTTGCCTGTCACGGCATCACTGATCCGTGAGTGGACCCAGACGGAGCCAGTCCTGTCAAAGGTTCGGCACATAGTCCTGTATGGTGGGCAACATAGACCGCTCCCAGGCGAGTTGTGGGCATTTTCCTCCAAGCTTTCAGAATTCAGTGTGGAAGACTGCATCCTCTTGTGGGGGACGAGTGTGATTGTCCCGGAAAAAGGACAGGAGCTGATACAAAGAGACTTGCACAATGGGCATCCAGGTGTAACCAAAATTAAGTGTTGGCCCGGAGTTATGTCTGGTGGCCAGGCCTCGACACCGACATTGAGAAGGTGGCCCAAAACTGCTCCATTTGCCTACATCACTGGGAATGGCCAGGGCGGCCTTGGGCGCGCTTGCATGCGGATTTCGCAGGCCCTTTTCAAGGATCCATGTTCCTTCTATTTTTTTTTAATTAAATATTTTATTGAAAATTTTTGGTCAACCAACACAGTACATTGTGCATCCTTTACACAATATTATAACAACACAAATAACAATGACCTATTTTATAAACAAAAAATGAATAAATAATAAATAACAATAATGAAAACTAGCCCTAATTGGCAACTGCCATGTCACAAGTAACACTCTCCAAAAATATAATTTAACAGTCCAATATATAATTATCTGTAGCAACGACCTATACATACTATACAGTATATATTAACAACCCTGTGAGTCCTTCTGGTTCCTCCTCCCACTCCCCCCCCCCCCCCCCCCCCCCCCGATCCTGGGCTGCTGCTGCCTTCTTTTTCCCATTCCGTCTATCTTTCTGCGAGGTATTCGACGAACGGTTGCCACCGCCTGGTGAACCCTTGAGCCGACCCCCTTAGGACGAACTTAATCCGCTCTAGCTTTATAAACCCCGCCATGTCATTTATCCAGGTCTCCACCCCCGGGGGCTTGGCTTCTTTCCACATTAGCAATATCCTGCGCCGGGCTACTAGGGACGCAAAGGCCAAAACATCGGCCTCTCTCGCCTCCTGCACTCCCGGCTCTTGTGCAACCCCAAATATAGCCAACCCCCAGCTTGGTTCGACCCGGACTCCTACTACTTTTGAAAGCACCTTTGTCACCCCCATCCAAAACCCCTGTAGTGCCGGGCTTGACCAAAACATATGGGTATGATTCGCTGGGCTTCTCGAGCACCTCGCACACCTATCCTCCACCCCAAAAAATTTACTGAGCCGTGCTCCAGTCATATGCGCCCTGTGTAATACCTTAAACTGAATCAGGCTTAGCCTGGCACACGAGGACGACGAGTTTACCCTGCTTAGGGCATCTGCCCACAGCCCCTCCTCGATCTCCTCCCCCAGCTCTTCTTCCCATTTCCCTTTTAGTTCATCTACCATAGTCTCCCCTTCGTCCCTCATTTCCCTATATATATATCTGACACCTTACCATCCCCCACCCATGTCTTTGAGATCACTCTGTCCTGCACCTCTTGTGTCGGGAGCTGCGGGAATTCCCTCACCTGTTGCCTCGCAAAAGCCCTCAGTTGCATATACCTGAATGCATTCCCTTGGGGCAACCCATATTTCTCGGTCAGCGCTCCCAGACTCGCAAACTTCCCATCCACAAACAGATCTTTCAGTTGCGTTATTCCTGCTCTTTGCCACATTCCATATCCCCCATCCATTCCCCCCGAGGCAAACCTATGGTTGTTTCTTATCGGGGACCCCCCCAAGGCTCCAGTCTTTCCCCTATGCCGTCTCCACTGTCCCCAAATCTTCAGTGTAGCCACCACCACCGGGCTTGTGGTGTAGTTCCTCGGTGAGAACGGCAATGGGGCTGTCACCATAGCCTGTAGGCTAGTCCCCCTACAGGACGCCCTCTCTAATCTCTTCCACGCCGCTCCCTCCTCCTCTCCCATCCACTTACTCACCATTGAAATATTAGCGGCCCAATAATACTCACTTAGGCTCGGTAGTGCCAGCCCCCCCCTATCCCTGCTACGCTGTAAGAATCCCTTCCTCACTCTCGGGGTCTTCCCGGCCCACACAAAACCCATGATGCTCTTTTCAATCCTTTTAAAAAAAAAGCCTTCGTGATCACCACCGGGAGGCACTGAAACACAAAGAGGAATCTCGGGAGGACCACCATCTTAACCGCCTGCACCCTCCCTGCCATTGACAGGGATACCATATCCCATCTCTTGAAATCCTCCTCCATCTGTTCCACCAACCGCGTTAAATTTAACCTATGCAATGTGCCCCAATTCTTAGCTATCTGGATCCCCAGGTAACGAAAGTCCCTTGTTACCTTCCTCAACGGTAGGTCCTCTATTTCTCTACTCTGCTCCCCTGGATGCACCACAAACAACTCACTTTTCCCCATGTTCAATTTATACCCTGAAAAATCCCCAAACTCCCCAAGTATCCGCATTATTTCTGGCATCCCCTCCGCCGGGTCTGCCACGTATAGTAGCAAATCGTCCGCATACAAAGATACCCGGTGCTCTTCTCCTCCCCTAAGTACTCCCCTCCACTTCTTGGAACCCCTCAACGCTATCGCCAGGGGCTCAATCGCCAGTGCAAACAATAATGGGGACAGAGGGCATCCCTGCCTTGTCCCTCTATGGAGCCGAAAATATGCAGATCCCCGTCCATTCGTGACCACGCTCGCCACTGGGGCCCTATACAACAGCTGCACCCATCTAACATACCCCTCTCCAAAACCAAATCTCCTCAACACCTCCCACAAATAATCCCACTCCACTCTATCAAATGCTTTCTCGGCATCCATCGCCACTACTATCTCCGTTTCTCCCTCTGGTGGGGCCATCATCATTACCCCTAACAACCTCCGTATATTCGTGTTCAGCTGTCTCCCCTTCACAAACCCAGTTTGGTCCTCGTGGACCACCCCCGGGACACATTCCTCTATTCTCATTGCCATTATCTTGGCCAGGACCTTGGCATCTACATTTAGGAGGGAAATAGGTCTATAGGACCCGCATTGTAGCGGGTCCTTTTCCTTCTTTAAGAGAAGCGATATCGTTGCTTCAGACATAGTCGGGGGCAGTTGTCCCCTTTCCTTTGCCTCATTAAAGGTCCTCGTCAGTACCGGGGCGAGCAAGTCCACATATTTTCTATAGAATTCGACTGGGAATCCATCCGGTCCCGGGGCCTTTCCCGCCTGCATGCTCCTAATTCCTTTCACCACTTCTTCTACCTCGATCTGTGCTCCCAGTCCCACCCTTTCCTGCTCTTCCACCTTGGGAAATTCCAGCCGATCCAAGAAGCCCATCATTCTCTCCCTCCCATCCGGGGGTTGAGCTTCATATAATTTTTTATAAAATGTCTTGAACACTCCATTCACTCTCTCCGCTCCCCGCTCCATCTCTCCTTCCTCGTCCCTCACTCCCCCTATTTCCCTCGCTGCTCCCCTTTTCCTCAATTGGTGTGCCAGCAACCTGCTCGCCTTCTCCCCATATTCGTACTGTACATCCTGTGCCTTCCTCCATTGTGCCTCTGCAGTGCCTGTAGTCAGCAAGTCAAATTCTACATGTAGCCTTTGCCTTTCCCTGTACAGTCCCTCCTCCGGTGCTTCCGCATATTGTCTGTCCACCCTCAAAAGTTCTTGCAGCAACCGCTCCCGTTCCTTACTCTCCTGCTTCCCTTTATGTGTCCTTATTGATATCAGCTCCCCTCTAACCACCGCCTTCAACGCCTCCCAGACCACTCCCACCTGGACCTCCCCATTATCATTGAGTTCCAAGTACTTTTCAATGCACCCCCTCACCCTTAGACACACCCCCTCATCTGCCATTAGTCCCATGTCCATTCTCCAGGGTGGGCGCCCTCCTGTTTCCTCCCCTATCTCCAAGTCCACCCAGTGTGTAGCGTGATCCGAAATGGCTATAGCCTTATACTCCGTTCCCCTCACCTTCGGGATCAATGCCCTACCCAGCACAAAAAAGTCTATTCGCGAGTAGACTTTATGGACATAGGAGAAAAACGAGAACTCCTTACTCCTAGGTCTGCTAAATCTCCACGGGTCTACACCTCCCATCTGCTCCATAAAATCTTTAAGTACCTTGGCTGCTGCCGGCCTCCTTCCAGTCCTGGACTTCGACCTATCCAGCCCTGGTTCCAACACCGTATTAAAATCTCCCCCCATTATCAGCTTTCCCATCTCTAGGTCCGGAATGCGTCCTAGCATCCGCCTCATAAAATTGGCATCATCCCAGTTCGGGGCATATACGTTTACCAAAACCACCGTCTCCCCCTGTAGTTTGCCACTCACCATCACGTATCTGCCCCCGTTATCCGCCACTATAGTCTTTGCCTCGAACATTACCCGCTTCCCCACTAATATAGCCACCCCCCTGTTTTTCGCATCTAGCCCCGAATGGAACACCTGCCCCACCCATCCTTTGCGTAGCCTAACCTGGTCTATCAGTTTCAGGTGCGTTTCCTGTAACATAACCACATCTGCCTTAAGTTTCTTAAGGTGTGCGAGTACCCGTGCCCTCTTTATCGGCCCGTTCAGCCCTCTCATGTTCCACGTGATCAGCCGAGTTGGGGGGCTTCCTGCCCCCCCCCCTTGTCGATTAGCCATCACCTTTTTCCAGCTCCTCACCCGGTTCCCAGGCAGCTGTATCTCCCCCAGGCGGTGCCCCCCCGCCCATCCTCTCCCATACCAGCTCCCCCCTCTCCCCAGCAGCAGCAACCAGTAATTCCCCCCTCCCACCCCCCCCGCTAGATCCCCCGCTAGCGTAATTACTCCCCCCATGTTGCTCCCAGAAGTCAGCAAACTCTGGCTGACCTCGGCTTCCCCCCGTGACCTCGGCTCGCACCGTGCGACGCCCCCTCCTTCCTGCTTCTCTCTTCCCGCCATGATTATCATAGCGCGGGAACCAAGCCCGCGCTTCTCCCTTGGCCCCGCCCCCAATGGCCAACGCCCCATCTCCTCCACCTCCCCTCCTCCCCCCATCACCACCTGTGGGAGAGAGAAAGGTTACCACATCGCAGGATTAGTACATAAAACCCCTCTTTGCCCCCCACATTCGCCCCACCACTTTGTTCGAACGTTCTTTTTAATAACCCGCTCATTCCAGTTTTTCTTCCACAATAAAAGTCCACGCTTCATCCGCCGTCTCAAAGTAGTGGTGCCTCCCTCGATATGTGACCCACAGTCTTGCCGGTTGCAGCATTCCAAATTTTATCTTCTTTTTATGAAGCACCGCCTTGGCCCGATTAAAGCTCGCCCTCCTTCTCGCCACCTCCGCACTCCAGTCTTGATAAACGCGGATCACCGCGTTCTCCCATTTACTGCTCCGAGTTTTCTTCGCCCATCTAAGGACCATTTCTCTATCCTTAAAACGGAGGAATCTCACCACTATGGCTCTGGGAATTTCTCCTGCTCTCGGTCCTCGCGCCATCACTCGGTATGCTCCCTCCACCTCCAACGGACCCGCCGGGGCCTCCGCTCCCATTAACGAGTGCAGCATCGTGCTCACATATGCCCCGACGTCCGCTCCCTCCACACCTTCAGGAAGACCAAGAATCCTCAGGTTGTTCCTCCTTGCGTTGTTCTCCAGTGCCTCCAACCTTTCCACACATCGTTTCTGATGTGCCTCCTGCGTCTCCGTCTTCACCACCAGGCCCTGTATATCGTCCTCATTCTCGGCTGCCTTTGCCTTCACGACCCGAAGCTCCCGCTCCTGGGTCTTTTGTTCCTCCTTTAGCCCTTCGATCGCCTGTAGTATCGGGGCCAACAGCTCTTTCTTCATTTCCTTTTTGATCTCTTCCACACAGCATTTCAAGAACTCTTGTTGTTCAGGGCCCCATGTTAAACTGCCACCTTCCGACGCCATCTTGGTTTTTGCTTGCCTTCCTTGCCGCTGTTCTAAAGGATCCACTGCAATCCGGCCACTCTCTCCTCCTTTTTCCATCCGTATCCAGGGGGGATTCCCTTCTGGTTTACCGCACAGTGTTTTTAGCCGTCAAAATTGCCGTTGGGGCTCCTATCAAGAGCCCAAAAGTCCGTTTCACAGGGAGCTGCCGAAACGTGCGACTCAGCTGGTCATCGCCGCACCCGGAACCATGTTCCTTCTATTAATCGACGCCCAGTCTAAATGGCTAGAGATGCATAAGATGCAGGGGACAATGTCCTGCGCAACAATTGAGAAGATACGTCGTACGGGCCAAGTGCTGAAAAATGGGATTAGAGTAATGAGGTACTTGATGGTCAGCACAGACAACATGAGTCGAAGGGCTCCATCTGTGCTGTAAAAACTCTCTGACTCTGCCACTACTCAGACCATCTGCTGCTAAAGCCCTCTTTTATGCCATTGTCACTTGCAGATTTGACCGTTCTAGTGGTTTCCATCCTGATCACATTTTCAACTAGCTTTAAATTCTGCAAACACATGTCAGATTTTACTTGCCCAAAACCCTTCATCTTCAATGCCTCCCCATAGCCAAGGCTTGAAATTAGAAACTATCATCTTTGTATTTAAATCCTCCCATGGCCTTGCCCCTCATGTCTATTGGAAATGTTTGTAGCCCACGAAACCATGCTCGACTCTCAACCTCTGAGTCGGATCTTTTGTGAATCTCTCCCTCCCTTTTCCCACTATAGGCAGCTACACTTCCATCTGTCAGGGTTCAATTCTCTGGAATTCCCTCTCCACCTACATTTACTTGTTTTCCCCCCCACCTCTTCATAGTACTACAATAGTGAAGTTTATATGATTATTATGTTTTAGGGCTGTATCCTTTGATTTGTAAGAACGCTCGGTTTGGGAACAGACAAAGACAGTTGCAGTTTTGGTCAGAGGGTTATAGATTTTTACAGCACATCGTCCCAACCTGCCTGTGTCAGCCATCAAACACCTTTCTATTCTAATCCAATTTTCCCACACTTGGTAGTTTGCAGAGCACTGAGAGCTGAAGGTGCAAAGAAGATAAATACTAGCCAGACTGGCACCTTAAGCAGAGAAAATACTAACTTTATCATTCACTGTGCGGAATAGGGGTGAGAATCACACTCCGTTTGGAGACAGAGTTCGTAGGGGAGAAAAAGAGGCTTGAACATTTACCTGGCCTGGAGCTAGAAGAAGAAATCTACAGTAACCACCATTGGGATACGCAGTTCAGCCAGGGAACAGGCAGAGAGAGATGGGCTGTAAAGCAGCTGTGAGATCAGGGGTTGTAAGATCAGACTGGGAGAAAGCCATCTGTGTTGCCCAAAGCCAGGACAAGAAGTGTAGAGGCCATTAGGAACTCTGGGGTGATCCTTATTTTGAAACCACTAAGCACAAATGTAGTGAGATCCAAGCTTGAGCTGAGGTATGGAGGTAACGTCATGGGGTTTTGAAGATAAATTGGAGGTTTTCTCAGGCAAAAGCTGACTGAAGGATCCTCATAAAATTCAGTACCACAGAGAACAGCTGGAACACTGAGGAGAAATCAAAGTGAATTCTGGAGAGCTGTGGCATACTTGTTCTAGTTCTAGAAGGAGAAGTAAATGAACCATCAAGTTCTTGTAATGTGTAACGGGATTCTTGGGTACAATTAGGAAGTAAAAAGGGGAACTAGATTTATACTCTAAGTCTTGATAAACTATAGGAATGAAATGAAAATCGCTTATTGTCACAAGTAGGCTTCAAATGAAGTTACTGTGAAAAGCCCCTAGTCGCTACATTCCGGCGCCTGTTCGGGCGGCTGGTACGGGAATTGAACCATGCTGCTGGCCTGCCTTGGTCTGCTTTCAAAGCCAGCGATTTAGCCCTGTGCTAAACCAGTCCCTACGCGATCCACCAGCCGTGTTGCGCTCTCGCTCGAGTGCGGTGTGGACAGTAGATGCCGGGTGAGGCCTCCCACAGCTTTCCCGACAGCCTTCATGCCTCGCGGGATCTACCCAAGTCCCAGGAGGTGTCGGAGTCAGAAGAACGCAGGAAAGAGACAGGAGCAAAAGACATGCACCCGACTTCGGCGAACTTACCCGGGATCTGCCGGCCCCCCCGAGATCTACCAGACCCCCGGGATCAAACGGCCTCTACAGCGAGGCAACAACTTGGCATCGTTCAGCACTGAAACATATCTCCTGGGCTATCGGAGACCTCTGCGTGGTCAGGGATAGTGCAGGGTGGCTCCCTGGACCTCCCCCTGAATTGTGGGCACCATGGGACTGCCCAGCTGGCACTGCCAAGGTGCCTGGGTGGCATTGCCAAGCTGGCAGGAGAACTGCCAGGTGGGCTCGAGGGGGGAAATGCCCATGAAAGGAGGGTGGAGGGGAGTCTGAAGGGTGGGGAGGTGCAGGGAATGTAAGCAAGGGCCTCTGGGAGGTTGTGTGTGTGTGTAGGATGGGGGTCCTGGAAGTCGGAGCCTGTAAGTAGACGTGGGAGCCTGTAAGTGGACGTGGGGGACCTGAAGAGGAGGGACCCCCAGAAACCCCATAATGGGCTGTTCTCACTTGAGGTGTGTGGGGGGTGACATTGCTCATGGGTGGGGTTGTGGGCGACCCCCTTTCAAAATGGCGGCCCAATCGGTGAGTTCAGCTCCCCATTGCTGAAAAGAATTCTAAGGGCGCAATTCTCTGGAAAGTTTTCTAAGTGTGGTGTGAGTGGGAACTGCCGCAAGCTTCCCCGCACTCAGCCCAGTGAAGCTTGCAACGGTATTTGAGATTAATTGGGCCCCAAGGGCTTCACATCGCAAATAAATGCTCACCAGCCCATTCGCCGGGACCACGTTCGCCAGCCCCATCTAACCAGGTTGAGCAGCACTTAAACAGTACTTGCGGGTGGCACAGTGGTTAGCACTGTTGCTTCACAGCGCCAGGGACCGGGGTTTGATTCCCGGCTTGGGTCACTGTCTGTGCGGAGTCTGCATGTTCTTCCCATGTCTGTGTGGGTTTCCTCCGGGTGCTCCCGTTTCCTCCCACAAAGTTCCGAAAGACGTGCTGTTGGGTGAATTGGACATTCTGAATTCTCCCTCTGTGCACCCGAACAGGCGCCGGAGTGTGGCGACTAGGGGATTTTCACTTCATTGCAGTGTTAATGTCAGCCTACTTGTGGCACTAATAAAGATTTATTTTTACAAAAACAGCACTTGCACAGCCAACCCCAGCCAGCTCGCAGCCATGGCTCCGAGAAGACCGGCCCCACGATTCGGCGATGTGGCCCTGGAGAGGCTCCTAGATGCGGTCGAGGCCGGAGGGATGTCCTGTTCCCCCGAGGGTCCCGGAGAGTCAGCCACAGGACATCCAGTGCTGCCTGGGATGAGGTGGCGGCAGCTGTAAGCTTGGGGAGTGTGACCAGGAGGACTGGCCTCCAGTGCCGGAACGAGCTACACCGGACAGCACGGGTGGGTTGACACCAACGCCCCCCCCCCCCCCCCCCTCCCCAAAATACTTCTGCCTCCACGCGAGCATCCATCCCCCTCAACTCTCCATGCGGCTCCCAACCCTTCCTTCAACCCCCCCTCTCTCTTCAACCCCAACCCTTCCTTCACACCCTCTCTCCCACCACCGTGAACCACACGTGTGGCTAACAATGCCTTCTCTGTCTCCGCAGGAGAAGTTCTCGCACAATCGCTGGGAGATGGCCCAGACTGGCAGAGGAGTGCCAGACTTAAGAATCCTCACCATCTTCAATGAACTGGCCCTGGAAGTGACGGGGGTGGCCGAGGACAGAGCGGTCACTAGCACAACGGTATGCGGAAACTGCAGCGGTGAGGATCCACTGGGCCCCACCCTGATGGAGACGTTACGGTGCGGCCAGGACATTCAGAGGGAGATGTCAGCGACACTCCAGGTGGCCGATAGCTGATTGGAGGAGTCCAGAGGCTACAGGTGCAGGATATGTCACCAGCAATGCATGGCCCCAAGGCCAACACACTGCTAGGGTGCCGACCGCAGTGGAGAGCCTGCTGCACATCGGCACCATTAGTAGAGGTGTTCAAGTCATTGCGCCATCGGTAACCTCAGCCATGGCCGTCATCGGCAGAATGTCCGACTCGCTGGGGAATGTGACCCAGTACCAGGCTGTCCTTGATTAAGGTATGCGGGACATGTCTCAGTCGCAGGTGGGCATTGCTGAGGCACTGCAGAGCTTGACCCAGTCATAGGTGAGCATTGCCAAGGCACTGCAGAGTATGTCCCAGTCATTGAGGTGCATCGCACAAAGCGTTGACACCATGGTGCAGACATCGGGGAGCTGCCTGGGCTGGCAGAGCCAGATGATGCAGGAGCTGCCGGGGCTCGAACCAGCTATCCCTCCGTCCCAAGGTAAGTAAGTAAGGGGTGAGGGGGTGGTGGGGAACTGGGGCGGCACCATCAGGAGTGGGGAATTGTATGACACCTGTGATACATTTAAAACCCTTCAGTACAACCAGTATGACACCTCTGTCACTTTCTTCTGGTATGTCATGATGTGGAGATGCCGGCGTTGGACTGGGGTGAGTACAGTAAGAAGTTTTACAACACCAGGTTAAAGTCCAACAGATTTGTTACGATGTCACTAGCTTTCGGAGCGCTGCTCCTTAGGTGAATGAAGAGGTCTGTTCCAGAAACTTATATATAGACAAATTCAAAGATGCCAAACCATGCTTGGAATGCGACCATTAGCAGGTGATTAAATCTTTACAGATTTCTTACTATAATCCTTCAAGTTATCACTGGGTGTTAAAATGTTCTTTAAACAGGGCAGCACGGTGGCACAGTGGGTTAGCCTTGTTGTCTCACGGCGCCGAGGTCCCAGGTTCAATCGCAGCTCTGGGTCACTGTCCATGTGGAGTTTACACATTCTCCCCGTGTTTGCGTGGGTTTCGCCTCCACAACCCAAAGAGGTGCAAGATTGAACACGCTAAAAATTGCCCCTTAATTGGAAAAAAATGAATTGGGTACACTAAATTTATATTTAAAAAAATCTCTTTAAACAACCTAGCCCACATGTTCTGGTCTTGCCCCAGACTTGCTGGGTACTGGACTGCCTTCTTTGAGG
Organism: Scyliorhinus torazame; assembly: GCF_047496885.1. NCBI lineage: Eukaryota > Metazoa > Chordata > Chondrichthyes > Carcharhiniformes > Scyliorhinidae > Scyliorhinus > Scyliorhinus torazame. Next base: position 248,663,201 of record NC_092707.1, read on the forward strand.
AAATGTCCAAAATGGTGGGGATGAGGGTGGAGCCATGCCCGAAGGTGGCGGTCTTCGGGGTTTCAGACCAGCCAGATCTGTCCCTGGGGAGGAGGGCGGACGCCCTTGCCTTTGCCTCCCTGATCGCCCGCCGTAGAATCCTGTTTGGCTGGCGGTCAGCAGCACCACCCAAAGCTGCAGACTGGCTGTCCAATCTGACGGAATTTCTCCAAGTGGAGAAAATCAAACTCGCCATCCGGGTGTCGGAAGATGGCTTCCTCACAATATGGGAGCCATTCACCCAACTGCTCGGTTTGTGGCCAACGAACAAACAAATAAATAGTCAAGTAGCCAAGAGCCAGGGGAAAGTAGCCAAGACATGGGAAAAGAGAGTGAAGGCAGGGAGGACTCGGCGGGGAGGGAGGGGGAGCAGTGCAAGAGGAGGTAGCCAAACACAGCTGAAAAGACAGGGGAGCTGCAGAGAGGGAGGGTGGGGAAGGGGAGCAGGGAAGGGAGAATTGGGGGGCAGGGAAGGGAGGAGAATAATAGAGGGGAGCCAGAGGGGAGGAAAGAGGAGGGATCACAAACTGGAAGGAGAGCACAGGAAACGACAACAACAAACACAGCAGGGCAAAAGAGAGTAAGAAAGTCCAGGAGGGAGGAATGACAGACGGCTGATACAGAGGCAAATGCACAAAACAAAAAGAAAACCAATCAGGAGCAGCAAGTAACATCAGGGGCATCACCCAGGCGCCCCTCCCACCCAGTTTTGTTTTGCCTGTTCTGTATGTATTTTTTTTTTAAACACAGAAAAGAAAGGGGGGGGGGGAGAAAGCCCCCCCCCCTCCCCATGGCATGTATAATGACATTTTCTCTTCAATGCTTCTCTGTATACGCTTGCCCTGTTTTTATTTTCCCACCCCTTGGCTTTTTAGTTATGTAGTGTTGTTGTTATTTCTTTTTGGTTTCTCTGTGTGTACATCTGTAAATATACCATGTATAAAACCCGATTAAAAACATTCTTTAAAAATAATCTCTTTAAACAATAATGGTCTCTACAGGGATCGTAAAATTAATGCCCTTTTTCTCTGGCAAAATTAAAGGTGCTTATATATACTGTTAATCCAAGTTTCATTTTAAAATAATGCTTCCTACATTACAAAGCAGGTTACACTTCAACAGTGCTCAATTACTTTATGGTTGTGAAAACCGCTTTATAACTCCAAGTTTGGATAAGAAGAAAAGATAAAAAACAATTTGCACACATCAAGGTTCCTCAAACAGCAAGCTGGTTTTGAGATTGAAGGATACCAGAGAGAACTCTCCCATTCTACAAAATAGTGCCCTTGGATCTTTTACATCCTCCAGAAAATTCTGATGGAGCCTTAGTTTAATGTCGCTCGTCAAACAGACTTATTCATGAAATCAAAGTCCCCATTCACTTGATAAGTGATTAAAAAATACATCTGATTATGTGTGCTTTGCTCAAAGGCAGGTCATTGGCTCATTGTCTGCTTCATCCCGAGCTGTTTTCATTATGGGAGGTGCTTTGCCATTGCCATCCACTCTAAAGAGCAGGGCAAGGAGGTAGGTTCCGAGGTTACCTCAGCCAGAACAGTAATCAAACCTCCCTGTTGGTGTTATACTGAACCATCCAGAAATCCCCAGAGTGAGCAGCAGAGAGAATTTTCCCCTTTTTACATAAGTGGCTATGTATTCTGGTAAGCAATAGTTTAAATATCCAAAAGCTACTCGGTGTATTCGTGCACGATTGTATGACTGAATGGGTCAGGTGGGTGAGGTAAGGGGGTAAGGTGGGTGAGAAAAGTAGGTAGGGTAGTACAGCGGATTGTGGCAGCTGGGTAGGATGGTTAAGTCTGGTCGGGGTCAGTCGGGAAGTCAGATTGTGGGGCTAGTCAGGTCAGATCAGGTGCAGATTTGGGGGGGGGAATAGTTGGGGTGGGGGTCAATAGGGGAGTAGTGGGTTAATCAATGCAGTTGTATAGTTATCAGATGGTAGACTAGAAATGTTCTGCCTAACATTTCCTGGGTAACTATTCAGCGAAGTGTCTGGAGTCTATTTAGGAGGGTCTTGGGAGCAGGGGAAGCTCATCGAATGTTCCCATGGAGTCAGTGCGAGTAAGGACTTAATCCCAAGGGATCCTGAAGCATATCTCTCTGGAGACCGGAAGGTATAATTTGGGTATTTTAAAATTGATGTGGAAATGCCAGCGTGGACACAGTTAGAAGTCTTACAACACCAGGTTAAAGTCCAATAGGTTTATTTTGAATCACTAGCTTTCGGAGCACAGCTCCTTCATCGGGTGAGTTATGAAAACTCGTGATTCCAAACAAACCTGTTGGATTTTAACCTGGTGTTTTAAAACTTATTACTATTTTAAAATTGTGCAAGGTATGTACATTCCTCCAAGCCAGCAGGGGTTGCAATCAGAAAAGGGCAGTTTTAGCAGGATGGGGTTGTAGAGCTTGCCTGGTTTCTGTCTGGGGAGAGGGGAGTGAGAGGGGAGGTTGGCTTATGCTTGTTGGAGTTCAGAGGTGAGAACCTCGGTTTGATTGAATGGTGAGCAACACTCGCCCGCTACATTGTAACAAAGCGGCGGAGTATCGGTCGCAGGTTCATTGTGATACTTACAAGATACAATGGAGCCATGAACCTCACTGCTTCTTATTCCGATAAGAGAGAGTTTTGGGGAAGAAGATAACGTGAGGTGAGAGAAGGGGGAGGGGCGGGGGTGAGAATGTTTCTGTTGGAAAAAAAAACTTTATTTTTATCGCTCTGTTGCTGTTTGTACCTTAAAACACGAATAATATTTAATAATATTAGCTTTCGTCATATTTACAAGCTCACATTAAGCGAGTCGATTCGGTTCCCATGGTGAAGCGTCCCTCCCACACTCCGAAAATGACTTAAAGAGGATTTTTCCCGCTTGGTCGCCCGGTATGTCCTTGAAACCCTTTACTTTGCCTGTGTGTCTTTTTAATGTTGACTTTTCAAGTGTTCTCCTAACGATCACCCATCTCATTCTTTGGGTCTTAAATGGTGGGCAATGAAATGTCCTTTGAGGCGAGCAAAAACGTGAGCAATTTACCTTTGTGTGGAACACTTCAAAGCGCTTGGATTTGTTCCAAGCAACTGGAATGTAGAAAGGGCAGACTACAGATGTGCTGTAACGCGCGTTTTTCAATGAATCTTTTGCTGGGCAAGTTGCCATTGTTCCTTAAAATGTGAAGTTCTGTCAGATTTTTAAAAAAAAATGAACACTTGAGGTTTAGTTTTCTCAAGAATTACCGATCCTTTGATCAAACATCTCATTGTTTCGAGGTTTAAAAAAAAGTAATGCAACACCCCTGTTGTATTTCAGACGAGTTATACCACACTCAGTGCCAGTTCTAATTGGTGTTAGATGAGCTTACTTTTTTCGTGTCTCTTCCCCCCCCCAAACCAAGTATCCTTGAATTATAGTAACTTTTGTCTGGATGTGATACCCAACAAATCTGTGAAGCATTTATATAACAGTGGTGGCAGTCTAACTGTGTCCTTAAAAATTTGACAAATTTATGCAATGGTGATAAATGATCATTTATAATTCTTGCCTTTGAAATTGCATTCGGGTTTTTGACACGCTGCAATTTTTTTTGAGTATCAAAAACCAAGGAGAAAATGCACGTAAATCCTAGAGAATTTTATTTTAGGGGAATAATTCTCAGCACACTTTAAAAAAAAATTGTTCATTGGGATGTAGGCATCGTTGGCTAGACCAGCATTTATTGCCCATCCCTATTTGACCTTGAGAAGGTAGTGGTGAGCTGCCTTCTTGAACTGCTGCAGTCCATGTCTTGTAGGAACACCCACAGTGCTATTAGGGAGGGTGTTCCAGGATTTTGACCCAGCAGTGTGAAGGAACAGCGATAATGTTCAATTCAGGATGGTGTGTGGCTTGCAGGGGAACACACAAAGCAGGAGTAGGCCATTCAGTCCCCGAGACTGTTCTGTTGTCCAATACGATCATGGCTGATATAAATGTGGCCTCAACGCTACATTCCAGCCGCATCCTTAATATCTTTTGACTCCCTTGTTAGCCAGGAATCTTTCTACCTCTGCCTTAAAAGTATTCAATGATGGATCAGCACAGTGGCGTAGTGGATAGCCCTGCTGCCTTACGGCACCGAGGTCCCAGGTTCGATCTCAGACCTGGGTCACTGTTTGTGTGGAGTTTGCACATTCTCCCCATGTCTGCATGGGTCTCACCCCCACAACCCAAAGATGCGCAGGGTAGGTGAATTGGCCATGCTAAATTGACCCTTAATTGGGGGAAAAAAGAATTGGGTACTCTAAAATTTTTTTTAAAAGTATTCAATGACCCTGTCTCTACTGCTCTCTGGGGAAGAGAGCTCCCAGACTAACAACTCTCTGAGAGAAACAAATTCCCCTCATCTCTGTATTAAATGGGTGACCCCTTATTTTTAAACTGTGTCCCCTAATTCTAGTCTCTCCCACAAGAGGAAGCATCTTTTCAGCATTACCTTGTCAAGTTCACTCAGGCTCTTGTATGTTTCAATAAGATCGCCTCTCACCTTTCTAAACTCCAGTGGATACCGGCTCAACCTTTGTTCATAGGAGCCATTCCAAGTATCAGTTCTCTGAACTGCTTCAATGCATTTATACCAGCAGAGAACAAAGAAAAGTACAGCACAGGAACAGGCCCTTTGGTCTTCCAAGCCTGTGCCGACTATGCTGCCTGTCCAACCCCCTGTACAACTATAGAAAAACATCCTTCCTTTTATATTCCATTGCAATAAATTACAACTTTCCATTTACCTTCCTAATCACTTGCTGTACCTGCAGACTAAACTTTTGTGATTCATGTACCAGGATACCCAGATCTCTGCACCGCAGAGTTCTTTGATCCCTCTCAATTTAAATAATATACAGCGTTTCTATTCTTCCAGCTAAAGTGAACATGTTCACATTTTCAACATTATGCTCCACCTGCAAAATGTTTGCCCACTCACTTAACCTATCTGTATCCCTTGTGACTTCTTGTGTCCTTCTCACAATTTACCTTCCTACCCATCTTTCTGTCATCAGAAAATTTAACAACCACGCCTTTGGTCCTTTCATCCAAGTCATTGATATAAATTGTAAATAGTTGAGGTCCCAGCACTTGTGCCTGTGGCACTCCACTCGTTACATCTTGCCAACCTGCACGGTAGCACAGTGGTGAGCACTGTGCTTCACAGCGCCAGGGTCTCAGGTTTGATTCCCGGCTTGGGTCACTGTCTGTGCGGAGTCTGCACGTTCTCCCCGTGTCTGCGTGGCTTTTCTCCGGGGGTTCTGGTTTCTTCCCACAAGTCCTGAAAGACGTGCTGTTCGGTAATTTGGACATTCTGAAATTTTCCCTCCGTGTACCCAAACAGGTGCCGGAATATGGCGACTAGGGGATTTTCGCAGTAACTTCATTGCAGTGTTAATTTCAGCCTACTTGTGACAATAAAAAAGAGATTAAAAATGACCCATTTATGTCCATTTTCTGTTTCCTGTTAGCCAGCCGATCCTGCATCCATGCTAATGAAATGAAAATGAAATGAAAATCGCTTATTGTCACAAGTAGGCTTCAAATGAAGTTACTGTGAAAAGCCCCTAGTCACCACATTCCGGCGCCTGTTCGGGGAGGCTGGTACGGGAATTGAACTGTGCTCTGGCCTGCCTTGGTCTGCTTTAAAAGCCAGCTCTTTAGCCCTGTGCTAAACCAGCCCCTGGTTTAATATGATACCATTGCACTGTAAACTCTTATTTTGTACAGTAACCTTTGATGTGGCACATTGTGAAATGCCCTCTGGGAATCTAGACACAGGACATCCATAGGTTCCCCTCCATCCATGTTGCGTGTTACTTCAAAGAACTCCAATAAATTAGTCACATATGATTTCCCTTTCACAAAACGATGTTGATTCTGCCTGCAAACATTGATATTTTCTATGTGCCCTGCTATAACCTCTGTAATAATTAATTCTACTATTTTCCCCAATGACAGATGTTAAGCTCATTGGCCTGTAGTTTCCCGCTTTCCGTCTCCCTTCCTTCTTGAATGGAGGAGTCACATTTGCTATTTTTAAATCTCGTCTGACCTTTTCAGAATCTGTTGAATTTTAGAAAATTAATACCAATGCATCTATATCAGCAGCCACTTCCTTTCAGACCCTAGGATGAAGTCCATCAGGATATAGAGACTTGTTAGCTTTTAGTTGTAATACATTTCTCAGTGCCCTTTCCCTGGTGATTCGTATTGTTTTAATTTCCTCTCTCCCTTTCACCTGACTTACACTTATTTCTGGGATGTCATTTGCATCCTTGACAGTGATGACAGACACAAAACAGATGGGGCAGGGGCTGGTTTAGCACAGTGGGCTAAACAGCTGGCTTGTAATGCAGAACAATGCCAGCAGCGTGGGTTCAATTCCCCTACCGGCCTCCCCAAACAGGCGCCGGAATGTGGCAACCTTCACAGTAACTTCATTGAAGCCTACTTGTGACAATAAGCGATTATTATTGTTATTATTACATTTGCCTTTTTTTCAGTCGTGGCATAGATTTTAAGAGTAGGGAGGTTACGTTGGAGCTGTACAAAATTTCAGTTAGGCCACACCTGGAGTATTGTGTGCAGTTCGGTCGCCTCACTATAGGAATGATGTGATTGTACTGGAGAGGGTGCAGAGGAGATTCACCAGGATGTAGCCTGGGATGGAGCATTTGAGCTATGAAGAGAGGCTGGATATGCTCGGGCTGTTTTCTTTAGAGCAGAGAAGGCTAAGGGGTACCTGATTGAGGTGTACACAATTATGAGGAGTATGGACAGGGTGGATAGGAAGCAGCTGTTATACTTAGTTGAAGGGTCAATATAGAGGGGGCATAATTTTAAGGTGAGGAGCAGGAGGTATAGGGGAATTTGAGGAAAAAGGGTTTCACCCAGGGGATGGTGGGAGTCTAGAATGCACTGCCTGTGAGTGTAGTAGATGCTGGAAAACTCACAGCTTTTAAAAATTACATGGATGAGCACTTGAAATGCCATTACATTCAAGGCTATGGGGCAAGTGCCGGAAGTGGGATTAGTGTAGATTTAGTGTAGTCTTGTCGGTGAACTGAAGGGCCTCTTCTGTACCGTATGACTCTGTGAAAACATCTGTTCAGTTTGTCCACCGATTCCTTATTTTCCATTATTACTTCCCCAGACTCTCTCTCTCTGGAGGGTCAAGACTAACTTTTCTTACTCTTTTTCCTTTTAAAATCCCTGCAGAAGTTCCTATCTGTTTTTATATTTCTAGTTACTCAAAGGTGATGGTGTTCCTACTGTATCGGTATGTGCAAGAGGGTTTTCAATAAATGTACACGCTCTGGAATACAAAATGTAATATCAAATAAGGTGTCCATATGCTAAAGTTTGTAAAAGAATTTTCAGCGCATTATACGTGAACATACTTGTCGCTGTTCTGACATGCTGGCAGAATACCACACGTTTCAAGGAAATGTTTTTATTTCTGTAATTTCTTTTGTGGGTTATTCAGTCATGGAAAAATGGGCATGCTTCCGACTATCTTTAAAAGTATTCTGATACCAAGATAGGTTTTCCTGCAGGTTATGGAATGAGCTTTATGTTTTAGCCTGATTTAATGTTTCCCCTTTTGTGTTCACTGTATACAGCCACTGAGTAGGACTATACAAATAATTTATCATGAGCTAAAGTTGGATTAAGAAACATTTGTGCATAATTTTTTCTTGGTCTCTTTAATTTTCTTTTCCCAATGATGCCTCTGGTGTTAAAGTAATTTAGAGTCTTGTAAAAATCTAGAAGACTCTACATGATTTTCTTCCCCCTACCGAATCAAATGTCAAGCGAGAAAAATAATAAATTCTAGAGAACAGCAGCGAATCTTTGCCCTTGTCTCAATACTTCAGGACGTCCAACAGATATCTAACCACCTGTAAACTTCTGAACATTAGAATTTGATTAATTTTAAAGAAGATAGCTATTTGTCAAAGTTTCTGATATTGTGATGGATGAATGGACACACGCTAATAGTTTGCAGTAACGTAGTCCTCTTATATCAAAAGTACCAAACTGAAAGCCACTCAAAATTCAGCGGATGAAACATTCAATTTTTGTGTTGATTTTGGTGATTTATAATGTACCTTGCAACTAAAATAGTACTACAGTATTTAAGCTGCTGGACGTCAGGAAAGTTGACATTATCCCTGCGTTTCGTGAGCTGATTAAGGTTATTTGAAAAATAAAAATTCCAATTAAGGGGCAATTTAGTGCTTGTACCGTTATTTTTGTACTACTGTGTTGTCAACTGTTTTAATAATCAGTGTATCCTACCCCCCGTCCCCTTACATTGGTACTGAGGGGAGGGTACCCTGTTTCTCCAACGCAAAATGTGTTTGTACTGTTCGGCCTTGTGTATATATATATTTTACTGTTTTAATAAAAAGATTTGGCCAATCCACCTACCCTGTACATCTTTGGATTGGAGGGGTGAGACCCACGCAGACATGGGGAGAATGTGCAAACTCCACACGACCAGTGACGCGGGGCCGGGATCAAACCTGGGTCCTTGGTGCAGTGATGCAGTAGTGCTAACCACAGTGCCACCCCTCGTGAGCTGATTAAAGTTATATTAGAACTCTCATTCTTGTTTTCAAATTTCTCCATGATATTGTCACTCCCTATATCTGGGACTCCAGCCCTACAACCCTCCAACTCTGGCGTCTTGTGCAGACCCCAATTCATTCACCCCACAGTTTGGTGACCGTGCTATCGGCTGGCTAGGTCAGTGGTTCTCAAACTTTACTTAAATGCATGCTCCCTTCCAGATCTACCAGCAGCCTGTGTACCCCTCCCAGAATAAAGATTTCATGGGCATGATTTAATGGAAACGTTTCTAAGAGTAATTTTGGACGCCATTGGCAGGGTGTTTCTCGATGGCTGCATTGGCAAGATCGCGGTCTGTATTTAACGGCACTTGGTGACGGAAATGAGCCCCATGAGCTTCCCACCATTACTGGCTGTCTCGCCGCCTGAGGGGGTCGGAGACCAGAGCAGAGGCGCCAATACCGCCTGGGCGGCAGTGGCAGTGGCTGTCAGTGCGGGCAGCATGATCAGGAGGAAGAGGACTGCTGTAAAATATCGGAAGAAGACTGACGGCTTCCACTGAGCTGCAAGAATAAGTTACCACCTCTCTCTTGGCATCAGTTTTGCCGATCACCCCTCAAATTCACCCCCCCCCCCACAAAGTACCCGAGATCTGAGTCCTCACCCCCCCCTAAGAAGAACGGGCCTTGGACATCACGTGGTTAACCGAGGAGAGAGTAGTCGCAGACCAGGGTGGTGGGCCTCTGCCTCAGAGGTTAGGATCCGCTGCCCCTTCACCCAGATGACATGTCTCAAGTGAGTTCATGTCAGACAAAATGATCCTTCCCTCTCACTGACCACATGTCCATTGTCTCCTAGGATCTCCATCTGATGGGGCTGGGCCATCTGGATTTGCCCCACCCCCCACCCCCGCCCAAGAGATCACCTTGAAGGAGAGCTCCGAGCAAACCACCATCGAGGCATCACAGCTATCACCCCACCTTCCAGCAGCGCAGAGCCATGCACCTCGGTGGGCGACATTCGTGGACTGGTTTCTGGGGCACAATCTGGTGAGCACCCCACAGTCACTGATGCACATCAGGTGGAGGCAGGAACATTCAAGTGAGTCAGCAGTCGGAGGTCTGCTGGATCCTAGGATTCTGCTGAGTCCCAGTCAGATGCCGAGCCGCTGGTCAAGGTTATCCTAGAACTGATGCAGATGATCGGATGCAGCTGTGAGATTCAGGACGGGATATCAGTGAGCCCATAACCGATTGGAGGAGCCTGAAAGGCTGCAGGCATTGTAGATGATGCCGACAAATTATGGCACTGAGGCCAATTCTGTACTGTGGTGACCACCGTGGAAAACCTGGAACATGACGTCTGCGTTTTGAGTGGTGATGCCCAAGGCATGGCCCAGTCTGTGGTGACCACGGCTGAGGGCCTCGACATCCTGTTCCAGTCACTGAGCGACATGTCCCAGACGCAGGTGGACATTGCCGATGCACTGCAGAGCATGGCCCACTCACTGAGGACCATCGCTGAGGGCGTTCACATCATGGTGCAGACAACAGGGAGCCGCCAGGACTGGCAGAGCCAGATGACTCAGCAGCCTCCGGAACTCACTCCAGCTGCCCCTCCATCCCATGGAGACCCCCAAAGCCCTACGAGCACTGTCAGGGAGGAGGAAGCGCTGGAGGGAATATGGGGGGTGGTGGGGGCAGCTGCCGGGCAAAGCCTAGTCCTATGAGAATCGGGGTGAGGATGAGGGCCTCCCTGGTCCTCCAAGCATGCTGAACCCTTGCCGACACCGGTCCTCCACCTTCCAGCTCCTCCTGCGGTTCCTCCCTGGGCTCGTCCTCTATCCCCTCTAGGTCCACCTCCTCCTCTTCAGACAAGGCCGCATGTCACCTCGCTGCTGTGCCAGGTTGCGGAGGGCACAGTAGACCAACTCAAAGTGGGATGCCTCTGGGGGGTATACTGCAGTGCACCACCAGAGCGGTCCAGGCATCGGACTGCATTTTGAGAGTCTGATGCTCTGTTCAATGACAGCACTGCTGCCAGCATGAAATGAAATGAAATGAAAATCGCTTATTGTCACAAGTAGGCTTCAAATGAAGTTACTGTGAAAAGCCCCTAGTCGCCACATTCCGGCGCCTGTTCGGAGAGGCTGTTACGGGAATCGAACCGTGCTGCTGGCTTGCTTTGGTCTGCTTTCAAAGCCAGCGATGAGCAATGAAGCATGAGCTTCATTACATCGGGTGTCCGCCTCAGTATCCAGCCTCCGCACTGGTGTCATCAGCCAGGACCTCAGCTGGGCACCCCTTATCCTCCAAACACCAACCCATCGTCCCGAGTTGGTCCTCAAAGAAGCCGGCGTCTCCGATATGGGCAGCACGGTAACATGGTGGTTAGCACTATAGCTTCACAGCGCCAGGATCCCAGGTTCGATTCCCGGCTTGGGTCATTGTCTGTGCAGAGTCTGCACATTTTCCCCGTGTCTGCGTTGGTTTCCTCCGGGTGCTCCGGTTTCCTCCCACAAGTCCCGAAAGATGTGCTATTAGGTAATTTGGACATTCTGAATTCTCCCTCTGTGTACCCGAACAGGCGCCGGAATGTGGCGACTAGGGGCTTTTCACAGTAACTTCATTACAGTGTTAATGTAAGCCTGCTTGTGACAATAAAGGTTATAAATATATGTCCCAGGATGTTGCTGTCATGCATGCTCCCTGGGAAGCGTGCACACATGCTGATCCTGAGGTGCTGGTTGTACGCAAGTTGAACAGTCAGGGAGTGGAATCCCTTCCTGTTAATGAAGGCTGCTCCCTGATGCCGTGGTGTGTGTAAGGCAACATGCGTCCATTGATTACAATGGACCTGGGCATCCCAGCAATGGCGGAGGATCCCGCAGCTTGGGCATCTTGGTGGGCTGGCCCAGCTCAATATTGATAAAGTCTGATGCCCTATGGTCACGAGAACATCCCCCAGCGCTGAAGCCCAGCTCGAGTGTTCGATTGTTGGCTGCTGCCTCTATGGCACTGCCACTTGAGTTCGGGCACACTTGTTCAGGCTTTGAAGTTTGATTGAAATGTGATACAATAAACATTGAGACATGGCATGTGTTCCCACGAGTAGCCAGTTGAGAATATTTTGTTAAACAGTCAACAGTACGAGCGGCACGGTGGCGCAGTGTTTAGCACTGCTGCTTCACGATGCTGAGGACCGGGATTCGATCCCGGCACGGGTCACTGTCCATGTGGAGTTTGCACATTCTCCCCGTGTCTGCGTGGGCCAAAAAGATGTGAAGGGTAGACGAAATTGCTAAATTGCCCCTTAATTGGAAAAAAAGAATTGGGTACTCTCAATTTATTTTAAAGGAACAGTCAACAGTAACAAAGAGTTCAATATCAACTACATAACATTCCCCATATCACACTAACCATTAAACAACAAAGAAACATCACTGTTCCATATTGGTACCAATACAAAGCTATAGCAGCTCATTTTCACAGAAAAAACTAAATGCACGATATCACCCCTCGCAGGTTCCTCAACAGAAACGGAGGATAAGCCTGAGAATGTGTCATCATATCCAGAACTTTGTCACAGGAATTATCTTTCCATCAATTTGTGACTTGTTCCTTTATCAGTGCCATTCTCCGTCCAGGAGCCACAGCTGTACAGGCCCTCCCACACAGCTCAATCTCACCACAACCAAATCCTGGCATCCACATAGTCCACTGGAGCTCAAGGAACAGTTGAACAGCCTTGAATTCCAGCATGTAGTTTTTTAAATTTAATGTACCCAATTCTTTTTTCCAATTAAGGGGCAATTTAGTGTGGCCAATCCACCTATGCTGCATATCGTTGGATTGTGGGGGTGAGACCCACGCAGACACGGGGAGAATGTACAAACTCAACACGGACAGTGACCCAGGGCTGGGATCGAACCCGGGTTTTCAGCGCTGTGAGGCAGCAATGCTAACCACTGCGCCACTGTGCCCAACTTACATGCAGCACTCGCCACACCAGCAACAAAAGCATCAGCAATCTGCGAAAGCATTTCTTCAACGGGAATAATGTTGCGCACCAGTCTCTTCTTGCTTCAAACCGGATTGCCATCCGGACTCATACGCTCCCTTGAGCCCAGTGTTCCAGGACTCTGGTATCTGAGAGAGGGTATCTGGTACCTTCATTTATTGTTCCAACCTCCGTTAGTACAGCACATTGGCAGTGCGGGACTGCTATCACTGAGCAAGGCAAACTCTTTAAAATGTGGGTTAACCTGACAGGGTGAAGATTATGATACTTGGGTCTTGTGCTGTATAGTTCTGTGTCTGTCTGTGCATACATCCAGTCACTGAGCCATGGTGGGAAGCTAGCGGTTTATTGTGTGCTTTTCTTTAATAAAAAACATAAATTGTTAGTTTAATCTTAGCTTGAAAGCTTTTTTGACATGCTTCACCTTCAATGGTAGTGTGGTGGAAATCTGCAAATCCAAAGAATTTCTTCTCCTGGTTGGTAACCTCATCTTCACATTCCCACTTTCCTCATTTTGGAAAGTTCTTTTATAAAAAAAAAAAATACAATAAATTTAGAGTACCCAATTCTTTTTTTTTCTAATTAAGGGGCAATTTAGCGTGGCCAATTCACCTACCCTGCACATCCTGGGGTTGTGGGGGTGAGACCCACGCAGACACGGGGAGAATGTGCAAACTCCACACGGACAGTGATTCAGGGCCGGGATCGAATCTGGGCCCTCGACACTGTGATGCAGCAGTGCTAACCACTGCATCACTGTGCCGCCCCTATGGTGTTGAATTATAATAGCAATATTCAAAATCTACCTTGATTAATTTCAAGTCAAAAGGAAACCTCAATTTAGTCACTTGGATGATTTTTCTCTCTCCCTACTTGGACCTTCTTTTCCAGGTTCCATTAAGGATACTCCAAATTACACTCAAATGCAACTTGATTATATAGATTTCCAACTGATGGAAAATTGAATCTTGCGTAATAAGGAATTGTTCTAGCTCCTAATCAGTTGCCCTGTTAAATTATAATACCTGGACAATATTTGTTGTGCTGAGGATAGTGTTGATTTCCTATTTGATGTACTGATGTATTCAATGGCACTTGTTATTTGAAAATTATTCTTTCTACTAAAGGTGAAGATTCACCAGATTTGGAGGAAGCAGGTTTTGGAAAGGGTGTAAGGTGAATTAATAGAATAGATCAGCGTTGACTTTATAGTTGAAGAAGATAATAGTTTGCACCCCCCAGACTTTCTGCAGAATAATTGAATTGCCTGATTTTCCTACCCCTAGAATAGGGGCTGCGTTGCCGGTGGTGCGGGCCATTTGTGGCCTCAGCAGTCATAAGCCTAGCGTAGCGGCTGCGGAGAGAGAGAGGGTATGTGGACAGTGTCCGGCACCGCCGAGAGCCGTGCCGCTGGACGGGGGGTTCTGCCAGGGCTGGGGGGAGTGGTGGGGGTGGCCAGGATGTGGGCTGTGAGGTCAGGGTGGGCGGGTACGCGGTCCAGCACAACCGGCGCCATCTTTTCCGGTGCAGTCAGTGCGTGTGTGGGGGGTGTAGCTGTATGAGCGGTTGCGGCTCGTCAGCCCTGCGCATGTCCAGCACGGCCCCGGCCATTCTCCCATCGTTTTTAGCGTGTTCCGCAGGTGTTTCATGCCGCGCTGTTGCTAGCCCTTCACTGGTACCGGAATCGGTGTGGCTCCGATTCTCCCATCGTGAAGCACCATGGATCCTCCGTTGGTGTCAGCACTTAGGCGCAGGAATGGAGAACGCAGCCTAGTGTTTTTGGATTCTCCCTACTTTCCTTTTAAACTCTGGCCAACTCTTAATTCTCCCCTGCAGCTGAATGGTGCTATGGGATGGATGAAGCAGAACAGAACAAGTACGTGTTACAGCTGAAGGATGTGTTTGACAGCTGTGACACCACAGGGACCGGATATCTGGACAGTGGGGAGCTGACTGAGCTGTGCCAAAAGCTTCACCTGGAGGCCCAAATCCCTCTTCTATTACAGACGCTTTTGGGCAGCAACCATCATGGCAGGGTAAGATTGGAGGCATTTTCAAATACAGACATAACAAAGAAAACAAACAGAAAAAACAACCGCGGCAACAGCAAAGAGCCAAAACATCCTTATTACACCCCCATCTCTCTACCTGCTGCCACCCCCCCCCCCACCCTACCCCCGCTGCTGACAACTCATCTTAAAGAAGTCGATGAACAGCTTCCACCTTGAGGTGAACTCCTCCTCTGCACCCCTGATGACGAACTTGATTTATACTCTAAGTGCAAAAGCTCTGCCAAATTGCTCACCCATAACCCTCCGCTCAGCGGTTCCGAGTCCCACCATTACGACAAAATCTGTCTCCAGGCTATCGGGGAGGCAAAGGGCAATACATTGGCCTTGTTTCTCTCCTCCTCCTCCCCCCCCCCCTCCCCCTGCGCTCACGGATCATCCGACACTCCAAATATTGCCATCTCCGGACTTGGAGCTACCGCTGACCCCAAAATCTTTGACATTATATCTGCAAATCCCATCCAAACCTTGGACACACCTAAAACATATGAACATGGTTCAGTGGCCTCCATGCACACCGTCCACACCTATCCCCCAACCCGAGAAAGAACCTACTCATCCTGGACACCGTCATGTGGGCCCTGTGCACCACTTCAAACTGGAAGCACACGACGAGGACACATTTACCCTCCACAAAACCTCACTCCATACTTCAGCCTACCTTCCTATTACTTATCCATTTTCATGTATGTAGTCAGTTTTGTTTCAGTCCAAGTTACTATTACTATTTAGAATGTTTCCCACCACCCTTTCAGCCAGTTCAATCGAGATCACAAAATTTAAAAAAGTCCACAATTCCTTTCTGGTTCCCTTGCCACTTACCTCAAATCCATGTTCTCTGGCTACTAATCCACCTGCCAGTGAAAACAGTTTCTCCTTACCGACAAAGTGTACAGTGGGGCGGCACGCGGCACAGTGGTTAGCACTGGGACTGCAACGCTGAGGACCTGGGTGCGAATCCCGGCCCTGGGTCACCGTCCGTGTGGAGTTTGCACATTCTCCCCGTGTCTGCGTGGGTTTCACCCCCACAACCCAAAGATGTGCAGGTTAGGTGGATTGGCCACACCAATTTGCCCCTTAATTGGAAAAACAACTAATTGGGTATTCTAAATTTCTAAAAGAAAATGTGTACAGTGTACATATAGATTAGGGATCCAAGCATAGAAATCACTAAAAGCTGCTTAAACAATAAATTGAAGGTCCAGTGGGATATTTGCTTTTATCTCTGGCACAGCATCTCTGGAAGAATGATTTGGCTTTGGAGTGGATACAACGCAGAATGATACCTAAAAATGTTAAATTGTGAGGATGTTTATTTTTAGACTGGACTTGTATTCCCTCGTGTATAGATCAGTGATGGGGAACCTCGGCTAGTGAGTGGGCCGCATCAGTGACCCTCCTTCATCTCAGTTGGTCACAAGATTGAAATCCGGCTTGTTTGCTAACCATGACCACGACCCCACGAATAAGATTAATACATTTACTACACGCTGAATATTTCATAATGAGTTAGAGAAAATGCTTTGTCATTTATATTTTAATAGAACTATCAGCAACTTTAAATGGTAGAAACAAAATAAATATTTGCACATTGGACACAGAGGGAGTTGCACAACTCTCACGGTCAAACTTGTGGGCAATCAGCACACATCTCATAGATACATAGAATTTACAGAGCAGAAGGAGGCCATTCAGCCCATCGAGTCTGCACCGGCTCTTGGAAAGAGCACCCTTCCCAAGGTCCACACCTCCACCCTATCCCCATAACCCAGTAACCCCACCCAACACTAAGGGCAATTTTGGACACTAAGGGCAATTTATCATGGCCAATCCACCTAACCTGCTCATCTTTGGACTGTGGGAGGAAACCGGAGCACCCGGAGGAAACCCACGCACTCACTGGGAGGATGTGCAGACTCCGCACAGACAGTGACCCAAGCCGGAATTGAACCTGGGACCCTGGAGCTGTGAAGCAATTGTGCTATCCACAATGCTACCGTGCTGCCCTTTATGCTCTCACTTGCTTTATGTGCGAATCACTCCAGCCATAGCGTTAGGAAAAAAAGTACACGGTCAGTGGTAAGGGCAGCACGTCAGCATAGTGGTTATCACAGTTGCTTCACAACTCCAGGGTCCCAGGTTCGATTCCCTGCTTGGGCCACTGTCTGTGCGGAGTCTGCACGTCCTCCCCGTGTCTGCCTCTGGGTGCTCCGGTTTCCTCCCACAGTCCAAAGATGTGCAGGTGAGGTGGATTGGCCATGCTAAATTGCCCTTGGTGTCCAAAAAGGTTGAGTGGGATTACGGGGAGGGTGGCTTGGGTAGCGTGCTCTTTCCAAGGGCCGGTGCAGACTTGATGGGCCGAATGGCCTCCTTCTGCACTGTAAATTCTATGAAACTCTATGAAATCAGTGGAATATGGCAACCCCAAGCGTGGGCAACGTGAACAAATGTCTCATAGGCCACGTGCGTCTCCCGGGCTACAGGGTGTCCACCACTGGTATAGATGATCTAAGTGTTTAGCATGAATAAACAAATTTATTGCATAGATAGAGAGAAACTATTTCCTCTGAGGTTAAAGGGGTGGGTGTGGTGGGGTGAGTGGTCCAGAACACGGGGGCAGAACCTTAAAATTAGATCTAGGCTGATGTCAAGAAGTACTTGTCCTCTTTTTCCACATAAAAACTAGCATAGAACTCGCTTTTCCTGAAAAGCTGCCAATGCTCAATTAATTAAAAATGTCAAAACTGCGATTGATAGTTATGTTAAAAAGCAGGATATTAAGGGATAAGAAGTACAGTGTGGAGAGGGGGTCCTTCCAGTTAATGGGATGGAGATTGGCCTTAATTGGTGATTATTGGTTTCCCCCCACGCCACAACGGGATCAGGTTCTCACCAATGGGAGCGGGCCGGTTAGATCGAGTTAAGATACCGATCATCCAAGATACAATTGAGAGGAGGAACAGACTCAAAGGACTAAAGGCCAACTTCTGTTCCTCTGTTCCTATGTGAGTAGCCGAACTTAAAGTTGCTCTGTTGTGTTGGCTGGCTGCTTTGTAAATTAATGGTTTCATTGTTGATCTTGACACTGTCCTACTTCCTAATTTGAGGCCTCTCTTGGACACCGGACCCCAGAACACCGCCGGGAACGGGACCGGGCTTGGGTCCGTGTAGCGGGGTGTCCAAAGTGCTGCGGCCCAGCTCTTGGGTGTTCGATTGTTGACCGCTGTCCCTGTGCTAGTACAGCCTCCAGTGTCCAGGCCTCACAGTCTGATTGGGGCTAAGCAGTCACACATGCCTGCAATATGGCACGTCTGCCCACGGAAATCCACTTGAGAGCTGTGAAGTGCTCACATTACTAAAATTGCCAATTCTCTATTGCGATAGCCTTCAGCTGTGTGGAGAGAAGTCGGCACGGTTGGTTAAGGTGACTTTCACCATAGTACCACAGACAGGGCTCTGTCCTGGGGCTGTTCAGTGGGACAGACAGGCAGACGCTGAAGTGCCCCTGGTATGGGTATACACAATCCGGGGGATGGCAGGTCGGACCCGTGGGCGGCCCCTCACCCCCCAGCCCAGGGGGAACCACACTCGCCGATGGTGGCCGACTCCTCCTGTCCCCCCGACTCCTCCCCCCGACTCCTCCCCCCCGACTCCCTCCCCCCACTCCTCCCCCCACTCCTCCCCCCCGACTCCTCCCCCCACTCCTCCCCCCCCCACTCCTCCCCCCCCACTCCTCCTCCCCCCCCACTCCTCCTCCCCCCCCACTCCTCCTCCCCCCCACTCCTCCTCCCCCGACTCCTCCCGACGACTCCTCTCTGCCCCCCCGACACCTCTTCCTCCCCGCCCCGACACCTCTTTTCCCCCCCCCGACACCTCTTTCCTCCTCCCGACTCCTCTCCCCCCCCCGACTCCTCTCCCCCCCCCCCCGACTCCTCTCCCCCCCCCCCCCCGACTCCTCTCCCCCCCCCGACTCCTCTCCCCCCCCCCGACTCCTCTCCCCCCCCGACTCCTCTCCCCCCCCCGACTCCTCTTCCCCCCCCCCCGACTCCTCTCCCCCCCCCGACTCCTCTCCCCCCCCGACTCCTCTCCCCCCCCCGACTCCTCTCCCCCCCCGACTCCTCTCCCCCCCCGACTCCTCTCCCCCCCCGACTCCTCTCCCCCCCCGACTCCTCTCCCCCCCCCGACTCCTCTCCCCCCCCCGACTCCTCTCCCCCCCCCGACTCCTCTCCCCCCCCGACTCCTCTCCCCCCCCCGACTCCTCTCCCCCCCCGACTCCTCTCCCCCCCCGACTCCTCTCCCCCCCCGACTCCTCTCCCCCCCCCGACTCCTCTCCCCCCCCGACTCCTCTCCCCCCCCGACTCCTCTCCCCCCCCCCGACTCCTCTCCCCCCCCCGACTCCTCTCCCCCCCCCCCCCGACTCCTCTCCCCCCCCCCCCGACACCTCTCCCCCCCCCCCGACACCTCTCCCCCCCCCCGACACCACTCCCCCCCCCCCCCGACTCCTCTTCCCCCCCCCGACTCCTCTTCCCCCCCCCCGACTCCTCTCCCCCCCCCGACTCCTCTCCCCCCCCCCGACTCCTCTCCCCCCCCGACTCCTCTCCCCCCCCCGACTCCTCTCCCCCCCCCGACTCCTCTCCCCCCCCCGACTCCTCTCCCCCCCCCCCGACTCCTCTCCCCCCCCCGACTCCTCTCCCCCCCCCGACTCCTCTCCCCCCCCGACTCCTCTCCCCTCCCCGACTCCTCTCCCCCCCCGACTCCTCTCCCCCCCCGACTCCTCTCCCCCCCCGACTCCTCTCCCCCCCCCGACTCCTCTCCCCCCCCGACTCCTCTCCCCCCCGACTCCTCTCCCCCCCCCGACTCCTCTTCCCCCCCCCCCGACTCCTCTCCCCCCCCCCCGACTCCTCTCCCCCCCCCCCGACTCCTCTCCCCCCCCCGACTCCTCTCCCCCCCCCCCGACTCCTCTCCCCCCCCCCCGACTCCTCTCCCCCCCCCGACTCCTCTCCCCCCCCCGACTCCTCTCCCCCCCCCGACTCCTCTCTCCCCCCCCCGACTCCTCTCTCCCCCCCCCCGACTCCTCTCTCCCCCCCCCGACTCCTCTCTCCCCCCCCCCGACTCCTCTCCCCCCCCCCCCGATTCCTCTCTCCCCCCCCCCGACTCCTCTCTCCCCCCCCCCGACTCCTCTCTTCCCCCCCCCGACTCCTCTCTCCCCCCCCCGACTCCTCTCTCCCCCCCCCGACTCCTCTCTCCCCCCCCCGACTCCTCTCTCCCCCCCCCGACTCCTCTCTCCCCCCCCCGACTCCTCTCTTCCCCCCCCCGACTCCTCTCCCCCCCCCGACTCCTCTCCCCCCCCCGACTCCTCTCCCCCCCCCGACTCCTCTCCCCCCCCGACTCCTCTCCCCCCCCCGACTCCTCTCCCCCCCCCCGACTCCTCTCCCCCCCCCCCGACTCCTCTCCCCCCCCCGACTCCTCTCCCCCCCCCCGACTCCTCTCCCCCCCCCGACTCCTCTCCCCCCCCCGACTCCTCTCCCCCCCCCGACTCCTCTCCCCCCCCCGACTCCTCTCCCCCCCCGACTCCTCTCCCCCCCCCGACTCCTCTCCCCCCCCGACTCCTCTCCCCCCCCGACTCCTCTCCCCCCCCCGACTCCTCTCCCCCCCCCGACTCCTCTCCCCCCCCGACTCCTCTCCCCCCCCGACTCCTCTCCCCCCCCGACTCCTCTCCCCCCCCCGACTCCTCTCCCCCCCCCGACTCCTCTCCCCCCCCCGACTCCTCTCCCCCCCCCCCCGACTCCTCTCCCCCCCCCCCCGACTCCTCTCCCCCCCCCGACTCCTCTCCCCCCCCCGACTCCTCTCCCCCCCCCCCGACTCCTCTCCCCCCCCCCGACTCCTCTCCCCCCCCGACTCCTCTCCCCCCCCGACTCCTCTCCCCCCCCGACTCCTCTCCCCCCCCCGACTCCTCTCCCCCCCCCGACTCCTCTCCCCCCCCCGACTCCTCTCTCCCCCCCCCGACTCCTCTCTTCCCCCCCCCGACTCCTCTCCCCCCCCCCCCCGACTCCTCTCCCCCCCCCCCCGACTCCTCTCCCCCCCCCCCGACTCCTCTCCCCCCCCCCCGACTCCTCTCCCCCCCCCCGACTCCTCTCCCCCCCCCCGACTCCTCTCCCCCCCCCCCGACTCCTCTCCCCCCCCCCGACTCCTCTCCCCCCCCCCGACTCCTCTCCCCCCCCCGACTCCTCTCCCCCCCCCGACTCCTCTCCCCCCCCCGACTCCTCTCCCCCCCCCGACTCCTCTCCCCCCCCCGACTTCTCTCCCCCCCCCGACTCCTCTCCCCCCCCCCGACTCCTCTCCCCCCCCCGACTCCTCTCCCCCCCCCCGACTCCTCTTTCCCCCCCCCCCGACTCCTCTCCCCCCCCCCCGACTCCTCTTCCCCCCCCCGACTCCTCTTCCCCCCCCCGACTCCTCTTCCCCCCCCCCGACTCCTCTCCCCCCCCCGACTCCTCTCCCCCCCCCCCCTGACTCCTCTCCCCCCCCCGACTCCTCTCTTCCCCCCCCACTCCTCTCTTCCCCCCCCCCGACTCCTCCCTCTCCCCCCGACTCCTCCCTCTCCCCCCGACTCCTCCCTCTCCCCCCGACTCCTCCCTCTCCCCCCGACTCCTCCCTCTCCCCCCCGACTCCTCCCTCTCCCCCCCCCCCGATTGGGCTTTGCCCCTCCTTCCCCCCCTCCCCCTCCCCGTTGTTTAGGTGGTAAGAAGGAAGCAGAAGGCATCCTGTCATGTGAACTTTTCAGAAAACTGTCAACTGTTAGAAGTTTCATGTTTTTCAAGTTCTAAACTTGATGAAATAAGATATGTATTGGGATAATTGATATACTGAACATATATCACTTGTGCAACTGTTAATGCCTACAACAAAAACACAGAATAATGGACAATCTCAGCAGGTCTGACGGCGTCTGTGGAGAAAGAAGGGAGCTAATGTTTCGCCTCTGGATGACTCTGTCACTCTTTAGGGGTTTGTTAGGAGACTCTCTTGTGTAATGATGTCAGTAGTTTGTTATCCTTATTTTCTTCCAAAAAGTAACTGGTGTTATTTAAACTTCAGGTAAATTTTGAGGATTTTAAAGAAGGCTTTGTTGCTGTGCTATCTACCAGTATTGACCTCAGTATCTCAGAAGATGAGAGCAGTTATTTCGAACCAGGTACGTACAGTCTCCATTTCATATATTTTAGTTTAATTTACCCTCCAGATAAGAACGGGCATGATTTCCCTCATTTAACACGGTGGAACATTGTTACAATTTGTTGGTGTATCAAGTGTAATTGACCTAAGATTGGACATCTATGATCATAAGAAATGTAATACCGGCCATACTGCCTGTTCAACCTCCTCTGCCATTCAATATAATCATGGCTGATCTTGTCTTAAACTTCCTTTTGCTGCCAAGTTACCATATCCTTTGATTCCCTGAGAGACCCAAAATCTGCCTATCTCGGCCTTAAATATATTCTTTTTTTTTAAATATGTTTATTCAAAGATTTTCCAACAAAAATTTTCAACCAATTAACCCCCCCCACCGTAACAGAAAAGAAAAAGAGAAAAGAACAGAACAGAACATAAACATATCAATCAAACGTTATACAGAACTTATACAATGGGTTTCTCCCGCACACATTAACTCTCCCATATGCTTTTTTTTTTTTACAAGTACCCCTAGGAAAAAAACCTCCCCCGCCCGCCCAAATACCCCCCCCCCTGAAAGAGACACTCCCTCCCCCTCCCCCCTCCCTGGGTTTCTGCTGCTGCTGACCGACCTCATTCTAACGCTCCGCGAGATATTCTAGGAACGGTTGCCACCACCTGAAGAACCCTGCGCAGACCTTCTCAAGGCAATCTTTATCCTCTCCAGCTTAATGAACCCTGCCATGTCATTTATCCAGGCTGCCTTAAATATATTCAATGATGGCACATTCACAACTCGCTGGGGTGGAGAATTCCAAATATTCAGAACTCTTTGAGCGAAGCAATCTCTCCTCATCTCAGTCCTGAAAAGCCTGAAACTGTGCCTCCTTGTTCGAGAGCCAGAGCTCGATATCTCAGTATCTATCCTGTCAAGCCCCTTCATAATAATCGCCGCTCATTCTTCAAAACATCTGAGAATATGGAGACAATTTACTCAGCCTCTTATCCCAGGAACCAATCTAGTGAACCCTCACTGTACTGCGTCCAGTGCAAGTATATCCTTCCTTTAAGTGTGGAGACCAAAATTGCGCACACTAATCTAGGTGTGATCACACCAAAGCCCTGTACAACTATCGCAAGTCTTCTTTATTATTGTACTCCAATCTCCTTGCAGTAAACGCCAACGTGCCATTTGATCTCCTAATTGCTTGCTGTACCCGCATGCTGACTTTTTGTGTTTCTTGTACGAGTACACCCAAGTCTTTCTGTACATTAAAATTTACAATTTTCACACATTTTAAAAAAATATTCTGCTTTTGTAAATAATCTCCCATTTGCCCACATTATACTCCATCTGTTATCTTGTTGCTAACTCAGTTAACCTGTCTATATCTCTTCGGAGCTTCTTTGTGTCCTCCTCAGAGCTTGCATTCCCACCTAGCTTTGTATCGTCAGTAAACCTGGGTACATTTCTTTCTGTCTCTTCATCTAAGTTACTAATATAAATTGCAAATAGCTGAGAACCCAGCACTGATGCTTGTGGCACACTACTAATCTCACACAGCTTTCCAACTTGAAAATGCCCAATTTATGCCTACTGTCTGCTTCCTGTCCGTTCACCAATCTCTCTGTGTACTAAAATACCACCCCCAACTCCATGAGCCCTTATCTTTTAAAAAAAAAAAAAATTTAGCGTACCCAATTATTTTTTTTTCCAATTAAAGGGCAATTTAGTATGGCCAATCCATGCAGACATGGGGAGAATGTGCAAACTCCACACGGACAGTGACCCAGGGCTGGGAATCGAACCCATGTCCTCAGCGCCACAGTCCCAGTGCTAACCACTGCGCCACATGCCGCTCTATGAGCCCTTATCTTGTGTTTTAACTTTTTGTGTAACACCTTATCGAATACCGTATTGAAAATCCAGGTATACAACACTTTCTGATTCCCCTTTATCAACCCTCCCGGTTACAATTTCAAAATCTCCACTAAGTTTGTCAAACACAATTTCCCTCCCCTCTGGGCTATCAGGGAGACAAAGGCCAAAACATTGGCCTCTCTCGCCTCCTGGACTCCTGAGCCTTCTAACACCCCAAATATCGCCATCTCTACACTCTGAACCACCACCGCACCCAGCAGGTCTGAGCACCCTTATCACAACTCCATCCCACTCCATCAATTCCTTGCAGATATCCGACACCCTCCCCTCCCCTATTTCATCCTTCAACAGCACCTTGTCCTGCAACCCCAGGGGCGGCAGCCCAGGATAGGACGACACCTCTCTCCTTACAAAGTCCTGAATCTGCAGGTACCTAAAGCCATTCCCCCTGGGCAACTCATCCACTTCCTCCAGATCCTCCAGCCCGCAAATCTTCCCCCTATAAACAAGTCGGCGAAGCTTAATCCCCACCTGCCACCACCACCTAAACCTCGCATCCATTTTGCCTCCTGGAGCGATTCTCGAGATCGTCCACCTTTTCCCTCTGCCTCTTCTGGCTTTTCCCCCATCACTCCCACCTCCACCACCAGTGAGGCCAACTGCACCTCGTGCCCCCCTCCTCGCCTCCTCCACTCTCTGAATCGCCCGGCCCTGGGACTCCAATCTCTGCTCAACTCACTCGATCCAAGATCTCAGCGGTTCCCCCACCTTGGCCAGGTCTTCCAGGGCCTCTTTCCTCTGCTGCAGGAACTTATTATTCAAGAACTAAACTAATTGCTCCGCGACCACTGGGTGGGCAGTGCCCCCCCCTCCCCCCAACCCTCCACTTTCTTACCTGTGGCGCACCACGATGACTCTCCTGCTCCAACTGATCTTTCTTTCTCTCACCATTCCTTGTCCACGGATCCATCCACCAACCACACCAGAGGAGAATTACCTTTCCTGGTAATCGAGGTGTGAATTGCTGAGCAGAAGCTGGTAGCCAAGTTCCGCACGCATGAGGACGTCCTCAACCTGGATCTCGGGTTCATGTCACATTACATGTAACCCCCACCATACTGCCCGGGTTTACAGAATCCTATTAACTGGGCAGCACGGGTAGCATAGTGGTTAGCACAGTTGCTTCACAGCTCCAGGGTCCCAGGTTTGATTCCGGCTTGGGTCACTGTCTGTGCGGAGTCTGCACATCCTCCCCGTGTGTGCGTGGGTTTCCTCCGGGTGCTCCGGTTTCCTCCCAATGTCCAAAGATGTGCGGGTTAGGTGGATTGACCATGCAAAATTGCCCTTAGTGTCCAAAAAGGTTAAGTGGGGTTACAGGGAGAGGGTGGAGGTGTGTGTTTGGGTAAGGTGCTCTTCCCAAGGGCCGGTGCAGACTCGATGGGCCAAATTACCTCTTTCAGCACTGTAAATTCTATGATTCTCTGATTCTATGAACTGTCCTGGCTTGAGACAATTCTTTGCATTCCAATCAGTAATTATCTTGCAATTTTGTCTCTGCCTACATATGCAGTGATTGTGAACCTGACCTTACTTCACCTGATGAAGGAGCAGTGCTCCGAAAGCTTGTGTTTTCAAATAAACTTGTTGGACTTTAACCTGGTGTTGTGAAACTTCTTACTGTGCTCACTCCAGTCCAGCGCCGGCACCTCCCCATCTTTGTGACATGGGTTGAGGGATAAATATTGGCCAGGACACTGGGGAGATCTCCCCTGCTCTTCTTCCACAAGATCTTTTTTTGGGGGGTTAACATTTCATCACAAGACTTTGCCTCCAATATTACAGCACTCCTTCAGTACTGCGCTGGAGTGTCAGCTTAGATCTTGTGATCCATTCTATGGGATTAAAAACTTGAACCCACAGCATTGACTCATGCGAACATGAAGCAGTCACAATCTGAAGAGGGTGGTTAGTGTTGACGTGGAACAAAAAGAAGTATGTTTCAATATAAATCAACGAGCTGCTTTAACAGTTCTTTCTAACCGCCTACTAACCATCAAAGAATGATGTGATCCTGCCACTTGCAACAAGTTGTCACACTGTCTTGATTGAAAGTTGAGAAAGAGGACAAAAGTCTATATTTCCTTGTTCATTTTATAATTGAAAACTCTAAATTGGGTGTTTATCTCATGAACAAGGGCAATTTTATAAAGGTTCCTGTGTGAAAGGGTAGGACAAGAATGCATTGTACTCACAAAGAAATGGAGAATTGACAGAAACCCTGATTAGACTGCCAATTAGTGAATTGGTCAGCTCCCAGCAAATTGTAAGTGGTTGGAGGAGGCATGCTCTGCTGACCAGTTTTATTCTGCATTATGCTGAATTTCTAAAGCGTAAAATCGAATGTTCTAGTAGATTTTTTTTTAAAGTCCAATTTTATTTTATTGTACTGCCAGTTTGGTCAGTTGGTTAAGATGTAACCAGCACCTTTGAGCGGAATTCTCCCATCCCACCCGTGGTGGGTTTGGTGCCGAGCATGAACAGAGAATCTACCAGGAGCCAAAAAGTTGAAAGCAGGTTGCTCTTCTCCCAATGGCAGGTTCATGGAGCCCGGTACCCTGTTGGCTGGTGGCGTAAATGTCACTTGCATTCATTGCTATCTGATGAGTGTCTATTAAAACAGCTGCCCACCGGCTTCCCATCAGGCCTTCCAACCTTGTGTCACACCAGCGGGACATTACATTGGTATGAAACCCAATTGATAAAGAGTGGTGTGCACAAGGCGGTCCTCAATTCCCAAGAAACTTTGAGGTGAGTGCAACAAAGCCTTTCTGCCATAGTGCTGAGCTGCTCCTGATGTGCTGTTCACCACTCCGCTGGGCAGACTGGTTCCTGCCTTCCCATCTCCATGCCGAGCTGGTCTTCGTGGACAGCACCGTGCTACTGGACCCATGGATCCACCTGTGCCAACGAGTTGGATCAGTAAAGTGTCTGGGGTTGGGGAGTACAGGGGTCTCCTTTCCCCTGGTGCCACACACCAGTGTCTATCTGGACGGCACTGTGCTGTGGGACTCATGCAGCCATCCCACCCAAAAGTGGATGGGGCGCGACGTGAGGCCGAGGGTGGGGCGGCCTGATGAAGACGAGGGAGGCAATGTGGAAAGAGGGCTGTGCAAGGAAGGGCGGGCGAGGACCCCTGATGCCAGACAGGGGGCAAGGAGATGGATGAAAAAGACGGACAATGGAAGGCAGAGGGAAGACCGAGGGAAGGGAACCGAAAAGGCTGTATGAAAAGCTCACAATCAGGCAGGCCAAAGGGGCACAACTTGGTAACTGGGAGGGACTGCACAAAGACTCCAAATGCAGTGGATAGAGGTCAAAATGGGGCCTGGGTGCCTCGCACGTGATGGGCTTGATGAGGTGGGGTGGAGTATGACTGAATGCATGGAACCCTCCCCCTCCATCCCCCAGGTTGTTAACACCCTGCACAGCCTGGTGAAGACAGGTGGGCTGCAGAGAGTGATATGACTGTGCTGGACTGGTGCTGGAACCTTCGAAGCCGCCAGTTGACAGCGGCTGGATGAATCCACTGTCAACCAACCAGGAGATTCAGAGGGCAACTCGCCTGTACATAATTAATGAGCTTTCAAGCACAGAATCGTGCGGGATCCCACCATTCTGACCAGTGGGAAAGGTCCCACCGCAGCTGCCCGCCACTGCACAGTCTCAAAAGTAGAGAATTCCTCCCTTTCTGTTTGAAACTTAGCTTGTTGCATTTTCTCAAATGAATACATTTATTCTAAGATGGCTTTTTTTAAAATGAGGGATTTCAATGAAACTTTGTGTGTTTGAGTGTGTATATTGGTTGATTTCAGCTACCCCAAAGGCGATTGAGCCAAAGTATATCAAGGGAACTAAACGATATGGCCGTCGATCTGTACCCGGATTTCTGGATTCTGAGGTGGAAACAACAAATGATCTGGAGGAGCCGCTTCATTTTAAGGCAGCAAAGGATGAAATGTTTTTACAAAGCGCCAGCAGAAGTCATTTGAGACACTCGGCATCTCTTGAAAGTGTGGAGGTTTGTCCAGTTTTTATCCTTTGGTTTGAGTTCTGGCCAACTTCCATCTTCCACCCTCTGAAACTGACAGTGCCCTAACCGGCATTGAGTCCTGTTAACCCATCACCCACCGTGCTCACTGACGTACAGTTGTTCTTGGTCCTGGTCCAGTAATGCCTTGAATTTTAAACGCTCATCCTTGTTTCTGTGGTGTTCAAATCCCCCCCCCCCCCCCCTGTCTAGCTATGCAACATCCTCTAGCCATATAAATCTCCCATAATTCAGTGTTCTTCTGATCCTTGCCTTCTGTCCATCTCCCACCGCCTTTGCTCCAATCGTTGGAGGCAGACGTGCCTCCAGCTTTCTCGGCCCTAAGTTCTGAAATTCCTAAACCTCTCCGTCCCTCTGCCTCTTGTCTGCATGGGATTCCTCCGGCTGCTCCGGTTTCCTACCACAAGTCCCAAAAGACATGCTGTCAGGTAATTTGGACATTCTGAATTCTCCCTCTGTGTACCCGAACAGGTGCCGGAATGTGGCGACTGGGGGCTTTTCACAGTAACTTCATTGCAGTAATATTCATTATTCATTAATGTAAGCCTACTTGTGACAATAAAGATTATTCTTAAAAGATTATTATTTTTCTCCTCCTTTAAGGCACTCCTCAGAACTTACTTATTAACCAGGCTTTTGGTCACCTGTCCCAAAAACCTCCTAAAGTGGCTCAGTGTCAATTTTTTTCTAATTTACACTGCTGTGAAGTGCCTTCAAGTTATGATTGTTTTATCCCATCAATATTCTTTTAAAATAATTTTGGCACATGCTAATTTAGTAAACGTCTCTTTGATACGCTAGAACGGCTACGAACAAACAAACAATGACACTCCGGATATTCCATTTGGTCCATCCAGCTTGTGCATGACTTAAATGTTTTGGCTCCTCTTTGAATGCTGTCTTAAGAAAGGCTAATGTCGAAGTGGCGAGTGTGGAACTGACCAGAATTGGTTGGTTGGAATGGTTCGCTCAGTGAAATCTTTCCACAGGTTAATCTTATTTTTTTACAAAATGAAATCAATGATGCAGACAGCATGGATACGAGATTGGCTAAGGAACAGGAAGGAGAGAATAGTGGTGAATGATACAGAGACATTATGAAGAAAGAACGAGTTGAGAAGGTTTTTAAAGTATTTGTGATCCTTGGCTTTGTAAATCGAGGCAGACAGGAGAGTTCATGGGTTTTTCTTTTGTTTGTTTGTTGCCCCCATAGCATTGGTGGCATCATCTTATTTCTTCTCTGACTTTCTTCACACCTCCCTCAGTCCACATCTTGATGTTATCCATCCATCTGGGCAGCACGGTAGCACAAGTGGCTAGCACTGTGGCTGCACAGCGCCAGGATCCCAGGTTCGATTACCCACTGGGTCGCAGTCTGTGTGGAGTCTGCACGTTCTCCCCATGTCTGCGTGGGTTTCCTCCGGGTGCACTGGTTTCCTCCCACAGTCCAAAGACATGCAGGTTAGGTGTATTGGCCATGATAAATTGCACTTAGTGGCCAAAAAGATTAGGAGGTGTTATTGGGTTACGGGGATAGGGTGGAAATGAGGGCTTAAGTGGGTCGGTGCAGACTCGATGGGCCGAATGGCCTCCTTCTGCACTGTATGTATGATCTATCGGATTTTTTTCCTTTCCTTCCCTTCCTCATATTCCCCTCAATTGTTGTCAGGACAAGCCTGTTGGGCCTTCATTTCCAATGTCCATATTTAGCTACCCTTCTCTTTTTTTCACCATACACTGAACTTCTATCCTTGATTTGACTTATCCATTTCTCCTTCTGGCCATGCAGCTGATTCTGAACATTGAGTTAAAAAACCTTTATAAAATGTGGGCGACATGGTAGCACTGTTGCTTCACAGTGCCAGGGTCCCAGGTTTGATTCCCAGCTTGGGTCACTGTCTCCGGGTTCTCTGGTTTCCTCCCACAATGCAAAGATGTGCTGTTAGGTAATTTGGACATTCTGAATTCTCCCTGTGTGTACCCGAACAGGCGCCGGAATGTGGCGACTAGGGGCTTTTCACAGTAACTTCATTTCAGTGTTAATGTACACCTACTTGTGACACTAATAAAGATTATTATTACTAGTTGGGCCCCAGCCAATGTATTGTGTCCCATTCTGGGCACCACATTTTGGGAAGGATATCGCGGTCTTGCAGGGGAGATTTACTCAGGTGGTACCAGGGTGGTAGCACAGGTGAGGAACTTCACTTACACGGAGAAACTGAGGTTTCTCTCTCCAAGAGAGAGAATGTTAAGAGAAGAGTTGACGGAGCTGTTGAAAATCATGAAGGGTTTTCACAAAAGTGGGTAAAAAGCTGTTTCCAGTGATAGGTGGGCCTGTAACCATATTTAAGATAATGAGCAGATGAACCAAAGGCGAGATGAGAATTAAAAAAATATATATATTATTTTAAAATAAATTTAGAGTCACCAATGATTTATGTTTTTTTCCAATTAAGGGACAATTTAGCGAGGCCAATCCACCTAACCAACACATCTTTGGGTTGTGGGGGTGAAACCCACGCGGACATGGGGAGAATGTGCAAACTCCACACGGACAGTGACCCAGGGTCGGGATTCGAACCCGGGTCCTCAGCGCCGTGAGGCAGCAGTGCTAACCACTGTGCCACGTGCCGCCCCAGAATGTTTAAAAATATATGTGGAGTCAGGATGATCTGTAATGAACGAGCTGCCTGAGAGGATGGATCGAAATGGAACTGGTGAACTACTTGGAAGAAGGGAAATTTGCATGGTTATGGGGAAGGAGCTGAGAACTAATTATATAACTGTTTCAAAGAGCCAGCAGATGTATGATAGATGGCTTCCTAGTGTGTTGGAGCATTCTATAATCTACACACACACTCAAAGCCATGTGAATGCCACGTAGAGGCAAAATCAACCTGGGATATGACGAAGAAAAATAATTTCAGCATCTGTTTTGGATTGCAATCCGATGGACCAGTCTGTATATGGACATCCAAGTGAGGTGAGGATTGGGGATGGCTGTGATGTCCAGCTTGTTTTATCGCCATTAAGTACAACTAACATTTGGTGGCACGATGACGCAGTGGATTAGCACTGCTGCTCCATGGTGCCGAGGACCCAGGTTTGATCCCGGCCCCGGGTCACTGTTTCTGTGGAGTTTGCACATTCTCCCTGTGTCTGGGTGGGTCTTGCCCCCACAACCCAAAGATGTGCAGGGTAGGTGAATTGACCACGCTAAATTGTCCTTTAATTGTAAAAAAAGAACTGGGTACTCGAAATTTATATATAAAAAAAGAACAACTAGCAGTTATATACTACACACCTAAGAGAAAGCACCTCTGAGCATTTAACCAGGCCGGAGAGATGTTCACTGATTACGAACAGTTTGGCATTTAGTGACGAAGACTGAAAATATTGGACTGGATTCTCCGATTCTCAGGCTATATCATGATGCCGGCGTGGGAACGGTGGCCTTTTACGACCGAAAATGCAGCACAAAACGGCCACTGATTCTCCGTTTAGCTGGGCACTAGCAGGAAGGCATGGTAGAACACCCAGCTCTAGCTGTCGATACAGCCCAGAGAATTGCCGGGTCCATGGCCGCGCATGCGCACGGTGGCGGCCCGCAGCGGCCGCACCGTGCAACATGGCGCCAGCCGCGCATGGACCCGGCCTGCAAAACAGCACCCCTCTTTGGCCTGCTCGCGAGCAGCAGACCACCCCCCCAACAGTGCCCCCAGCCCCTGCCAAAGTTCCCCCTTCCTGCGGATTGGCCCTCCCCCGACTGGCGGTGCTGGACCGAGTCCGCAGCTGCCGCACTGAGATCCCGACAGGTAAGACCATGAGAGACCCACGCCGTCGGGAACCCGGCCAATTGGGGGCGGAGCATCGAGGGTTGGCCTCAGGCATCATCCTGAGACCATCCATATGGCGCGCGGCATACTCCAGGAGTATGGGCGGGGATTCTCTGGCCGAACGCGATTTTGGCATCGGGACCGGAGAATCCCGCCCATTGTCTAGTTTATAAGGACTACCTTTGAAACCAAAACAATTGACTGATCTTGGGAAATAATCCCAAAGATGTAAGTCACGGATATATAACGGTGTCAATTTCGGATGTGATGATCCCTATGACTAAATAGTCTTACAATGAGTGCTGCTGGATGCAAAATGAAAGTTTTCCACTGCTCATGGAATTTCTATCGCTACATGGGGTACAATGGAATAGCAATTTATTTTCTGATTCTGCTGCTCTGAAGATGATGGGTTAGTTTCCACAGTGTATATATACTTATTATCATTGTTAGTCAGTGTTTTGATATTGTTCAGGTACTGATGAGTTTGTAATGGTTCAGGTTTAAGCTTTCTGGTGCAATTTGTGTTTTTCTTTTACTTTGTTATCTCCTCAAAAGACGTATAAAACCTTGGTACAGCTGAAACCATGCTGCTTGTATAGCGAGCAAGGAAATGTCTGTTCCCTTACAAAATGAGATTGCAGAATTCCATGACTGCGAAAGTAGTGATTACATTTTGAGTTGGGACAATTTTACTGATACAAATGATGCCCTGAACTCAAAAGATTAACAAGTAGTTTACATTTCAAGGTCATGTAACTGGTTCCTGTGAATACAACCCTTTCCTGTTTGTGTATAAGAGTAGTTGTTAGATAATTGAGCAACCTTTTGATCAATTAATCTTCTGGGATGAACCCCCAGTGTAGATGTTTTAGTAGTGTCTCTATTTTGGACCATCCCAGTATCTTGAGAATGATCTGACTTGTGTTTTGCCACTATCCAAACTAGAGCAAATGTAGTTCCCTTCATTTAGCAAAAGAATGTATTCACTGTTTTATGCTGCTTGCCAGTCGAGCTCTGCATTGGTTCCGCTGTGATTGAGTTTACTGAAATTAATTCCATTGTTGCTTAGTTACAGATTTTGGGATAGGTTGCAAACGGTAATTCCAAAGCTTTATGGGCAATTATGTCACCATAGCATAAATTTACTATAAACACATACTCTGTAAGAAAGAACTTATATTGTTATTGCTTCAGTATGTACAACAACCATTATACAAATTATACAAATCATAGCTTGTACATATTTTAATTTGGGTCTGCTCTGCTATCCTCCTAACCAAGAAAGTAGGCATACTTGGTTTGCTAATGTTCCTGTGAAGTACTTTGGGACATTTATTGCATTAATGCTTATAGAAATATATATATATATACATGTGTATATATCTCTATCACTAATTCCCCACCTTCCTGAACCAGCATCCATGTGGTGAAGATAGAGCCACAGAGCTGTTGGAGAAGGAGTTCCAGGATTTTAACCAGCTACAATGAAGGACGATATTTTAAGTCAGAATGGCGTGTGACTTGGAGTGGAACTTTGCAGGTGGAGGTGTTTCCAAACATCATCTGCTCTTGATCTATGTGGCAGAGGCCACAAATTTGGAAGGTGCTGTTCGAGGAGCCATGACAAGTTACTGCATTGCATCTTGTAGATGGTACTGAGAGTGGCCTCAGTGTAGTTGTGGTGGAGGGTGTGAATGTTTGTGGATGGGGTACCAATCGAGTAGGCTGCTTTGTCTGAAATAGAGTCGAGCTTCATGAGTGTTGTTGGAGCTGCACTCTTCCAGGCAAATGGAGAGTATTCCATCACACTCCTGACTTGTGCCTTCAAGATGGTGAACATGTTTGGGGGAATCAGGAGGTGAGATTCTCGCTGCAGAATTCCCAGTCTCTGATCTGCTCTTACAGCCATATTTATACGGCTGGTCCAGTTAGATTTCTGGTCAATGGTAAACCCCAGGATGTTGCTGGTAGAGGGGGTTTCAATATTGTCAATGTCATTCAATGTCAAGGAGAGATAGTTAGATTGTCTCTTGTTGGAGATGGTGAATGCCTGGCACTTGTGTGAACTGAATACTACTTGCCACTTGGCAGCCCAAGCCTGAAGGTCGTTCAGGTCTTGCTGCATGTGGGTATGCACTGCTTTGATATTTGAGAATTTGTGAATGATTCTGAACACTGTGCAATGATGGAGGAAACACATTGATGAAGCAGCTGAAGATGGTTGAGTCGAGGATATTATCCCGAGGAACTCCTGCACAATGTTCTGGGGCTGATTGAGCTACAACAACCTCAATCATCATCTTTTGTGCTAAATATGACTCTAACCGATAAAGGTTTCCCTTGATTCCCATTGATTTATATTTTGCTCAGGCTCCTTGATGCCACGTTTGATCAAATCGTACCTTGATGCCAAAAACAGTCATTCTCATCTCACATCTGGAATTAAGCTCTTGTCAATGTTTAAACCAATATTGTAGTGAGATCTGCAGCCGAGTGGCTTGAGCGAAACACGAACTGAGCATTTGTGAAATTATTGCTGAGAAGTGGGCAGCACGGTAGCATGGTGGTTAGCACAATTGCTTCACAGCTCCAGGGTCCCAGGTTTGATTCCCGGCTTGGTTCACTGTCTGTGCGGAGTCTGCACGTTCTCCCCATGTGTGCGTGGGTTTCCTCCGGGTGCTCCGGTTTCCTCCCAC
The DNA here is from genome assembly GCF_047496885.1 of Scyliorhinus torazame. Classification (NCBI taxonomy): domain Eukaryota; kingdom Metazoa; phylum Chordata; class Chondrichthyes; order Carcharhiniformes; family Scyliorhinidae; genus Scyliorhinus; species Scyliorhinus torazame. The sequence continues at coordinate 248,697,642 of NC_092707.1, forward strand.
AGTCCAAAGATGTGCAGGTTAGGTGGATTGGCCATGCAAAATTGCCCTTAGTGTCCAAAATTGCCCTTAGTGTTGGGTGGGGTAACTGGGTTGTGGGGATAGGGTGGAGGTGTGGACTTGGGTAGGGTGCTCTTTCCAAGAGCCGGTGCAGATTCGATGGGCTGAGTGGTCTCCTTCTGCACTGTAAATCCTATGTAAATTCTATGAAGTGCCACTTCAGCAACCAAGACCCCCTGAGTTGACTGTAACAAGCTTGCTGGTACTGTCGGTGATGCTTCTATCGCTTTGTTAATGATGAAGAGTAGACCGATGGGGAGGTAATTGTCCAGATTGCATTTGTCCTTTTTGAGGACACAACATATCTGGACAATTTTCCAAATTATCTGGTAGATTGAGATTAGTGTTGTAGATTAACTGGAACGGTTTGGCTAGGTGCACAGCTAGTTCTGAAGTTGATGGAGCCATACTCCTTGGAATATCTATTGCCTTCACTGGTTTTTTTGATATCACATGGAGTAAATCAAATTGGCCAAAGACTGGCATTAGTGATGCTGCGGACCTCCAGAAAAGGCCAAGGTGGATCATCCACTCTGCTCATCCAGCTGAAGATGCTTTCAAATGCTTCAGCTTTATCTTTTGCACTAATGTGCTGTGCTCCCCTATCATTGACGGTGGGGATATTTGTGCAGCCTCCTCCTCAGCTGTTTGTTTAGTTAGTTGGTTACCAGCATTCCTGACTGGATGCAGCAGGACTGCAGAGCTTAGGGGCGAGATTCTCTGCCCCCTCCGTGGCGCGCTTCTCCGCGGCGGGAGGTAGCCCGCCGTTAGCCGGCAGCAGGATCTTGTGGTCCCACCGCTGTCAATGAAATTTCCCATTGAATCCACCCCATGCCACCGGGAAACCTGCAGTGGGGATGTGCCGTAGGCGGGACCGGAAAATCCTGCCGGTATGAACAGCCGAAGACCTCACCCTAAATCTGACTTGTTGGTCATGTAGTTGTTTAGTTCTCTCTCTGGCATTCTGCTTCCACTGTTGAACTTGCATATCTCCTGCTGTGTAGTTTCACCAGGTTACCCGCGCATTTTAAGCCATGCCTGGTGCTGCTCGTGACCTACTCCCTTACACTCATTGAATCAGAGGCGGTCCCTTGGCTTGATAATCGTGGTAGAATGAAAGATAAGCAGGACAATGAGATTGCAAATTGTGGTTGAGTAGAATTCTGCTGCTACTGATGGCCCACAGTGGCTCGTGGATGGCCAGTTTTGAGTATCTGGAGCGATAGATCGGTGAAAATGAGCAGTTTTGTTTCCCCTCGCGTTGGTTCTCACACCACCTGTGCAGAAACCAGCCCTTGTACTCAGCCAGCTTTATCAGTAGTGGTGCTACCAGGTCTTGATGATGGACATTAAAGATTCTCCATCCATAATACATTGCTACACTTCAAAATGGTGTTCAACATGGAGGAGTAATAATTCATCAACTGCTTGGTGGGGTGGGGGGAGGGGGGGGGGGGGCGGGGTGATAGGTGGTAATCAGCATACCTGTGTTTGGCCTGACATCATGATATTTCTTGAGATCCAGAATCAACATTGAGGATTCCCAGTGCAATTTTCTCCTGGCTGCATACCACTATACTGTCAGCCCTAGTGGGTCTGTGCTGCCAGTGGGGCAGGACAATCTCAGGATTGGTGATGGAGGAGTCTGGGACATTGGCTGTAAATAGTGATTCAGTGAGTTTAACTATGTCAGGCCGGTGTTTAACTGGTCTGTGGGACAGCTCGATCAATTTTGGCACAAGGCAAAGATGTCGGAAAGGAGAATTTTGCAAGGTCAGTTTGAAAGTGTGTGTCTTTGTCATTTCCGATGCCAAGATTTGTGGTGGGTGGTCTGTTTGATTTTATTCTTATTTGACTACTCTGTAGCTGCTGGATATCTAATGGCTTGCTAGCCAATTTCAGAGGGCAGTTAAGAGTCAACCACATTGCTGTGGTCTGGAGTCACATGCAGGGCAGACTGGCTAAAGACCGTGTAGCACCGTCAATATGACGCGAGGCAGGTTGAGGTAATGTCAATTGAAGGCTTTATTAAGCAAAACTTTATCCCCAGCAGCGTGGTTACAGAATGCAGCTGCTGAGGGAAATGGAGGGAAAAACTGGGTTCTTATACCGGCATTGCTGGGTGGAGTCCAGTAGGTGGCAGATCCTATCAGGACCTGGCATCCCTCCATCAATAGCCTGTCGACACGTGGTGTACCGTATTACCCCTAATACATACCACCTTAGACTGCAAACTTACTGGTGGGTTTTATGACATTCTGGTAGTTTTGTGAGTTTCTTTTTCCTTCATGATTCGTGGTGGAATTTGAACTCCTGTTTCTGGGCCATTGGTCTTGGCTCTGGATTATTCATCCAGTAACATTACCATTATGCTCCTATTCCCAGTTGTGTGTATCTCTATATACATATATAATGCCTTTCACTACCCTGGACATTCCAAAGCACTTTATCGCAAATGCAGTATTTATTGACACACTGGAAGAATTGCAGTAATTTGTCTTGTGAATATTGGATGAAGGATAAATTGTCCATGGAGGGCTCTTTTGCTCTTAAAAATCGTGCCGTAGGATCTATGACCCTTGTAGTTTATTTGTTTATTTGAGAAGATATACTTGCCAATTCAGTGAGTATTTTTTTTTTTTAAATAATATTTTATTGAAAATTTTTGGTCAACCAACACAGTACATTGTGCATCCTTTACACAACATTATAACAATACAGATAATAATGACCTTTTTTATTTAAACAAGAACAAAAGAAAACAACAACAAATAAATAAATATTAAATAACAAAAAATAAAAACTAGCCCTAATTGGCAACTGCCTTGTCTCAGGCCACACCCCCCCCCCCCCCCCCCCCACCCCCCACCCCCCAAGTCCTGGGCTGCTTCCCATCCACAAATAGATCTTTCAATTGCGTTATACCTGCTCTTTGCCACATTCCATATCCCCCATCCATTCCCCCCGGGGCAAACCTATGGTTATTTCTTATCGGGGACCCCCCCAGTGCTCCGGTCTTTCCCCTATGTCGTCTCCACTGTCCCCAAATCTTCAGTGTAGCTACCACCACCGGACTCGTGGTATAGTTCCTTGGTGAGAACGGCAATGGGGCTGTCACCATAGCCTGCAGGCTGGTCCCCCTACAGGACGCCCTCTCTAATCTCTTCCACGCCGCTCCTTCCTCCTCTCCCATCCACTTACTCACCATTGAAATATTAGCGGCCCAATAATACTCACTTAGGCTCGGTAGTGCCAGCCCCCCCCTATCCCTACTACGATGTAAGAATCCCTTCCTCACTCTCGGAGTCTTCCCGGCCCAAACAAAACCCATAATACTCTTTTCTATCCTTTTGAAAAAAGCCTTCGTGATCACCACCGGGAGACACTGAAACACAAAAAGGAATCTCGGGAGGACCACCATCTTAACTGCCTGCACCCTCCCTGCCATTGACAATGCTACCATGATCTCTTGAAATCTTCCTCCATCTGTTCCACCAACCGCGTCAAATTTAGCCTGTGCAATGTGCCCCAATTCTTAGCTATCTGGATCCCCAGGTAACGAAAGTCTCTTGTTACCTTCCTCAACGGTAGGTCTTCTATTTCTCTACTCTGCTCCCCTGGATGCACCACAAACAGCTCACTCTTTCCCATGTTCAATTTATACCCTGAAAAATCCCCAAACTCCCCAAGTATCCGCATTATTTCTGGCATCCCCTCCGCTGGATCCGCCACATATAGTAGCAGACCACCGCATATAAAGATACCCGGTGTTCTTCTCCTCCCCTAAGTATTCCCCTCCATCCCTTGGAACCTCTCAGCGCTATCGCCAGGGGCTCAATCGCCAGTGCAAACAGTAATGGGGACAGAGGACATCCCTGCCTTGTCCCTCTATGGAGCCGAAAATATGCCGATCCCCGTCCATTCGTGACCACACTCGCCACTGGGGCCCTATACAACAGCTGCACCCATCTAACATACCCCTCTCCGAACCCAAATCTCCTCAACACCTCCCACAGATAATCCCACTCCACTCTATCAAATGCTTTCTCGGCATCCATCGCCACTACTATCTCCGTTTCACCCTCTGGTGGGGCCATCATCATTACCCCTAACAACCTCCGTATGTTCGTGTTCAGCTGTCTCCCCTTCACAAACCCAGTTTGGTCCTCATGAAGCACCCCCGGGACACATTCCTCTATTCTCATTGCCATTACCTTGGCCAAGACCTTGGCATCTACATTGAGGAGGGAGATTGGTCTGTAGGACCCGCATTGTAGCGGATCCTTTTCCTTCTTTAAAAGAAGCGATATCGTTGCTTCTGACATAGTCGGGGGCAGTTGTCCCCTTTCCTTTGCCTCGTTGAAGGTCCTCGTCAGTAGCGGGGCGAGCAAGTCCAAATATTTTCTGTAAAATTCAACTGGGAATCCGTCCGGTCCCGGGGCCTTTCCCGTCTGCATGTTCCTAATTCCTTTCACCACTTCTTCTACCGTGATCTGTGCTCCCAATCCCATCCTTTCCTGCTCTTCCACCTTGGGAATTTCCAGCCGATCCAAAAACTCCATCATTCTCTCCCTCCCATCCGGGGGTTGAGCTTCATACAATTTTTTATAAAATGTCTTAAACACTTCATTCACTCTCTCCGCTCCCCGCTCCGTCTCTCCATCTTCGTCTCTCACCCCCCCTATTTCCCTCGCTGCTCCCCTTTTCCTCAATTGGTGTGCCAGCAATCTGCTCGCCTTCTCTCCATATTCATACTGTACACCCTGCGCCTTCCTCCATTGTGCCTCTGCAGTGCCTGTGGTCAGCAAGTCAAATTCCACATGCAGCCTTTGCCTTTCCCTATACAGTCCCTCCTCCGGTGCTTCCGCATACTGTCTGTCCACCCTCAAAAGTTCTTGCAACAACCGCTCCCGTTCCTTACTCTCCTGCTTCCCTTTATGTGTCCTTATTGATATCAGCTCCCCCCTAACCACCGCCTTCAACGCCTCCCAGACCACTCCCACCTGAACCTCCCCATTGTCATTGAGTTCTAAGTACTTTTCAATGCATCCCCTCACCCTTAAGCACACCCCCTCATCCGCCATTAGTCCCATATCCATTTTCCAGGGTGGACGCCCTCTTGTTTCCTCCCCTATCTCCAAGTCTACCCAGTGTGGGGCATGATCCGAAATGGCTATAGCCGTATATTCCGTTCCCCTCACCCTCGGGATCAATGCCCTACCCAACACAAAAAAGTCTATGCGTGAATAGACTTTATGGACATAGGAGAAAAACGAGAACTCCTTACTCCTAGGTCTACTGAATCTCCACGGGTCCACCCCTCCCATCTGCTCCATAAAATCCTTAAGCACCTTGGCTGCTGCCGGCCTCCTACCAGTCCTGGACTTCGACCTATCCAGCCTTGGTTCCAACACCGTGTTAAAGTCTCCCCCCATTATCAGCTTTCCGGTCTCTAGGTCTGGGATGCGTCCTAGCATTCGCCTCATAAAATTGGCATCGTCCCAATTCGGGGCATACACGTTTACCAACACCACCATCTCTCCCTGTAATTTGCCACTCACCATCACGTATCTGCCCCCGTTATCCGCCACTATAGTCTTTGCCTCGAACATTACCCGCTTCCCCACTAATATAGCCACCCCCCTGTTTTTCGCATCCAGCCCCGAATGGAACACCTGCCCTACCCATCCTTTGCGCAACCTAACCTGATCTATCAGTTTCAGGTGCGTTTCCTGTAACATGACCACATCTGCTTTAAGTTTCTTAAGGTGTGCGAGTACTCGTGCCCTCTTTATCGGCCCGTTAAGCCCCCTCACGTTCCACGTGATCAGCCGAGTTGGGGGGCTTCCCACCCCCCCCCCCTTGCCGGTTAGCCATCATCTTTTTCCAGCTTCTCGCCCAGTTCCCACGCGGCTGTATTTCTCCCAGACGGTGCCCCCCCGCCCATCCTTTCCCGCACCCACTCCCCCCTTTCCCCAGCAGCAGCAACCCAGTAAATCCCCCCTCCCCCCCCCCCCCCCCCCCGCTAGACCCCCCGCTAGCGTAATTACTCCCCCCATGTTGCTCCCAGAAGTCAGCAAACTCTGGCTGACCTCGGCTTCCCCCCGTGATCACGGCTCGCCCCGTGCGGCGCCCCCTCCTTCCTGCTTCTCTATTCCCGCCATAATTATCATAGCGCGGGAACCAAGCCCGCGCCTCTCCCTCGGCCCCGCCTCCCATGGCCAACGCCCCATCTCCTCTCCCTCCCCACCTCCCCCCATCACCACCTGTGGGAGAAAGAAAAGTTACCATACCGCAGGATTAATCATACAATCCCTCTTCGCCCCCCCCCCCACTCGTCCCACCACTTTGTCCAAACGTTCATTTTCGTAGTCCAATCATTCCAATTTTTCTTCTACAATAAAAGTCCACGCTTCATCCGCCGTCTCAAAGTAGTGGTGCCTCCCTTGATATGTGACCCACAGTCTTGCCGGTTGCAGCATTCCAAACTTTATCTTTTTTTTGTGAAGTACCGCTTTGGCCCGATTAAAGCTCGCCCTCCTTCTCGCCACCTCCGCACTCCAATCTTGATAGACGCGGATCACCGCGTTCTCCCATTTACTACACCGAGTTTTCTTCGCCCATCTAAGGACCATTTCTCTATCCTTAAAACGGAGAAATCTCACCACTATGGCTCTGGGAGATTCTCCTGCTCTCGGTCCTCGCACCATAACTCGGTATGCTCCCTCCACCTCCAACGGACCCGTCGGGGCCTCCACTCCCATTAACGAGTGCAGCATCGTGCTCACATATGCCCCGACGTCCGCCCCCTCCACACCTTCAGGAAGGCCAAGAGTCCTCAAGTTGTTCCTCCTTGCGTTATTTTCCAGTGCCTCCAACCTCTCCACAGATCGTTTCTGGTGTGCCTCCTGTATCTCCGACTTCACCACCAGGCCCTGTATGTCGTTTTCATTCTCTGCTGCTTTCGCCTTCACGACCCGAAGCTCCTGCTCCTGGGTCTTTTGTTCCTCTTTCAGCCCTTCAATCGCCTGTAATATCGGGGCCAACAACTCTTTCTTCATTTCCTTTTTTATCTCCTCCACGCAGCGTTTCAAAAACACTTGTTGTTCAGGGCCCCATATGAAACTGCCACCTTCCGACGCCATCTTGGTTTCTGCTTGCCTTCCTTGCCGTTGTTCCAAAGGATCCGCTGCAATCCGGCCACTTTCCTCTCCTTTTTCCATCCGTGTCCAGGGGGAACACCCTTCTGGTTTACCGCACGGTGTTTTCAGCCGTTAAAATTGCCGTTGGGGCTCCTATCAAGAGCCCAAAAGTCCGTTTCACAGGGAGCTGCCGAAACGTGCGACTCAGCTGGTCATCGCCGCACCCTGAAGTCAATTCAGTGAGTATTTAACTGTTAACGCGCTGTGATCATAAAATAACTAACAGGACAGGTTTTCCTTTGTTTAACAAGGAAAGCGATTAGCTTTACTATACTTAAATTGTTTCAAGTAAAATAAAATACACACTGCCTTGAGCACACACACCCACACAATGCAGATTGCAGAGTGAGGAGGGATAGGTTGGACAAATTAGACTCCATTCAGAAAAAGTTAGACTCCATTCAGAAAAAGTAAGAGTATAGTATACAGTTGTGTAGCCCTGATTACGGCGCCTCTACCGCTCCCGCCGGCATGGTACTCCACCAGCCCTATAGTGGTGGCGGCTCTCCGTATCTGGGGCCAGTGGAGGAGGCATATAGGGGAAGTGAGAGCATCGGTGTGGACCCCAATCTGCGGCAATGACCGCTTTGCCCTGGGGAACATGGACGGTGGGTATCGACTGTGGCGGAGGGTGGGGATTGTGAGGGTGGGTGATCTGTTCCTGGAAGGGAGCTTTCCAAGTATGAAGGCGTTGGAGGAGAAGTTTGGGCTGGCTGGAGGGAATGACTGTAGATACTTAGAGGTGCGGGATTTTGTGCGCAGGCTGGTGCCCTCCCGCCAAAGGGGAGGCAGGACAGGGTAGTTTCTAGGGGAGAGGTAGGTGAGGATAGAGTCTCAGATATTTACAAAGAACTAATGGGAACAGAGGATACACAGATGAGGACCTGAAGCTTAAGTGGGACGAGGAGCTCAGGGGGGAGATGGAGGACGGTGTTTGGGCAGAAGTTCTGGGCAGAGTAAACACGACCGCAACATGCGCTAGGCTCAGTCTGATCCAGTTTAAGGTCATGCACCGGGCCCACATGACAGTGGCCCGGATGAGTAAATTCTTCGGGCTGGAGGACTGGCTAATAACGTGCACATGTTCTGGTCGTGCCCTAAACTCAGGGTGTACTGGCAGGGATTCGCGGACATCATGTCCCGGGTTTTGAAAACTGGGATGGTAATGAGCCCTGAGGTGGCAATCTTTGGGGTGTCGAGGACCTGGGAGTCCAGGAGGAGAAGGAGGCCGACGTCTTGGCCTTTGTTTCCCTTGTAGCCTGGCAACAAATACTGTTGGCATGGAGGGACTCGAAGCCCCTGAAGACCGAAGTATGGCTAACGGACATGGCGAGCTTTCTCGGTCTAGAAAAGGTTACGTTCACCTTGAGAGGTTCAATATCAGGGTTTGCCCGGAGGTGGCAGCCATTCATTGACTTATTCGCGGAGAATTAATCATCAGCCGGCAGGGGGGGGGGGGGGGGGCCTAGGGTAAGGGTAGAGTAGGGGGTGATTTAGACAGGTACTTGCGAGAATGGAGTCGCGGTTTGCACAATGCGTTATTTGCTTTTCTTTCTGTACAGTAGTATACAATGTCATTGTTTTATATACCAGAAATATCTCAAAATTGCACAAGGCTCCTCTTCATCCGAAGACTGTGTTACTGCTGTGCCATAACTAACACTCTATTGTGCCTTTAGTGTGGAGAAATGCTCTGTGACACTGGTCACCCTCTCTACCTTCACTTATGAGTGTATTTTGACCAGATTTGGCATAGGGCTGTCCCATCACCGTGCAACGCAATCCTGTCTTCACTGGTCATATACAGATGGTCACGGGATATAAATCTGGAATGGAAATCATTGTCAATTCTCATCCTTGATGAACATCCAGGATCTGGTTTGATTCCAGCATGATCGCTACATAAATGTAACACCGAGTTTGCAGGGCACCCGCCCTGCCACCTCAGCACCCAGAGTAGCACGTTTACACTAATGTTTCCCAACTGTTACTGGTTGAATTTATTGGGGTAATTTTCTGTTGCAGAGTCTCAAATCTGATGAAGAGCCTGAACACCATAAGGAACCTTTACATGAAACCTTTGAAGCACCAGGTAAAATGAGTTTTTAAACAGTGTTAATATCTGACCATTACCTTTTACTCCAACAACATCGTTCTTTTATATAGCACCTTTAAGGACTTACTGTGGCGGCCATGAGGTGAGCAGTCACATATAAAGTGGCTCTGGCTTGGAGACTTGGTTTTTGGCTCTTTTTCCCTGGTTTATGGACGTAGTTTTGGGACGAAAGGTTGAATAATTGAAGTTTGATGATTCCTACTCCGGTGTGGGATGTCTACAGGATTCTACACAAAACAGAAGTTGAATAAAGGCCCATCATCAGACTCGGGAGGCCCTCTTGGTGGAGTGGATGAGAAAATGGCAGAGTGATCCGTGTCATCGAGGCCCTCTCAATGGATAATGGAGAAGTTAGTGGAGTTCCTTATGGGGGAATTCAAGAAGCAAAGACTGGTGATGTTGGAGGGCCTGTCCAAAGCAATTGAGCTGGTAATGGCACCCACTCGCGTGACTTTGGATAGGGTGGAGCAGCGGTTGGAATCACAGGGCATGATAATTCGGAAGGTGGAGGAGACAGTCTCAGACCACAGTGACCGAATTGCTTCTTTGGAGGCATTGTTGGTGGAGGCCCAAAAGGATTGAAAGCCAAGGTGGATGACCAGGAGAACTGGTCCAGGTGCCAGAACCTGAAGATTGTCAGGCTACCAGAGGGCATTGAAGGTACGAATGCCATGAAGTACATGGCAAAGAGGTGAACTGGGCCCACCGGTCGTTGCGACAGAAGCCCAGATCCGGGGATCTACCATGGGCGGTCATAGTTCATCTGCGTAGGTATCTGGACAAGGAGAGGATTTTAAAGTGGGTGAAGGTCACGCAAGAGAGAAGTTGGGAGGTCCATACCCTCTGAATTTACCAAGGCATCGGGGCAGAAATTGCAAAATGCGAGCTGTGTTCAACAAGGCTAAGGCACAGTTCTACAAGAGCAAGGTGCGGTTCGGAGTGGTCTACTCAATTGTGGGTCACGTTCAAGTCCAGAGACCATTATTTAAATACGCAGGAGAAGTGAATGATTTTGTGAGGGAAAAATGGACTAGGAGAGATCTGATTGTGGTTGTTGGATGTTATGGAGTTTTGAATTTTACATGTTCACGGTCGTGTTTTTTGTCTCTGTGTTTTTCTTATTATGTTTTCCGGTTTTTTTCTTTCCTATGGTGATATGGGGTTGCTTGTTTCATCGAATGGGGGTACGGGTTCTTTCTTTCCAATATGTGTAGTTTTTGGATAAAGAACTGGGGAAAGGGGGTGTTTGTTTTTTTCTTTGGTTCTGTTGTCTGTTTTGTTTGTGGGCTAAGGTAATGAGCCTAGGTTGGCTGGGTTTTCTTTGCTTGGGGTGGAGGGGGGGGGGGGACGGTGGAGGGAAGGGGGGGGGTTAGAGGGCACTTTTTGGAGTTGCGTGTGTTGGTTAGCTGAAGTTCGAGGGGGAGGTGGGGATGGGGAGGATTGTAGGATAGGAGGGGGAGGGGGGGATGGTAGAGTGCTGACAATTAAGATTTTTTTGTATATGGGCTTATGTGAGGGTAGTGACGGTGGCCATTTTGGGTCGGCCTGAAATCGGGGTAGATTTGGGCTCGGTTGGATTTCCTCACGGATGGGGTATTGCTGATTCTAGCGGGGGAAGCGGGGTAGCTAGGATTTTGATGGATCCTGGAGGGGGCGTTACATGATAGTGAGTGGGGTGTGGCAGGCACTCCGGTTCTTTTAATGCACATATATATGCACCAAATTGAGAAGAGGCAGACTTTATCAAGAAGGTGTTGGTGGCCATCCCAGAGCTAGATTAGCACCAATTGATTATGGGGAAAGATTTCAATTCTGTATTGGGCCCAAGGATGGATAGGTCGAGTCACAATTCTTCGGGGTGGTGCAAACGAGCTGGCAGTGTTCATGGAACAGATGGGGTGGGGTGGGGGGTGGATCCGTGGAGGTTTAGATACCTGAGAGAGAAGGGGTTTTCCTCTTCCCCCTCTCATGTACAGGGTCTACTCCCGAATAGATTTCTTTATGGTGGGGAAATCGTTAGTCCTTGGGATGGTGGGGGCTGGATACTCGCCGATTGAAATATCGCACCACATCCCACATTATGTGGATATGTGACTGGAGACTAGCCCAGGGAGAAGAGGCAGGGGGTGGAGGCACCACTGGGGTTGGAGGAGATTATTGGTTCCATGCAATTGGGGAAGACACCAGCCCCGGATGAATTCCCGGTGGAATTTTATAAACAATTTGCGGCCTTGTTGGCACCGCACATGGGGGATGTTTAATGACTCTCTGTCTCGGCCATGTTGACAGAGGCATCGTCTCTTTGATCCCGAAGAAGAACCAGGATCCCGTGGAGCGTGAGCTTACAGGCCTATTTCTCAGGATGAAAATTGAATGTGAGTAAGAGCGAGACCTTCCTGGTGAAACACCTGGGAAGGAAGCGGATTTGGGGAAGCTGCTTTTAGGCTGGCCAAGACGAGGTTAGGTATTTAGGGAATCAGGTGGCTCGTGATTGAGCCTTGCTGTATAAACTGGCCAGTCTGGTAGAGGAGGTGAAGGGGGACTTCAGGTTGGACGCGCTTCCATGGTCCCTGGCGGGGATGGTTAAAATGAACATTCTACCGAGGTTCGTATTTGTGTTCCAGTGTCTCCCGGTCCTCCTCCCTAAATCGTTTTTTGTTAGAGTCGGTGAGTTTTTTTTTACAGTTTTTCAAATCAAATATTTATTGACAAGGCATATTTCCTAGTACAGTGTACAAAACATGATTAATGCAGTTGTTATTCATTGTGGTACTGACGAAGTCCAAAGTACATTGTGTTTCATTTAAGTTGGCTTCCATCTTTTAAAGTAATTCCCGTAACAGCCTCGCCGAACAGGCACCGGAATGTGGCGACTAGGGGCTTTTCACAGTAACTTCATTTGAAGCCTACTTGTGACAATAAGCGATTTTCAATTTCAATATGATTGGTCCTAATCTTCACACTGTCACTGTACTATGCTCCAGTACTACTCCATTACTCCAGCTTCTTGGGGTTGTTAACAGCAACATAATGGTACATAAGGAGGAAAAGGGATACCCCCAACATGTTGGCGAAGATCGCTAGCTGTATGTCTGTGATCATCCGCCAAGGTAACACGCTCACCTCCCAAAGCGTTAAGAGTTGATAAGTTAATCTTTGCCTTTATTTGGGCGGGTGAGTCTCCCAGGATTCGAGGAGCTTTCCTGCTGAGGGAGTGGCAACCTGGTGGGCTGGTGCTACCGAATCTGGGTGGTGAGCATCGAGAAACTTTGAGGGTGGATGAAGGAGCCGGTGCTGAGGTGGGGGCAGATAGAGAAGGTTTCTTGTACTGGTTCATGTCTAAGAACATTGGTTATGGCCCCTCTTCCGCTCTCTCCGGCCAGATTCTCTACGAACCTGACAGTGGTGGCATCTCTAAAAATGTGGAACTAATTTAGGCCGCATTTTAAATATCATTACTGTCACCAATCTATGAGAACCATTGATTTGTGCCATCTGGAATGGATGCAATATATAAGATTTGGAAGAGAGAGGGGATCGAGAAGAGAGGTTCAGGGATTTGTTTGTGAAGGACAGGTTTGCAGGACTGGAGGAGATCTTGGAGAAATTTCATTCAGGTATTTGCAGATACAAAACTTTGTTTGTAAGGCACTGTCTTCGTTCCCTGAGTTACCGAGACCTACACTTGTAGACCGGACGCGATCTCTAGATGAGATAGAGGAAGGGAAGATATTCAATATATATGGAGGGCTGTTGGAGACGGGGAGGAAGTAAAGGAGAAGTAGGAGGAGGAGCTGGGCTTGGGGCTGGATGGAGGGGTGTGGAGCGAGATCTTGCATAGGGTGAATTCCACCTTGTCATGTGCCAAACTGAGCCTGACACAGTTTAAAGTAGTTCACAGAGCGCACTTGACTAGAGCGCACATGAGTGGGTTCTTCTCCGGAATAGAGGATAGGTGTGAGGATAGGGTTATTATTATATAAAAATAACAAATTGTTTGTATTCTATTGGATTGTTTTGTAATTTGAAAATGTTTTGGAATAAAATAGCACTTTTTAATGTTGTAAAATGTCCCAAGGTGTTTGAAAATGAATGAAAGAAATGAAATGAAAATCGCTTATTGTCACAAGTTGGCTTCAAATGAAGTTACTGTGAAAAGCCCCTGGTCGCCACATTCCGGCGCCTGTTCAGGGAGGCTGTTACGGGAGTTTCACACCGTGTTTCACACGGACATAGAAAGAGAAGCAGACCAGTCAGCCCCTTTAGCCTTGTTCTGCATTGGAGTGTGATCAGACAAAATCCAACACCGAGTCAAAGGCGGAGGGAGATATTCAGAAAGATAACAAAAACTTTCTCAAAGGCGGGCCAAAGATGCTAGAGTTCGAGAAACACAAAATTCTTGTCAGACTGAAAGAAGTCATAGATGTTAAGGAGGGGGTGAGGGATGGAGGAATTTGAGCATGTGTGTGAGAATTAACAAGATTAGGGTGTTGTTGGATCAGGAGCCAATGTAGGTCATCAAGCCCAGGTAATTGTTAAAAGGGACTTAATGCGGGTTAGGATCAGGGGCGAAATTCTCTGGAAACGGCGCGATGTCCGCCGACTGGCGCCCAAAACGGCGCAAATCAGTCGGGCATCGTGCCGCCCCAAAGGTGCGGAATGCTCCGCATCTTTGGGGGCCAAGCCCCAACCTTCAGGGGCTAGGCCGGCGGCGGACGGATTTCTGCCCCGCCAGCTGGCAGAAAAGGCCTTTGGTGCCCCGCCAGCTGGCAGGGAAATGACATCTCCGGGCGGCGCATGCGCGGGAGCGTCAGCGGCCGCTGACGGCATTCCCGCGCATGTGCAGTGGAGGGAGTCTCTTCCGCCTCCACCATGGTGGAGACCGTGGCGAAGGCAGAAGGAAAAGAGTGCCCCCACGGCACAGGCCCACCCGCGGATCGGTGGGCCCCGATCGCGGGCCAGGCCACCGTGGGGGCACCCCCCGGGGCCAGATCATCCCGCGTCCCCCCCCAGGACCCCGGAGCCCGCCCGCGCCGCCTTGCCCCGCCGGTAAGGAAGGTGGTTTAATCTACGCCAGCAGGACAGGCATTTTAGCAGCGGGAATTCGGCCCATCCGGGCCGGAGAATCGCGGGGAGGGGGGGGCCGCCAACTGGCGCGGCGCGATTCCCGCCCCCGCAGAATATCCGGTGGTGGAGAATTCGGCAACCGGCGGGGGCGGGATTCACGCCAGCCCCCGGCGATTCTCCGACCCGGCGGGGGGTCGGAGAATCTCGCCCCTGAATTAAAACAACAGGTTGCAAGTGACCTTGCTGGAGCCATTTTCTGCAATTTTATTTTATTCCTAGTCGTTACAAAGTTTGGGTTTTCTTTGGGTTTTCTTCAGAAGAGTCTCCATGCAGCCAGGATTACCTTGATTCCAATTCTTTGCTCTTGTGCATCTGATTTTTTGGGTATTTGTTCAATCATACTTTCTGTAAACTAATGCGGATGACAGCAGGACATGTGTTTCCAGGTAATCCTGGCTGTCTGTGTGAATGAGCTGTGAGATCCATAGTAATGACATAGATCTGTTGTGTTGGCTATTGGAAGACCCAACAATGTAATCGGCTATTGGGTGGGTTGGTTACCCTCTATTAATTCTTCTTTGTTTTTTTTTAAATTTAGAGTACCCAATTTCCTTTTTGCAATTAATGGCCAATTTAGCGTGGCCAATCTGCACATCTTTGGGTTGTGGGGGTGAGACCCATGCAGACACAGAAAGAATGTGCAAACTCCACACGAACAGTGACCCGGGTCCAGGATCGAACTCGGGTCCTCAGTGTTGTGAGACAGCAGTGCTAACCACTGCGCCACCGTGCCACCTAATTCTTCTTTGTTAATTCTGTGTCATTTATTAATCTGCCCGGGTACTGGGAGAATAAGCTCAGACACCCGAGTATTACACCAACAACTGATAACTACAGCTTAGAGATGTTGCTTAATGTTGAGATATCCCTCAAGCCAATAATGTCACATTACTGTAAACTTGGTCTCCTTTTTAAATAAAAGGAGAAATAAATAATGTACAAAATTGCACTTGTGTCGTTCTTTGATCCTAATTTCTGAAATCTGTTTATTTTTCCACTTGTTATTGGGCATTCCAGGTGATAGGACAATATAGCTTAAAGTTTTCAGGCTCCTGCTAACTTTGTTCTGGTAACAAAGATAGGTATAACAGTGTCCTGAGGAGGCATTACGCCCCTCCATCCTCCAGCTCTTTATCTGACTAAAACTGGATTTTCTGCGTTGAGAATTTTGGACAATAACAGTCCAGCTCTTACTGTAAAGCACGGGGCAGTTGAACACTAATTTGCTGCAGCAGCAGCCTAAATGTCTTAAAGGATTAAATGCAAGGACAGACTGCATAAAATGTGGTTTATATTCCCTTGAGCTCAGAAGATTGAGGAATGATTTGATGTTTAAAATGATAAAAAGGTGACTTCGGTGACGGGGGTGTGCTGAGTTGTCGCACATTAAGTGGCTCTCTTCAATATGACAAAAATATAGACACTTTAGGCAGAGTTTAGCCCGCAAAATCGGACTTAAACATCACCTCACCCTCAAAATTAGCACCCCTCCCCCAAGCCAGGCGATGGATGAAAGATGTTCCTAACTAACTAAATGCAATGAAAGACGACATGAAGGCCGAGTTAAAGGCAGCAGTCAAATTTGTGAGGGTAGAGCCGTGCCCAAGAGTGGCAGTCTTTGGGGTTTTGGACCAGACAGAAATATTCATGGGGAAGAGGGCCGACACCGTAGTTTCTGCTTCTCTAATCGCCCACTGGGGAATCCTGCTCGGCTGGCGATCAGCAGCACCACCCACAGCTGCAGACTGGCTGGCAAACCTAACGGAATTCCTCCACCTGGAGAAGATCAAGTTCACCATCCGAGGGGGGGGGGTGCGGAACAAAGAAGCATGGAGCCCAACCAGGCTCAGCAAACAACAAAAGACACGGCATCACTCCAACCAAACAGGAACAAGATATGAGAGCTGAAAAGGGAAGCACCTACTGGAGAACGCAGAACAAGAAGCCACAATTATTTAAATAACGAAAGATAACCAATGTAGATATACTATTTTTTTGGTTTTGATGTACTTTCACAACCTTTGTTTTGTATAACATTCAAAATCCCTAATAAAAGCATTTAAAAAATAAATAAATAAAACCCAGAGCCACTGCAGGCAGAGGCGCAGCCACAGGTGAAGTGGTGCAGAAGGCGCCTCCGTTGGCATCTGAGGTGGAGCTTTCGAACTTGAGGGGGAGGGGGGCATGGTATCATAACCCCGACGAGGACCACAGGAAAGCCTTCATTAATCTCCCTTCGGACTCGTGGAGATTGAGCTCCCCAGGTAGCGGGTGGAAGCACAGTTTAGAAGCAGGCCCAGATCAGGGCTTGGTGGGATAGGGTTGCACTGGGAGTGAGATGCTGCATTACACAGACACTTGTATATACTTGCAAATAAATCTATCTTATGTTTTATTTAAAACTGATAGATTTTGGGATGTTGAGGGTGTTGCTAATTTTCTCCTTGGTTCAATTGCTCTGTTTTATTACCTTTGCTCTCGAGTCGCCAGGTATCTTTATGATACCGCCACGAGGTTCATGTCCGAGTAATGATCAATAATCCAATACACCGATTAGTAAGATTTAAATCAAAGCACATTTATTATACACCGTAATTGCTACTCGTGCACAAATTCTACGTCTAAGCTACTTCTACAACTAACAGGCCTATACTTAACTTTGAACTGGCCCACCAGGTCAGGGGAACAAATGGCCTTTCATTCGGGTTCTGAGTCTGCAGGATTCGAAGTTGGTACGGATTGGTAGCTAGGAGCGTCTATCTCGTAGTGAGCGTTGAGTTAAGACTTACGATTTCGATGATCACTGGAGTCACTGCACCGGTCACGGCCAATGTTGGTTCGTAACCCGGGCAGGAAGAAGAGAGTGGTGAAGAGAGCTGCTGAAGAGTGAAGAGAGCAATTTGAACTTGGGGCTCAATTCTTATAGTCCCCAGGAGCTTCCCGCCTTTCAGGGCGGACCCTGTACCTGGTCCCAAGTGATTGGACTTTGTCCCAATCGCTTGGTTCGATTTTCTCCAATGCTGGAGCGGTTCCCTGATCGATGGGCGGTCTTGAGGTGCTCGTTCACCTCCTTTTATGTAGGCTCCTGCTGGTGCCGAAGAATCTGGTTTGGCTTTGTGTGTCTAAATGTTGCTTATTGTTCCCGGGGATTGCTCATTAGTATGCAGATGGCTGTTGTTGTGTTATGCTGATGGTTGCTGGTATTGATATTGTCTGGCCTTTCCAGAGGTAAATACACAGCCAATCTGCAGCTGCTGGTTTTTGTCTTGTTGGCTGACTTTCCAGTCAGCCTTTGCCGTTCGCCATTTTGAATCGGGAGTTGGCCATTTTAAGTGGCTACAAGGGATATAGAGTTGAGGCAGGAAAATGGAATTGAGGTACAGCCGTGACCTACTTTGATGGCGGATCAGGCATGAAATGGCTACTTCTGTTGCTATGTCTGTTCTCTTTCGCAGAATAAAACAGTTGTTCTGCCCTTGTGCAGTGGGGGGGGGGGGGGGGGGGGGGGGGGGAGGAATTGCAGATGTGGTGCAGAGCCATAGGGATAGGAAGGGAATGAATGCTATAGTGATAAAACTCTTAACATTATCATCAATGCAAAAGTACACTTCAAAGTAATGAAACTTGAAGTGTACACTTATTGTCCTGATGGTGCTCTGATTGAACCTAAACTGCATGCATTAAAATTAATTTTAGTTTATTAAGTAGACATTGGCTGGAATCTTTCAGTCCCAACGCGAATCGTCACAGGCGGCGACGGAGAATTTGTTGGAACATTGACTTTGGGCAGGAATTTCTGGCCTTTTTATCGTTCCGCAAAACACAAGTCATGTTTTTGTGGTTGCTCACATCTATCAACCAGAAATATTAAAGTATGTAGAATCAAAATATGCAGAATGTTGGACATCTGAAATTAGAACAGAAAGTGATGGAAATTCTCTCGTTGACTCACCAGAAGATTTCCAACATTTGTTTTTATTTCATATTAAAATATGCAGGTTAGGTTTTTCATGTAGAGATTGGGTTGACTAGACTTTTCTCTGAATCCAATATTGAAATCCCATTTGTTGTTGAACCCTCCTGCATGTGTTTATTACTCCTGGACTTCATTGCTCCTCTGGCCAATCTTCCGCCTACCAGCATGTGTAAACGAGGACTCAAATAACACCCTGCTGGCCACATACTAACATGTACCAGGTCCTGCTGGCTAACCTAGATTGGCAACGCACTTTATTTTAAAATTCCCAACCTTGTGTTTAAATGCCTACATCACCACTCCCCTCACTATTTCTGTAACTCCCTCCGGCCCTACCACCTCCCGAGATCTCTGCACTCCAATTCTGGCACCTCGTTCATTCTCAGTTTCCTTTGAAGCGCCTAATGTCTTTTGAGAAGCAAGTTAAACTACAATGAACTATAACTCTAGAGTTCCACTGTGCTGTACATCATGGCTTGCACCACAGTATGCAGCATAGCCATGGGGATAAGTGGGTGCCAGTGATAGTCATTCTTGGGAAGCTCTTATGTGTTTCATGACCCTTGTGACTCCGTTGCACTTTCATAACCTGGCTTGTTTTTGAAAAGATGATGGGCGGGATTCTCCGTCCGTCCGAATGGGAGATTTGGCTGAGCGTCAAATTTTCTGTCCTCGCTGGCAGCGGTAAAGGGACACACTGGGATGGGAGAATCCTGACCAACGTTTACAGTGGTAGAGTTAAGGAAAAGTCTATTGTCAACCTAATTGTCATATGCTGAGTATTGCGGTAATTGTTTTTAAATGGTGGAATTATAATTTATATCCTTAAAATTAAACCAAAAATGTGTCAAATGTATGCATTTTCTGCTTTGGTTTCATGGTTAATTAAGCAATGTGAGACATGTATGAATAACCAAATTGTGTACAAAAACAAAGGTGTTATGCTGAAGCTTTATAAATTGTTAGTTTAGGGCTTAGCTGGAGTTTTATGTCCAATTCTGAGCATCATGTATTGGGAGCAAAGTCAAGGCCTTGACAAGGGTGCAGAGGAGATCTATCAGAATGGCATTAGGGATGAGGAACTTATCAGGAGAAACTAGAAAAACTGGGTTATTCACCTTGGTGCAGAAAAGGTTAAGGGGAGATTTAAAAAAAAAAAAAAAAATTTTTTTTTTAAAAAAGTACCCAATTTTCTTTTCCAATTAAGGGGCAATTTAGCGCAGCCAATCCACCTACCCTGCACATCTTTGGGTTATGCGGGTGAGACCCACGCAGACACTGGGAGAATGTGCAAACTCCACGCAGACAGTGACCCGGGGCCGGGATCGAACCCGCGTCTTCGACGCCTTGAGGCAGCAGGGCCGACTACCGCGCCACCGTGCTGCCCGTTAAAGGGAGATTTATTAGAGATGTGCAAAAGAGGTTTTGAGAAAAACCTGTTTCTCCTGGCAGCAGGATTGATAACCTGAAGTCAAAGATTTAAGGCAAAAGTACCAGATGGGAAATGAGCAGGAAACAAATTAAATAGTAACTTTTGAAAGAGCACTGGATCTATACAATACTTGAAAGGAATGATTTATAGGCCAGAAAGTGGGATTAATTGGATAGCACATTCAAAGTGGCACAATGACCGTCTGTCCTTCAATTACTTTGTTTTGCATGTCCAGGTTGTTACGCTCAGCAAAATATACTTTCCCTCCAGTTAATTGTGTGATTTGCGAACATGGTTAAACACTGTTTCCGTTTAAAATTCTCAATTAGGTCGGTTGAGCAAGTGGAATCCCAATGACTTTGACAGTCCCAGGACGTTCTCCACTCCTTGTCCTGAAGCAACAGAAAGCCATGTGCAGGCTATCTGGGATGAGTTGGGAATAGGGAAGAATGGCTACCTTAACACGGAGGAATTGGCGACAGTCTGTGATAATATTGGCCTAAAGGACCTCGAAGACAAAGTATGTGTGCTAATCTCAACCTAATTCAACTTTATTGTAAATATGACAGTGTTTGTAACCTAGTATTCACACACTGCATACATCAGCAGCCTACAGTACTTATCTCTTTCTTCAATCCCCTTGTGTTGCAAAGCTGCTTACGCCGAAACGGTGATAATTCATAGAGCCTAGTTCCCAAGATCTAATGATGCTTTCCTATAATCAACTGTCAATTGGTTAGATAATATGCTAATAACCTCTAATAATATTATTTGATTAAATACAATGTTAATAGCTGTGAACTGGGAAGATTGCTGGTTCATCCCTGCTTATTTCTACCGATGAGTGCTGACATTCGGTGTTCGTGTACTCCAATTTAAATCTGGATGGTTGCCTACGTCAGAGTTACGGGCTGAATTGAAATGATGCCAATCTTTGGAAGCTTAAGTAGCATAGTGGTTAGCACAGTTGCTTCACAGCTCCAGGGTGCCAGGTTCGATTCCCGGCTGGGTCACTGTCTGTGCGGAGTCTGCACGTTCTCCCCGTGTCTGCGTGGGATTTCTCCGGGTGCTCCGGTTTCCTCCCACAGTCCAAAGATGTGCGGGTTAGGTGGATTGGCCATGCTAAATTGCCTTAGTGTCCGAAAAATGTTAAGTCGGGGTTACTGGGTTACGGGGATAGGGTAGATACATGGGCTTCAGTAGGGTGCTCTTTGTAAGAACCGGTGTAGACTTGATGGGCCGAATGGCCTCCTCCTGCATTCTAGATTCTATGATGGTGATGCAGTTTTATCAGAACGTGAAGCAGAGGATTTTAATTGGATTATGTTTAAATCCATGAGTTTACTTCAGTTCTAAGGTCAATATTTTTAACAGCAGTGATCCAGTCTGTAACCACGTGAACCTTGTGCTCTCCATCTCTGTGGTCTCTGTCATTGAAAATGGGAATTTCTGATCAATTCCTTAGCATTCACGTCTCCAGGTCTGCTTCCAATCCCACTGCCCTAGCTTTTGCCTCTAGAAATTCCTCCAATTACTTGCCAAAGTTGCTTGCCAATTCACTGTCGACTCTAACCTCTCCACATTCCACTGGCTCCCCACCTGTAAGTAGCCATCTCCCTTACTTTACTTCCAATGCCCTTATCTCACTGTCCTTTCCATTGTCTCAAAGCTCCAATCTTTGCATCCTTGTGTCTGAGAGCGACAGACATGAGCAACCCTGGTGTATGATGAGTCTTGGAGTCTTTTGTATCACCAAATCCGATTGGGCTCTGATTGGGCTATGTTGAACCTTAGCACTATTCACTCTTTATCGTCAAATCTTTTGATTATTGCAGGATCCTCCTGGAGGGCAAGGACAACACAAAGCTTCTTTGATCTGAAAGATCGTACTCTCGGAACTGTGAATCCCACCTCCTTCAATCCTTGCCTTGCCACCTCCATGTTTGGTTCTAAAACTAGTGTGAAGAGCGTGTGGATTTCTTCAACTTGAAGGTCAAGACCATTGCTCAGTTGCCTCACGTTCCAGCCCCCTTCTCCTAGTCTAACACTGACCACACTTCACTCGTCCCAACGTGGCATCCCTGTCACTTGCCAACTTCTCTCCCTTCAGCCTTTTGAAGGTAATCTGCTCAATGATGGCCACCATCTGCTCCTTGGATCACCTCCCTACAGAACCCCTGACCATTCGGCTACCTTTCCTAGCAGTAGGGCTGGCTCTCGCATTTTAACAACCTTCGTTGATCAGACAATGTGCTTCCTTTCTAAAATTACCATTGTTGTCCTCTTCTCAAAACACCAACTCTCGATCTATTTTTTAACTCCAACTACTGCCCAATTTCTAATCCGTTTCTTGTTGACAATCCTTGCTGTCATGTGGCATCCCAACTGCGTGTGGCACTCTTATTTTAAAATATTCATCCTTGCATTGAAATCCCTCCATAGCCTCACACCTCCCTAACTCTAATCTCCCCAGCCCAACAATCCTCCAAGATCTCTACACTCCTCCAATTTTGGTCTCTTGTGCACTCTTCACTTCCTTTGATTCACCATTATTGCTGTGCTTACAACTTCTGCCCTATGCTCTCAGAGAATCACTCCCTAAACTCCACTTCCTCTATATATTAAAAGCCAAATACTGCAGATGATGGAAATCTGAAATAAATACAGCAAATGCTGGAAAGACTCAGCAGGTCTGGCGGTATCTGAGGAGGGAGAAACAGAGTCTGTGGACTCAACGTTAACTCTGTTTCTCTCTCCACAGACGATGCCCGATCTACTGAGTTTATCCAGCATTTTCTGTTATTTCTATTTCTACATATTTCCATAATCCTGCAATCATCCCGTTAATATCAAATTACTTATCTAACATTATGCCAATGACGATTCAGGCGTCCGACAATTTTTCGTTATTCATTTAAGGAATGTGGCCATCAGTGGCTAGGCCAGCTTTCCTTGCCCATCACTATTTGCCCTTGAGAAGATGGTGGTGAGCTGCCTTCTTTACTGCTGCAGTCCATGTGGTGTAGGTACACCCACAGTGCTGTTAGGGAAGGGATTTCACAATTTTAACCCAACAACAGTGAAGAGACAGTGATATATTTCCAAGTTTGGGAAGTGAGTGACTTGGAGAGGAACTTCAAGGTGATTGTGTTCCCATGTGCCTGCTACCCTTGTCATTCTGGATGGTAGTGGTTGTGGGTTCAGTTGTCTAAGAGCCTTAGTGGGTTCCCACGGTGCACCTTTTATACACATTGCTGCCACTTGTGTCAGTGGTCGAGGGAATAAATGTTTGTGGAAGGGATGACAATCAAGCGGGCTGCTTTGTCCTGGATGGTGTTAAGCTTTGTGAGTGTTGTTGGAGCTGCACTCATCCAGGAAACTGGGGAATATTCCATTACACTCATGACTTGTACCTTGTAGAGCATGGGCAGGCTTTGGGGAGTCATGAGGTGAGTTAATTGCCATAGGATTCCTAGCCTCTGACCTGCTCTTATAGCCACAATATTTATATGGCAAGTCCAGCTCGCTTTCTGGTTGATGGTAACTCCCAGTTTGTTGAGAACGGGGAATTCAGTGATGAAGATGCCATTGAATATCAAGGAGCAATGGCAAGATTCTCCCTTGTTGGTGATAGTCATTGCTTGGCATTTGTGTGGTGCAAATTCAACCGATTATAAACTAAATTCTGCTACCAGTGGGAAAAGTGGTGTGTTTCCCACGGGTGTTGGCAGCACTAATCTGGTGCTATTCAATGGCACTTGGAAATTTTTTTGAGAAGTGTGAGATTTGCGCTGGCTTTGAGGTGGGGGGGGGAGGGGCTAACACCGCGGACAGGTCCCACTCCTCCAATTTAAGAATAACACTGCAACCTCCCTCCTGCAAAATCGCTGAGAAGGCCCTCCTCCAATCACTGGTAAGGCACCCCCTCCTCCCAAAGTGAGCAACACCACATTATAGGCTTGTAAAATGCCGCCACCCAACTTCAGGCCCCCCCTTAGTCCTCGCTTCAGGCCCCATCCCTTGGTAGTGCTAACCTGGCACCTTGGGCTCTGAAGGGGGTGGGTACCCTCTCTACACTTACCTCTGGGGTGCCGTGTGGGTCCTTCAGCGGATGTGGAGGTCGGGAGGGTTTGGGCTTAGCTAGAAGGGCTCATGTTGGGGGTCTTTTCTAGATGGGAGTCGCATGGCAGGTCTTCCCTCTTTAGCTTTGAAAATCGTTAAACTGTCTTTCAGCATGCCAAGTTGTGATTAAGTGTCTTCCCCCTAATATGTTGGAACCCTTTGATGTCTCTCCCAATAGGTCATGTTCAAAGATCTGTCAGATGCAGGTGAAAGTCTTTCTTCTGATGTGTTGGAAATATTTTAAGTGCTTTATTCACAGTCAATTTCATTCACCTTTAACTTTTTCAAGTCTCTGGGCATGCTGAGAAGCCTAAAAGCTTTGAACTGCATTGTTTACATTCAGTGTCATGATCCATTAACTTTCACAAGCCTCTCGATTGACAGGTCCAGGTTATTTTAAAGGAGTGGTTAGCCTTGTTTCTTTTATAGCTCTTTATGGTCTATTAACTGTGAAGTCTATTAACTCTTTTGAGCAGGCATTGTGTATAACATTAAAAAAAAAGAGGCTGTGTCTTTGTACTGAACTGTTTCCTTGAAAGACCAGGGGCTGAATTCTGCACTGTCGGGATTCTCCGTTTTGCTGTCAGCATGGGGGTTTCACGATGGCATGGGGCTGCCCCACAATGGGAAACCCCATTAACCAGCCAGCGAAACGGAGAATCCCGCCGCCGTGCTGAACCAGAAATCTGGCGGGGTGGGACGGTGACTCCAACCCTAGGTTAAAAATAAGGACACTTGTCTATTTAAAAAGAAAACATACCACTTATAACTTTGCCATCCTGTTGACACCCTCCTGCATGTTGTTGCCCCCCCCCCCACCCACTTTTAAAAGCCTTTTTTGGAAGGAAATCTCCCACGGAAAGTCGCCCCTCCTGACTCTTCAGCTCAGGCTTGCTTTTTGCCCTATTAGGTGGACTCTGTGATGGATATAGGATTTTCAGATATATTGTATATGTATATGGTGCTGTAAGGTTTAGTGTGTGTATGACAGCCAGGCTTTGTGGCTGCAAGAGGTGCAATTAAAGCGTCGTAAAAATAAGAGCTAATAGAATTTTGTTTATAGAATCATAGAATTTCTACAGTGCAGAAGGAGGCCATTTGGCCCATTGAGTCTGCTCCAAAAGAGAACCCTACCTAGGTCCATTCCCCCACTCTATCCCTGTAACCCCACCTGACCTTTGACACTAAGGGGCAATTTAATATGGCCAATTCACCTAAGCTGCACATCTTTGGACTGTGTGAGGAAACAACAGCACCTGGAGGAAAGCCACGCAGACACTGGGAGAACGTACAAACACCACACAAACAGTCCCCCAAGGTTGGAATTGAACATGGGTTACTGGAGCTGTGAGGCAACAGTGCTAACCACTGTGTCACTGTGATGCCCCAAAAAGAAAGAAGGTTTCCTGCGCAGTAGATAATTAGAGAGACATTGTGTTTAGTTTTAGGAAGATGATAATAATAATAATTGCTTATTGTCACAAGTAGGCTTCAATAAAGTTACTGTGAAAAGCCCCTAGTCGCCACATTCCGGCGCCTGTTCAGGGAGGCCGGTATGGGAATTGAACCTGCACTGCTGGCATTGTTCTGTATAACAAGCCAGCTATTTAGCCCACTGTGCTAAACCAGCCTCATATAGTTATAGTTAATGGGGGGAGCCAGGGCTGAAGCAGTCAGTTGCTGAGTTTCAATTCAGTTAAAGATTTGACTGTGGACTGACCAGCAGGTTCTCTCAAAACAGTTTAGTTAAAATGATTTTGCCTGTGAACAGAACAGCAGTTCATGAAAAGGCTGGCAGGTTAAACAGTAGTTTGACATCAGCAATAATCTGCAAGCTGGTTTCTGATGGATCTCTCTCGCAAAACGATTTATCCAAGACATCTTCCAGCAAATATTCCGGGGTTGGCTAACTGTATTTAAAAGTGGATTTTGACCTGAAATTAATTTTGCTTGAGTGGAGATAAAATTTAGGAGTTAGTGTTTCATTGTCATTGTTAAGCATTGTTTAACAGGTAATTAATTGTAAGCTATTTTCTTGTATAATGTTGTTATTTTAATCCTGTGTTAGTAATAAAGTTTTTTTTTTGGGTGGGAAGGTGAACTATGATGAGGATGGAGGGATCCTACAGCATGATCTGGACAGGTTGGGCGAGTGGGCAAATCAATGGCAGATGCAGTATAATTTGGATAAGTGTGAGGTTATTTACTTCGGAAGCAAAAACAGGAAGGCAGATTACTACCTAACGGTTGTAAATTGGGAGAGGGAAGTGTGCAGCGGGACCTGGGTATCCGTGTGCACCAGTTGCTGAAGGTAAGCATGCAGGTGCAGCAGGCGGTCAAGAAGGCTAATGGTATGTTGGCTTTCATTACGAGACGTTCCGAGTATAGAAGCATGGCCTTGGTGAGGCCACGCCTGGAGTATTGCATGCAGTTTTGGTCTCCTTCTGTGAGGAAGGATGTTCTTGCTCTCGAGGTTGTCCAGCGAAGGTTTACCAGACTGATTCCAGAGATGGCGGGACTGTCATATGAAGAGAGATTGACTAGGTTGGGATTGTTCTCGCTGGAGTTCAGAAGAATGAGGGGGGATCTCATAGAGACTTATAAAATTCTAACAGGACTAGACAGGGTAGATGCAGGGAAGATGTTACCAATGATAGGTGTGTCCAGAACCAGGGGTCACAGTCTGAGGATTCAGGGTAAACCATTTCGGACAGAGATAAGGAGACATATTTTCACCCAAAGAGTGGTGAGCCTGTGGAATTCATTACCCCAGGAAGTAGTGGTAAAACATTGAGTATATTTAAGAGGCGGCACTTGGGGAGAATGGGATCAAAGGCTATGGGGAGAAAGCAGGATTAGGCTGTTGAGTTGGATGATCAACCATGATCGTGATGAATGGCGGAGCTGGTCGAAGGACCAAAAGGCCTCCTCCAGATCCTATCTTCTATGTATCTCTCTCATATCCTTATTTCTGCGTGGAATCACTCCTAGAGCAAAGTATCCTTTCCTCACAGTCTTACAAATTAAATAAAATATTGGGGTCTCTGTCCAGTATCCTAGCAACTGTTGGGGTATCTCCTGTGGTCGTAATAACCAAAAAGAAATTTCATGGCACCATTTTGAAAAAGAGTGTGAAGTGCTTCAGAATGTCCTGAGGTAATGAAAGGCACTAAATAAATTGATATCCTGCTTTCCAATTTACGTGATTCCAAGTTGAATGATGAGATTATTGGTGTAAAATCTTGTCTGTACGTCTGAGGCGTTTGTGATTTTTTTTCCCCCCAGGAAGTTGCTGAACTCTTCAGAAAGTTGGATAAAGATGGTGATGGAAAAGTGAGCCTCAGTGAGTTTCTTCTTGGCTTATTTCGACATGGACCTGTGACTTCCTTCCCTTCTACACCCTACAAGCAAAAATATCGCCGAGCACTCTATCAGGTTAGGCAGAATATAGTGGGGTTATTCTTTTGTTAAATACCGTTAATGCATAAAGTCAAGTTTGCTTTCTCTCCCTTGTCTTTCCAAGTGGTTTCTCACCTATTCCTCCAACATGTGGCTCCGGGTCCATGCAGCTTAATCCTTTCCGCATTACCCCTGCTATAACCTTGCTCTCCAGCTTTCAGATATTGTCTCCTCTTCCCGCGATCCCCCCGTTACCCCCTGGATATCGATGACGTAGAATTCCTACAGTGCAGAAGGAGGCCATTCGGCTCATCGGCTCTGCATCCATCACCTGCACCCACCCCTGTAACCCCACCTTACCTGCACATCTCCAGACACTGTGGGGCAATTTCTTTCATATCATGGCCAATCCACCTAACCTGCACATCTTTGGGCTGTGGGACAAAACCGGAGCACCTGGAGAATACCCATGCAGACACGGGGAGAAAGTGCAAACTCCACACAAAAAGTCACCCAAGACCAGAATTGAGCCCTGTCCTGGCGCTGTGAGGCAGCAGTGCTAAGCACCGTGCCACCCCAACTCCATGTCATCTTCTCACTAATCCCCTTGTATTGCTCAGGCTACCCCCCCCCCCCCGACATTTCCTCCAATCCCTTTCCCCTGCTGTGTCCCGTCAGCCAAACCTGAAAACCCTGTGCTATTGCCCTCACCAAAATCTCCAGTTCACTCACTGCTCTGGCTGCCTTCTTGTTTCACTGTATAATAAGAACGTTGATCTAAAAAGGAAGCGACTTTTTAATTTAAAAACATCTGGGGCGAAATTCTCCCCCAACGGCGCGATGTCCGCCGACTGGCGCCAAATACGGCGCCAATCAGACGGGCATCGCGCCGGCCCAAAGGTGCGGAATGCTCCGCATCTTTGGCGGCCTAGCCCTGACATTGAGGGGCTAGGCCAACGCCGGAGGGATTTTCGCCCCGCCAGCTGGCGTAAATGGCATTTGCTGCCCCGCCAGCTGGCGCGGAAATGCGGCGCATGCGCGGGAGCGTCAGCGGCCGCTGTCAGTTTCCCGCGCATGCGCAGTGGGGAGAGTCTCTTCCACCTCTGCCGTGGTGGAGGCGGCAGGGAAAGAGTGCCCCCACGGCACAGGCACGCCCGCGGATCGGTGGGCCCCGATCGCGGGCCAGGCCACCGTGGGGGCACCCCCTGGGGTCAGATCGCCCCGCGCCCCCCCCAGGACCCCGGAGCCCGCCGACGCCGCCTGGTCCCGCCGGTAAATACCAGGTTTGATTTACGCCGGCGGGACAGGCAATTTCTGGGCGGGACTTCGGCCCATCCGGGCCGGAGAATCGAGCGGGGGGACCCGCCAACCGGCGTGGCCCGATTCCCGCCCCCGCCCAATCTCCGGTACCGGAGACTTCGGCGGGGGCGGGGGCGGGATACACGGCGGCCAACGGCCATTCTCCGACCCGGCGGGGGGTCGGAGAATGACGCCCGTTTCATAATTTGGTGGGTTAGAAAAAGACTTTGGGCGCGATTCTCCCATGCCGCGCTGTATGGGAGAATCGCCGTTTGCGCCATTTTTTCCCACCGCGCCGGTGCAACGAGGAGCGGAGAATCGGTGCCGTTTGCGCCGGCGTGTTTGGCTCGGCGACGGTCGCGGGCCGCTGTCTGCGGCTGGGTCGCCAATTCTCCGGCCTGGATGGGCCGAGCGGCCGCGCGGAAACGGCAGAGTCCTGCCGGCGCCATTCACCCCTGCTCGCAGCCGGCGGGAACTCTGTGGGTAGGGTTGGGGGGGGCGGCCTGTGGGGCGGGGAAAAGCACTCCTTCACCGGGGAGGCCCTCCGATGGGGTCTGGCCCGCGATCGGGGCCCACCGATCGTCGGGCCGGCCTCTCCAGCCCCGGCCCTAATTTATTACGCAGCCGGCCCCTGAACCCCCGCGCCATGTTGTGTCGGGGCCGGCGTGCTGAGCAAGTACCCCCCCCCCCGCGCATTCAAGGGTTGGCACGGCGCCCAGTTGGCGCCGGGAAGGGAGGCTGGAGTGGCGTGAACCGCTCCAGCGCCGTGCTGGCGCCCTGTGGGGGCCAGAATCGCTACTGCCCGTGCCAGTTTTGCGCCGTCATGAAACGCGACGGCATTCACAACGGCACAAACACTCTGTCTCCATTTCGGAGAATCGAGCCCTTGATATCAGAGCAGCGATTGAGACAATTCCCCATGTGGAACAGGAATTAGAGGGCATGAGACCTGTTGAACAAATGATGTAAGAAAGGTTTGAATTGGTGCCACATCATATGCTTTGGACAACCGGGGCATCAAGCATTTTAAGCCAAAATGCACCCATAGCACCTGTGGTAATGGAACTGGGAGGAAGAGATTAAAGGAGGAATATTGCCATCTAGTGTTGGCAATTGTTGTGTTTGGACATTTTTTGACGAGGAGTTTTTGCAGGAGTTTGTGATTACAATTTCCTGGAGTCAACGTTGGTGACTCTATTACGTGCACAAATAATTAATTCCTTTCCTCTCAGACCTTTCATGAGAATAGATGGAGAACATCAACTCCATCCTTAATGTCCAAAACCATGGGTGCACAACTGTTTTCTGGTCTTGATGATGGCACTGGTTATGCATCACCTGAACAAATAATCGACATGTGGCAAGAAGACGGAATTAAAAACGGTCAGGAGATATTAGAGGTGAGACGGAGCTCTTGATGACCTTTGATAACATGTATCTTAGTTCCCTCTTCACTGTCCTCCTGAGACGTGGTTCAGTCAATGGCTCTGCTGCTTATGAATCAGAATGTCCTGGGTTTGAATCCCACTCCAGCGACTGGAGCAAAAATTCTCGGCAAACATTTCCGCCAGTGCAGCTGGGTGCTGCATTGTTGGAGGTGCCACCTTTTAATTAATTTAGAGTACCCAATTATGTTTTTTCCCAATTAAGGGACAATTTAGCGTGGCCAATCCACCAACCATGCGCTTTGGGTTGTGGGGGTGCAACCCACGCAGCCACGGGGAGAATGTGCAAACTCTACACGGACAGTGACCCAGAGCCGGGATCAAACCCGGATCCTTAGCGTCGCAAGGCAGCAGGAGTTGCCATCTTCCGAATGAGTTAAAATAGGCCCTCCTAAGGCGAGAGAAAAAGATTTTAGGCACCATTTAAAGAAGAACAGGTCTGATGTCATGGCTAATAATTATCCCCCAGACACCATCACTATAACGGATAATCTGGTCTTTATCACATTGTTCTTTCTAGAACTTTGCTGCCGTGTTTCCTACATTACAATAATGACAGTGTTTAGAGAACTCCAGTGTGAAAGACGTCATGTAAATGGATGTCCTTTTTAAAATTTCATTCAAGGAATTAGTCTTCCCTTCCCTTCAAAGTAAAGGAAATCATGGGCTGGATTCTCCCAAAATGAGACTATGTCCCCAAGCCGGTGTAAAAATGGTGGAGGTTTACTCCCGAAATTCCGATTAAAATAAGTTGAACTAATTCAATTCCCTGCAGGGGGCTAGCAGGGACTCGGAGTAAATCTTGCAGCTTTTGCTGCGGATACGGGCCCAGAGGTGCGGAGTCCGTGCATGTGGATGGCGGTGGCCTCCAACAGCCGCATCGAGCTCCATGTTGGACTCGGACCGCAGAGCCACACTGCGAAAGGAGACCCCCTCGATCAGCCGCGCGCCCGATCCTGAAACTGCGCAGATCTAATCCCCGACCGCCAATAATGCCCAACCCCCCCGGCCATCGTCACCATTAACACATACATTCCCCCTCCCCCAACACCTCCCCCTGCCCCCCCCCCCCCCCCCAACGTATGTCCGATGTGTTCAAATTCTCGAAAGTGCATAATGAATAATGCCCATGAATTGTAGAACTCCTCCATCCTTCCCCTCAGTTCAAATTTGACCGTCTCAAGAGTCAATAATTCCAGCAGGTCCCCCCGCCACACCAGGGCACAGGGTGGAGAGGTTGACCTCCATCCCAACAGGATCCGCCTTTGGGTGATCAATGAGGCGAAGGCTACAACATCTGCTTCCGCACCCGCTTCCAACCCCAGCTGGTCTGACACCCCGAATATGGCCTCCCGAGGGCCTGGGTCCAGTTTCTTGTGCACCACTTTAGAGATTACCCTAAAAGCTTCCTTCCAGTAATCCTGCTTTGGACAGGACCAAAACATATGATTGTGGTTTGTGGGTACCCCCCCGCAACACTCACACATCATCTACCCCCTCAAAGAGTCGGCTCATCCTTGCCTTTGTAAGGTGCGCTCTATATACCACCCTCAGCTGCATCAGCCCCAACCTTGCGCATGAGGTGGAGGCGTTCACCCTCCGGAGCACCTCACACCAGAACCCTTCCTCCATACCCTCTCCCAACTCTTCCTCCCACTTTGCCTTGATCCCTTCCAGTGGTGCCTTCCCCTCTTCCAAAATAGCCCCGTAAACGGCCGACACTACCCACTTCTACAGCCCCCCTGTCATCAGCACCTCCTCCAGCAACGTGGAGGCCGGCTCTAACGGGAAGCTCTGTATCTCCTTTCTGGCAAAGTCCCCTGCTCCAGCCCATACTTCGCTCCCAGCTCCTTCAATCCTGCAAACCGACCCCCTAGAAACAAATCTTTTCGTGTCCTAATTCCCTTCTTCTCCCATCTCCGAAAATTTCCGTCCCACCTCCCTGGCTCAAATCTGTGGTTCCCCCGAATCGGCATTTCCCTTGACCCTGCCCCCAACCTGAAGTGCTGTCGAAACTGCCTCCAAATTCTCAATGAAGCTATTACTACCGGACTCCCTGAGTATTTCCCCGGGGCCATCGGGAGCGGCGCTGTCGCTAGCGCCTTCAATCCCGACCCCTCTACCCAAACTCTCCTCCATTCTGACCCATTGGGAGTCAACCCCTCTGACCCAGCTCCGTACATTACTAATTTCTATTTAATGACCTGTTGCATGAGAGGAAGATGGTTTCTCATGGAGAACGAAACATTTATTTCATGCTGTTTCCGCACAATTCCATTTTGTACATTTTTCATTTGGCACAAATATATATTGAGAACTTGAGGGTGGGTGCAGAACCGGACCAGCTGTTTTATTTTGGTTTTCGATGTTGCTGAAGGGACGTTTTCACCAGTCAGGAAGGATGTTAAGATGGGCATAGAAGAGGCTGTGCTCCGAAGGTGCAGAAACCAAGTGTCACCAACACCACTGTTGTTGCTTTTAATTTTCGCAATCTATCGGTGCTTTTGGGAGTTGCATCCCCTTCACTCATTTTAGTTAAAGGCCTTCCTTAGTCGTGTGATAAATGGCAATCAGTGAATTGTAAATAATTACAAGGATTTTTTTCAACTGGTTTGTTTTTTCTCATTTCTTTCTTTATCCTTTCACTTTGCATTTGGAGGGCTGCCATCCAGCTTTCACACTTCATCCCAACATATCTTTTGTTCCTTCACTACAACATCACCACATCCTTGGTCTTTTGTGCCATGAAACCGTTGCCATTTAATTTCTCCTGCCCTCCATCCTATATCGGATCTTCCCTTCTGTTGTCCTTGCCCCCACTATCCTTTCACTTGCTGACTGTTATCTTTCCTCGGTTCTGATAAAAGGTCATTGATCTGAAATGTTAACTGTTTCTCTCCATAGATGCAGCCTGACCTGCAGAGTATTAGCAGTCTTTTCTGTTTTTTATACTGGGACCTTGAGTTGGTTTTGAGTCTATATGTACACATTGGTGAGAAAGCTAACTCACAAACAGGCAGCCCCAAGCAGAGAGTTGGTGCAAGGTCACGGTTCTGTAACTCTTAATACCTGTGCCCAACAAAATTCTATCGATCTTCAGTTTCCAAATTTTTAATTGAACTAGCCTCAACAGCCTTTTGGGGGAATATCCAATACTAATTTGTAGAAGGAAGTGTTTCTTGACGGCACCCCTGATTGGGATGGCCCCTGTTCTGGATTTGCCCCACCAAAGAAATAGTTCCCTCTAATTACCCTAACAAATCTTTTAATCATTTTAAACATCTCAATTAGATCACCCCTAAAAGTTTCATGCTCACTGAAATACAACCTGTCCTCATTGTTTAACTCTTTTTTTTTCCCTTTTAGCATGGATGTTATTCTGTACAACCGGCACGCACACTCTTCAAGGCCAACGCATCCTTTCTGAGGTGCTGTGGCCAGAACTGAACATTATATTTCAAATATGAACTGGCCACGGCCTTTTATAATAAGTGACATAACCTCCACCTCTGTATAAGGGGTTGCCAAGCAGTTTCCAGCCCATGCAGCCTTGTTCTGCCGGCTATGATTCTGAAATGCAGCGACCCATTAGAAAGGAGGAAGCAAAAGAGGGAACTGAACCAAAATGTTCTTCCTTTGTGTCAAGCACTTGCGTTTATTTGAAGAATAAGGTGGTTTGCATTGAGAGACAATAGCTGATTGTTATTAGAAGTGCAGAGACATAGAAAAATAGGAGCAGGAGGAGGCCATTCAACCCTTTGAGCCTGCTCTGCCATTCATTATGATGATGGCTGAACACCCAACTCAATAGCCTGTTCCTTCCCCCATTATCCTTTGATCCCTTTCGCCCCAAGTACTACATTCAAAACCTTCTTGAAAACATACACTGTTTCGGGCTCAACTACTTTATGGTCGCGAATTCCACAGGCTCACCACTCTCTGGGTGAAGACATTTCTCCCCACCTCAGTCCTACACTGTCTACCCTATATCCTCAGACTGTGATCCCTGGTTCTGGACTCCCCCACCATTGGGGCCATCCTCTCTGAATCTACCCTGTCTAGTTCTGTTTGAATTTTACAGGTGTCTATGAGAGTCGGGTTGCATTAACTACCCTCCAATCTGTAGGATCTGTTCCAGAGTCTTTAGAATCTTGGAAGTTGACCACCAATGCATTCACTATTTCTAGGGCCACTTCCTTAAGTACTCTGGGATGTAGATTATCAGGCCCTGGGAGTTTATCGGCCTTCAATCCCATCAATTTCCCCAACACCATTTCACTACTAATACTGATTTCTTTCAGTTCTTCCGTCTCACTAAACCCTTTGTTCCCCAACATTTCTGGTACGTTACTTGTGTCCTCCTCTGTGAAGGCAGCATCAAAGAATGTAGTTAGTTGGTTAGCCATTTCCTTGTTCACCATTATAAATTCCCCTGTTTCGGACTGCCAGGGACCTACATTTGTCTTCACCAATCTTTTGCTCTTCACATACCAATGGTCAGTTTTTATGTTCCGCACAAGCTTACTCTCATACTCTATTTTCTCCTTCTTAATCAATCCCTTGGTCATCCTTTGCTGAATTCTAAACTGCTCCCAATCCTCAGGTCTGTTGTGTTTCTGGCCAATTTGTATGCCTCTTCCTTTGATCTAATATTATCTCTAATTTCCCTTGTAAGCCATGGTTTGGCCACCTTTCCTGTTTGACTTTTGTGCCAGACATCAATAAAAATTGTTGCAGTTCACCCATGCACTGTTTGAATGTTTGCCATTTCCTATCCGCTGTCATCTCTTTAAGTAAGGTTTCCCAATCCATGATAGCCAACCCGTGCCTCCTGCTGCCTCACGGCGCTGAGGACCCGGGTTCGATCCCAGCCCCGGGTCACTGTCCATGTGGAGTTTGCACATTCTCCCCATGTCTGCGTGGGTCTCATCCCCACACCCTAAAGATGTGCAGGGTAGGTGAATTGGCCACACCAAATTGCCCCTTAATTGGAAAATAAAAAGAATTGGGTACTCTATTTTTATTTTTAAAAATAGCCAACTTGTACCTCATACCATCATAGTTTCCCTTATTAAGATTTAGGACCCTCGTCTCAGAATCAACTACATCACTCTCCATCTTGATGAAGAATTCTAACATATTATGAACGCTCATCCCCAAGGGGCCTTGCACAACCAGATTGATAATTATTCCTGTCTCATTGCACAATACTTACTCATGGATGGCCTGTTATCTAGTTAGTTCCTCAACGTATTGGTCCAGAAAACCATCCCTTATACACTCCAGGAATTCCTCCTTTACGGTTAGCACAGTGGTTAGCATTGCTGCCTCACAAGGACCTGGGTTTGATTCCAACCTCTGGTGACTCTGTCTGCGTGGGTGTCCTCCGGGTGCGCCGGTTTTCTCCCACAGTCCAAAGATGTGCAGGTTAGATGGATTGGTTATGCTAAATTGGCCCGAGGTGAGGTTATGGGAATAGTGTGGGGTTTGGGCCTGGGTAGGGTGCTCTTTCAGAGGGCCGGTGAAAAATGGCTCCCTTCTGCACTGTAGGGATTCTATGGTATTGTTACTAATTTGATTTGGCCAATACAACTTGGACCAATACAGTGGATCACAGTTTCATACTCTGTCTCAGAAGGAAAGGTATTTAGCTTATCGTCCTTGCGCTAGTTCTATCTAATTGGTCCCACCAATGTTCGCAAAGAAAATACTCTTTTCGCCATAACTCTCCACATATTTTTCTTTTCAAATGAATATCCAATTTCCATTTGAAAGTTACTATATAAATTTAGTCAATCCCGCAGTGAGTGCATTCCAGATCACAGCAATTTGCTCTGTAAAGAAACAAAATTCTCATCAATTCTTTGATCCTTTTGCCAATTATCTTAAATCCATGCCCTCTGGTTATCAACCCTTCAGCCAGTGGAAACCATTTCTTCCTTATTTACTCCATTAATAAACATCTGATAATTTTGAGCACCTCCATGAAATCTCCCCTTCACCTTCTCTGTTTTATAGGTATATACTATCGTAGACACACTATTCTTTGAAAATTCAATTTGCAGAAATCACCCCATTCTCTCTTTCCTTTTCCCAAGGTGGGAATTAATTTACTGGTATAAATTGTAATGGCAGCACATTTGAAGCATTCACTTTTCAAAGTGTTGCTCATTTCTTTTTGACAGACTCTGGACTTTGATGTGGAAGAGAAGGTGAACCTTGCAGACTTGACCAAAGCACTCGAAAATGAGCTACTGGCCAGCAAAAATGGGATTCATCAGGCTGCATTAGCCTGTTACAAGAATGAAATCAACTGTCTTCAGTAAGCATCTTAACATTAGCTTCCTGTGCAACCAGTAATTATTTTTAATGTTGACCAGTGCCACCCCTGCTTCATTGGTAGCACACTTGCCTCTACGGTGAAGGTTATGGGTTCAATCAAGCCAGTAGAAAAGGCTGATGTTTTAGTGCTGCACTGAGGGAGTCAGTCTGGGGTATTGTCTTTCAGATGCGATGTTAAACCGAGATGTCCGCCCTCTCAGATGGACTTAACAGATTCCATGGCACTTTATCGAAGAGCCGACTGTTCTCCTGGTGTCCTGTCCAACATTAATTCCTCAGCCAACATCACCAAAACTGATTAACTGCCCAGTATCACATTGTTATATGTAGGACTTTGGCATGTGCAGATTGTTTCAAGCATTAGTGACTACACTTCAGAAATGTACATAATTGGCTGTAAAGCAACCATAGGAATATCCTACGGTTGTGAAAGACACAATGTGAATGGAATGTCTTTCTTTCCGTATAGTTTCACAAAACAATTTGCATCTTAAATGTTGCTGTTTCACACCATTTGTGAACAGAAGTTGAGACACTTTGAGTGTCAAAGAGTGTAATTTTTCAATCGGCTGCAATTGTTGCAATGCTGTGTGCAGTTCCCTTTGTCCAGCCTGTCAAAATGTCCGCTTCCATTTCAATCCCAGATTCTATTCCGTTCCCAGCGAACTCCCCTCCCAGACACATTGAGAATTTTTATAATGCCTCTTCCAGTTGAATTAGAGTATAATGTGTTACCCTGAATCTGTGAAAAAGGAAACAACACAAACTTTTGATTGCACCTGGACATGTTCCCAATTCTGAAGAGCCAACAACATCCCTCCATTTTATTACAGAGAGTGGAAGTGGGACTGAGGAATAGCATTGTGACTGGGAGTTCTGAAATCTGCTCCCAGTGCCAGAACCGGAATCAATTGATCAGGGGATCAGCTCTTTCCTGAAAGATGTGGGTGATTCTGAGAAGAACCATTCAGTTCTGATTGTTTCATTTCTTTCCTGCCGCTGCTTTCATAGCCTTTGCTACTTTCACTTTGGTCTTGACCTTTGATTTAGCCACTGGGCCAGCATTTGATGCCTGTCCCTAATTGCCTTTGAACTGAGTGGCTTGCTCGGTCATTTCAGAGGGAGACAGTTAAGAGTCCACCGCATCGCTGTGTGGGTCTGGAGTCACATGCAGGCCAGACCGGGTAAGGATGGTAGATTTCCTTCCCTGAAGGACATTAGTGGCCACATGGCTTTTTTATGACAATCGGCAATGGTTTCATGGTCATCTTTTCATCATGAATACACAAACTACCTCGCATGCACGGTGGCACAGTGGTTAGCACTGCTGTATCACAACCTTTCCAATTGTCTCTCTACATCCATTTTATCAATCACAGATAATGCAAACTCTGATCAGTTCCTTGTATCGCCCTCCAACCATATCCTGCTGTCCCCTCAAAACCCTATTTCCTTCGTTATCCATCCCTGGATCTCTTCCCCAATTCATTTCTGATTGCACTTTCAAAATCCCTACTGTCTACTCTTTGATCCTCCATTCATCATGAATTTCTTTCTCGTTAAGATTGAGATCATTTGATCGGCTGCTGTTGCCACTTCTCTCCCTTCCCTTAGCCCATTGGTCCAAACTTTCTCTAAGTGCTCCCACATGTCTTAGCCCTGAACTGATATATGTTTCCTAGTTTCTCCTCCACCTCCCCACAAGCTGAGCTGATTTTGTCAAATGGAGATCCACCTCCTGTGCTCTCGACCCTATTCCCACGAAACTTCCCTTCCCGGTTCCCATGTTAGCTGACCTTGTTAATAGTGTTCTCTTCTTCAAATCTGCTGTCATCACCCCCTCCTCAAAAAGCTAACCCATGACCCTGCCTCTCCATCCTTGTAATCAATCAACCCAACTCCAATCTCCCTTTCTCCTTCAAAGTCTTTGCGCGTATTGTCACCTCCCATGCCCTTTGTGTCCATCTCTCTTGGAACTTGGTGTTTGAATCCCTCCGATCACATTTCTGCCTGCTACAGTGCCAAAGTGACTCTTATCAAAGTGACAAATGATATCCTATGTGACTGCGAGTAAAGGTAAACCACTCCTGCTTGTCCTCCTTGATCTGTCTGCAGCTTTTCACACAATTGATCACACCACCCTCCGCCAACACCTCTCCAGTGCCACCCAGCTGAGTGGGATTATACTCGCTAGTTTCCATTCCTGTCTATCTAATCATAATGGAAGAATCACTTGCAATGGCTTCTCTTACTACTCCTGTACCATTACTCAAGGATCCATCTTTGGCTCTCTCCTATTGCTCATCCACAGGCTTCCCCTTGGCGTCATCATCCAAAAACACAGACCAGTTCCTAAATGCACGCTGACAACACTCAGGTCTACCTCACCACAACCTTTCTCCACCCCTTCACTACAGGACTGGATGTCTGACAGTTTGTTTGACATCCAGTCCTGGATGAGCAATAATGTCTCCCAATTAAATATTGCGAAGACTGAAGCCAGTGTCTTTGATCCATGTTACAATCTCTGTTGCCCAACTACCAAATCCCTTACTCTCCCTGACAATGCTGAAGCAACTTGTTTGGCGACCTTGGTGTCATATTGAACATGGGGTGAGATTCCAGTCCTACACCTACACCATTGCGAAGACAGTCTATTTTCACCACCGTGTGGAATTTGCATATTTTCCCTGTGTCTGCGTGGGTCTCACCCCCACAACCCAAAGATGTGCAGGGTAGGTGGATCGGCCACGCTAAATTGCCCCTTAATTGGAAAACAAGAATTAGTTGCTACATTCCAGTGCAGAGATGTTGGGCGGGATTCTCCCAGCCCTGGGCCGAGCCGGAGAACCCCCGCGAACAGGCCACGCCGCCCCGACGCTGGCACGCGATTCTCCGCAGAGCGGTGAATTGGCGCCATTGGCGCCGGCGTGGTTGGCATGGCGCCAGTCGCGGGCCACTCTACGCAGCCGGCCCGCTGATTCTCCGGCAGATGGGCCGAGCGGCCGTAACAAAAGAATTGAGTCCTGCCGCCGCCGTTCTAACCTGCTCTGGGCCTGCGGGACCTTGGCGTTGAAGGGTCGGGTGGCGGCCGGGGGGGAGGGGGGGGGGGGGGGGAGGTGGGGGGGAGGGGGGTCTGACCCTGGGGGTGCCTCCTTTGTGGCCTGGCCCGCGATTAGGACCCACTGATCAGCGGGCCGGCTTCTAGTGGCTGAGGGCCTCCTTTCCTATGCGCCGGCCCCTAGAGTCCTGCGAAGGAGGCCACTACGCATGCGCGCGTTGGCGCCGGTGTCAGGAGCGGCGCGAACCGCTCCAGCGCCGTGCTGGCCCCCTATAGGGGCCAGAATTAGTCCTGGGAGCGGCCTGTTCATGCCGTCGTAAAACACGACGGTGTTTACTCTGCCGCGGGATTGGAGAATCCCGCCCATTATCTTTCAGGTGAAATATTAAACCGAGATCTGACCTCCCTTCTGGTGTGGACGCAAAAGATCCACAATTCGAAAAATGAGAAGGGGAATTACACTAGTGCCCTGACCAATAGTTATCTCTCAGCCAGCACCCCAAAAACAGATTATCATTCTGCTGTTTGTGGTATTTTGCAGTGCTCAAAATTCACAGCTGTTTTCTGACATTACAACAGTGACTACACTTTGTGAAAGGCACTGTGTAAGTGCACGTACTTTTGTTATCACTTGGGAATGCAAAGTGCATCAAAAATTAATGCTTAAAGTTGAAATGTGACTCCCAGTATGTGGATATATTAAGAGCTAGAATTGCAGTCAAAAAGAGAATACATAATGAGTAAACTAACGTTCTGATAGTTCTTCACAGGAGAGCATTGAACTGCTTTCTCGTTCTAATTGTTCTCATTAATTTAAATACCAGTTTACTACACACATTTAATTGTAATAATGCAGGGCCATGTATTTACTGAGACACCATACTCATGATCCCTTACAGTTGGTGCATAAGTATCAATAAATCACAGTATAGCAAAGAAATATGCAGGTGGTAATATAACCAATTTAGTTGTTAAAGATACATGACAACTAAAGTACATTTTGTTCTTCACAATCCCTTTCAAATATTCTATTACTGTGGTCATATTGGCTAATTAACTCAGTACCATTTCTCATAAGCACCAGTAATCAGGTCGACATATTCCAAGTCATTATTGACATTGCGGAGTACTTATTTTCAGACTTTGCATCAGCCCCCACCCATATACAGTGAGGAACTTGCATTGTCAAATTCAATCTTGCTGCCCCATATTCAGTAGAAAGCAATTTTAACACGCCCTACACTGGTCTTGTATTGAGTTTAATGTGTGCTTGTACCACAGGATGCCCAAGGTATTAAAATCTATGGGTAATGTGGGTTATCATTCTACACTCCTCCAATTCTCGTCTCTCACCTTCCTGCAGGGGTAGGGTAACATCTGTACAGCCTTTTTAGCCTGTTCAGCAGGATTGTCCGCATTTTTGAACCCATCATCTGTAGAAAAATAAAATCGCCAGCACAATTAACTGAAATAGTATGAGTATAAGAACCGGATGGCAGGGTGGCAAGCACTGCTGCCTCACAGCGCCAGGGACCCGGATTTTGATTCCGGCCTCGGGTGACAATGTGGAGTTTGCACTTTCTCCCCAATTCTGCATGGGTTTCCTGCGGTTTCCTTCCACAATCCAAAGATGTGCAGCGGGTTAGGTGGATTGGCCATGATCAATGCGCAGGGATTGCGGGGGGGGGGCGGGGGGGGGGGGGGGGGGGGGCGCCTTTTAAAAGATTAATTTAGGGGATGTGGAAATCGCTTGTTAGGCCAGCATTTATTGCCAATCCCTAGTTGCCCTTCAGAAGGTGGTGGTGAGTTGCCTTCTTGAACCGCTGCAGTCCCTGAGGTGTAGATACACCCACAGTGCTGTTAGCGAGGGAGTTCCAGAATTTTCACCCAGCGACAGTGAAGGAACAGTGATATATTTCCAAGTCAGAATGGTGAGTGGATTGGAGGTGAACGTCCAGGTGGTGGGGCTCCCAGGTATCTGCTGCTCTTGTCCTTCTAGGTGGTAGTGGTCGTGAGTTTGGAAGATGCTGCTTGGTGAGTTTCTGCAGTGCATCTTGTAGATGATACTCATGGCTGCCACTGTTCGTCAGTGGTGTCGGGATTGAATGTTTGGAAGGGGTAGCAATCAAGCAGGCTGCTTTGTCCTGGATGGTGTTTTTTTAAAATAAATTTAGAGTACCCAATTATTTTTTCCAATTGAGGGGCAATTTAGCATGGCCAATCCACCTATCCTGCACATCTTTGGGTTATGGGGGTGAAACCCACGCAGACACGGGGAGAATGTGCAAACTCCACATGGGCAGTGATCCAGGGCCGGGATTCGAACTTGGGTCCTCAGCGCCGTAGGCAGCAATGCTAACCACTGTGCCACCGTGCTGGCCATCCTGGATGGTGTTGAGCTTCTTAAATGTTGGAACTGCATTCATCACCATAGAATTTTACAGTGCAGAAGGAGGCCATTCGGCCCATCGAGTCTGCACCGGCTCTTGGAAAGTGCACCCTACCCAAGGTCAACACCTCCACCCTAGCCCCATAACCCAGTAACCCCACCCAACGCCAAGGGCAATTTTGGACACTAAGGGCAATTTATCATGGCCAATCCACATAACCTGCACATCTTTGGACGGTGGGAGGAAACCGGAGCACCCGGAGGAAACCCACGCACACACGGGGAGGATGTGCAGACTCCGCACAGACAGTGACCCAAGCCGGAATCGAACCTGGGACCCTGGAGCTGTGAAGCAATTGTGCTATCCACAAATACTTCATCCAGGCAAGTGGAGAGTATTCCATTACACTCCTGACTTGTGCTTTATAGATGGTAGACAGGCTTTGGGGTGTCAGAAGGTGAGTTACTCGCCGTAGGATTCCTAGTCTTTGACCTGCTCTGGTAGCCACAATATTAATATGGTTAGTGCAGTTCAGTTTCAGTGGTACTTTGCTGTGCCTAGGTAGGATGCTCTTTTGGAGGGTTGGTACAGAATGGCCTCCTTCTGCACTGTAGGGATTGTATGGATCATAGTGTTCATCACACTGGTAGCCTTGGGGGACCAAGTGAGCAATGACTCCCACCCAGCTCGCATGTCCAACCTCCAGAATCATAGAAAGGTTACAGCACAGGAGGAGCCCAACCAGTCCAAAACTGTGTGAATGTTCTCACTTTGGATAGTGCAATGGTCAATGTCCACAATGATTCAAATGCTGAACCTGTTGAAACTTCACTTTATTTCCATATCTACCTCCTCCAAATAGAAGCATGATTGGGATCAAAGTGGGATTATTGAAAACTCAAATTATCAGGATGCTATTTTAAGCATCCCATCCCTTTCACATGACATGAGATGGTGGGGCCTCTCCACTGCCTGCCAGAGTCACTCCAACTTTGCATGCTGCAGCTCAGATATTGTGGTAAACCACTGTAGTGTATTGTACTGCTACATGCCTGGGCTTGTCCCTGCTGGGTCCGAACCACTGTAATCCGTGTTTTGTGGTAAACTGCCACTGTATTATATGTAATGTGGTAAACTACTGCCTGCTAGCTCCACCTCCCCCCGGGCTCGGTATAAAGGTGGCTAGTCTCTGCCGCTGCCTCAGTTCGGGATCCGAGGCCAGGAGGCTTTCTGTTTAGTTTATTAAAGCCTCAGTTACGTTCACCACTCGTCGTGTGTTCATTGATGGCACATCAATTTAATAAACTAAACATCTAAGATGAATTCATCACTCAAGCCTGATTGCCTGGAGCTGGACCCACAGGCAGCCAATGCCACTGCAACATTCGAGCACTGGCTAAGCTGCTTCGAAGCGTACCTCGGATCTTTCATCGAAGACTTCGCCGACCTCCAAAAGAAGCAGATCCTCCACGCACGGGTGAGCCCGCAAGTCTTCCATCTCATCAGGGACGCCCCCTCTATACGGAGGTGATAATGCTGCTGAAGGGACAATATGTAAAGTCTGTAAACAAAGTGTGTGCTAGGCACCTTCTTGCCACGAGACGGCAATGCCCTGGGGAATCACTAGCAGAATTCCTGCGTGCCTTGCGGGTACTCTGCCGGTGTTGTGACTGCCAGGTGGTATCGGCTACCCAACATGTGGAGCTGTTGGTCAGGGCCGCTTATGTTGCAGGCATGAAATCAAACTACATCTGCCAGCGATTGCTAGAAGGGGGTACACTCGGCCTCCCAGAGACAGTGCAGCTCTCAAACTCACTGGAGGTGGCCTCCCAGAACATGGAGGCCTACACCTCCGACCACGCGGCACCCTCGTGGACCTCGTGGGCGCCGCCATCACCCGACTCGAGTGCGGCGCAAGCCTGTGCCGCGCAGCAGCCCGCCAATGCCGGAAGCCCGAAGTGCTACTTTTGCGGCCAGGGTAAGCATCCCAGACAACGCTGCCCTGCACGGAACGCGACTTGCAACGGGTGTGGGAGGAAGGGCCACTTTGCGAAAGCCTGCCAGGCCCGATCTCTCCCGAAAACTCCTAGGTCCCGCAGCGCTGCCTGTCGGGGACACCCTGAGGTGCCGCGGCACCCGCCATGTGCGACCTGTGGGCGCCGCCATCTTCGCCCGCCACGCGCGACCCATGGGGGGCTGCCATCTTTGATGCCATGTTGCACTGCACCTGCCACGCGCGACCCATGGGGGCCGCCATCTTTGACGCCATCCCCAATGCCACCCGTGACCCATGGAGGCCGCCATCTTGGGACCACTCCACAGCCTTCCGGGAGCCCTGCTCACCCCGTCGTACGCTGGCCGCCGCTTACCTCCGACCGGCCTACCCATCACCTTCCGAAGCTCGCCTCCGACACGCTCGACCAGTCTCTGCCTCATCACCTAACAAAATCTACAATGACCGTCCGGATCAACGGGCACGAGACGGCCTGCCTTTTTGACTCCAGGAGCACAGACAGCTTCATACACCCAGATACGGTAAGGCGCTGCTCCCTCCCAATTTTACCCGCGACCCAGAAAATCTCCCTGGCTTCCGGATCACATTCAGTAGCAATCCGGGGGTACTGTGTCGCGACCCTTACCGTACAAGGTGTAGAGTACACTAACTTCAAACTCTACGTCCTTCCTCACCTCTGCGCTGCCCTATTACTGG
Organism: Scyliorhinus torazame; assembly: GCF_047496885.1. Classification (NCBI taxonomy): domain Eukaryota; kingdom Metazoa; phylum Chordata; class Chondrichthyes; order Carcharhiniformes; family Scyliorhinidae; genus Scyliorhinus; species Scyliorhinus torazame. Next base: position 248,742,320 of record NC_092707.1, read on the forward strand.
GGCTCGACTTCCAGTGCCACCTCCAAAGCCTTTAAAGTTTGGTGGACCCCTGCCCCCTCCTCACCGTCTGTAGCCTCGCGACCCTTAAGGTCACCCCACCCACTCTCTTCGCTAACCTCACCCCGGACTGTAAGCCTGTCGATACTAGGAGCAGCCGATACAGTGCCTGGGACAGGGCCTTTATCAGGTCGGAGGTTCAGCGACTCCTATGAGAGGGGATCATTAAGGCTAGTACCAGCCTGGAGAGCCTAAGTGGTGGTCATCAAGACTGGGGAGAAGCACCGGATGGTCATCGACTACAGTCAGACCATCAACCGGTACACGCAGCTCGATGCGCATCCCCTCCCCGGCATATCTAGCATGGTCAATCAGATTGCGCAGTATCGAGTCTTCTCCACAGTTGACTTGAAGTCCGCATACCACCAGCTCCCTATCCGCCCGGAGGACCGCCAATACACTGCCTTCGAGGCAGATGGCTGCCTCTTTCACTTCCTCAGGGTTCCCTTCTGCGTCACCAATGGGGTCTCGGTCTTCCAACGAGAAATGGACCGAATGGTTGACCAGTACGGGCTGCGGGCCACGTTCCCGTATTTAGATAATGTCACCATCTGCGGCCATGGCCAGCAGGACCATGACGAAAATCTCCGGCACTTCCTCCACACCGCTAAACTCCTGAACCTCACCAATAATAAGGAAAAATGCGTTTTCCGCACAACCCGCCTAGCCATCCTTCGCTACGTTGTGGAAAACAGAGTCCTAGGGCCCGACCCCGACCGCAGGCGCCCCGTCCTGGAACTCCCCCTCCCCCACTGCCCCAAGGCCCTGAAGGGGGTTCTTCTCCTGCTATGCCCAGTGGGTCCCCAATTATGCGGACAAGGCCCGTCCACTCATTAAATCCACCGTTTTCCCCCTGACGGCTGAGGCCCGCCTGGCCTTCAACCGCATCAAGGCAGATATTGCCAAAGCCGCGATGCACGCCGTGGACGAGTTCATTCTGTTCCAGGTGGCGAGCGATGCATCTGACTTTGCTCTGGCCGCTACCCTCAACCAGGTGGGCAGGCCCGTGCCTTTCTTCTCCCGTACCCTCCATGCCTCCGGAATTCGCCACTCCTCCGTCGAAAAGGAAGCCCAAGCCATCGTAGAAGCTGTGCGACATTGGAGGCATTACCTGGCCGGCAGACGATTCACTCTCCTCACTGACCAACGTTCGGTTGCCTTCATGTTTAATAATACACAGCGGGGCAAAATCAAGGATGACAAGATTCTGAGGTGGAGGATCGAGCTCTCCACCTACAACTACGATATCTTGTATCGTCCTGGGAAGCTCAATGAGCCCCCAGATGCCCTATCCCACGGTACATGTGCCAGCGCACAGGTAGACCGGCTCCGGGCCCTCCACAATGACCTCTGTCACCCGGTGGGTCACCCGTTTTTTTCACTTTATCAAGGCTCGCAACCTGCCTTACTCCATCGAGGAGGTCAGGACCGTGACCAGGGACTGCCAGGTCTGCGCGGAGTGCAAACCGCACTTCTATCGGCCAGACAGAACGCACCTGGTAAAGGCCTCTCGCTCCTTTGAGCGCCTCAGCATCGATTTCAAAGGGCCCCTCCCCTCCACTGACCGTAACGTGTACTTCCTCAACAATGTTGACGAATACTCAAGATTCCCCTTTGCCATCCCATGCCCCGACATGACCTCTGCCACCGTCATCAAGGCCCTGCACAGTCTTTACACCTTGTTCCGGTTCCCCACCTACATCCACAGCGATCGGGGTTCCTCCTTCATGAGCGACGAGTTGCGTCAGTTCCTGCTCAGCAAGGGCATCGCCTCCAGCAGGACGACCAGCTACAACCCCCGGGGCAATGGACAGGTGGGGAGGGAGAACGCGACGGTCTGGAAAGCCGTCCTCCGGACCCTACGGTCTAGAAGTCTCCCAGTCTCCCACTGGCAGGAGGTCCTCTCCGATGCGCTCCACTCCATCCGGTCGCTCCTGTGCACTGCCACCAACGAGACCCCTCACGAGCGTATGTTTGCCTTCCCCAGGAAGTCCACCTCCTGGGTCTCGCTCTCGTCCTGGCTGACAGTCCCAGGGCACGTCCTCCTCCGGAAGCATGCGAGAAGCCATAAAGCAGATCCCCTCGTTGAGAACATCATCTTCCTCCATGCCAATCCACAATATGCCTACGTGGCACATCATGACGGGCGACCGTCTCCCTCCGGGATTTGGCACCTGCAGGTTCTCCAGCGACCATCACCACCACCCCCGACCCTACACCGCCTTCCTCCACCACTACCCAGCTACTTCAAGGTCTGGCACCTGCAGGCCCACCGGCGGCCATCACCCCCCCCCCCCTCCCCCCACCCCCCCACCGACTCAACTACTGGGTGAAGAAGAGGACAACATGCTCCCGGACGAGCAGGTCTCGACACCGGTGCCCACACCACAGCCGGGACTGAGGTGATCACGGCGGAAGGTCAAGGCTCCCGACAGACTTGATCTTTAAATCCACTTCACTCCCGCTAGACTCTTTTTTTATTAACAGGGGGGTGAATGTGGTAAACCACTATTGTATTGTATTGTTGTACTGCTACATGCCTGGGCTTGTCCCTGCTGGGTCCGAACCACTGTGGTATATAATCTGTGTATAGTGGTAAACTGCCACTGTATTATATGTAATGTGGTAAACTACTGCCTGCTGGCTCCGCCTCCCCCCGGGCTCGGTATAAAGGTGGCTAGTCTCCGCCTCAGCCCCAGTTCGGGATCAGAGGCCAGGAGGCTTTCTGTTTAGTTTATTAAAGCCTCAGTTACGTTCACCACTCGTCGTGTGTTCATTGATGGCATATCAGATATTCCTTTCTATTGGGCTTGATTTTTGCTCTGCTTGCCTCTGAAATGCTTTTCCAGTGACTGAATAGTCGTTCCCCCCCCCCCCCCCCCCCCCCCCTCCCGGTCCCTGTCCCCCCACCCGGTCTGTTGACCATTTTGTGTCAGAGGAATTGTAAATGACTACACCCCACAATTAGAAGGGATTGATTCGAACAGTGAGGTCCAAATTCCAAATGTGTTTTTATTTGTAGATAACAATTGTATGCTGTGAAACACCGGATATTAACTGTATGCGGGAGGAGGTGGAGTTGATATTAATAACCTCTTTTCGGGCAGCACGGTGGCGGCGCAGTGGATAGCACTGCAGCCTCACGGCACTGAGGCCCCAGGTTCGATCCCGGCTCTGGGTCACTGTCCGTGTGGAGCTTGCACCTTCTCCCCGTGTTTGCGTGGGTTTCACCCCCACAACCCAAAGATGTGCAGGGTAGGTGGATTGGCCACGCTAAATTACCCCTTAATTGGAAAAATGAATTGGGTACTCTAAATTTACTAAAAAATAATAATAATCTCTTTTCTTCCGGCCATGTCCTGAAACTTATTCCAGCATTCCTCAAACCCACTAACGGCAAGGTTGCTTTCATGACCACTATAGGGAGTGGAAGAATCCTAACTGTATTCTGTCTTGGTCTGACTGAGTACGTCCGTCACACGCTCTCGATTACAGAGGTTGAGTTAAACTTGTCGGTTGACAAGTGTCCGAGGAGTCAAATAGGCGTCTACATAGAACATACAGTGCAGTAGGAGGCCATTCGGCCCATCGAGTCTGCACCGACCCAATTAAGCACTAACCCCGTAACCCAATAACCCCTCCTCACCTTTTTGGACACTAAGAGCAATTTATCATGGCCAATCCACCTAACCTGCACGTCTTTGGACTGTGGGAGGAAACCGGAGCACCCGGAGGAAATCCACGCACACACGGGGAGGATGTGCAGACTCCGCACAGACAGTGACCCAGCGGGGAATCGAACCTGGGACCCTGGCGCTGTGAGGCCACAGTGTTATCCACTTGTGCTACTGTGCTGCCCGCTTTCTAACTGTTCCTTGTTACCATAGAATCATAGAATTTACAGTGCAGAAGGCCTTCGGCCCATCGAGTCTGCACCGGTCCTTGGAAACAGCACCCTATTTAAGCCCACGCCTCCACCCTATTCCCGTAACCCAGAAACCCCACCTAACCTTTTGGACACTTAAGGGCAATTTATCATGGCCATTCCACCTGACCTGCACATTTTTGGACTGTGGGAGGAAACCGGAGCACCCGGAGGAAACCCACGCAGTCACGGGGAGAAATCTAACACTACCAGTCGATAGAATCCCTACAGTGCAGAATGGAGGCCATTCGGCCCAACAGATCTGCACCAACCCTCCATAACAGCATTCTACCCATGTCCACTCCTCCATCCATCCTCACCCTATCCCCGTAACCCCATAACCTAACCTGCACATTCCTGGTGACTAGGGGCAATTTTATCATGGTCAATCCATCTAACCCGCACATCTTTGGACTGTGGGAGGAAACCGGAGCACCCGGAGGAAACCCAAGTATACACGGGGAGAAAGTGCAAACTCTATACAGTCACCCAAGGCCGGAATTGAACCCGCTTCCTGGTGCTATGAGGCAGCGTGCAAAACCACTGCGCCACCATGTTCGGGGTTGTGAAGTCAGAAAATGTAAAGAGGGGGTATGGCAGGGTTTGAGGCCGTATTCCATGTCCTAAAGTCTCCTCATCAACCCTTAGACTTAGAGAAATCCTCTGAACACACCAGGTTTCATCAATTTCTCTCAGCTGGTCAAGCCTAATGCTGCCACCTGCTGGCCTGCCGTCCCTTTCACATGACATGAGCTGGTGGGGCCTCTCCAACTACAATCACTGCCTGCCAGAGTCACTCCAACTTTGCATGCTACAGATCATAGAATTTCATAGAATTTATAGTGTAGAAGGAGGCCATTCAGCCCATCGAGTCTGCACCGGCTCTTGGAAAGAGCACCCCACCCAAGGTCAACACCTCCACCCTATCCCCATAACCCAGTAACCCCACCCAACACTAAGGGCAATTTTGGACACTAAGGGCAATTTATCATGGCCAATCCACCTAACCTGCACATCTTTGGACTGTGGGAGGAAACCGGAGTACCCGGAGGAAACCCACGCACACACTGGGAGGATGTGCAGACTCCGCACAGACAGTGACCCAAGCCGGAATCGAACCTGGGACCCTGGAGCTGTGAAGCAATTGTGCTATCCACAATGCTACCGTGCTGCCCCCAGATCAGATCAGATATTCCTTTCTGTTGGTCTTGACTTTTGCTCTGCTTGCCTGTGAAATGCTTTTCCAGTGACTGAATAGTCCTGGCTGCTCTGAATACCTGGAATTACTGGTTTTTCCACCTCCTGTGTGGCTGCTGCCAGCTGCTCTGTAGATTCTGAAACTTCTCTCCCCCGGCCCCAACCTCTTCCATTAACGTATGAGTTTCAGCATTAGACACGGAAATACTAATTCCTTTTTTTTTGCTGCCCTGACCCTTTGGATTCAATCAAATTGTGAATAATTGTCTTGCCCTGACCCAGAACATTCCCAGATCCCTCCTGTTGACTGGTCACCCCTTTTAGACTGCAAACCTGAAGAGAAAACTTCCCCCTTGAACTCCTGTATAGGAAGCATTTCTTTTGAACTAACTCTGACTTAACGAGAATTGAATTCAGGGTCATCAAGGTGTTGGACTGTTTCCTTGTTCTAATTTGTTGTGGTAGTCACCACTGTTTGTATAATACGTATATGAGAGGTAATACAGTAAGGCTCCTGTACTACAGGTACGGGGGTAGATCCCTGCCTGCTGGCTCCACCCAGTAGGCGGAGTATAAATGTGTGTGCTCACCGAGCTGCAGCCATTTTGACAGCAGCTGCAGGAGGCAACACATCTCTGCTTAATAAAGCCTCGATTACTCTCTACTCTCGTCTCGTCGTAATTGATAGTGCATCAATTTATTAAGCAGAGATTTTACAGCGGTGGACCTACGCATCAAGCCAGATCGCCTGCAGCTGCACCCTCAAGCAGACAAAGCCACGTCGGCCTCGACCACTGGCTAGCTTGCTTTGAAGCCTACATCGGAGCAGCGACAGAACAACCCTCAGAAGCACAGAAACTCCAGATCCTGTACACACGGTTGAGCTCCGATATTTTTCCCCTTATCCAGGATGCGCCCAACTACACTGAGGCCATGGGGCTTCGGAAAGAGAACTACATCCGGCCGATCAACAAACTCTACGCCAGGCACCACCTGTCCACGCGGCAACAACTCCCCGGTGAGTCATTGGATGATTTCTGGCGTGCCCTGCACGCCCTGGCGAGGAACTGCGATTGCCAGGCAGTTTCGGGCGTTGAACATACTGAACTCCTAATCAGAGACGCTTTCGTTACGGGCATGGGGTCGGCGTACATCCGCCAGCACCTCTTAGAAGGGGGTATGCTCGACCTCGCGGCGACCAAGCAACTCGTGTCCTCACCAACGGTAGCCTCCCGTAATGTACAAGCGTACACCCCTGACAGCACGGCGCTCCCCTCATGGACATCGTGGGCCCCACCAGCGGCTGCCCCCAGCCAACCCCAAGCCTGCGCTGCGTGGCAGCCAGCCAACCCTGGGGGGGCCCAAGTACTATTTCTGCGGGCAGACAAAGCACCCCCGGCAGCGTTGCACGGCGCGGAGTGGAATCTGCAAGACCTGCAGGAAGAAGGGGCATTTTGCTGCGGTGTGCCAGGCCCATTGTTCTTGCACCCCCCACGTGTGACCCGTGGGCGCCGCCATTTTCGTCCCCGCAGCCCACGTGCGGCCCGTGGGCGCTGCCATCTTCCTCTCAGCAGAACACGTGCGGCCCGTGGGCGCCGCCATCTTCCCCCCCATCAGACCTCATGCGGCCCGTGGGTGCCGCCATCATTAACGCCACCCGCCACGTGCGCCCCATGGGCGCCGCCATCTTCGGCGCCATTTTGGACGGCGCCTCAGGACCCCTGCTCGTCGGGCACCTCATCTGGCCGCTCATCGCCCGTAACCGCCGCCGACCAGCCCGGGCCCACCAACACCAGCCGCAGCTTGCCTCCATCATGCTCGACCAGTCCCGGCCACACAACCTCGCAACCACGGTGAAAGTCGATGGCCACAAGACACCTTGCCTTCTCGACTCCGGGAGCACAGAGAGCTTCATCCACCCCGCTACGGTAAGGCGCTGCTCCCTCGCGGTACACCCCGTTACCCAAAGAATCTCCCTGGCCTCCGGATCCTACTCCGTGGAGATCCGGGGGTACTGCATTGCCACCCTCACCGTCCAGGGCGTAGAGTTCAGCAACTTCGCCTCTACGTCCTCCCCAGCCTCTGCGCTGCCCTGCTACTCGGCCTGGACTTCCAGTGCAACCTCCAAAGTCTAACTCTAAAATTCGGCGGACCTCTACCACCCCTCACCGTATGCCGTAAGGTCGACCCACCCTCCCTGTTTGCCTCACCCCGGATTGCAAGCCCGTCGCCACCAGGAGCAGACGGTACAGTGCCCAGGACAGGACCTTCATCAAGTCGGAGGCTGCTGCAGGAAGTATCATCGAGGCCAGCAACAGCCCCTGGAGAGCCCAAGTGGTAGTTGTAAAGACTGGGGAAAAACACAGGATGGTCATTGACTACAGTCAGACCATCAATCGGTACACGCAGCTCGATGCGTACCCACTCCCACGCATACCTGATATGGTCAATCAGATTACACAGTATCGGTTCTTCTCTACAGTGGACCTGAAATCTGCCTACCACCAGCTTCCCATCCACAAGGCGGACCGCCAATACACTGCGTTTGAAGCGGACGGCCGCCTTTACCACTTCCTTAGGGTTCCCTTCAGCGTCACTAATGGGGTCTCGGTCTTCCAACGGGAGATGGACCGAATGGTTGACCGATACGGACTGCGGGCCACCTTCCCGTACCTCTATAACATCACCATCTACGGGCACGACCAGCAGGACCACAACGCTAACCGTTCCAAATTTCTCCACACTGCCAAACTCCTGAACGTAACGTATAATAAGGAGAAGTGCGTGTTCAGCACCAACCGCTTAGCTATCCTTGGCTATGTTGTGCAAAATGGAGTTCTAGGGCCCGACCCCGACTGCATGTGCCCCCTCATGGAACTCCTCTGCCCCAAGGCTCTCAAACGATGCCTGGGGTTCTTCTCATACTATTATGCCCATGGGGTCCCTAACTATGCGGACAAGGCCCGCCCACTCATCCACTCCACAGTTTTCCCCCTGACGGCTGAGGCCCACCAGTCCTTCAACCGTATCAAGGCCGACATCGCCAAGGCTGTGATGCACGCAGTCGACGAGATCCTCCTCTTTCAAGTCGAGAGCGATGCATCAGACGTCGCTCTGGCCGCCACCCTCAACCAGGCAGGCAGACCATGGCATTCTTTTCCCGCACCCTCCATGCCTCCGAAATTCAGCACTCCTCTGTTGAAAAAGAGGCCCATGCCATTGTTGAAGCTGTGCGGCATTGGAGGCATTACCTGGCCAGCAGGAGATTCACTCTCCTCATTGACCAACAGTCGGTAGCCTTCATGTTCAATAATAGGCAGGGGGGCAAGATTAAAAATGATAAAATCTTGAGGTGGAGGATTGAGCTCTCCACCTACAATTACGAGATTTTGTATCGCCCCGGTAAGCTCAACGAGCCCCCCGATGCCCTATCCCGAGGTACATGTGCCAGCGCACAAGTGGACCGACTCCGGGCCCTACACGATGCTCTCTGTCACCCAGGGGTCACCTGGTTCTTTCACTTCATAAAGGCCCGCAACCTACCCTACTCCATTGCTGAAGTCAGGACGGTCACCAAAGACTGCCAGGTTTGCGCGGAGTGCAAACCGCACTTCAACCGGCCAGACCGAGTGCACCTGGTGAAGGCCTCCCGTCCCTTTGAAAGCCTCAGCATGGATTTCAAAGGGCCCCTCCCCTCCTCCGACCAAAACACGTACTTCTTGAACGTGGTCGATGAATACTCCAGATTCCCCTTCAACATTCCATGCCCCGATATGACGTCTGCCACAGTCATCAAAGCCCTCAATAGCATCTTCACTCTGTTCAGTTTCCGCTCTTATGTTGACAGTGACCGGGGATCCTCCTTTATGAGTGATGAGCTGTGTCAGTTCCTGCTCAGCAAGGGCATTGCCTCGAGCAGGATGACCAGCTACAACCCCCGTGGAAACGGGCAGATGGAGAGGGAGAACGGGACGGTCTGCAAAGCTGTCCTGCTGGCCCTACGGTCTAAAGATTTCCCAGTCTCCCGCTGGCAGGAAGTCCTCCCCGACGCCCTCCACTCCATTCGATCGCTACTTTGCACTGCGTCGAATGAAACCCCCCCATGAACGTCTCCTTGCCTTCCCTAGGAAGTCCACCTCCGGGGTTTCGCTCCCAACGCGGCTGGCAGCCCCAGGGCCCGTTCTCCGCAAGCACGTGTGGCTCCACAAGGCGAACCCGTTGGTCCAAAGGGTACAACTGCTACATGCGAACCCGCAGTATGCCTACGTGGCGTACCCCGACAGCCGCCAAGACACAGTCTCCCTCAGGGACCTGGCACCAGCTGGTTCCCCAGCCCCCCCCCCTCCAATTGCTCCGGCGCCACCCAACCTTTCCCCAGTGCACCTCACCACAGCCCCTGCTCCAGGACGATCTGTCCTCCCATTGGTTCCACCCGGGGATGAGGATGAGGACTACATGCTCCTGGAGTCACAGGCAACCAAGCCGACGCCTGCATCACCACCGGGACCGAGGCGATCACAGCGGAGGTACCCGGCCGACTAAATTTGTGAACTTTCACCAAACTGTACTCTTTAAAAATGCTCACATACCATGTAAATAGTTTTTGAAAATGCTCACATACCATGTAAATAATTTTCCACCACCCCCGCTCGACTTTTTTTTAACAGGGGGTGAATGTGGTAGTCACCACTGTTTGTATAATATGTATATGAGAGGTAATACAGTAAGGCTCCTGTACTACAGGTACGGGGGTAGATCCCTGCCTGCTCGCTCCGCCCAATAGGCGGAGTATAAATGTGTGTGCTCACCAAGCTGCTGCCATTTTGGCAGCAGCTGCAGGAGGCAACACATCTCTGCTTAAGAAAGCCTTGATTACTCTCGTCTCGTTGTAATTGATAGTGCATCATTTGTCTTGTTACTTTAAGTACCAGTGTGTTCATATAAACACCAATGTGTACACACATGCATTTGTAACAATGCAGGATCAGGACTTTATTGATTCCTGTATGAGTGTCCAAGTACAGTGATTTGCCCACACTTACAAACCCATTTTTCTCTTTGATCACTATTGATAATATGCACAAAATTTAAATCCGTGAAACAAAGATACTTGGAAGTGACAATATAACCAATAAATTATACTAAACAAAGATACATAGTATAACCAATTAGTCAGAGTTTTACAGCAGAGTAGGAGGCCCTTCGGCCCAACATGTCTGTGCCAGCCATCAAACACCTGACTATTCTAATCCCATTTTCCAGCACTTGGTCCGTAGTCTTAATAAATTGTAGTTCAACAAAGATACACACACAGCAAAAATACATTCTCTTCCAATTAACCCATTATCATGGTTACATTTCATTAATACCATTCCTCATATGCAGCAGTAATAGTCTTATTCTCGGTCATTACCAGCTCATTTGATTCCTCCACTTTCACTTAGCAGTCCGACAGTGTGTCTGATATACAGTACTGGATGAGCAGAAATTTCCTCCAGTTACGTTATGGGAAGACAAAGCCATTGCTATTGGTCCAGGCTACAAACTCGGTTTCCCAGCTACCAACCCCTCTCCCTGGCAACGGTCTGGTTAAGCAAGATTATTCGCATCCCCGGTGTCACATTTCACCCCAAGATGAGTGCCCAGCCACATATTCACGGTCTCGATTCAGGACCGCCTATTTCCACTTCCATAACATCGCTCAACTCTGCCCTTGCCTCAGCTCATCCACTGCTGAAACCTTCATCTATACCGTTGATACCTCTAAACCTGATTATTACAGCACATTGCTCGCCATCTCCCACATTCTAACTTCTGTAAACTTGAGGTCATCCAAAACTTGCTGTCTGTGCCGTTCCGCATACCAAATTCCATTCCGTCATCTCTGTGCTTGCTGACATCCACTGCCTCCCAGTTAAGCAATAGAACAAACAAAAAACAATACGGCACAGGAACAGGCCCTCCAAGCCTGTGCCAGTCATGATACCAACCTTGGCCAAAACCCTCAGCACTTCTTTGTACCGTATCCTTCTATACCCATTTATCAAGATGCCTTTTGAACGCTGTTAATGTATCAATACCTCAATTGCTTCAGATCTTTTCATGGCCATGCCCCTTCCTACCTCTTTCATCTCCTCCAACCCAAAGGCTCTGCAAGGCACCTGTGCTCATCTAATTCCGGCCTCTTAAGTATCCCCTTTTTTTAACTGTTTCTCCAATGCTGGCCATGCTTCTGCTGCCAAAGCCCTAAGCAATGGATTCCCTCTCCCTTTCTTGATTCCATTAAGGCATTCTTGAAACCTACCCCTTTGGTCACCTGCCCTAATATTACCTTATATATTATAACACTCCTGTGAAATGCCTTGGGACATTTTATTGCATGAAAAGCTCGAGATAAATACAAGTGGTTGTTATTCTTGCAAACGTTGCTGAGTGTTTACTTTCAGGCATTGCATCATCCTCTTTATCTGTCAAAATGCCTGTTCCCTATGCCCACTTACACAATGCATGGCTGACAATCCAGTATTTAGCAGAAAGCCATTTTAACTCCCCATGTGCTGGTCCTAATTTAATGTGCGCTGTCCATCAAACTGCCCAGCACATATCCGGTCCTCTAGTTGTGTGGAACCTCGTTCTCGCAGGAAACATATTAGGATCCTTCCTACTTATTAAGAGTAGGATACTGCTCATTCTAAGTGACTACTTTTATTCCTTTTGTGTCAATCATTTTCTTTGTATAACAAATGGATGTTGAATTGATGTGCACACATTGTTTTTTTGCAGAGGGCAAATTCAACAGCTGCACAAGGAGAGAGACAAAGTGAAAGTGGACTTGGATAGAGCAGAGAAGCGAAATGTTCAGCTAGCCAAGGAAGTTGATGACCAACATTCCACAATGGAATTGCTCAATGAGACCAAACTCAAGTTAGTGGGAGATGATATTTTAATTTTACCTTTTGTTCCCCAGATATGGAGATCTGCCAGGATGTGAGAAAAGGAGAAAAAATACAGTTGCTAGAAATTATTTTGTGGAATTTTACTGGCAAAGCAGGTATTTATTGGCCATCCCTTGGTACCTTTGAAAGGTGATTGTGAACGGCCTTCTTGAACCACTGCAGACTATGTGGTAAAGTTGCTGCCAAATGTTATCAGGTGTTGAGTTCGAGATTTGACCCAGCGATGGTGGGGAAAAAAACGTGGCCTAGTCAGGATGGCGGGTAATTTTGAGGTGATGATGTTCCATTGCACCTACTGTCCATGATTTTCTTGTTGGTGGAAATGATGGGTTAGAGAGTATCTGTCCAACTCGCAGGCTGCCTCCATGCTTAACAATTCATTGGTAGATTTCCTGTTTAATGTCTATTGTGAGCTCATTGAGTTGTAATACTATCCTTAGATTTTCTGATCAATTTTCTTTCCTATCCCTCTTTTGGGTAAGGCATTGACTCCTTCCTGGAGTTTTGATTCCATGAGTTTTGGGCTTCAACTGAGCAGCTATTACTATTATGGCGATTATTGATGGCCAGCGTGACCTCCAAAGGCAGCAGAGCCTAACCTGACCCAGATTTCCCCAGTTTGTTGTCGCACACACAAATCCTCACTCCCTCCAGCAGGGTTTTCTGGACGTCAATCAGGAGGAGGAAGCTTGACCAACTTCCCCTTCTTTGAATCGTGAGCACTTGGACCCTATTGTCTCCCTAGCTTACATCAGATTGTTAGATACAGATCAAGATGCTGAATTAATCCCCTTGATTCTCAAAGCCCCCTGAGGGGTCTCCCCTCTCCCCATCTGATCACAATTTATTGCGTAAAGAGCATGTGTTGGACGTATGGTGATGACAGACTTGTTTATGATGGCTGTAAAAAGTCTTACAGAACCAGGTTAAAGTCCAACAGGTTTGTTTCAAATCACTAGCTTTCAGAGCACTTCTCCTTCCTCAGGTGAATGAAGAGGTGGGTTCCAGAAAACATGTATATAGACAAAGTCAATGAAGCAAGACGATACTTTGAATGTGTGTCTTTGCAGGTAGTTAAGTCTTTACAGTTCCAGACTTAATTACCTGTGCTCTGAAAGCTAGTGATTCGAAACAAACCTGTTGGACTTTAACCTGGTGTTGTAAGACTTCGTACTGTGCTCACCCCAGTCCAACACCGGCATTTCCACATCATTGTTTATGATGGCCCTTCGTCCACAGTGGAAGTATCAATACTAAGATATGGATAACTATTTGGTAAGGGCATGTGGAATCTTATTTCAACATCAGCCATTGCCTAGAGAAGGAGACAATGAAGACGTTGTGATAGGAACATTTTTTAAAAAAAATATGTTTTATTGAAATTTTTTTCCCAAACAACAATTTTTCCCCTCTTACAAAGCAAACGCAACAATAACAATACAGAAATTTTTAACAATACACAAGTAACAAAACCCCTTTATATTTGACCTAAACTAAACTAAACCCCCCCCCCCCCCCCTCCCTCCCCCCTCCCCCCCCCTTCCCTCTGGGTTGCTGCTGCTGGTCATCTGTCTTCCCTCTAACGTTCCCCTAGGTAGTCGAGAAATGGCTGCCACCGCCTGGTGAACCCTTGAGCCGATCCTCTCAGTGCAAACTTTATCTGCTCCAGTTTAATGAACCCCGCCATATCATTTACCCAGGCCTCCAGTCCAGGGGGTTTCGCCTCCTTCCACATGAGTAGGATCCTGCGCCGGGGTACTAGGGACGCAAAGGCCACAACGTCGGCCTCTTTCGCCTCCTGCACTCCCGGCTCTTCCGCAACTCCAAATAGAGCTAACCCCCAGCCTGGTTTGACCCGGTGATAGGAACATTTATAACAGACATAGGATTATATTTATTTTTATACGGATTCAGTTTCTTAGAATTTTTAGCCCAGCAATAGACATTGTGATTAATTCGCTGTTATTTATGCTCAATACTAGCCTTCTCCCATTTCACTCTATTGAACCCTATCACATATCCATCTCTTCCTTTCTCCTTTATGTACTTACCTAGTTTCCCCTTGAAATGTATATATTGCAAATATTCTCAACTGCTTCATATGGCAGCAAGGTTTCTAATTCTAATCCCTCTCTGGGTAAAGTGGTTTCTCCCCAGTTTTGTATTATTAAAGACAAACGTTTTGCAAAGGTGAATTTTGTGGTGAGATTGTTACAATATTCAACCATTCCTTTCAATGCAATTATAATAAATTGGATGCTACCTTTCCCCCCAACCCCCCCCCCCCCCCCCAACCACACACAGACACTTGGATCAAGGATACAAGGAAAAGATGGCAGCAGTTAAATTGGAGTTGGACAGGGAGCAGGAGCTGATTACACAGCAGGTGAACACACACCGAGCAGAACTGGAACATGAGATAGATTCTCTCCGATCAGAGGAGATCCATTTCCAAGAGAAGCTGAAACTAGCAATGAAGGTATGCTGAAGAATAACATGGCACATCTCCCATTTGGGCAGGAGAATTTTATTTTATTCTATCTTTTTTCCTCCGTTCTTTCCCCCACTGCTCAGACACAGGAACAGCATTCTTAGCTGAGAAGGGTATTGAGGTGAAATGTGGAGGAATGCGTTATAATTCCTATTGAGGTGACTAGGCTGAGATGATCGGCCACTGTCTCCTCCTGCCACTGTCTCCACCTGCCACTGTCTCCTCCCGCCGCGCTCTCCTCCCGCCGCGCTCTCCTCCCGCCGCGCTCTCCTCCCGCCGCGCTCTCCTCCCGCCGCGCTCTCCTCCCGCCGCGCTCTCCTCCCGCCGCGCTCTCCTCCCGCCGCGCTCTCCTCCCGCCGCGCTCTCCTCCCGCCGCGCTCTCCTCCCGCCGCGCTCTCCTCCCGCCGCGCTCTCCTCCCGCCGCGCTCTCCTCCCGCCGCGCTCTCCTCGCGCCACTCTCTCCTCGCGCCACTCTCTCCTCGCGCCACTCTCTCCTCGCGCCACTCTCTCCTCGCGCCACTCTCTCCTCGCGCCACTCTCTCCTCGCGCCACTCTCTCCTCGCGCCACTCTCTCCTCGCGCCACTCTCTCCTCGCGCCACTCTCTCCTCCCGCCACTCTCTCCTCCCGCCACTCTCTCCTCCCGCCACTCTCTCCTCCCGCCACTCTCTCCTCCCGCCACTATGTCTGGGTTTCCGTGGTGCAGGGACAAAATGCTGTGGAGTAATCTATCGCAGTTCCCACCGTATTAGCAGGCGTACTGGCATCACCTCAAGTTGCCGCTGTACAAAGTGGCTGATTAAAGGAGTAATGATTGAAAAGCATGGAGAGAATCTTCATTCTCTCACTTTGTACATTCCAATAATAGGTACATAGGTATGAGGAGCAAAAATAGGCCATTTAGCCCTTTGAGTCTGCTATGCTATTCAATCAGATCATAGCTGATCTCTCCCTGGTCTCAAATCCACCTCCCTGCCTGTTCCCTATATTCCTTTAACCCATTTTTAAAAATCAGAAATATATCTGCTTCTTGAAACCATTTAATGATTCCGATTCCACCGCGCCATGGGGCAACAAGTTCCACAAATTCACCATCCTCAGCAAGAAGTAGTCCCTCCTCAACTCAGTTTTAAATCTACCGCCTCTCAACCTATATCTGTGACCCCTCATTCTAGATTGTCTCACAAGGGGGAACATTTGGTTACGTTTACTTTATCAATACCTCGATCAGATCCCCTCTCATTCTTCCAAACTCCAGCGAATATAAGCCCAAACTGTTTAATCGCTCCTCATACGTCTACCCTTTCATCCCCGGAATCAACCTGGTGAACCTCCTCTGAACTGCTTCCAATGCCACCACATTCTTCCTCAAATAAGGAGACCCAAACTGGACACAATTCTCCAGATGTGGTCTCCCCAACACCCTATACAATTGCAACAACACTTCTCTACTTTTAACCTCCAGTCCTTTTGCAATAAATGCTGAAACTCCATTTGTCTTTTTTATTACATGCTGTATCTGCATACTGACTTTCTGCAATTCATGAACAAAGACACCCAGATCCCTCTGCTCAGACGCATTTTGAATCTGCTTTCCATTTAGATAATAATTTGCCTTTCTATTTTTTTTTACCAAAATGGGTAACCTCACACTTATCCACATAAACTTCTGTGATCTAAACTGGAGAGCGAGACGGATTGATGGATAGTCAGTACCACCTGTATTGTTTTAGAGCTGAAGGATGCATCAATACTATAACAAGGTGTGAACAACTGCTGAACTGCACAAAATGTTGGCACACTTAATTATGCGTTAAGCTTTTTTTAAAATTCTCCTTTTTCACATTTTCTCCCACATTTACATCCATCAACAATAAACAATAATCAGCAAGATATGTCAGTCCCCAAAATAACAACGATCCCATCTACCCACCAACCCCCAAACCTCAACCCGCATGTTTACATAAACAAATGACAAAAAGGAATCAGGGATTGCCCGTAGTCACCCTTAATCTTACACAGCTCTCTCTGCCCCCCCCCCCCCCCCCCGCAGGTCTCCAGCTCCTCCCATCCACTGCCTCTTGTAAAACTCCTCCTCCCAACCTCGGTTCCTTCCCCCCAACTTTCCACCCCGGCTAGACCACTCGGACCCTGTTCTGCCAGGCTCCGATGGCCGCAGCCCCTCCCCCCACCTCACTGCCGTTCACTGGCCGGCTTAAACTGGCCAGCGTGGAGGCCCCCGCCCGGGTCCCTTTCCCACTTACCTGGCCCTAGGAAAGCCCAAAGATCCCCTTTTAGCACACAAACCCCGCATATCCACCTACACCCCAAAGAACTCTCATTTCGAGTGAAAGTCCCGTCCCTTCCCTTGTCCAAATATATACCACATTGGCTCCTTTAGTCTCTACACCCGCGCGCAGTGATACAAAAAGAAGAAAATACAATCATGAGGTTACATCGGCACATGGCCATTCCCCAATTTGTCAGTTCTGCCACAGTCCTTCTGCTTTCACAAACTCCTCTGCTGATTCCGCCGTTCCAAAATAAAAGTCCCTGAGCTTGTAAGTCACCCTCAGCTTCGCTGGATATACAATGCTGCACCGCACCTTGCTAATGTACAGTGCCCTCTTCACCCGGTTGAAGGCAGCCCGCCTCCTTGCCAGCTCCACCGTAAAGTCCTGGTATACACGTATACCAGCTCCAGCCCACTGCACCACCCGCTTCTGCTTGGCCCAGCTCAGGACCTTCTCCTTCACCCTGTACCTACGGAAGCAGAGTCACTGCCCTTGGCGGCTCCCTCGCCTTTGGTACTGGCCTCCACGACCGATGAGCCCGATCCAGTTCATATCGGGAGGGATCCTCCCCCTCCCCCAATAGTTTTGCCAGCATCGCGGCAAAATACTCAGTCGGCTTCGGTCCTTCAACTCCTTCGGGCAGCCCCACGATCCTCAAATTCTGTCGCCTGGATCTGTTTTCCAGGTCTTCCATTTTTCCTCGCAGATCCTTGTTCGTATCCATCACCTTCCGCATCTCTTTCCCCATCGAGGCAAGTTGATCACCGTGCTGCAATAACGTCTCCTCCACTTCCTTCAGCGCCTCCCCTTGCTCTCGCACCTCCGCCACTGCGCTCGCCACCTCCGTCCTCACCGGGGAAACCGCCTCCTCTACCAGCACACTCAAAACCTCCCTCATCTCCTTCCTCACCGTCTCCATGCATTTCGCAATCTGCGCCAACTGCTTTTCAAATTCCGCAGCCATCACCTTAGTTATTTCTTCAGCCGTAAGCAGTGGGGCCTTCCCTGGTGCTCCAGCCTCCATTTTTCCTGGTGACCCCGCGGTGACCTTTCTACTCCCCGACGGACCTCCAGCTGTTTTTTTTCCGGCCGTTTTCTTGCTCACCCTTGACATTTTTCTTTGTTCTTTTTTTCCTCCTGTGTCTTCACTGTGCCTCCTCCGTGCCTTCTCCCTGCTTCTGCCGACTCCGCGGACCCTGGGACCGGGCTTAAAGCCCCGAAAATGCCGTTGCCGAACGGGAGCCCTCCATTGTGCGGCCGCCTCCCGCCCGCCGTCAACGGAAGTCTCCGCTTTAAGCTTTTGTAATTGACATCTGTAATCATGGCAAATAACTGCCATTTACCCGTTATGGAGTATAGGATAAGCAGGGTCAGTCTAAGTGTTGGGCTCCATCGTATCAGATAGGAAATGTTATTTTGTGGGTTCAATGCACAGCTATTTTTCCAGCTTTTCATTGCTTTGCATAATTTGAGATGAAAACTGAATTGTATAATGGCTTAAAATGTTCATTAGTGAGTCGATAGAATGCTTGTAATTACAGTGGAAATGAGATCTCATAATTCTGGTAATTTTATAGAATTCCTGTTATAATACATTTCTGGCGGTGTTTTCCAATTTACTTCTGCACTCCATAAAAATTGGTGATCACTGTGCACAGAATCCTTGATTCGACAACAAGATAGTCTATGACACAAAACATAAGAACACGAGTAGATCATTTAGGATCGTCAAACCTTTTCTTCCATTCAATGAGATCATGCCTAACCTGCAAGCTAGCTCCAAACACCTGCCTTTGTCCCATATCTCTTATCTCACATATAAAATTTAAAAAAAAAAAATTTTTGAAAAAATTTAGAGTACCCAATTCATTTTTTCCAATTAAGGGGCAATTTAGCATGGCCAATCCACCTAGCCTGCACATTTGTGGGTTGTGGGGGCGAAACCCACGCAAACACAGGGAGAATGTGCAAACTCCACACTGACAGTGACCCAGAGCTGGGATCGAACCTGGGACCTCAATGCCGTGAGGCAGCAGGGCTAACCCACTGCGCCACCGTGCTGCCCTATCTCACTTATAAAATTAATGATTGATCTAGCATCAATTAGCATTTGTGAGGAAAGAGTTCCAAACTTCTACTATTCGGTGATTCCTAATTTCACCCTTGAAAGATGTGGCTCGAATTTTAAGACTATGTCCCCTAGCCTTAGACAACCCAACAAGTGGAAATAATGTGTCTCTATCCGCCCCATCTGTTTCTCTTAATATCCTGAATACTTTGATCAAATCACCCCTTAAACTCCTAAATTGAGGGAATACAACCCTACTTTGCGTAATCTCTTCTCAGAATTTAACCGTTGCAGTCCAAGGAATATTGTGGCACATCACTGCCTCCAGGGCCAATATATCCTTCCCAGGGTGTAGCACTCTGAATTATTCACACTACTCCAGGTGTGGTCTAACCAGGGCTTTGTATAACTGAACCGTGACTCCTATCCCCTTGTATTCTGGCCCTCTCGATATAAAGGCCAACATTCCATTAGCCTTTTTGATTATTTTCTGTACCTTTCAGTGGCACGGCAGTACAGTGGTTAGCACTGTTGCTTTACAGCACCAGGGTCCCAGGTTCGGTTCCCGACTTGGGTCACTCTCTGTGCGGAGCTCTCCCTATGTCTGCGTGGGTTTTCTCCGGGTGCTCCGGTTTTCTCCCACAAGTCCCCAAAAATGTGCTGTTCGGTAATTTGGACATTCTAGGGCGGCATGTGGCGCAGTGGTTAGCACTGGGACTGCGGCGCTGAGGACCCGGGTTCGAATCCTGGCCCTGGGTCACTGTCCGTGTGGAGTTTGCACATTCTCCCCATGTCTGCGTGGGTTTCACCCCCACAACCCAAAGATGTGCAGATTAGGTGGATTGGCCACACTAAATTGCCCCTTAATTGGGGGGAAAAAAATAATTGGGTACTCTAAATTAATATATTAAATAAAAGAATTTGGACATTCTAAATTCTCCCTCAGTGTACCTGAACAGGTGCTGGAGTGTGGCGACTAGAGGATTTTCACAGTGGCTTCATTGATGTGTTAATGTAAGCCTACTTGTGACAATAATAAAGATTATTATTATTATTACCTTAATGCAATCAGGCAGAGTCAACATGGTTTTGTGAAGGGGAAATGGGGTTTAACTAATATATTAGAGTTCTTTGAGCCAGTAACAAACAAATTGGATAATGGGGAGCCTGTGGATGTAGTGTACTTGGATCTCTAAAAGGTATTTGATAAGTGCTGCATCAGTGGTATACGCAATACGAGCCCATGGTGTAGGGGGTAACATATTAACATGATAGAGGATTGGTTAGCGAATAGGAAGCAGAGTAGGAAGAAATGGGTCATTTGGTTGGCAAACTGTAACTAGTGGAGTGCCACAGGGATTAGTGCTGGGGCCTCAACTATTTATAATCTGTATCAATTATTGGATGAAGGGATTGAATACATGGTTGCTAAATATGCTGATGATGCAAAGATAGGTAGGAGAATAGGTTGTGGCAAGGATATAAGGCCTGCAAAGGCATATAGAAAGGTTAAGTGAGTGGGAAAAAGATTTGGCAGATGGAGTATAATATGAGAAAAAAGGAACTTGTCCACTTTGGCAGGAAGAATAAAAAAAGTAATATATGATTTAAATGGAAAGAGATTGCAGAACTCTGCGAAACATAAGGATCTGGGCATCCTGGTACATGAATCTCAAAACGTTGGTGTGTAGATACAGCAAGTGATCAGGAAGGCAAATGGAATAATGGTGTTTACTGCAAGGGGAATGGAGTATAAGAGTAGGGAAATTTTGCTCCAGTTATACAGAACATTGGTGAGACCATACCTGGAGTACTGAGTACAGTTTTGGTCTCCTTATATGAACAAAGATATAGTTTATTTAATGAGAAGCGTTTCAGAAGATTCATTCAACTGATTCCTGGGATGAGGGGCTTATCGTATGAGGCAAGGTTGTATAAGTTGGGCTTTTTCAAAAGTTTAGAAGAGTGAGAGGTGATCTTATTGAAACATATATGACCCTGAGGAAACTTGATGGAGTGGTTTCCCCTGGTTGGAGATACGAATATGAAGGAACATGAAGGAAATAATAGATCTCTCTTTTCAGTCGAGAATGAGGAGAAACCTTTTCTCTCAGAGGGTGGTTAGTCTGGAATTATTTTCGCCAGAGAGCGGTGCAGACTGGGTCATTGAATATTTTTAAGGCTGAGTTAGACAGATTTTTGATTAACAAGGGAACCAAAGGTTATAGGGGTTGGAAAGGAAAGTCGAGTTGAGGCCAAAATCAGATCAGCCACCATCTTTTTTTTTTTAAATAATATTTTATTGAAAATTTTTGGTCAACCAACACAGTACATTGTGCATCCTTTACACAACATTGTAACAATACAGATAATAATGACCTTTTTAAATTTAAACAAAAACAACAACAAATAAATAAATATTAAATAACAAAAAATAAAAACTAGCCCTAATTGGCAACTGCCTTGTCTCAGGCCACCCCCCCCCCCCCCCATCGCTCCCCCCCCCCCCCCCCCCCCCCAAAGTCCTGGGCCGCTGCTGCTGCCTTCTTTGTTCTCCCCTATCTATCTTTCCGCAAGATATTCGACGAACGGTTGCCACCGCCTAGTAAACCCTTGAGCCGACCCCCTTAGGACGAACTTAATCCGCTCTAACTTTATGAACCCCGCCATATCATTTATCCAGGTCTCCACCCCCGGGG
This sequence comes from Scyliorhinus torazame, assembly GCF_047496885.1. Lineage (NCBI taxonomy): Eukaryota > Metazoa > Chordata > Chondrichthyes > Carcharhiniformes > Scyliorhinidae > Scyliorhinus > Scyliorhinus torazame. The sequence continues at coordinate 248,764,005 of NC_092707.1, forward strand.
GCTTGGCTTCTTTCCACATTAGCAATATTCTGCGCCGGGCTACTAGGGACGCAAAGGCCAAAACATCGGCCTCTTTCGCCTCCTGCACTCCCGGCTCTTGTGCAACCCCAAATATAGCCAACCCCCAGCTTGGTTCGACCCGGACTCCTACTACTTTCGAAAGCACCTTTGTCACCCCCATCCAAAACCCCTGTAGTGCCGGGCATGACCAAAACATATGGGTATGATTCGCTGGGCTTCTCGAGCACCTCGCACACCTATCCTCCACCCCAAAAAATTTACTGAGCCGTGTTCCAGTCATATGTGCCCTGTGTAATACCTTAAACTGAATCAGGCTTAGCCTGGCGCACGAGGACGACGAGTTTACCCTGTTTAGGGCATCTGCCCACATCCCCTCCTCAATCTCCTCCCCTAGCTCTTCTTCCCATTTCCCTTTTAGTTCGTCCATCATAGTCTCCCCTTCGTCTCTCATTTCCCTATATATATCCGACACCTTACCGTCCCCCACCCATTTCTTTGAGATGACTCTGTCCTGCACCTCTTGTGTCGGGGGCTGCGGGAATTCCCTCACCTGTTGCCTCGCAAAAGCCCTCAATTGCATGTACCTGAATGCATTCCCTTGGGGCAACCCATATTTCTCGGTCAGCCCTCCCAGACTCGCAAACTTCCCATCCACAAATAGATCTTTCAATTGCGTTATACCTGCTCTTTGCCACATTCCATATCCCCCATCCATTCCCCCCGGGGCAAACCTATGGTTGTTTCTTATCGGGGACCCCCCCAGTGCTCCGGTCTTTCCCCTATGTCGTCTCCACTGTCCCCAAATCTTCAGTGTAGCTACCACCACCGGACTCGTGGTATAGTTCCTTGGTGAGAACGGCAATGGGGCTGTCACCATAGCCTGCAGGCTGGTCCCCCTACAGGACGCCCTCTCTAATCTCTTCCACGCCGCTCCTTCCTCCTCTCCCATCCACTTACTCACCATTGAACTATTAGCGGCCCAATAATACTCACTTAGGCTCGGTAGTGCCAGCCCCCCCTATCCCTACTACGCTGTAAGAATCCCTTCCTCACTCTCGGAGTCTTCCCGGCCCAAACAAAACCCATGATACTCTTTTCTATCCTTTTGAAAAAAGCCTTCGTGATCACCACCGGGAGACACTGAAACACAAAGAGGAATCTCGGGAGGACCACCATCTTAACCGCCTGCACCCTCCCTGCCATTGACAATGCTACCATATCCCATCTCTTGAAATCTTCCTCCATCTGTTCCACCAACCGCGTCAAATTTAGCCTGTGCAATGTGCCCCAATTCTTAGCTATCTGGATCCCCAGGTAACGAAAGTCTCTTGTTACCTTCCTCAACGGTAGGTCTTCTATTTCTCTACTCTGCTCCCCTGGATGCACCACAAACAGCTCACTCTTCCCCATGTTCAATTTATACCCTGAAAAATCCCCAAACTCCCCAAGTATCCGCATTATTTCTGGCATCCCCTCCGCTGGATCCGCCACATATAGTAGCAGATCATCCGCATATAAAGATACCCGGTGTTCTTCTCCTCCCCTAAGTATTCCCCTCCATCCCTTGGAACCTCTCAGCGCTATCGCCAGGGGCTCAATCGCCAGTGCAAACAGTAATGGGGACAGAGGACATCCCTGCCTTGTCCCTCTATGGAGCCGTAAATATGCCGATCCCCGTCCATTCGTGACCACACTCGCCACTGGGGCCCTATACAACAGCTGCACCCATCTAACATACCCCTCTCCGAACCCAAATCTCCTCAACACCTCCCACAGATAATCCCACTCCACTCTATCAAATGCTTTCTCGGCATCCATCGCCACTACTATCTCCGTTTCACCCTCTGGTGGGGCCATCATCATTACCCCTAGCAACCTCCGTATGTTCGTGTTCAACTGTCTCCCCTTCACAAACCCAGTTTGGTCCTCATGAACCACCCCCGGGACACATTCCTCTATTCTCATTGCCATTACCTTGGCCAATACCTTGGCATCTACATTGAGGAGGGAGATTGGTCTGTAGGACCCGCATTGTAGCGGATCCTTTTCCTTCTTTAAAAGAAGCGATATCGTTGCTTCTGACATAGTCGGGGGCAGTTGTCCCCTTTCCTTTGCCTCGTTAAAGGTCCTCGTCAGTAGCGGGGCGAGCAAGTCCAAATATTTTCTGTAAAATTCAACTGGGAATCCGTCCGGTCCCGGGGCCTTTCCCGTCTGCATGTTCCTAATTCCTTTCACCACTTCTTCTACCGTGATCTGTGCTCCCAATCCCATCCTTTCCTGCTCTTCCACCTTGGGAATTTCCAGCCGATCCAAAAACTCCATCATTCTCTCCCTCCCATCCGGGGGTTGAGCTTCATACAATTTTTTATAAAATGTCTTAAACACTTCATTCACTCTCTCCGCTCCCCGCTCCGTCTCTCCATCTTCGTCTCTCACCCCCCCTATTTCCCTCGCTGCTCCCCTTTTCTTCAATTGGTGTGCCAGCAATCTGCTCGCCTTCTCTCCATATTCATACTGTACACCCTGTGCCTTCCTCCATTGTGCCTCTGCAGTGCCTGTGGTCAGCAAGTCAAATTCCACATGCAGCCTTTGCCTTTCCCTATACAGTCCCTCCTCCGGTGCTTCCGCATACTGTCTGTCCACCCTCAAAAGTTCTTGCAACAACCGCTCCCGTTCCTTACTCTCCTGCTTCCCTTTATGTGTCCTTATTGATATCAGCTCCCCCCTAACCACCGCCTTCAACGCCTCCCAGACCACTCCCACCTGAACCTCCCCATTATCATTGAGTTCCAAGTACTTTTCAATGCATCCCCTCACCCTTAAGCACACCCCCTCATCCGCCATTAGTCCCATGTCCATTCTCCAGGGTGGACGCCCTCTTGTTTCCTCCCCTATCTCCAAGTCTACCCAGTGTGGGGCATGATCCGAAATGGCTATAGCCGTATATTCCGTTCCCCTCACCCTCGGGATCAATGCCCTACCCAACACAAAAAAGTCTATGCGTGAATAGACTTTATGGACATAGGAGAAAAACGAGAACTCCTTACTCCTAGGTCTACTGAATCTCCACGGGTCCACCCCTCCCATCTGCTCCATAAAATCCTTAAGCACCTTGGCTGCTGCCGGCCTCCTACCAGTCCTGGACTTCGACCTATCCAGCCTTGGTTCCAACACCGTGTTAAAGTCTCCCCCCATTATCAGCTTTCCGGTCTCTAGGTCTGGGATGCGTCCTAGCATTCGCCTCATAAAATTGGCATCGTCCCAATTCGGGGCATACACGTTTACCAACACCACCATCTCTCCCTGTAATTTGCCACTCACCATCACGTATCTGCCCCCGTTATCCGCCACTATAGTCTTTGCCTCGAACATTACCTGCTTCCCCACTAATATAGCCACCCCCCTGTTTTTCGCATCCAGCCCCGAATGGAACACCTGCCCTACCCATCCTTTGCGCAACCTAACCTGATCTATCAGTTTCAGGTGCGTTTCCTGTAACATGACCACATCTGCTTTAAGTTTCTTAAGGTGTGCGAGTACTCGTGCCCTCTTTATCGGCCCGTTAAGCCCCCTCACGTTCCACGTGATCAGCCGAGTTGGGGGGCTTCCCACCCCCCCCCCCTTGCCGGTTAGCCATCATCTTTTTCCAGCTTCTCGCCCAGTTCCCACGCAGCTGTATTTCTCCCAGACGGTGCCCCCCCGCCCATCCTTTCCCGTACCCACTCCCCCCTTTCCCCAGCAGCAGCAACCCAGTAATTCCCCCCTCCCCCCCCCCCCCCCGCTAGACCCCCCGCTAGCATAATTACTCCCCCCATGTTGCTCCCAGAAGTCAGCAAACTCTGGCTGACCTCGGCTTCCCCCCGTGATCACGGCTCGCCCCGTGCGGCGCCCCCTCCTTCCTGCTTCTCTATTCCCGCCATAATTATCATAGCGCGGGAACCAAGCCCGCGCCTCTCCCTCGGCCCCGCCTCCCATGGCCAACGCCCCATCTCCTCTCCCTCCCCACCTCCCCCCATCACCACCTGTGGGAGAAAGAAAAGTTACCATACCGCAGGATTAATCATACAATCCCTCTTCGCCCCCCCCCCACTCGTCCCACCACTTTGTCCAAACGTTCATTTTCGTAGTCCAATCATTCCAATTTTTCTTCTACAATAAAAGTCCACGCTTCATCCGCCGTCTCAAAGTAGTGGTGCCTCCCTTGATATGTGACCCACAGTCTTGCCGGTTGCAGCATTCCAAACTTTATCTTTTTTTTGTGAAGTACCGCTTTGGCCCGATTAAAGCTCGCCCTCCTTCTCGCCACCTCCGCACTCCAATCTTGATAGACGCGGATCACCGCGTTCTCCCATTTACTACACCGAGTTTTCTTCGCCCACCTAAGGACCATTTCTCTATCCTTAAAACGGAGAAATCTCACCACTATGGCTCTGGGAGCTTCTCCTGCTCTCGATCCTCGCACCATAACTCGGTATGCTCCCTCCACCTCCAACGGACCCGTCGGGGCCTCCACTCCCATTAACGAGTGCAGCATCGTGCTCACATATGCCCCGACGTCCGCCCCCTCCACACCTTCAGGAAGGCCAAGAATCCTCAAGTTGTTCCTCCTTGCGTTATTTTCCAGTGCCTCCAACCTGTCCACAGATCGTTTCTGGTGTGCCTCCTGTATCTCCGACTTCACCACCAGACCCTGTATATCGTTTTCATTCTCTGCTGCTTTCGCCTTCACGACCCGAAGCTCCTGCTCCTGGGTCTTTTGTTCCTCTTTCAGCCCTTCAATCGCCTGTAATATCGGGGCCAACAACTCTTTCTTCATTTCCTTTTTTATCTCCTCCACGCAGCGTTTCAAAAACTCTTGTTGTTCAGGGCCCCATATGAAACTGCCACCTTCCGACGCCATCTTGGTTTCTGCTTGCCTTCCTTGCCGTTGTTCCAAAGGATCCGCTGCAATCCGGCCACTTTCCTCTCCTTTTTCCATCCGTGTCCAGGGGGAACACCCTTCTGGTTTACCGCACGGTGTTTTCAGCCGTTAAAATTGCCGTTGGGGCTCCTATCAAGAGCCCAAAAGTCCGTTTCACAGGGAGCTGCCGAAACGTGCGACTCAGCTGGTCATCGCCGCACCCGGAACCATCAGCCACCATCTTAACCAAATGGTGGAGCAAGCTCGAGGGGCTGAATGGCCTACTTCTGCCCCTAGTTCACATGTATGATATTTTTCTGATCCATGCACATATACCTCCAATCATCTTTGTAGCTCCATGGCTTCTAGCTTTTCACCATTTAGAAAATACTCTGAACTATCCTACTTGAGTCCAATGTAGGTGACTTCACATTTTCCTTGTTTCTACTGTTTTCCCCATTCACTTAATATATTTAAATCTATTTTTAGGTTTATGCTTCTATTTACACTCCTTACAATGCCTCCTACCTTTGTGCCTTTTAGTGTACCCAATTATTTTTTTTCAATTAAGGGGCAATTTAGCATGGCCAATCCACCTAACCAGCACATTTTTGGGTTGTGGGGGTGAGACCCACGCAGACACGGGGAGAATGTGCAAACTCCACTCGGACAGTGACCCGGGGCCGGGATCGAACTTAGGTCCTCGGTGCCATGAGGCAGCAGTGCTAACCACTGCACCACCGTGCCGCCCAGTTCTTTGAGCCTTTGACAAACTTGGATAAGTTGGTTTCTATCCCATTATCCAAGTGATTAATAACTATGGTGAATAGTTGGTGCCCCAACAGCGATCCTTGCACCACTAGTCACATTCTGCCAATTAGATTCCAAGACCTTTAACTTTTGCTAATGGTCTCCCATGAGGGTCTTTATCAAATGCCTTCTGGAGGTCCATATAAATAACGACATCTAGAGGCAACCCATGTCTACTACTTCAATCACCTCGTCAAAAAACTCTATCATGTTCATCAGGCAGGGCATACCTTTTACAAATCTATGTTGGTTCTCTTTGATCAGCCGAAAAATTTCAAGGTATTCAGTCATTCTATTCTTAACTATTCCGATTTCAGTTCTCTTCCCACAACTAGTGGTGCACTGAGGCAGACTTTCATCAGTTTACATAGCTAGTAATTCCCGAAACAGGTCGCTAGTCTGCTGCCAGGGGCTTGTAGCTTGAGGAGTGCCTCTCCACATCAAGGGTGGCTGACCAGGCATCTCTCCCGCTCTTACCGACAGCCAATGGCAGGATTTGTAGGTTGACACTCCGCCTATTTAACCGCATTATCGTTCTTCCTTGGCCATCAAATCAGTGGGACTTGAACCTGAAGCTTCTGGCTCAGAGGCAAAGACGCTACCCACTGCATCACAAGACCTTCTGCATCCTTAATTATAGACTCGAGTAATTTCCCATCAACCGATCTATAATTCCCTGGTTTCCTTCTATCGTCTTTCTAAAATAGCAGGTTTTTTTGGTATTCATTCATGGGATGTGGGTGTCACTGGCTGGGCCTGTATTTATTGCTCATCCCTAATTACCCCTGAACTGAGTGACTTGCTAGTTAGCCACGTCGCTGTGGATCTGGAATTACATGCCAGCCCGACCAGATAAGGATGGCAGAAATCCTTCCCTGAAGGACATTAGTGTACCATGTATAATTTTCCAATCTAAAGGAATGGTTCCTCAATCAAGAGAACTTTGAAGATTATAATTACGATAAGGACATTTCTTTTAAAACAGTTATATGGGTGTGGGTGGGGTGGAGTGGAAGTGGGGTGGACAGCAATTGCTCTTGAGAGATATGGAAGATGGGGGGTTGCTAAAATTAATCTGAGGCATCAAATCAAATGGGTTGTAATTCTGCCCAATTTTCTTTAGAAGGTAAAAGAGAAAGGAATTTATAAACAAAAAGTTTTATCTCTTACAATTCTGAATCTGAGCACAAAATTTTTTTCATTTATATAGCACCTATCACAATCTTAAGATGTCCTTTGAACTGAGTAATAAATGTCAGACACGACGAGAGGTTTACTCCCTTGCTCTTTAAATGGTGATTTGGGATTTCTTGATGTGCACCTAAGGGGAAAAATGGGGCCTCAATTTAAAACGTGATCCCAAAGATGGCACCTCTGGCAGAGCAGCATTCCCTCAGTACTGCAAGTGTCAGCCTCAATCTTGTGCTCAAATGTTTGAAGTGGGATGAACCCACAGCTTTCTGGCCTTGGAAGGGAGAGTGTTATCATGGCTGACACCTAATCTATCGCTAATTAATAGTTCCTTGATGGTAATTCTTTTCTTTTCAACAGGCGAACAGGCGATTGCAGAAAGAACTTGTGGAAACAGTGGAAAAATTGACTGAATCTGAGAAACTGGTTTCCAGATTACAGAAGGACCTTGACTACACACTGAAAGAAAAAGCAAGTTTCACAGCGATATGCTTGGAATACATTTGACTGTTGTTTTTGGGTGATTTTCTGTTGTTGATTGGCGGTTTCTGCTAAATATTGGACAGAATGCAATTGGAAAACTAGGTTTTTGAAAAATACGGAGTGGTTTGCAGTGATATTGGTCCTATGCTCTGCATCACATGGGCCTTTGCACAGTGGGTAGCGCTCCTTCAAGATCAAAGACACCTTTCAGGTCAAGCAGGGTTAGAAGGCAGGGTCTTCAACTAGACGGGAGTTATGGGAAGAGGTGGACAAAAGGAAAGCAGGAGGCCAATGGAGAGCAGTGGGAGAAGAGTCGGATAAGGGAGAGCAGAGGATTGGGTTAAATGCATAGTAAAGGGGGCAGAAGTATGGGATGGGAAAGAGATATGGATGGTCAAATAGAGAGGGGTTGAATGAATGGCCTAGATTTTACATAATAATAGTGATGAAACCATCATTATCATCATTACTCCTGTAAAACCCACACCAACTTCTGGAGGCAGCACACATGCTGATAAATGCATAAATCCAAAAGTCACTGCCGATACTTCCCAATAGTATGCACTGTTGGTGTTATCCCGGTTTGCAATCAGTTAGAAATCACTGAAATAATGAGAACTTGCTCTTTGACACTATTAGTCTCGTTGAACAAAACCTCTCAAAGCTGCACTTTATGGTTTTTCCCAATCCTGGCATCATCTTTAATCTGGTTCCAATTCAAGTAACCAGCAGGATCAGCAGCCAATCATATTGAAGTATTCTCACAGACACCAAACTAGCAAGTAAAAGGCATATTTATCCTGCAATTGGATATATTTGAATTTTTAATAGTATACTGAGTTAATGTTTACAGCTGAAATGCCTCACTGGGTAAAACTAATTTTATACTTATGGAATGGCACATTTCTCCATTATGACCAAAAAGGTCAAACTTTTAAAATGGATATTTTGAAGTTGCTTATAATTTTTCAGATTCTGCCTTAACCTCACGTATTCTTCCCAATCATTTACTTCACTCCATTTAAAATGCAATTACAATTGCAGGATAAATATGCCTTTCACTTGCTAGTTTGGTGTCTGTGAGAATACTTCAATATGATTGGCTGCTTATCCTGCTGGTTACTTGAAGATCCCCTTGAATTGGCGCCAGAATCAAGATGATGCCAGGATTGGGAAAAACCAAAGCACAGAGCTAGTTAGATTTTTATGAGCAGTTTTTTTTGTGGCAAGTGGTAAACACTACCACTTAGCTGCTGGTTGCAAAATCAGAGCCAATATAATCAGTCAAGTGCTAAATTCTGTGGTAATTTTGTGCACAGGGGTAGGGAACTGAGTTTTTAAAAAAGATTGTTTTTGGGATGCGAGCATCACTGGCAAGGCCAACATTTATTGCCCTTGCGCAAATCTTTCTCACCCACCTTCTTGAACTGCTGCACTAAGTATGGTATAGGCACACCCACACTGCTGTTTGGGAGGGAGTTGCATGGATTCGACCCAGCCACAGTGAATAAATGACGATATAGTTCCTAGTCAGGATGGTGTGTGACTTGCATTCTGCTAGATGGTAGAGGCTCTAGGTTTCGAAGGTGCTGTTGAAGGTGCCTTGACGAGTTCCTCCAGTACATTTTATAAATGGTATATACTGCGGCCACTGTGCAATGGTGGTGGAGGGAATGACTTTTTAAGGTGGTGGAATGCCTGCTGATCCAGAAGACTGCTTTGTTGAGCTTCTTGAGTGTTTTTGGAGCTGTAGTCATTCAGATATGTGGAGAATATTCTCTCATAATTCAGACTTATGTCTCACCGATGGTGGACAGACTTTGGGGAGTCACAAGGTGGATTACCCGCCACAAAATTCCTAGCCTCTGATCTGCCCTTGTACAGTTATGTTTCTAGTTAATGGCAATCTCCAGGATATTGATGGTGGCGGATTTGGGTTGGTAATGCCATTGAATGTCATGAGGAGATGGTTAGATTCTCTCTTGTTGGAGATGGGCATTGACATTACATGACACATGTGGCTTGAATGTTACTTGCCACTTCTTAACCCAAGATTGAATGTTATCCACGTTTTATTGCATGTGGGCACTGTTTCCGTACCTGAGGACTCATGAATGATGCTGTACACTGTACAATCATCAACAAACTTTCAAATTAAGCTGTCAAGTTGAAGGGAAGATTATTGATGAAGCAGCTGAAGATGGAAGGGCCTAGGATACTACCCTGGGGAGCTTCTGCAGTGATGCCCTGAGAATGATTGACCTCCAACAATTAGTCATTTTACTTTGTGCTGGGGATGACTTCAAAGAGTGGAGACTTTTTCTCTTGATTCCCATTGGCTTCAGTTTTGCTAGGATTCCTTGCTACCACACACAGCCAATTCCTGTCTTGATCGTAAGGTAGCCACTCTCACCTCGCCTTTGAAATTCAACTTTTTGTTTGTGTTTGGGCCAAGGCTGTACTGAGGTCAGGAGCCCAGGATTTTTCTGAGTTAAGTGCCACCCCGTTAACATTGTCAATTACATCTTCCATCATTTTTTTGATTAGGTTCCTTCCCGCGATTCATGCCATCCAGAACTGGACAATTCTTTTTGACATTTCCCCATCGTCGCTGGGTCAAAATCCTGGAACTTCCCATCTAACAGCATTGCTGGAGCATCTTCCCCATATGAATGGCAGATGAAGGCTCACTAACTCCTTCAGGGCCAAAAGGGATAGGCAATAAATGCCAGTTTGCCCTGCTGCAAAATTCAAATGCTGGGAAGTAGAACATTGTTTATCTTCCTTGCATCCTGGAAAAAAACATTTGGCAACCCTATGTCCATGGTATCATTCCCCATAACAAGGCTATACTTCTTGTGGGGAAACAGAATTTGTTTAGAGAAAAATAAACTGGTTAACCGTTCAAAATGAACACAGGTCAGTGAGTTTCTGAAAATGACAGAATACTGGCTAAGATTTCAGCTTCATCAGGTATGATATATACTGACCCTTGCCCATCAACCTGCACCCCCCCTCCCAACCCATAGTGCCAGAGAACTAAACAGCAAGCCGTTATATTTTATCTAATTTTTGCTTCTCTCTTTTTCTCTCCACATGTTCAGTTTGGAACACTGGATCATCCGAGTCTGGAGATCTTTGGCCAAGAGCAAAGGTTCTCTGAGCTTATAATGGAGTATGAGCAGCAGTGCAGGGTTGGTATTGGTCAAAAAAGTATTTTCAAACATTAGAAGTTGTTACAGACAGGAGGAGGGTTATTTTAAACAGCCCTGATTTCTTTCACTACCCACCCGTAAACAGAAAGGTGTTTTGATTTGCTTCCTACTTTATAAGCGGTGGCGTATTTCCCAACCCCTCAGTTTTGATTGATCCAGGGCAGCACGGTGGCGCAGTGGGTTAGCACTGCTGCCTCACGGCGCCGAGGTCCCAGGTTCGATCCCGGCTCTGGGTCACTGTCCGTGTGGAGTTTGCACATTCTCCCCGTGTTTGCGTGGGTTTTACCCCCACAACCCAAAGATGTGCAGGGTAGGTGGATTGGCCACGCTAAATTGCAAACTGCCCCTTAACTGGAAAACATTAATTGGGTACTCTAGTAAATTTATTTTTTTAAAGTTTTGATGTGAACCAATTTTTCATTAATATCCCCCTGCAGACTCTAGATAGGATGAACTCCGAGTGTTAGTATATTTGTACACACTCGAAATGCAGTAGGAAGGGGCGGCATGGTGGCGCAGTGTTTAGCACTGCTGCCTCAGAGGGACCAGGTTCGATCCCGGCCTCGGATCACTGTCCATGTGGAGTTTGCATATTCTCCCTGTGTCTGTGTGGGTTTCACCCACACAACCCAAAGATGTGCAGGGTAGGTGGATTGGCCACACTTAATTGGCCCCTAATTGGAAAAAAATAATTGGGTACTCTAAGTTTATTTTTAAAAATGCAGCAGGAGAGCACTACGTAACCCCCATGTGCACTCGTACTGTAAAAGAGGGGAAAAAAGATTTACAGGGCTAAGACCACAGAGAAAAGAACTATTGTTTCATGTGAGTCTAGAGTCCAGAATCAAAGTCCAGTGATGTTATGCCTTCACAGAGATTGGCAGGCTGAACTGCTGCTGGATAATTTACTTTTCGAATAAAGTTGACCTCTACGATAAGATAGGCATACAGAGATAAATCAGTCTTGTAGGTAATGGTACAAAAGGTCTAGTAGAATCAGCATAGATAGGCCCAGGTAATCAACCTGGCAAAACCTCTTTCCTGTATGCTGCTAAGTAGATGGAAAAGTGCCCCGGGTCACTGTCTGTGTGGAGATTGCACATCCTCAATGTGTCTCTGTGGGTTTTAATAATGGTAATAATAATAATCATTACTGTCACAAGTAGGCTTACATTAACACTGCAATGAAGTTACTGTGAAAAATCCCTCGTCGCCACATTCCAGCGCCTGTTCGGGTACACACAAGGAGAATTCAGAATGTCCAAATTACCTAACAGCACGTCTTTTGGGACTTGTGGGAGAAAACCGGAACACCCGAATTTAATCCACGCAAACACACGGAGAATGTGCAGACTCCACACAGACAGTGAGCCAAGCCGGGAATCGAACCTGGGACCCTGGAACTGTGAAGCAACAGTGTTAACCACTGTGCTACTGTGCCATCCACACCCCACAACCCAAAGATGTGCAGGTTAGGTGAATGGCCACACTAAATTGCCCCTTAATTAGAACACAAATAATTGGGTACTCTAAAATTAAAAAGAAAATGGGAGACTGAGGTTTTTTATTTCCACAGGGCAATACTACTGATTTCAGCAACTGGGGGTTCATGTTGCATGACTCCCACCTCTCAGCTTTGGCTTTGTCAAAGGGTGTGCATCCCTATGTCTTTGTGATTGTTAATATTCCACCCATTAAATCTTAAAATGAGGTTGCAGGGTATTTTGTCCTAGTGGACAAATCGACTTTGGTTGCCAGGGATGGCTTATGAAATGTAGATGATCATTGAATTTAGTGTCTGAAGCCCACGGGGGGTCATTGGGGTCTCTTCAGAGATAACGAGGTGGCGGTTTAGCTCTTATTGTTCAAGGGTCACAGATAGAAATAACTTCAGCCATTTTAAAAGGGTCTTTGCCCAGTTTTTAAAATTTTAGAAATTAACCACGGGGATATTTAGATATATTTTAGAAAATGTTTAGAGTGTGAGGTTTTAGCCCCCTGACAAAGTACTTCAGGGTAAATGCCTGGGATGATTCCTGCTTCAGTTCACGACTCAGGGATGATGGAGGAAAGTTGGTTGTGTGTTGCATCAGATTTGAGTTCCACCCGAGCACAGTACTGGAAGACTGTGTGTGTCTGTAGAATGGTCCGCTGGCGAGTGTCAGGAGAAAACTGGAAGTAAAGGTGAAATCCCGTTTGTTTCAATATTTCCCCGCGTGTCTTAGTATTTCTAACACTTCAATTATCAAACTTGCTTACATGCTCTCTTGGACTTAATTTCTTTCAAGTCAATTCTGATTTCCTTAATTCTCCTTTTTTTAAATTAACTGGCAGTTTTGAATATGACAGGCTAGATTGTGTATCTAGAAACAGGAGGGGAAAAGCCCATGCTGCCAATTTATTGGATCCTGGCTGATCTGTATAATTAACTGCATTTTAAGCTTCGGCTCCATGTTTCTTGATACTCACACCTAACAGAAATCTATCCATCTCCTTTTCCAAATGTTTCAATTAGCCTAATAGCATTGGCTTTTGCGGGGAGAGAGTTCCAGATTTTTACTATCCTGAAAAAGTACTTCTTGACATCACCCCTGAACAACCACGCTCTAGTGTGGAGCTTATGCTTCCTTATTCTGGACTCCCCTGCTAGAGAGAGTAGTTTCTTTCTATTTATCCGTTAATCATCTCAAAGACCATCAGACATCTGGAGGACTGCAGTATAGCGATAAATATCCGGAGACATGAGATGAGTGGCGGGAATGTGGACCTCATGACCACACAGAGTGGTTGAGGTCACCAGCATTTTAAAAAAAACTTATGTTTAAATGTTATTTTTTTAAGGCCCTCTCTAAATTTTTATTGCTTTACACAGCCTGCTTACTTTAATGCATGGTATCTTTACATTTTCCTCTGTGGCTGCATATGTGCGGTACCTGAAAGGTAACAATCTGTGAGTGGCCTGCACAGCATCTTCCAGGTTTGACTTGCAGGGAGTATTAGTGCCTTAGTGCAGTAAAATATCCCACTTATAAAACCAAATGTGGCACAAAGCTACATTAGGACAGTTGAACAAAAGCTTAGTCAAAGTGATAGGTTTTAAAGATTATCTTGAAGGAGGAGAGAGAGAGGTAGGGTTGGGGAAAGATTTACGGAGGGATTTACAGAATCCCAGCTGTGAAGGTGCTGCTGTCAATGGTGGAGTGATTAAAATGGGGGCTTTGCAAGAGGCCGGAATTGGAGGAGACCATAGATCTTAGTGGGTTATAGGACTGGAGGAGTTACAGAGAAAGGGGGGGGGGGTGTAGAAATTTGAAAACAAAGAGGAGAATTTTAAACTAGTAGTGTCACCCAATAGGTAGCCAGGTCAGTGAGTTCAGGGGCGAAGGGTGCATGGGACAGGTTATGAGTTAGAATATGGGCAGCAGAGTTTTGGATGAATTCAAGTATGTGGAGGCTGGCCGGGAGAGTATTGGAATAGCCCAATCTAGAGGTGACCAAGGCACACAGGGAGGTTTCTGCAGCTGATGAACTGAGGCCGTGGCAGAAATGGGTGAGTTCATCACGATGGAGGGAGGTGATCTCGGTGAAAAGCACTTAATGTTGTTGGAGGTTGATCTCCGGATCAAGCTGTGGCCATCAGTGGTGGGGTTTATGACGAGGGGGGGTGATTGTGATGAATTTGAAGAGGACGGGGACAGTACCCGAGGAGAGGAAACTGTTAAAAATTAAAACAAGGTTACATGGCTCCAGGAAAGGCGTTGGTTGGTCAGTAATTTGGTGGGAATAGGGTTGGGGAAGCAGGAAGTGGGTCTCATATATTACAGAATCCCTACAGTGAAGAAGGAGGTTCGGCCCATCGGGTCTGCACTGCCCTTGGAAAGAGCACCCTACTTAAGCTCATGCCTCCACCCTATCCCCGTAACCCCACTTAACCTTTTGGGATCTAAGGGGCAATTTAGCACGGCCAATCTACCTAACCTGCACCTCGGGGCAGCACGGTGGCACAGTAGTTAGTATCGCTGCCTCACAGCGCCGGGGACTCGGGTTGAATTCCAGCCTTGGGTAACTGGCTGTGTGGAGTTTATACATTTTCCCTGTGTCTGCCTCGGTTTCCTCCTGGTGCTCCGATTTCCTCCCACAGTCCAAAAATGTACATGTTAGGTGGATTGACCATGCTAAATTTGTCCCTTAATGTCCAAAACACAGACATGGGGAGAAAGTGTAAACTCCACACAAATAGACATCCAAGGCTGGAATTGAACCTGGGACCCTGAAGCTGTGAGGTAGCAGTGCGAACCACTGTGCTATAATGCTGCTTCATGGACAAGATGAGCTCAGATAGCATAAAGGAAAGTAGGAGAGAAATTGCAGAAAGAAGCCTATTTATG
Source organism: Scyliorhinus torazame (assembly GCF_047496885.1). NCBI lineage: Eukaryota > Metazoa > Chordata > Chondrichthyes > Carcharhiniformes > Scyliorhinidae > Scyliorhinus > Scyliorhinus torazame. The sequence goes on from NC_092707.1 coordinate 248,779,013, forward strand.
GTTAGGCAGAGGGGGCCTGAGATGAAGTTTGGCTCGGTGGACCTGAGAAAAAGCAGGAAGTAGCAAAGGCTGAACAGATGGCCTCGATCTGACTGACAAAAAGCCAGTGAGCTTCTTGTAAGTTGAGTGCTAGATGGGCATGTGAGGATAATAGGCAAATATGATGTTAGGATTAGATAATAATAACCTTTTAGTGTCACAAGGAAAAAATTGCTGTGAAAAACCCCTGGTCGCCACATTCGGGCAACTGTTCGGGTAAGCTGGTACGGGAATTGAACCCGCGCTGCTGGCCTTGTTCTGCATCACAAACCAGCTGTCTAGCCCACTGAGCTAAACCAACCCTAAAGGAAGGTAGGAGGAAACGTATGCACAGCATATGCACCATCATAGACCAGTGGATCGAATGACCTGTATCTGTTCTGTAAAATTCTTTCTTCTTTAAAAAATATTTTTATTCAAATTTTTACATATTTTCAACAAACTCCCCACCCCCCCCTTACAGAAAAAAGAAAAACAAAGAACACATAAATAAGCATCTTACAACTACATCACGATTTCCCCCAATATATAAACCCCCCATTAAGCAATAATAAACACAGTAGAAAACACAAAGTACACCCCCCCCCCCCCCCCCCCCCCCCCCCCGCCCTCTGGGTTGCTGCTGCTGCTGACCACCTCCTAACGCTCCGCCAGAAGGTCTAGAACGGTTGCCACCGCTTAAAGAACCCTTGCACAGACCCTCTCAAGGCAAATGTTATCCTCTCCAATTTAATGAATCCTGCTATGTCGCTGATCCAGGCTTCCACGCTTGGGGGCCTTGCATCTTTCCACTGTAGCAGAATCCTCTGCCGGGCTACCAGGGACCAAAAGGCCAGAATACCGGCCTCTTTCGCCTCCTGCATTCCCGGCTCATCCGATACCCCAAATAGTGCGAGCCCCCAACTCGGCTTAACCCGGGTGTTCACCACCTTCGACACTGTCCTCGCAATACTATCCAGAACCCATCCAGCACCGGCACGCCCAGAACATGTGGGTGTGATTTGCTGGGCTCCCTGAGCACCTCACACACCTGTCTTCCACCCCAAAGAACCTGCTCAGCCTCGCCTCTGTCATATGCGCTCTGTGAAGAACCTTAAATTGTATCAGGCTAAGCCTGGCGCAAGAGGAGGAAGAATTAACCCTACCCAGGGCGTCCGCCCGCGCACCCTCGTCTATCTCCTCCCCAAGCTCCCCCTCCCTTTAGCTTCTCCACCGAGGTCTCCTCCTCCTCCTGCATCTCCTGGTAGATCGCTGAGACCCTGCCTTCTCCAACCCACACCCCCGAGAGCACCCTATCCTGGATCCTGAGTGCTGGAAGCAACGGGAACTCCCTCACCTGCCGTCTTACAAACGCCCTTACCTGCTTGCACCTGAAGGCATTTCCGGGGGGAAGCCCAAATTTTTCCTCCAGCGCCCCAAGGCTCCCAAACGTCCCATCTAACACAGGTCCCCCATCCTTCTAATTCCTGCCCTGTGCCAGCTGCCAGCTCAGGAACCCTCCATCCATTCTCCCCGGGGCGAACCGATGGTTCTCCCGGATCGGGGACCAAACCGAAGCCTCTACTTCACCCCTGTGGCGTCTCCACTGCCCCCAAATTTTCAAAGTCACCGCCACCACCAGACTCATGCCCACACAGGACGCCATCTCCAGCCTCTTCCACGCCGCCACCGCCCCCTCCATTACCAACTTGCGTATCATCGCCACATTGGCAGCCCAGTAATACCCACACAGATTAGGTAGCGCTAACCCTCCTCTGTCCCTACTCCGCTCTAGAAACACCCTTCTCACCCTCGGGGTCTTTTTCGCCCACACAAATCCCATAATGCTCCTGCTGACCCGCTTAAAAAAGGCCTTAAGGATCAGGATGGGGAGGCACTGGAATACAAAAAGGAACCTCGGGAGCACCGTCATTTTCACCGACTGCACCCTACCCGCCAGGGAGAGTGGCAGCATATCCCACCTTTTAAACTCCTCCTCCATCTGCTCCACCAGCCTCGTCAAGTTGAGCTTGTGCAGGGCCCCCCAGCTCCTGGCCACCTGGATCCCAAGGTACCGAAAACTCCTTTCCGCCCTCTTAAATGGAAGCTCGTCTATCCCCCGTCCCTGGTCCCCTGGGTGTACCACAAAGAGCTCACTCTTCCCCACGTTGAGCTTATACCCGGAAAAGTCCCCAAACTCCCTGAGGATCCGCATCACCTCCGGCATCCCCCGCACTGGGCCCGCCACATACAGTAACAGGTCATCGGCATACAACGATACCTGGTGTTGTTCCTCTCTCTCTCTCTCTCTCTGTCTCTCTCTGTTCCCCCCCCCCCCCCCCCCCCCCCCCCACACACACACAAAAGGCTCAATTGCCAATGCAAATAGCAAGGGGGATAGGGGACACCCCCGCCTCGTCCCCCGGAACAGCCAAAAGTATTCCAACCCCCTACGATTCGTGGCCACACACGCCACCGGGGCTTCGTAAAGTAGCCTAACCCAACTAATGAACCCCTCCCCGAACCCAAACCTCCTCAACACTTCCCAAAGGAACCCCCACTCCACCCGATCGAAGGCCTTCTCCGCGTCCATCGCCGCCACTATCTCCGCTTCCCCCTCCACTGTAGGCATCGTGATTACGTTAAGGAGCCTTCGCACATTGGCATTCTGCTGCCTTCCCTTCACAAAACCCATCTGGTCCTCGTGACTCCGGGACACAGTCCTCAATTCTGGTAGCCAACACCTTCGCTAACAGCTTCGCGTCCACGTTGAGGAGAGAGATTGGCCTATACGACCCACATTGTAATGGGTCCTTGTCCCGCTTCAAGATCAGCGAGATCAGCACCCTGGACATCGTCGGGGGTATGGCCCCCCTTCCCTCGCCTCATTGAAAGTCCTCACTAATAGAGGGCCCAGCAGGTCCATGTACTTCCGGTAAAATTCCACCGGGAACCCATCTGGCCCCGTCGCCTTCCCCGCCTGCATACTCCCCAGACCCTTAGTCACCTCCTCCAGCCCTACCGGTGCCCCAAGCCCAGCCACCTGCTCCTCCTCCACCCTCGGGAACCTCAGCCGATCCAAAAATCGACGCATCCACCTCTCCTCTTTCGGGGGCTCAGACCTGTACAGCCCCTCATAAAAGTCTCTAAATACCCCATTTATTCCCACCGCACTCCGTACCATGTTCCCCCCTTTATCTCTAACTCCCCCAATCTCCCTCGCTGCCTCCCGCTTCCGAAGCTGGTGTGCCAGCATCCGGCTAGCCTTCTCCCTGTACGCGTACACCGCCCCTTGCGCTGTCCTCCACTGCACCTCTGCCTTCTTAGTGGTCAACAGGTCGAACTCGGCCTGGAGGCTTCGTCGCTCCTTGAGTAATCCCTCCTCGGGGACCTCTGCATACCTCCTATCCACCCTTAAAATCTCCCCCACCAATCTCTCCCTCTCTCTCCTCTCCTTCTCCTTGTGGGCCCTAGTGGAGATTAGCTCTCCCCTAATCACCGCCTTCAGCGCATCCCATACCACCCCCACCTGCACCTCCCCATTATCGTTCACCTCTAGATAGCTTTCAATGCACCCCCGGATCTGCCCGCTCACCTCCTCATCCGCCAGCAAGCCCACATCCAGGCGCCACAGCGGGCGCTGGTCCCTCTCCTCCCCGAGCTCCAGCTCCACCCAATGCGGGGCATGGTCTGAGATGGCTATGGCCGAATACTCCGTGCCCTCCACCCTTGGGATTAATGCCCTGCTCATAACGAAGAAGTCTATCCGGGAGTAGGCTTTATGGACGTGGGGAAAAAAAGAAAATTCCCTGGCCCCCGGCCTGACAAACCTCCATGGGTCCACTCCTCCCATCTGGTCCATAAACCCCCTCAGCACCTTGGCCGCCGCCGACCTCTTACCCATCCTGGACCTGAAATGGTCCAATGCTGGATCCAGTACAGTGTTGAAGTCCCCCCACCCCCATTATCAAGCTCCCTGCCTCCAGGTCCGGAATCCGGCCCAACATGCGCCGCATAAATCCGGCATCGTCCCAATTCGGGGCATATACATTCACTAATACCACCCGCACCCCCTGCAGCTTACCACTCACCATCATGTACCTACCTCCATTGTTCAGCGCCTCAAACGACACCCGCTTCCCCACCAAAATCGCCACCTCTCGATTCTTTACGTCCAACCCCGAGTGGAAAACCTGCCCTACCCATCCCTTTCTCAGCCTAACCTGATCTGCCACCCTCAAATGCATCTCCTGGAGCATAACCACATCTGCCTTCAATCCCTTCAGGTACGCGAACACACGTACTCTTGACTGACCCGTTCAGGCCTCTCACATTCCAAGTTATCAGCCGGATCAGGGGGCTTCCCACCTCCCCACCCCTGCCGATTAGCCATCCCCTTTTCTAGGCCACTGTTAGTAAAATTCGATGTAATGTGGGTGATGGGTAACAATTGCAGAAATTTAAAGCAATTCTTGCACATTTCTGGGACACTTGGTGGTGGACTTTTGCAAGAGATTAAATATGCTTATGAAGTAAGTTTAATAGTAATTTGAAATTTCTGCATGTCATGACACATCTCCACCTGATCAACACTATCTGTTTTCTGTTAAGAACGTGTCCTTTTTAACCTTTTTCCATCTCTAATAAGTACTGACCAAATATCGTACAACACAGAACAAGAAAATGACTGTTTTCACTGACGGCACGGTGTTGATTGGAATTAAAAGCAATCTGGTCTAATAGTTACTATAGTGACCCCTTATTTGGGGGAAGTTAAGGTTCACAAGGAGATTTCTGGTCCATCATTTTGACAATTTTGATGTTGATGAGGTCTCTTTGCATAATGGCTGTTTCTAGTGTTTGATTTGTCTTCATATTTAATTAAAATAAAGTCTTTAAGCCATTCAGCATATCACAATATTTTTCTTGATTTTATTTGTAACTATTAATAATTCTGCTTAAATTTCCAGGCAATTAAGTGCTATTAATCTAGTCAAGAAACAATACTGATGTCAGAGGAACGAAGTTTCTTATTGTTAACATTCACCCTTAAATCCCTCTCATTTCTTGTCCAGACAGGGAAAGGATTAAATTGTACTTCATACTATTCCACAGCAAATGTGAAGTCTTTATAAAAGCAAGAAAAATCTGTACTTACTTTGTTCACTATCTCTCTCTTTACTCTAATGCCTTCCTTTTGGAATTACTAGAGGGTGAAGGTGAGCATTCATCAAATTAATACTTTTTTAATGATTGAGATTTTATCTGTATTTTTAAAAGTAAAAATCTATTTTAACATTCTTGAATGTGTTTTAATTTGCTCCAAGTCTTCACATTTCCAGCACCATTGGTGAAAAGGCAAGAGGATAACCAGTCAAACCCATGCCAATTTGAGGTGGTCATCTTCACTCCAACTCACTCTTGCCTTGAAACTGAGCTTAGGATCAACTCTCACATTTTCTTCCTTTTCAACTTGATGCATCAACGAAATGCTTCAGCAGGCCCTCAACTGTTTTAAATTTCACAGTAATGAGATTTAGAAGGCATTAATTATATGCATCCAACTGTACAATTCTCACTAACATTTACTTCAAAAACAAGGGATTTGTCAATTGATTGCAGTGCCTTTCAGTTGTTGGGAAGAGGGGAGAAAGTAGGATATCCGGTATTTTGTAGCTTTATTAATACAAGAGCTAGTTTTAGCTGTAGATCTTCAAAAGTATTAATGCAATAATTCTTATTTTTCTCACACTTACTCCTTCTTGGTCCTATATTCACTAACCCCACCCATACCTCTCTCTCCATAGAGTCCCTACAGTGCAGAAGGAGGCCATTTAGAGCCTGCACCGCGGTACTCTACCATGAGCACCCTACCTAGTCCCATCCCTGTAACTACATCTAATCTGCACCTTTGGACTGTGGGAGGAAGCTGGAGCACTCGGAGGAAACCCACACAGATAGGGGGAGAACATGCAAACTCCACACAGTCACCCAAGGTCACCCTCGTATCTGGCACTGTGAGGCAGCCGTGTCTCTTTTTAAGACTTGCATCATCTAAAAATTACAACAAAACATTGATTGCTCTGTCATGACTAACCACTCTCCGACCTCCAATATGCCCTTTTTCAAGTATTGCAATGTACAGTTGTCACTCAGTTTTGTACCCACCTCTCCCAACATTACATGGTTCTGGTCTTCATGTAACAAAAGGGAGAAAACAAAACTGGAGAAACTGTTTTTAAAAAAAAAAAAAGATTTACAGGAATGTTATCAGAACTGAAAGGGTACAGCTATCAAGAAAGGCTGAATAGGCTACAGTTCCTTTCTCTAGAAAAGGGTAGATAATAATAATCGCTTATTGTCGCAAGTAGGTTTCAATGAAGTTACTGTGAAAACTCCCTAGTCCCCACATTTCGGAGCCTGTTCGGGGAGGCCGGAACGGGAATTGAACCCGTGCTGCTGGCATTGTTCTGCATTACAAGCCAGCTGTTTAGCCCACTGTGCTAAACCAGCCCCGAATGAAGTAGTGACCTGATTTAAGAATTTTAAATTATTACTGGGTTCAATAGGGTGAATTTAGAGAGGATGTTCCTACTAGTGGGGATCCAAAATTAGCAGCCCTAAATATAAGATAGTCAATAAGATGTTCAGGAAAAACATCTTCACCCAGTGAGAAAGTGCAACTCACTATCACAATGAGTGGGTGAAGTGATTAGCACTGATGCATTAGGGGGAGACTAAATAATTACAAGTGAGATAGGAATAGTATAAAATAATGATAGAACATGATGAAGTAAGACGAGAGGAATGAGTGTGCAGCATAAATACTGTAACAGATCTTTGTGCTTGAATAGCCTACTCATGTGCTATACAATTTTATTTAATACTCCATCTCCAAATTCCTTCAGTCTGATCTTTATCCAGCCCAAACGTCAGAACTGTAAAGTTTAAACATCATTGTGATCACAGCTTGGTATCCTTCCTCCTCCTCTTCCACCGTTCTGAGTTTTTTATCACTGTTGACTGGCAGCACGGTAGCATTGTGGATAGCACAATTGCTTCACAGCTCCAGGGTCCCAGGTTCGATTCCAGCTTGGGTCACTGTCTGTGCGGAGTCTGCACATCCTCCCCGTGTGTGCGTGGGTTTCCTCCGGGTGCTCCGGTTTCCTCCCACAGTCCAAAGATGTGCAGGTTAGGTGGATTGGCCATGATAAATTGCCCTTGGTGTTGGGTGGGGTTACTGGGTTATGGGGATGGGGTGGCGGTGTTGGCCTTGGGTGGGGTGCTCTTTCCAAGAGCCGGTGCAGACTCGATGGGCCGAATGGCCTCCTTCTGCACTGTAAATTCTATGAAATTGACTTCTTCGCTCTTCAATCAGCTCTCTTCTGTGGTCCACCTCCTTGGCAATGCTTTATCCTGGTCCCTTCTACTTGTTCCAGTGTAGCCAGCATGTTTCCTGCAATGGATTTGCCTTCCAGCCTCTGCACAGAAACTTCACATGTGCCATGGGCTCCTTTATTGTCTTCACGCTGCCTCTCGGTGACATCATTTGCAGCCATCGGGTCAGCTTTCATATATCCACTGGTGGCACCTAACTCGACCTATCTGCCAAAATACGTAATCGTTGAACCAACAAAATGCTGTTGGCATCAAGAACAACAACTTATATTTATATAGCACCTTTAGCACAATAAAACATACCAAGACATTTCACAAGAGCATTATGAAATAAAGTATGACATTGAGCCACACAAGGGCATGTTGGGTCAGATGAGCAATAGATTGGTCAAAGAGGTGGATTTAAGGCATGTCTTAAAGGAGAAAAGCGAGGTGTAGCGAGGATGTTTGAGAACTTGGATCCTAGGCAGCTGAACGCATGGCCCCCAATAGTGGAGCAATTCAAAGTGGGGGATGCACAAGGAGCTGGAATTAGAGGATCGTAGATATCTCAGAGGGTTGTAGGGCCGGAGGTGATTACAGAGATTGGGAAGGATGAGGCCATAGAAGGAATCTGAAAACAAATTGAAAATTCTGAAGTCAAGCTGTTGCTTGATCGGAAGCCAGCAAGAACAGGGGTGATAACTCATGCCAGATCTGTTTCCCTAAGACCTGGGCAGCAGAGTTTTGGAGGACCTCCAGTTTGTGGTCGGAGACCAGCCAGGAATTCCGGGTGGAATAGTTGAGTTTGAGGTAAGAAAGATATGAATGAGGGTCTCAACAGCAGATGAGCAAAGTCAGGCAATGTTACAGAGGCGGAAATAGGCGGTCTTAGTGATGGCATAACATTTTGGTCAGAAGAAGCTTATTTTGGGATCAAATGTGACACCAAGGTTGCAAACACTCTGACTCAATCTCAGACTGTTGCCGGTGAGAGGGATGGAGTTGGTAACTAAGGAATGTAGTTTGGAGTATGGACTGAAAACAATGGCTTTGGGTCTTCCCAATATTAAATTGGAGTAAATTTCTGCTCATCCAGTACTTGGTGTTCGATAAGCAGTTCCTTCTGGTCTCCTGGCCAGTATTTACTACATTGCTGTTTGTAGGGGCTTGCTGCACGCAAATTGGCTGCTGTGTTTCCCAAGTTACAGAGTGGCTGCACTTCAAAAGTATTTTGGTGTCTGCAAAGTGCTTTAATGTGCCCAGTGGTTGTGAAAAACACTCTATAAATGTATGTCTTTATTTCTTTCTTTTCTTAACTGTCTTGTAAGGAAATCTTGCTACTAGAAAACAAATGGCAGGAGTTTCAGCTTTGAGTAACAAGCAGTTGAAGTGTGCAAACTAAAGCCTTACTAAAGAAATTGCCTTAATTTTCACTAGAATACTCTGGGACCAACCTTCGTGTTCTAAATAGAGCTCAGTCAATCTTTTGGTGTTAAAGGCAGGAGTTTGCTGCTTAAAATTTGAATTAGCAGAGAATTTTGATGACTTTTGAGTTGAGAATAAAGGGCGGGATTATCCGGGTGGCGACGCTGAAATCCCTTTCGGCGATCGGCCGGAGAATCAACGTTTCCAACGAGAGCCGGGTTGGGGGGGCGCATTCGCGATGCTCCGCCCCCTCCAGAGTACGCCGTATGGACAGCCACAGGACATTGCCTCCCCCCCCCCCCGATGCTCCGCTCCGGACCGGCCTGAATTCCCGACGGGGTGGGTCTCTCATGCTATTTCTTGTCGGCAACCCGGAGTGGTGGCTGCGGACTCAGTCCAGCGCCGCCATAATCGGGGGAGAGCCGATCCGCGGGCAGGGGTGACATTGGCAGGGGCTGAGGGCACTGTTGGGGGTTGGTCTGGGGGTCGCAAGCCAGCCAAAGGGGGGGCACTATTTTGCAGGCCGGGTCCGCGCATGCACAGCCACGGACCCGGCAATTTTCCGGGTCGTATCGGCAGCTAGAGCCGGGTTCTCTACGCTGCCTGCCTACTAGCCCCCCACCAAACGGAGGATTGGTGGCTGTTCTGCTCCGAACTTTCGGTCATAAAACGGCACAGTTTCCTGAAAATCGGAGGATCCAGCCCCAAGTGTCCGTTTTGATAAGGAGAATAAAAGAGTGTGAATTGAGTTTATGAAATTAAGTGTAACGTCACAGGGCTAAGGAAAGGGAAACTCAGTTGGAGTTCATGATCTTGGTTCCTTAGTGGTGATACCTGCTGGAAAGTGAGCTGAGGACTTGGATATGGTACAGCCTACTTGCACTCACTGGCATTAAGCAGTCTGTTCATACTCACTCACTTATGAAGAATCACAGACAATACATGAGTCCAGCTAACAAAGAAAAGTACAGCACAGGAACAGGCCCATCAGCCCTCCAAGCCCGTGCCGACCATGCTGCCCGTCTAAACTAAAATCTTCTTCACTTCCTGGGTCCGTATCCCTCTATTCCCATCCTATTCATGTATTTGTCAAGATGCCCCTTAAATGTCACTATCGTCCCTGCTTCCACCCACCTCCTCCGGCAGCGAGTTCCAGGCACCCACTAACCTCTGTGTAAAAAAAACTTGCCTCGTACATCTCCTCTAAACCTTGCCCCTCGCACCTTAAACCTATGCCCCCTAGTAATTGACCCCTCTACCCTGGTAAAAAGCATCTGACTATCCACTCTGCCTACGCCCCTCATAATTTTGTAGATCTCTATCGGGTCACCCCTCAACCTCCGTTGTTCCAGTGAGAACAAACCGAGTTTATTCAACCGCTCCTCATAGCTAATGCCCTCCATACCAGGCAACATCCTGGTAAATCTCTTCTGCACCCTCTCTAAAGCCTCCACATCCTTCTGGTAGTGTGGCCATCAGAATTGAACACTATACTCCAAGTGTGGCCTAACTAAGGTTCTATACAGCTGCAACATGACTTGCCAATTCTTATACTCAATGCCCTGGCCAATGAAGGCAAGCATGCCGTATGCCTTCTTGACTACCTTCTCCACCTGTGTTGCCCCTTTCAGTGACCTGTGGACGTGTGCACCTAGATCTCTCTGACTTTCAATACTCTTGAGGACCAACTTGTTTACGAGTTTGTCTTATTGGGAGTCATGCCTTTAGGAGTGGAGGGAGAGGATGCTGGGGTGGAGGGGTTTCCGGAAAGGGGACAATGATAGTTTAAGTGATTGTATTAATCAAAGCCTGGCGTTTTCTCCTTGGGCATACTACAGAATTTACACCTAAATTTGCACCCATTTTGCTGATGCTAACTTGCAGTACCCTCCCAATCTCATTAGAAAACAGCCAAACCTAATTTGGACATAAGTCTGGCTCTGGAGAGATGCCAAAACCAGACCAGTCTATTTCTTCTTTGGGTCTTAAAATTAAAAGCTTCAACTCGTTTTGTCATTAATGCACATCGGGTACAACATGTTTAGAAACCGACTGGGAAAAGCGTTCCAGATTTTAATGTCACTTACACTTTGCCCTACAAACCCGTTCAAAGAAGCAAGTGAGGTTTATTTTAAAAACACGCAAATTGCAATTAAAAGCCCAGAAAAATGAATCCGTGTTTGAAAATCTATTTACAATGTTGAGAGACTTCTCTCCCAAACCAGTGCAAATTCAATCAGGTCAGTTTTGCGATCAGAGTTTTCTTTGAAAAGAGAATTTGATGGATGTCTGTTTTTTTTTTTAAAAAGGACACTTGGTGCTATTATAGTTCTGCGCTTTACTCACCTATGGCCAGAATTCCACCACCTTTTAAGCCATTTGGTTGGTTTGCACACTTCGAAGAGCGTTTGCATGTGAGCGCGGAAGAAACTCTTGACCCAATGTGTGTATTTGGTGCAAGAAAGTGCAGCAGTTTCATGCCAACAACATTTTTTTTTCTCTGCGTTGAAAATTGGCACAACTCTGTCGGCCAATGAGGTGGGTGGTACGAGAGATTCTCTGAAACTTGTGGCCAGAATCCAGCAAATCCGTTCTCCTGAGTGTAACAAAATTATTTTTCTGCGAAATTCAGATTGAAAATAGTTACATGATACAAATTACGTGTGGAAAATCAAATCCAGTCATTTACAGCATGATTGACAAGGAATCACCCAAACATCTCCATTCTGGAGTCACTATATGTAACCTTTTTTTCTTTCATTATCTAAGATTTTTATGCTTATTCCCACAGGAGTTGCGAGACCGAAATGATGAGCTCCAATCTGAAATGCAAGTGCTCCACTCACAGCTGAACCATAGGAATCATCACTATGTGGGTAATAAGAAGAATTCCATTTATAGAGGCACTGACAGCAGCATTATCCGACGTGAGTCTGTCCCCGGTAAGTGATAGTAGGTCTCCCGTTGTCCCTTAGCCTTCCCCCCCCTTCGTCCTTCCACCCCACACAATGTTACATAAAGTTGTTGGGCAGGAGAATACTATGTACAATATAGAACCTTATGAGTCAATATTCAGATTGAAAATGGATTGGGGAGATGTGTAGCCCAGAGTGGTGCTTTATTATTGATATTGCTCCATGGATAACTATTGGAAAGGAAAGGATGTTAATGAAATAACTGTAGCGCCTTGCATAGCCTCTGGATTTTCCAAAGTGCTTTATCACCAATGAAGGAGAGTCACTGCTTCCATGAAGGGGAATGTGACTTCCAGGCCCTCCAAACAGCAGTGAAAGAAATAAAATTTGTTTGTAGAGACTGAATCATAGAATAGTTACAGCACAGGAAGGCCATTCAGCCCATTGTGGCTGTGCCAGCTTTCTGCAAGAGCAGCACACCTAATTACATTTCTCTTTTCAACGAGAACAGTTTCTCTCAATTTGCTCTGTCCAGACCCCTAATAATATTAAACCTCCTGGTTGGTTGAGCGAGAATATTGGGAAGAACTACCTCTGCTCTTCTTCAAAATGGTCCCTTTTGTATCTTTTATTCCCATTGGCACAAGGGTCAAGAGCCAGAGGACACTGATTTAAGGTGAATGGCAAAAGAACCAATGGCGACCTAAGGATAAGCATTTTTACACAGCGAATGGTTAGGGCCTGGAAGTGTCTGGACTGTGGCAGAGTCACTTTCAATCCTGGTTTTCAAAAGGGAATAGGATAATTAACTGAAGAGAAAACATCTGCAGGGCTGCAAGAAAAGGGCAGGGGAGTGGGACGACCTGTGTTGTTCTTGCAGAGAGGAAGAGTGAACACAATGGGCTGAATCACCTTCTGTTCTGTAATCTTCCTCTTTTTACATTCCCCTGAGATGCAAGACAGGGCCTCAGTTTAACTTCTCATCAGAAAGAAGGGACCTCTGGTAGAGCAATGCTTCCATGACATTATTATTACCTCTCTGGAGTGAAATTTGAACTCTCATTTTTCTGACTGACTAGGTGAGAGTGCTTTCACTGGGGCAACTATGTAGAATCATTGCACATTTAAAATGAAAGAATTTTAGTGAAATTCAAAAAATATTTTCCAAATTTATTTTTGAAGTTAATTTTCACGGAGGAATGAATTCTTTGCAAATACAACCAGCAAGCAGCAAAATCGTAGGAAGTTTTCCTTAATGTTTCAAACGATGCCCTAAGGGCGGTCTGACCCAAGGTTCTACATAAGTTAGATATTGCTTCTCTGCTTGTTGATTCTATTCCTCTAGAAATGAACTCCAATGCTTTGTTTGCAAACTTGATAAATTATTTTTTTGACCAGATAAGGTTTCCCCAGAAGGTGAATGTGCTAACGTGAGCATCAAAGCAGAGATAGCAATGGAACAACTGAGAAAGCAGCACATACAGGAAGTGCATGACCTTAGAATACAATTGGAAACAAAGGCAAGAGTCTTTTATCTCTCTTCATTTATTTCTTCCTTTCCCTAGTAAGATTATGGTGCATTATCTTTAGCTGCATGACAAGTTCCAGGGATCTTATATATCTACCTGAGAGCAGAAAAAACCTTGAACTTAACACACAACTTGGTGAAATTCATGACTGAAATCAGTAATGTTGAGGGTTAATAGGAAACTGTCTAGAAAAAAAAATTATACTCGAGAGTTAGGAGAAAAATTGCAATACATGGGCATTAATTACTTAATCTAATTCCACCACAGTGTGTAGCGAATTACACTTTCATAGAATTTACAGTGCAGAAGGAGGCCATTCAACCCATCGAGTCTGCACCGGCCCTTGGAAAGAGCACCCCACTCAAGCACACACATCTTCCACCCCATCCCCTTAACTCAGTCACCCCAATTAACCTTTTTGGACACTAAGGGTAATTTAGCATAGTCAATCCACCTAACCCGCACATTTTTGGACTGTGGGAGGAAACCGGAGCACCCGGAGGAAACCCACGCACTCACGGGGAGAACGTGCTGACTCCACACAGACAGTGACCCAGCCGGGATCGAACCTGGGAACCTGGAGCTGTGAAGCAACTGTGCTAACCACTTGTTCTTCATGTTTTAAAGTGCAGCACTGCTGAAGTACAAGATGGTATAACATTGCTGTTACTTTGCAGGTAAATTATTACGAGAGAGAAATTGAACTGATGAAGAGGAACTTTGAGAAAGAGAGGAAGTACGTTGAGCAAAGCTTTAAGATTGAGATCAGTGAACTGGAGGATCAACGGATGGCCAGGGAGCAGGAGATGGAGAGACTTCAAGGTGTAGTGAACGAGCTTCGTGTTCAACAGCAGCAAGGAGAAGCCACGCAGGAAGAGGCAATCGCTGCTCTGCTGAGGAAACATGAAACAGTCAAGGTGAACCTGCAAGAAGAGCTGAGGAAAGAGCAGATGGAGAATTTGAAATACAAAATGGAGGAGCTTAAGAAGGGTGGAGAATTGACTAAAATGTTTGAGGCATGGGCTAAAACAAAACTGGTGTTCCAAATGCAGGAACTGGAAAAGAGGTTTGAGTGGGAGAGGACCGAACAGCAGCGGACCTTTGCCAAGGAGAAGTCTGAATTGGAGCAGCGGTTAACGAAGGAGAAGCTTCAAATGGAGAAAGAGCTGAAACTTCAACATCAGAAGGAGCTGCAGCAACTGAGGTAGGTCATGCTGAACAGTGTTGCTCACATTACCCACAGGCAGACTATTGGGCGGAAAAGAGAACTGGAGTTAAAGATACATGGACTGGATTCTCCATTCTGGAGACGAAGGGTGGGATTCTCCGATTGGCGACGCTGAAATCTTGTTCAGCGATTGGCCGGAGAATCCATTTTTACGGTGAAATCGGGGGCGGCGCCATTTTTCGGATGCTCCGCCCCCTCAAAGACACGTAATCGCTGAGTACGGTGCGCGCCGTTGGGATGGCCTCAGGATGTCACCTGAGCCCTCACCCGGTGCTCCGCCCCCAATGGGCCGACTTCCTCACAGTTTTCGGGGACCTCGGGAGGCTGCTGCGGACTGTGTCCAGGTTGGGGGGCGCCTTTCTGCTGGCCAGGGGGAGCTTCGGCGGTGGCTGTGGGGGGGGGGGGGTGGTCTAGGGGTGGCGATAGGGCTTACAGGAGGGCACTATCTGGCAGGCTGGGTCCATGTGTGGCCATGCCATGTAGTGCGCCACAGCTGCCGCAGATCTCCGCCGTGCACATGCACATCCACGGACCTGGCAATTCTCCCTCCGTATCTGCAGATAAAGCTGGGGGCTTTACGTGGCGCAGCTGCTAGCCCCCACCAGGCGGAGCATCGATGCAGAGGCGCCGACGACTTTTTCATTGTAAAACTAGACACTTCCTCCGGACATAGCCTCAAAATTGGAGAATCCAGCCCTAAGTGTTCCGGCTGGAGTTGAATCGATCCTGGTCTCTGTTGGCGCTAGGAGCAGCGCCCAGGAGTGATTCCTTCTCCTTTTCCATGCAGATGTATGTATGGAGGAGAGCTCTTGGGATTTTGTCTGAATCCTGGTTTCGGGCTGCCAATTGTGAGCGGGCAGCCCAAAACTTTGGTCTGGAGGCGGCCCCACCAACCTTAATGTAAATTCTGCCTCCCCCTCGCTGACCAGTTGGGGCATCCTTCCCCACTCCCCCCTTCCCCCACCTCCTTCCAGCAACACACATGCATGAGGATGACCTGACCTTCCCATCTGAGGCTCCAACGGAGACCCCCGCCATCTGAGGGCTCAAAGAGACCCCGCTATCTGAGGGCTCAATAGAGACCCCTGCCATCTGAGGGCTCAATAGAGACCCCCGCCATCTGAGGGCTCGACAGAGACCCCCGCCATCTGAGGGCTCGACAGAGACCCCCGCCATATGAGGCCCCAAAAGAGACCTCCCCATCTGAGGCCCCAACAAAGACCCCTGTCTGAAAACTGGAGTAGTCTAGGCAGTCGGATGAAAAATCACTGCGATTTCACTTACCCTTTCCTAACATTTGCTGACTCAGACAAAAGCTGTTACAAATATCCAAAGCTTCCTGGAAAGCCCAGTACACTTCAAAGGCCTTCAAATCCTTTGACAGCAGCTGAAATGAAAATCTTCCATTCAATTTCACACAGCAATACATTGCATCAGCCAATGATTGACGGCTTTATTATTCCAGATACTTGGATTGTTGATCAATCTTTCCCTTCATGTGTGAATGCATTTTCATTACTCTGCTTTGATGCTAACCACAATGTTTACAAATACTCTTGCTATGATTGACAGCTTCTCACCACATCAAAAGCAGCTAAGTGCTTTGACTTCCTCTGTTTCACATAAGAGTGCACTTAGCTGCTTTTGGTGTGGTGAGGAGCTGCCGACCATTCAATTAGCACTTCTATCTCAGTTGCACTGCCTGCATAATCCCCATACCCCTTGATCTGTTACTATCTATTATTCCCTCTCTTCAGTATAGTCAATAATTGAGCATCCCTGGGGTACAATACTCTAAGTGAAGAAAGTCATCCTCGTTTCTGTTCTAAATGGCTGATGTCCTAATTCTATGATCCCCCCCCCCGCCCCCCAGTTCTAAACTCCCCAGCCAGGAGAAACATCCTGGACCTATGCCATACTGACTATAGCAGTCAAGAATGCCCAGGCCAGCACCACCTTTTCAAGGACTGAGCAATAAATGCTGGCCTTACTGTCAACGTCCATACCCCAGGAATGAAAAAGATTTAAAAAAAAATTATAAATGTTCTTTATTGGGTTTTTGAACGAAGTATATTTACCATTATGTACACAGAATAAGAAATATATATATGTATATATATATATATATATATAGAAGAGAAGGGCACACACAAACATACCAACAACAAAAAAAATAAGAAAGAAATAAAAAATAAAATAACTGGTAAGGTATTATGCACCAGCTCAATAGCAGCAACTCTGTACAATTATCAATATTATTTACAAACACATAAGTAGGCATCTGTTTGTGTGTGTGTGTGGGGAGGGGGGTGGGGGGGGGGG
This sequence comes from Scyliorhinus torazame, assembly GCF_047496885.1. Classification (NCBI taxonomy): domain Eukaryota; kingdom Metazoa; phylum Chordata; class Chondrichthyes; order Carcharhiniformes; family Scyliorhinidae; genus Scyliorhinus; species Scyliorhinus torazame. The sequence continues at coordinate 248,795,830 of NC_092707.1, forward strand.
ATGTTCTTGCTCTCTGTTCCTGTAGATGCCAAGTTTGTTATCGTTTCCCATGCCCTTCTTCCGGCTATCATTCCCCTGCCCCCCCCCCCCCCCCCCGCTCCGCCCAACCCTATCCCTCCCTCTCATGCTTTGGCTACATTCCCCTGATTCTTGGCTACCTGGCTATTCTTCTGCTTGTTTGTTGGCCACAAACAGATCCCGGAACAGTCTGATGAATGGCTCCCACATTCTGTGGAAGCCGTCGTCTAACCCTCGGAATGCCAATTTGATTTTCTCCATTTGGAGAGATTCTGAGAGGTCGGACAGCCAGTCTGCAGCTTTGGGTGGTGCTGCTGACCGCCAACCGAACAGGATTCTACGGCGGGCGATCAGGGAGGCAAAGGCAAGGGCGTCCGCCCTCCTCTCAGGAATAGATCTGGCTGGTCTGAAACACCGAAGGCTGCCACTTTCGGGCATGACTCCACCTTCATCCCCACTACTTTGGACATTGCCTCGAAGAAGGCTGTCCAATACCCCGCAAGTCTGGGGCAAGACCAGAACATGTGGGCGTGGTTGGCCGGGCCTCCTTGACACCGCTCACATCTGTCCTCCACCTCCGGGAAGAACCTACTCATATGGGTTCTTGTTAAGTGGGCTCTATGTACCACTTTTAGTTGTGTCAGGCTGAGCCTTGCGCACGTGGAGGTGGAGTTGACCCTATGCAGTGCTTCGCTCCAGAGTCCCCACCCTATTTCAATCCCCAGGTCTTCCTCCCATTTCTTTCTTGTTGCGTCCAGTACGGTGTCGGCCCTTTCTACCAGTTGGTCATACATGTCGCTACAGTTCCCTTTATCTAGGATGCTTGTGTCCAGTAAATCTTCCAGTAATGTCTGTCGTGGCAGTTGTGGGTATGTCCTTGTCTCCTTTCGTCGGAAGTTTTTGAGTTGTAGGTACCTTAGCTCATTTCTCCCTGGCTAGCTGGAATTTCTCTGTCAGTTCGTCCAGTGTTGCGATCCTGCCATCCGTGTATAGGTCTCTGACTGTCAGTGTCCCTCCGTCCTGTCCCCACTTTTTGAAGGTGGCGTCAGTCAGCGCTAGCGTGAACCTATGGTTGTTGCAGATGGGAACTTTGTCCGACATTTTGGTCAGGCTAAACTGCAACCGTAGTTGGTTCCAGGACTGGAGGGTGGCTATCAAACCGGGCTGCTGGAGTGCTTTTTGGGTGGGGATGGGAGTGCCGCCGTGACGAGGGCCCGGAGGGAGGTCCCCATGCTGGAGGCCTCTTCCGCGCACCCACTCAGCTCCTGACACCTTGACCCATTCCCTTATTCGCTCATTTTGATCGTCTGGACTCTCCCCGCGAGGGAGAGTGGGAATGTGTTCCATCTTTGCAGGTCCTTTTTTACTTCCTCTGTCAGACTGGTGAGGTTCCATTTGTGGATCCCTTTCTAGTCATGGGCTATTTGGATCCCCAGGTAGCGGAATTTGTGTCGGGCTTGTTTAAACGGCAGTCTCGTTAGTGCTGCCCCCCCCCCCTACTTATGGGTGTACCGGGAAGATCTCGCTTTTGCTCATGTTGAGTTTGGAGCCGGAGAAGGCGCCAAACTCTTTCAGGAGCGCAATGATTCCGTCCTTGCTGCTTTGTGGGTCCGAAATGTAGAGGGGCAGGTCATCTGCATAGAGTGAGACTCTGTGATCTGCCGCCCCTTCGGATTCCCCTCCAGCTTTTTGCTGCTCTGAGCGCAATTGCTAATGGCTTGATCGCTAGAGCGAACAGCAGCAGGGACAGTGGGCATCCTTGTCTGGTGCCCCTGTGCAGCTGGAAGTATCGGGAGTTGGTGTTGTTGGTCCGTACGCTCGCCATGGGAGCGTTGTATAGGAGATGAGAAAGATAAATTATCTGCATGGTTGCCAACGATTGGCCACCCCATTTTTAAAAAACAAATTTTAAAAATAATCTTTATTATTGTCACAAGTAGGCTTACGTTAACACTGCAATGAAGTTACTGTGAAAATCCCCTAGTGGCCACATTCCAACGCCTGTTCGGTTACACTGAGGGAGAATTCAGAATGTCCAATTCACCTAACAAGCACATCTTTCAGGACTTGTGGGAGGAAACTGGAGCACCTGGAGGAAACCCATGCAGACACGGAGAACGTGCAGACTCAGCACAGACAGTGACCCAAGCCGGGAATTGAACCCGGGACCCTGGCGCTGTGAAGCAACAATGCTAAGCCCCTCCATTGTCTGAAGAGCTTCAGGCAAGATGTTAAATTGGTGCCTTGTCTGCCCTCAGGTAGACATAAAAGATGCCACACTACCATTATGAAAAAATGACATTCCTGAGGTCCGGGCCATTATTTATCCCTGAACCAACACCTAATCTAAATGATCTGGTCATTATTTCATTGCTGTTTGTGGAACCTTGCTGTGCACAAATTGCTGCTGCGTTTCTTGCATTACAACAGTGAATACACTACCGAAAGTACTTAATTGGCAGTAATGAGCTTTGGGATGTCCTGAGGCTGTGAAGGAAGCTATGCAGCTGCAAATATTTTCTCAGTACTAAGGTCGTGTGGAGGTACTGGGGGACAGAGGTACTGGAGTATGGTCAATCTAAACCTGTATCTTACTGGTCCATGGCAATAGGAGCTGGAGGGCACACGATAAGTTACTGCTCAGCTTGTAAAAACTTTACTCCCAATGCCCTTTGGGAGATTATGGAAATAATTGTTTTAAGGATTGTTTCAAGTAGTTTAATGAAAAGTATTTAAATGTCTTTAGGAAGGCAACACAAGATGAATCTAGCCTGAGGTTATCACTTTTGAAAGTCGACCATGTTGCGTTAACACAAAAGTATCAGTCTGACAAAGCCGAGCTGATCCAGAGATATGACCTGAAAATTGAGGAGTTGCTGAGACAGCAGAACCAAATGAAAATTCAGTGGGAATCCCGAGTTCAGGCAATTTGCAATGAAGCCAAGAAAGAGAAGCTAACCCTGCAGGAAGAAATGCACGAGGAACAAGCCGAGATCTGTAGAACGTTTGCAATCGAGAGGGAAGAAATGGAAACCAAGTACAAAGAGCAAATACACAATCTTGGCTCTGAAAGCAAGAGTCTAAATGCTCAGATAAAAGAGCTAAAACATGTAATCAATGCAGGGGATCTAACTCATCAAGATGAAAAACTCACTGGGGACTACTCGTGCCTTTACCGAGACATCCATGCCCATCCCTCAACCAATGAAGAGCTTTCCGCACTGCTGAAGAAAAAAGAAGAGGAGATATTGGGGTGGCAACAGCAAAAAGACGAGATGGAAATAAAACTGAGGCAAGTAATGGATGAGTCTGAGAGAAGGGAGCAGGTGCTTGAAAATGAGACCAGGGAGCTGCGGAGGTTAGTCACTAAACTGGAGGCAGGGACTGAAGCTGAGAAGAAATACAGGTTTGTCATGCTAATTGTCTTAGAATGGCTATTGACCACATGACTACTGCTACTAATCACAAGAATTGCATCTTAATTCTTGAACTGACAGCTATCCTTCCGTTAATCAAAATCAAGCATACAAAACTTGTTTTCTTTTTGTCAACAATTAAACTGAATTCTTCACCTTTGGGCAATGCAACTGATCAAGAATGAAATTTCTGCAATATCGCGAGGTTTGCCTTTTCTGAGCGACTGTGCTTTGCTGCATTTAATTTGTAAATTTCCATTTAGTCACTTCCTACCTTTTTCAACTGAACACTGGACCTATTTGTCATGTCCATTGCTCTTGTGGACTAATAGTGGAAGGAGGTGTGATCGGAAACTCTGCCTGTAAAGGGTAAGCGGTTCCTATTCCAAGATGAAAATGCACCTCAAAGACGATGTGTTATTGAATTTGAAGGAACTCTTGCTTGGGGGGTTGTTGTGAGTTTCGAGTGCACTCCTGCGTCAGCTGCTCCGGTCCACAAGATGCATCTATTGATCTCTGATTGGAACTTATTATTTTTGGCCTCTTTGCAATGTCTGGGCAGCCTTATAATGGGTCTTAGTGGGTTGAAGTTGGCATCAGTATAGGTGTAGATTTATGGATTCATACTTGTTATTTTAAAGATGGCATAAGCCTTGTAAAATAAGTGGGCACAGATCATATATTTGTGTAGCTGAGAAGGAAGCTTTCCATGCCCATACCAGCTATCCAGTTGGTCCCAGTCCCCATAGCCTGCAATTTATTTTCCTTTGCATGTATTCAATTCCCTTTTAAAAGTTACTGTTAGTTTTCTTCCCCCCCCCCCCCGCTTTCAGGCAGTGGATTCCAGATCATAACGTGCTGTCTTTAAAACAAAAACTCTTCATTGTCTCTCATAACGCACCCACTATTTCAACCAAATGATGCTAGAATTATCGAGTTTTAAGTTGATTTATAGAACTCCTGTCTTAATCTTGGTGATGGTGGTAAATGCACTAAAAGCATGGATATAACTTCTGCATGTCTGATATGATCATTTTGTCTTTCACTCATTTGTAATCCTTGCATTCTGCATCCCATCCCATGAATAGTGTTGGGATAAATTGAAATTTTTGCAATGTAAAGGCCAACATTTAGTTGCTCCTTAAAATTGTTGTACGGGGCAGCACGGCGGCACAGTGGTTAGCACTGCTGCATACGGCACTGAGGACCCGGGTTCGAATCCCAGCCCTGGATCACTGTCTGTGTGAAGTTTGCCCATTCTCCCCGTGACTATGTGGGTTTCATCCCCACAACCTAAGATGTGCACGGGAGGTGGATTGGCCATGCTAAATTGGCCCTTAATTGGAAAAAAAAAAATTGGGTACTCTAAATTTATTTATTTTTAAAAATTGTTGTACTTCGAGCACTTCCTGAAAACCTCTAGCGAATAGCTGCAGTTATTTGACAAGAATAATATATTCCTTAGGTATGAGTCTGAAATGCTTTCCGAAGAAAACTCTTCCTTGAAAAGAAAAATGACAAAGTTTCATCAGGAGTTCCAAGATGTGGAAGGCAAAGTTGACGAACAACGGTAAGTTTGGTGGTGCTTTAGAAGCTTTGTGAAATGCTTTTATTTTGGATTGCTTTCTGTGACTGGACTCCCTTTAAATAAAACATTTGTGTTGTACAGGAAACAAGTGGAACAGTTGAAAAATGAAAGAGAGTGCAAGCAGAGGGAATTCGAGGAACTTCATAAACGGGTAAGGATTTGAACTCAGGACGGTTGGTTCGGAATGTTGTTTTGGGCTAGATCAAAGTCTGGTTTCACGAAGGTGATTTGGTAATAAAAGGATGCCTTTGGGTGGAATTCTCCACTTTTGAGGTGGCGGGCTGCTCCAGCGGTACATTTCCCGCTGGTCAGAATGGCAGGACCCCAGCGCCAGATTCTGTGCTCCAAAGTCCGTTAATTATGCACAGGCGAGTTCCCTTCTGAATCACCTGGCAGCTGATTCATCCAGCTGCTGTCAACAAGTGGGCTCAAGGTCCCGGTCCAGCACACTCCTATCACCATCTCCAGGCAACCTGTCCTCCCGAGACCATGCAGGATGTCTGGAACCCAGAGGCAAAAGTCTAGCAACCTCCAGAAGAAGCCTGCACCCCGATTCAACCACTCCCCCAGAGACCATCACCTGCAAGGCGCCCATGTCCCACTTGAACCTTTACCCACCCCATTTGGAGTCTTCCAGTATGTGGTGTGGTATCCCTTTGACCCCCTCCCCCCCACTTCACAGAATCAGAGAAAATACAGTGCAGGAGAGGCCGTTCCGCCCACCAAGTCTGCACCAACTCATGAAGAATACCTGACTTACCTACCTAATCCCGTTTGCCATTACTTGGCCCATAGCTTTGAGTGTTACGATGTGCCAAGGGCTCATCCAGGTATTTTTTAAAGGATGTGAGGCAACCCGCTTCTACCACCCTCTCAGGCAGGGTGTTTGTGAGCATTTCATGCAGCCTATTGGGGTCCAGCTTCCATCCCCTTGGTCTTCCCTTTGCCTTCCATTGTTCGTCATCCTCACCCACCTCTGCCTGACATCGTGCCCTCTTGCCCTTCCACACCCCCACCATTGCACAACCCTCCTTCTCCATTGCCCCCCCCCCCTTGTTTTTGTCAGCATACCACTCCCCCCTTGCCTTGCACCCCTCCCCCAGTTAAACTTTGGACTGTCGGAAGTGGAGGGTCCATGAATCCTGCAGCACAGTGCAGTCCATAAAGACCAGCTTGGCATGGAGCTGGAAGGCACGAACCTGTCTGCCCCAGCAGAATGACATTCAGCGCACCAGGAGTGGCACAGCACTATGGCAGGTCGGCTATATTGCACTCACCTCGAAATTTCATGCAAATTAAGCACCACCTTGTGCACGTCACTCTTTTTCAAACGGATTTGACGCCAAAATGACTGGCCTGATGCAAGATTGGAACGCCTGATGCAATTTTGGCGATCAGCTGTTTAATGAGCATTCATGAGATTCTAATTAATGCAAATTGCATTTACGCCGCCAGTCAGGTGAAGAACTGACTGCCATTAACCTGCCACTAGGAGAATTACAAATAGATTTTACACCAGTGAGTTTCCGACTTTTTGGCTTCCGCTCGCCACCAAATCCGCCACGGGCGGGATGGGAGAATTCTTCCCTTTAATTGAATGAACATAGTTTGGCTAACATCGTGGGTTGTTTGACTGAAACTGGCAATTTGACTGGCATTAAGATACAAATCTGGTCTTTTGCACATTAGAGCGTAGTTTTAAATCCAACGCATGTTGATAAATTGCAAATCTCTTTTTGTCATCTGTAAAGAAGTGAAATGTGGTGAGCCAGTCTTGTGTGTTCCGACTGGGTAATTCTTATTGTCATCCATCTTCAAATCCCTCCATCCCCACTTCCTTTACTCCACCGGCGTGTGGTATATAGTTGCAAGGAAAAGGCCCTGAGAATCCTCAACATCGACTATGGACCCCATGAAGTCTCTTGGCATAAAGTCAAACATGGGCACCTGCTCATTAACACCTACTGCCTTCCCTCAACTGATGAATCAGTACTCCTCCATATCAAACACCACTTGGAAGAGGCACTGAGAGTAGCATGGGCACAGAATGTAATAATGGTGGAGGACTTCAGTGTCCATCATCAAGAGTGGCTCCGTTGCCTGATCTGATCGAGTCCTGAAGGACATTGCGCCCAGACAAGGTCTGTGGCAGGTGGTAAGTGAACCAACAACAAGGGCAAACCTACTTGGCCGTGCCCTCGGCAATCTATCTGTCGTAGATGTATCTGTCCATGACAGTATTGGTTAGAGTGATCACTGCACAGACTTATGGAGACTGTCATGAATCTGCCTAGAGCCAGCAGTACTCAGATTCAAAGGGCCTCAATTGATATGCATCCCTCCTGGTAATGAGTTTAAAACGACAGTTTATAAATTAATCAAGTGTGAATAGTTTATGGAGGAGAAACAGATTATTAATTATTGGGAAGATCCTTGAGATATACATATGTTAATGTATAGTCAAGGAAGTTGTGGGGGCAGACAGCCAAATGCTCAAAAGGTATAATCAAAGAACAACAAAGGTATAATTGACCAGTCCCTGCTGAGAAGAATGAGAGGCAGTTACCATCTCGCAGTCTCAGAAAGCAGTCAGGCCAGTTTACAGCCACCAAGACTGAAGGCCAAGCTTCCAGCAATCAAGCTTCTAAGTCTTAGAACCAAGGCAGTGCAGAAAACCTTTGTAGTAGCAATTTTAAAATATCTTCACTGGACCAGCAAAAAACGGTTCCCAGATTTAAGTATCATCCCTGTATTGTGGTAACTATAGCTAGTTATTCAATTTGGATGTTGTTTGGGGACCAGGGGAAATCTTGGAGAGTTCAGGTATCGTAGATATATTTTGTAACAAAGTTTATGTTCTGTAGAAACTGTGTGTGTTTAATAATTCATACATCTTAATTGCAAGAGAGTAGAGTAGTCCGTTTGTGTGTATTTGTCTTTACTTTCATAAATAGTCTTTAATAATTGTTACCAGACGACTAGACTATTTATTCTCACGGAGTTTCACTTGTCTCCTCACACCAAAATAAAATAAAATTACATACCCCCATTAATCGGTGTTCCAAGTTGGGATACCCTCGCAAATAATATCAGCATGCTTCGCAACAAGACAAAGTCCTTTCTTCACACTGAAGACATCCTCTCTAATGTTGTATGGCACTATCACTTATGCTAAATAGGATAGACTACGAATCGATCTAGCAGCTCAAAACTGGGCATTCATGAGGCTCAAGGGTGCAGCTGAACATCCTTGACTTCCAGTGTGTTTAACCCGCAGTGACGTGGCAGTTACATGTAACACTCACCACACCAGCAACAAAAGCATAAGCAATCTGCAAAAGCATTTCTTGAATGGCATTAGCAGGTGGCCCATTTGGAATAATGTCACACATCAGGTACCGCAGCCTCTTCCTGCTCCAAACCTGAGTGCCTCCTGGACTCATACGGCCCTCTGAGCCAGGTGTTCCAGGACTCCGGTATCTTAGAAACAATTGTCCTTCTTTCCGGCTACAGAAAAGGAAGGAAACCGCAGCAGCAGCCTCCAGGCATCTGTAACCACCAGCAGGAGCCAGCAACAAACACAACCTGCAGCTGTGAAGTGCTCTAGGTGAGAGTGGCTGTCCTTATCATTATGGCAGCATTTTCTGTATCAAGGAATCCTGGCAAAATTGAAGTAAGTGGGAACAATGGAGGAAAACGCATCACTGCTTGCAGTTTTAAGTAGCACGAAGGAAAATGCTTGTGGTTGTTGGAGACGAATCATCTCAGGCCCAGGACATCGCTGCACCACTCCCTCAGGGTTGTATTCTAGGCTCCACTATCTTCAGCTGCTTCATCAATGACCTTCCATCATGAAATGAAATGAAAAATGAAAATCGCTTATTGTCACAAGTAGGCTTCAATGAAGTTAAGTGGGGATGTTTGCTGATGATTGCAGTGTTCAATCCTATTTGCAATGCCTCCATTACTGAAGCACTCTGTGCCTGCAAATAGCAATACCTGAACAACATTGAGACTCGGGCTAATAAGTGATGAGTAATATTCACACCATACAAATGCAGGCAATGACCATCATCAACGAGAGAGAATCTAATCATCTTCCTTTGGCATTACCATCGCTGAATACTCCCCAACATCAATACCCATTGACCAGGGTTACCATTGACCAGAAACCTAACTGGACCAACCATAGAAATTACAAGGGCTGGTCAGTAGTTTGCAATTTGCTGCAAGTAACTCACCTCCTGACTCTGAAAAACCTGATCACCATCTGCAAGATCCATGCCAAGAGTGTGAGGGAATACTCTCCACTTGCCTGTACGCGAGCAGCTCCAACATTTGGGACTGCTTGATTGGAAGCTCATCCACCACGTTAAAACATTCACTCCCTCCACCACCAGTGCATAGTGGCTGCAGTGTGCACCACCTACAAGATGCATTGCAGCAACTTGTGGTAGTCACCACTGATTGTATAGTAGATGTAGTAACTGTATAGTACATGTAATACAGTAAGGCTCCTGTACTAGAGGTACGGGGGTAAGTCCCTGCCTGTTGGCTCCACCCAGTAGGTAGAATATAAATGTGTGTGCACACCAGAGATGCTCCCATTCTGGTGTCAGCTGCAGGAGGCCACACATCTCTGCTTAATAAAGCCTCGCTTATTCTCTACTCTCGTCTCGTAGTAATTGATAGTGCATCAATTTATTAAGCCAAGATATTACAGCGATGGAACTTTGTATCAAGCCTGATCGCCTACAGCTGCACCCTCAAGCAGTCAATGCCACGTCGGCCTTCGACCACTGGCTAGCTTGCTTCGAAAGCTACCTCCGATCATCGACTGAACAACCCTCGGACGCGCAGAAGCTCCAGGTCCTTTATTCACGGGTGAGCTCTGATATTTTTCCCTTTATCCGGGTTGCGCCCATTTACTCTGAAGCAATGGAGCTCCTGAAAGAACATTATATTCGGCCGATTAACAAACTCTACGCCAGGCACATCCTGTCCACGAGACAGCAACTCCCCGGTGAGTCCTTGTACGATTTCTGGCGTGCCCTGCACATCCTGGCGAGGAACTGTGACTGCCAGGCAGTTTCGGCAGTCGAGCATACGGAACTTTTAATCAGAGACGCTTTTGTTACGGGCATGGGGTCGGCGTACATCCGCCAGCGCCTATTGGAAGGGGGTACGCTTGACCTTGCGGCAACCAGGCAGCTTGCGAACATGCTAACAGTAGCCTCCCATAACATACAGTCGTACACCCCCGACCGCACGGGATCCTCATGGACATTGTGGGCCCCACCAGCTACCGACCTCAGACCACCCCAAGCCTGCGCCACGCGGCAGCCAGCCAACCCTGGAGGGCCCAAATGCTACTTCTGCAGACCAAACTCCCCCGGCAGCGCTGCTCAGCGCAGAGCGCAACCTGCAAGACCTGCGGAAAGAAAGGGCATTTTGCTGCTGTGTGCCAGGCCCGATCGATCGCTGCAGTTTCTAGGCCCAGCGTTCCTACATCCCCCATGTGCGATCCGTGGGTGCCGCCATTTTCATCTCCGCAGACCACGTGCGGCCCGTTGGCGCCGCCATCTTCTTCCCTGCAGACCACGTGCGGCCCATGGGCGCCGCCATCTTTAACGCTGCCCGCCATGTGCGCCCCGTGGGCGCCGCCATCTTCGGCGCCATTTTGGACGGCGCCTCAGGACCCTTGCTGGTCGGGAACTTCGTCTGGCTGTTCATCGCCTGCCACCGCCACCGACCAGCCCGGGGCCTACCTGCACCAGCCGCAGCTCGTCTCCATCACCCTCGACCAGTCCCGGCCTCACAACCTCGCAACCGCGACGACGACAGTGAAAATCAATGGGCACAAGACTTCCTGCCTTCTTGACTCCGGGAGCACCGAAAGCTTCATCCACCCCTCTACGGGTAAGGCGCTGCTCCCTCGCGGTATACCCCGTTACTCAGAGAATATCCCTGGCCTCCGGATCCCATTCCGTGGAAATCCGGGGGTACTGCATCGCCACCCTCACCATCCAGGGCGTAGAGTTCAGCAACTTCCGACTCTACGTCCTCCCCAACCTCTGCGCTACCCTGTTACTCGGCCTGGATTTCCAATGTAATCTCCAAAGCCTAACTTTAAAATTCGGCGGACCCCTACCACCCCTCACCGTATGCGGCCTCACAACCCTTAAGGTCGATCCACCTTCCTTGTTTGCAAACTTAACCCCGGATTGCAAACCCATCGTCACCAGGAGCAGACGGTACAGTGCCCAGGACAGGACCTTCATCAGGTCGGAGGTCCAGCGGCTACTGCGGGAAGGTATCATTGAGGCCAGCAACAGCCCCTGGAGAGCCCAAGTGGTCGTAGTAAAGACTGGGGAGAAACACAGGATGGTCATTGACTTCAGTTAGACCCTCAATCGTTACACGCAGCTCGACGTGTACCCCCTCCCACGCATATCTGATATGGCCAATCAGATTGCACAGTACTGGGTCTTTTCTACAGTGGACCTGAAATCTGCCTACCACCAGCTCCCCATGCACAAGGCGAAACGCCAATACACTGCGTTCGAAGCAGATGGCCACCTTTACCATTTCCTTAGGGTTCCCTTCGGCGTCACTAACGGGGTCTCAGTCGTCCAACGTGAGATGGACCGAATGGTTGATCGGTACGGACTGCGGGCCACCTTCCCGTACCTAGATAGCGTCACCATCTGCGGCCACGATCAGCAGGACCACGACGCTAACCTTCTCAAATCTCTCCACACCGCCAAACTCCTTAATCTCACGTACAATAAGGTGAAGTGCGTGTTCCGCACCAACCGCTTAGACATCTTTGGCTATGTTGTGGAAAACGGAGTTCTAGGGCCCGATCCTGACCGCATGCGCCCCCTCATGGAACTCCCACTGCCCCAAGGCCCTGAAACGATGCCTGGGGTTTTTCTCCTATTATGCCCATGGGGTCCCTAACTATGCGGACAAGGCCCGCCTACTCATTTACTCCACTGTTTTCCCCCTGACGGCTGAGGCCTGCCAGGCCTTCAACCGCATCAAGGCTGACATCGGCAAGGCCACGATGCACGCAGTCGACGAGTCCCTCCCCTTTCAGGTCGAGAGTGATGCATCGGACGTCGCTGTGGCCGTCACCCTCAACCAGGCAGGCAGGCCCGTGGCATTCTTTTACCGCACCATCCATGCCTCCGAAATTTGGCACTCCTCTGTCGAAAAGGAGGCCCAAGCCATTGTGGAAGCTGTGCGGCATTGGAGGCATTTCCTGGCCGGCAGGAGATTCACTCTCCTCACTGACCAACGGTCGGTTGCCTTCATGTTTAATAATACGCAGCGGGGCAAGATCAAAAATGATAAAATCTTGAGGTGGAGGATCGAGCTCTCCACCTACTATTACAAGATTTTGTAATCGCCCCGGTAAGCTCAACCAGCCCCCCAATGCCCTATCCCGAGGTACATGTGCCAGCGCACAAGTGGACCGACTCCGGGCCCTACACGATGGTCTCTGTCACCCAGGGGTCACCTGGTTCTTTCACTTCATAAAGGCCTGCAACCTGCCCTACTCCATTGAGGAGGTCAGGGCTATCACCAGACTGCCAGGTCTGCGCGGAGTGCAAACCGCACTTCTACCGGCCAGACCGAGCGCACCTGGTGAAGGCCTCCCGTCCCTTTGAAAGCCTCAGCATGGACTTCAAAGGGCCCCTCTCCTCCACCGACTGAAACATGTACTTCCTGAACGTGGTCGATGAGTACTCCCAATTCCCCTTCGCCATCTCATGCCCCGATATGACTTCTGCCACGGTCATTAAAGCGCTCACCAGCATCTTCGCCGTGTTCGGTTTCCCTGCTTACGTCCACAGCGACCGGGAATCCTCCGTTATGAGTGATGAGCTACATCAGTTCCTGCTCAACAAGGGCATTGCCTCGAGCAGGACGACCAGCTACAACCCCCGGGGAAACGGGCAGGTGGAGAGGGAGAATGGGACGTTCTGGAAGGCCGTCCTGCTGGCCCTGCAGTCTAAAAATCTCCCGGTCTCCCGCTGGCAGGAGGTCCTCCCCGACACGCTCCACTCCATCCGATCACTACTCTGCATTGCAACTAATGAAACCCCCCATGAACATCTCCTTGCCTTCCCTAGGAAGTCTACCTCCGGGGTTTCACTTCCAACATGGCTGGCAGCGCCTGGACCTGTCCTCCTCCGCAAACACGTGCGGACCCACAAGGCGGACCCGTTGGTCGAAAGAGTACAACTACTGCACGTGAACCCGCAGTATGTGTACGTCGCGTACCCCGACGGGCGCCAGGACACAGTCTCCTTCCGGAATCTGGCACCAGCTGGATCACCGCCCACGGCCCACCACCCGACACCTACCCTCCGAGTGCCCCGGCGGCACTCACCCCCCCACCCCCCAGCGCACCTCACCACAGCCCCACCCCAGGACGATCCGTCCTCCCACTGGTTCCACTCGGGGATGAAGACGAGGACAACACGCTCCTGGAATCACAGGCGACCAAGTCGGCGCCTGCATCACCACCGGGACCGAGGCGATCACAGCGGAGGATCAAGGCACCCGACCGACTGAACTTGTAAATTTTGCCTGAACTGTAAATTTTTCCACCAACCCCGCTGGACTCTTTCTTAACAGGGGGTGAATGTGGTAGTCACCACTGATTGTATAGTAGATGTAGTAACTGTTCAGTACATGTAATACGGTAAGGCTCCTGTACTAGAGGTTCGGGGGTAAATCCCTGCCTGCTGGCTCCGTCCAGTAGGTGGAGTATAAATGTGTGTGCACACCAGCGATGCTCCCATTCTGGTAGTAGCTGCAGGAGGCCACACATCTCTGCTTAATAAAGCCTCGATTATTCTCCCCTCCACTCTCGTAGTAATTGATAGTGCATCACAACTCATCAAGGTTCCTTCGACAGCACCTTCCAAACCCATGACATCTACAGCCAAGAAGAATAAGGGCAGCAGATTCAAGGGCACACCAGCATCCGTAAGATCCCCTCCAAATCACACAACATCCCGACTTGCAGAGATAGTGCTGCTCTTTCACAATCACTGGATTTAAATTGTGGAACTCCCTCCCTAATAACATGATTGGAGTAGCTGCACTCCACAGGCAGCACGGGTTCGAGAAAGTGACCCACCCTTTACCTTCACGGAGGCAGTCCGGGATGGGCAACAAATAAAGACCTAGTCAGCAATGCCCACATTTCATGAATACATTTTAGAGAACCTTTGGTGATTTGTGACTTCAGCTGTCTCAGCCCTAAGCTTTGGAATCCCCCCCCACCTCCAATTATCTTTGCCTTTCCACCTCTTTCTCTAAAACAAACCCTGAAATATTAGCTCCTTGTTTAATTAAAACTGTGGCCAGAATGGAGCGGGATACGACTGGGTATAAAGCTCACCACTCGCTAGGGTGTAGAGTAGAATCACAGAAGGAGGCCATTCGGCTCATCGAGTCTGCACCGGCCCTCGGAAAGAGCACCCTACTCAAGCCCACACAACCACCGTATCCCTGTGACCCCACCTAATCTTTTTTGGACACTTAAGGGCAATTTAGCATGGCCAATCCACCTAACCTGCACATCTTTGGACTGTGGGAGGAAACTGGAGCACCCGGAGGAAACCCACGCACACAGGGGGAGAACCTGCAGACTCTGCACAGACAGTGACCCAAGTAGGGAATCGAACCTGGGACCCTGGAGCTGTGAAGTTACACCGCTAACCACTGTGCTACTGTGCCGCCCAGGGTACTGTAATAACAGTACCATGGCCGTTGCATACAGTGGGTGAATCACACTCCCACCAACTTGCTTGCCATAAATAGTGGGGTCTACACTTAATATCCAACAAACTGTACAATCGGTTTGATTTACTTTATTCATTTCTGTAGGGTAGACATTTGCCATACTCATCTTGATGTGAAAACATTCTTGTATAATGCGATACCACTTCAATAAATATTGTTCTTTTGCATCCATCTTATCTAGAACAAACAGTACGTGGCAGAAATTGCCCAGCTCAATAGCAAGAATCTGCAGCTGAGCGATCAGAACTCCCAATTCAGTGCTAAGGTAGACGCTAATCAGAACAGCATTCGGTTGCTCCACACAAGACTAGCTGAACTTTCCCAGCAGAAGGATGAAGTGGTCTGTGTTACCAGACAACTTCAGGAGACCTCCAGCAGATTGGAAAAGGAGCATTTCCAGCAGCAATCTGAATGGGAAAGGGAGAAACAGCTCATGGAACAGGAACTGCAGGAAACTAAGGAAAAGGTATGGCATGTTTCACCTTCATTTCTAATGGTTGTTTTGAGATGGTAAGAAAGAACTTGCATTTCTATAGGGCTGTCACAATCTCAGGACATCCCAAAGTACAATTAAATATTTTTGAAGTGCAGACACTATTGCAATGTAGGGGAATGTGCACACAGCGAACCCACAAACACCATTAAATAAATGGTCAGATCATGGACGGGATTCTCTGGTCCATCAGCCACATTTTCCTGGGCCACCCGCCACCTGCCAATGGGATTTCCCATGTGGCCACCCCATGCCGCCGGGAAAACCCGTGAGCGTAGGTGTGCTGCCAGTGCAATGGAGAATCCTGCTGGCAGAGAATCCAGCCGCATATGTTTTTTAGTGTTGATTAAGGGACAAACGTTGGCCAGGAGAACGTGGGTGCAACGCCTGCCCTTGGCCTCAACCAGTGCTGCATTTGCTCAGGATGCTGCCAAGTTGGATTTTTTTCTTCTCCTTTTGAATGGACAGAAAAGATGTAAATATTTGGCTTTCTGATTATTGAAGTGCTCTGATTCCAGCGTACCCCCAGAAGGTTCCTGATTAGTCTAATGTTAGGTTGGATCTCTGGTGAGCTTGGACCTGAATAGAATTGGAATGTAATTGCATATTGGATTGAATGGCCGAACAAAAAAAAAAATTGGATTCTAAATGAACTATTCACACTCCATAAAGGGATTACACTCTTCTGAGGTACAGAGCTTGGAGATGCTGCTTCTTTCGTTAATTTAGAGACTGATTTTAGCTCTTCTATTAAATGAAGATTCACATTATCTTCAAGTGGTGCTCATGTCAACAGTCCCATCCATGGTCAATAGCTGCTCTCTGGCCCTTGAGACAGGAGGTTGTGGAATCAAGTCCCACTCCAGAGTCTTGAGCACAAATTCTATCCTGACACTTCAGCAAAGTACTGAGGAGTGCTGCACTACTGAGGGGTGCTGCACTACTGAGGGGTGCTGCACTACTGAGGAGTGCTGCACTATTGGAGATGTTATTTAAAGGTGACACATTAAGCTGAGGTCTCTCTTAAAGTGTGCGTAAGAGACTCCATGGCACTAATTTGAAAAGAGGGAAGGAGTTCAAGTGGCCAATATTTGTTCCTCAACTAATGTGACTAAAACATCCTATCTGGTCATTAGCTCATTGGGGACCTTGCCGTGTGTAAATTGGCTTCCACCTTTCCCTACATTACAGCAGTGAATACACTTCAAAAGTATTTACTTTAAAAAAATATAAATTTAGAGTACCCAATTCATTTTTTCCAATTAAGGGGCAATTTATCGAGGCCAATCCACCTACCCTGCACATCTTTGGGTTGTGGGGGTGAAACCCACGCAAACACGGGGAGAATGTGCAAACTCCACATGGACAGTGACCCAGAGCTGGGATCGAATCTGGGACCTCGGCGCCGTCAGACTGCAGTGCTACCACTGCGCCACCGTGCTGCCCAAAAGTATTTACTTGATGTGAAGTGTTTTGGAACATCCTGAAGTCATGAAAGGTGCTATATAAATGCAGGGTTATTCTTTCTTTGTTACTTATAGCTTCTGAATTCGATTGGAATGCCATTTGTTTCTTTTTAGCCTTTACAGTAGTTTTATTGCATGTTGTAATGCCACAGAAACTAGTTCACCCATGTACTTACATTCTAGGAAGCTGTGTTTACCTGATCTAGTTCATTTGCGCCTCCAGTCCCACACTAACTTGGTTGACTGTTAACGACCCTGTGAAATGGCTTATTTTAATTTTAATTTTAGGGCAACTAAGGATGGGCAACACCCATTATTCCAAGAATAATAAAAAGTGAAACATGGAAATCATTTGTCTGGGAAAAAAAGTTACTTTCTAATTTTAAAGTTACAAATGTGCAACATTGCTATCTGTTGTCGTTTCATTTTCCTGATAAATGCCTCTCGTTCAAGAAAATGTTTGAAGAAATGGTGATCGTATTCTATTAAAGAGGCTTTCAGTTGGAGTTTATTTTGGCTAATCAGTTACCAGACTTGCAGAAACCTATCTCCGTGTTTGAGTTTCTAGCTCAAGTTGCTGAGGATTCCACACCCACCTGTGCCGCCGCAGTCCCAGTAGACGAGAGTTGCCAAATGTTCCACAGTCCTTGAGCAAAATTTGCTCTTCTTGATTCCAATACTGTCTGTGATCCTGAAATAATTCCTTCTCTAAACGTTAAGACAGTTCTCTGTTCTGGGAGCTATTGTATTTTTTGTGGATTAAGAGGCCGATTTATAGATGCCAAATAAGAGTAAAATATTTATTGGGATTCTGCCGATCCGTAGTTTCCTGAGAGAGTGGTAGTGGGTCACCTTCTTGAACAGCAATTTTGAAACAACTAAGTGACCATTTACGAGGGAATTAACAGTCAACTTAGTTGGTATGTAGAACTGGGGTCACCTATAGGCCAAACTGGGCAAAGAAGGCCAGTTTTCTTCTGCAAAGAACCTTAGTGGTTGTTTCTTTTTACAGCAATCTCACAGCTTCATGTAATCTGACAACTTCATGTTCACATCCACCTTCTTAAAAGAAGACTGGATTCTAATTCCCAGCTGCTTTGAGTTAGTCCAGCCCTCTGGATTCCTAGATGAATAATATAACATGATCTAACCCTAACCCGAATGACTGTACTCCTTTCATCTGATGTGGCATTGCACAGTACATTTACATTATAGAAGGATACTGCAATGACCTATAAATCTTAGTTTCCTAGTCTCTGATTGGAACTGGATAACCTTATAGTTTACCTTTCCCCCTCCACGTTTGTTTCCTGTCTCTCCCCTCGTTGTTTGAGATGGCAGAACTTGGTTAGTTTGTTTTTATTACTTTATCAGAGGTACAAAGCTAAAGCTCAGAGTGTGGACAGGGGAAAACTGCTAATCCAGCTCCTTGCCTGCTCCAAAAAATTACTGTTGAGGTGCTCAAAGTGAGGGAAATGACAGATAAAACTGGCACTGCCTTTATTAGCCCATGTGTCACTGCCAATTCACGGTTGGCAGATGTCAGTCAAAACTAACCAAGTTATCGCTTCTTGGCCTTTTGGCTAAATTGAACCCAATTCATGGTCCCCACAAGAGAGACATACCAGATCCAGGCATTACACCCGACCTCACACTCATCTTAGCCAAAAGGCCAAGAAGCGATAACTTGGTTAGTTTTGACTGACATCTGCCAACCGTGAATTGGCAGTGACACATGGGCTAATAAAGGCAGTGCCAGTTTTATCTGTCATCTCCCTCACTTTGAGCACCTCAACAGTAATGTGACCCATAGTTAGTTAACAAGGTAAAAAATTAAATTACAGAATACAAGACAAACTGAAGAAATAATTCTAATTATTGGAAATGACTTTGTCTCTGGCACTGTTTTTTAAAGATTGGATCATTGTAACAGAATTGACTAAATACACATCGAGATGTTCTTCTTGTGTTTTATGCATGTGGATATCTGTTTAGAATTTTAATTGCGAGCGTTTTCAAAAGGTTATGACGTACTGCTATAGCTCAAATTTCACTGGAAGTAAGTGGGTTAGCATCAAAAACGTTTAGAATTCATTTCACTATTTTTAAAGTCCTTTCCATTTCTTTGCTTTTACCTCCACCACAGTGATTCTCCCAACTAACATTTTGGGTGTGAATTCAGCAATATTATGCTCCCAGCATAAGAGCCTCATTTGATTGCTTTCATACTGCAGCCCTGAATCTCTGGCTCAAGCTCTATCAAGCAAGGCTGTGCATGGTGAAAGAATCTGTACTAAATGTGTCCAGTAATCAAAACACTTCTGTTAACAAAGATAACTGAACAGTCGTAGTTCCTCCTGAATTGGATTCCTCTAGCAGCTACAGTAGCAACTGAGGGACAAATCTGCTTTCCTATTTTGGCTTTTAAAATGGTCTTTTCTTGCACATGTGCAAATAAAAGATATTTTGAATCTCATTCCACCCTCCCTGTTCTGTAGTAAAGGCCAAATCAGATAGAGCTGAGGGGCTGTTGAAATAATTTTTTTAGGGTAGACGTAGATGAGGTGTTTCCACTTTTGAAGATGTGCAAATCTATGGGTCATAAATATAGGATAGTCACTACTAAATCAATTTTTAAAAAAAATCTTTTATTCTCCTCATTTTCAACATTTTCATCAAATAACCAACAAAAGAAAACAAACAAAAACAGTACCAATCCCCAAACAACACCCCATTCAGTATACAGACCAAAACATCACCCGTACATTCCAAGTAAACAAGAAAATTAATAGTCAATCAGTAAACATTGTAATCAAGACCAACAATAACCCCAACCCGCCCTTCCCACCCCCAATGTTCGATGGCAACCAATTCTTGAAAATGCATAATAAACAATCCCCATGAATTGTAGACCCTTCACTCATCCCCCTCAGCTCAAACTTCACCTTCTCGAAAGTCATAAATCCCAGTAGATCCCCCCCGCCAAGCCGAGGCACAGGGCGGAGAAGCTGACCTCCACCCCAACAGGACCCGCTTCTGGGCAATCAGCGAGGCGAAGGTACACTCGTCTGCAGGCCAAGTTGGTTCGACACCCCGAAAATGGCTTCTCCGGGCCTTGGCTCCAAGCTCATGTGCACTACCCCCCGAGATGCCACTGAAAACCTCCCTCCAATACTGCTCCAGCTTCGGACAAAACATATGTACGTGGTTTGCAGGGCCCCTCCCACAATGTTCATATCCTCCTCCATTCCCTCAAAGAGTCACCTCGCCCTCGTGAGGTGCACCCTATACACAACCTTCAGCTGTATCAGCCCCAACCTCACATGGAGTTGAGGTGTTCACCCTCCAGAGCACCTCACACCACAAACCTTCTTCCATAATCTCCCCCCAAATCTTCCTCCCGCTAGGATTTGATCCCTTCCATGGACACCCCATCCTCTCCCAAAGTCCCCCCGTAGATCGCCGACACCACCTCCATCTCCACTCCCCCTGCTGTCAATACCTCTTTGAGGGGGCTGGCGCTAACGGGAAGCTCTGAACCTCCTTCCTAGCAAAGTCTCTGAGCTGCAGGTACCTAAACCCTTCACTTTACCCAGTTCATATTTCTCCTCCAATTCTTCCAACCTCGCAAAACGTCCCCCCAGGAACAGGTCTTTTAATACCCTAACCCCACTCTCCTCCCATCTCCCGTCCAGCTTCCCTGGCTCAAAACTATGGTTCCTCCTAATCGGCATCTACGCTGACCCAACCCCCAGCCTAAAGTGCTTCCTCAACTGCCTCCAAATCTAGGGCAGCATGGTGGCGCATTGGTTAGCATTGCTGCCTCACAGCACTGAGGTCCCAGGTTTGATCGCTGCCCTGGGTCACTGTCAGTGTGGAGTTTATACATTCTTCCCATGTTTGCATGAGTTTTGCCCCCACAACCCGAAAATGTACAGGGTAGGTGGATTGGCCACACTAAATTGCCCCTTAATTGAAAAAAATTAATTGGGTTCTCTAAATTTATTTTAAAACACTGCCTCCAAATCCTGTGTTTGCATCACCACCAGACTCCCAGAGTATCACGGTAGCACAGTGGGTGGCACTGTTGTTTCACAGCTCCAGAGTCCCAGGTTCGATTCCCAGCTTGGGTCACTGTCTCTGTCCGGAGTCTGCACGCTCTCCCCACGTCTGCGTGGGTTTCCTCCTGGTGCTCCGGTTTCCTCCCACAAGTCCCGAAAGACTTGCTGTTAGGTAATTTGGACATTCTGAATTCTCCCTCTGTGTACCCGAACAGGTGCCGGAGTGTGGCGGCCAGGGGCTTTTCACAGTAACTTCATTGCAGTGTTAATGTAAGCCTACTTTTGACAATAGTAAAGATTATTATTATTAAATTTGGTCTGGGGCCACCACCAATTTCCCCGTCCTATCCCGCGCCTGGACAATTTCCCTCGCTGCCTCCTCCCTCCGAGGTTGGCCTGTCTTTTCCCCATCTTACCAATGGTCGATTTTCACTTTCCAAGTGTACTATTCCATTGAGATATGCATCTTTTGCTTAAATTCAAACCTGTATAATCTGTGCTCTAACAATGTACTTCATTTGTGATAAAGCTTTGGGATGCCCGAGGTAAAGAAAAGCAACATATTGGGCGCAATCTTCCCAAAAGGGAACAAAGTCCCCTAGTGAGCGTGTTTAGCCGTGTGTTTCCCAGCACTAGCAGTGTCGAGAAACACATGGCTATTCAACGCTACTCATGTTGAATAAGGGGCCTAAACTGGGAACACGCGGCCGAGGCCGCACATAGCCCTGTTTTTTTTACAATGGGGTGCTCTGCTCGCCAGACCTCCCCGTCGTATTGAGAGCTGTCCCGATCTCCAAGGCCCACAAAATAAAAATCCCCGACCATCCCCCAGCCCGAACGCAACATGGGGGGGGGGTTCCTCACAACCCCGTGCCCCACCACCCCAACACCCACAGTGGGCAACCCCGGCCCAATCGCAAGCACAAATTAATTCCAGTCTGGCACCTTGGCAGTATCCCTGCCAGCTGGCAGTAACACTTCGGCACCCTGGCAGTGCCAAGCTGGCACCCAGGTGGCACTGCCAGGGTGCCAACCTGGCACTGCCAGGGTATCCAGGTGGCAACAACCTGGCCATACGGCATGCAGCTGGGAGCCTACAATCTCCTTGGAGACCCCCACGAGTGCTGTTCCATCTGGTCCCCATTTGTGGGGACCAGTACCAATCTGCGCTCTTGAGGTCCCCGAGGTATTGGGATTGAATCCCAAAGCCTCCGGTACCGTGGGAATCTGCACATTAGAGTAAGGCATGCTCTAATATGCAGATCTTCCAAAAAGTGGGCGGGATTCTCCTTGCAAGGTATCGCGAGATTGCGTTGAATCTCGCAAGGCGTTGCGAGTCTGGTGGATCACAGGAGCCGGGTGGATCCTGGGAGCCGGGTCTCTCGGCTTTCACCGGCCACGCTGCGCTGTGGCGAGATGCTTTCCAGGCGCAGCATGGCCAGAGGATCGTGCCCATTTTCTCTTCACCCAGCCGGATTTTCAATTTAAGGTGCAACTTTTGAACAGTTTATTTGCAATGTTAGCAGCATTCTGTTGCAGTGCAGGATCTGCTGTGTGACACTAGGATCATTATAATTAAATTCAAATTGAATTTCAAATGTTCTTTTTTTTTAAAAAGTTTCATGCTGCAACAATGCAATAGAACTTTCTACTGACAAGTCTTGGTTACTATCCTTGGGCGTCATTCTCCGACCCCCCGCCGGGTCGGAGAATGGCCGTTGGCCGCCGTGAATCCCGCCCCCGCCCCCGCCGAAGTCTCCGAAGGGAGAAAAGTCGGCGGGGAGTTAATGGCGCCGCTGCCGCGGAGAATGTCACGGGTCTGCGCAAGGCAGCCGATTTTCGGCCTGCCGATATTCTCCCTTCCGGATGGGCCGAAGTCCCGTCGACGTGATGACCGTTCACGTCGACGTGAATCAAACCTCCTTTTCATCGGCGTGACCCGGTGCTCCAGGCTCACGCCGACCAGCGAGGAGGTGAGTGACGGCCTGGGGGGTTGGCTCTGGGCAGGAAATGGCGTGGCCGCAGACTGATTGCCTGAGGAGAGGTGTGTCTCGGCTTGTGTGTGTGTGTGTGCGGCGGGGGGGGGGGGGTGGTTAGAGTAGGCTGGGCTCCGGGGGAGTGCCGGGAGGGGGTCCGTGCCGGGGTGGAGGTTGGGGAGGGGGTCCGTGCCGGGGTGGAGGTTGGGGAGGGGGTCCGTGCCGGGGTGGAGGTTGGGGAGGGGGTCCGTGCCGGGGTGGAGGTTGGGGAGGGGGTCCGTGCCGGGGTGGAGGTTGGGGAGGGGGTCCGTGCCGGGGTGGAGGTTGGGGGTTGGGGAGGGGGTCCGTGCCGGGGTGGAGGTTGGGGAGGGGGTCCGTGCCGGGGTGGAGGTTGGGGGTTGGGGAGGGGGTCCGTGCCGGGGTGGAGGTTGGGGGGGGGGGGGGGGGGGGTCCGTGCCGGGGTGGGTGATGGGAGGGCAAATGAGTTGGTCCACCTGGCCAGGTGCCAGCCTCCAACAGTTGGACCCATGCGGTCCATGCCACCTGGCTGGGGGGAGGAGGGGATATGGGCAATGATGACATGTCGTTGTTCCCCTCCCCCCACCAGGTCGTCATGTTTTCAGATCATCCAGCGATGTTGGCCGCCGTGGTGGCAGCCGCTCATGTCTATGTTGCCCTGGATGAGGAGGAGGAGGAGGAGGAGGAGGAGCGTGCCAGAGAGGCGGCGCAGGCTGCCGCAGAGGGGCAGGCGGCAGCCGCCAAGGCTGGAGGGACACCTGACCGACAGGACGAGGAGGGGGAGGAGGACGTCGCGGCCCCACGGCAACAGAGGCACCCGAGGGCGCCCCGTGTGTACCGGCCCCGGCAGTCATACCAGGACCTCACGGACCGGGAATGCAGGAGGAGACTCCGGATGAGCCGGGAAACCGTGGCACACATCTGCCACCTGCTGGCACACCTGTCACCGCGTGGCACTGGCGGGGGACACCCTCTCCCCGTGTCCGTCAAGGTTACGGTGGCCCTGAACTTTTATGCAACGGGGTCATTCCAGGCACCGAGTGGGGACCTGTCCGGCATATCGCAGACATCGGTGCACCGGTGCATCCGGGCAGTGACAGATGCCCTTTATGCCATGGCGCACCGCTACATCCGCTTCCCCGTGGACCGGGCCAGCCAAGATGCCCGGGCCGTGGGCTTCTCTGCCATTGCCGGGTTCCCCATGGTCCAGGGCGCGATCGATGGGATGCACGTCGCCGTGCGGCCACCTGCAGATAACAGGGCCGTGTTCACTAATAGGAAGGGGACCTATTCGATGAACGTACAGGTGGTCTGCGACCACCGCATGATGATCCTGCACGTCTGCGCCCGTCACCCAGGCAGTGTACACGACTCATTCGTGTTGTCGCGGTCATCCATCCCCGGCATGTACGAGGGACGCCATCCCCGGCTGAGGGGCTGGTTGCTGGGCGACAGGGGCTACCCATTGCGATCGTGGCTGATGACGCCTATACGGAGGCCACGCAATGAGGCGGAGAACCGCTACAATGATGCCCATGTAGCGACAAGGGGAGTGATCGAGAGGTGCTTTGGCGTGCTGAAGATGCGTTTCAGGTGCCTGGACCTCTCTGGGGGCGCCCTCCAGTATCGGTCAGATAGGGTCGGCCGCATCATTGTGGTGTGCTGCGTCCTGCACAACATAGCCCAGCAGAGGGGCGATGTGCCGCAGGCAGAGGAGGGCGGAGTGGAGGAGCAGCAGGAAGAGGCCCAGTCCTCCCCAGATGAGGGGGATGGGGGCAATGGTCAGGGCAGACGGGGTAGACACAGACGGGTGGCTGTCCACCGTTACCGGCTGGCCCAGCGGGCACGGGACAGGCTGATAGCCGCCCGCTTCACTGACTAGATGGGCGTGGGAATCGGGTAGTATGGCCACAGACCGCACACCATGACAACAGCCGACCACCCACACCCCCCACCCATCCACCCACCCAGCACCCTCACCCCCCTCCCCAACCCCACACACCCCACCCGCATGCACACCACCCCCCCACTCCCAATTGCCGATCCACCGGCGGCACAACGGGCCGGGCTCACCCAGTTGCGGGTGGACGCGTGTCTATCGCAGGCCATGGAGAATGATGACAACCCGCCTCCGATGAGCTCCTGGCTCTACATCGTTGGACTATGTCTGACCCATGGCCACAGTACCACCATCCACCCGGACCATCCCTGCATGCGGCTGTGACACTGCAGCGCACGGTCCCGTCCTCTGCCCGGGGGATGTTGATGGCGGCCCAGGGGGAAGGGGGCAGACTCACCTGGGGCTGAGGTAAGACCACCCCTCACACACACACTTGCGCTCAACGTACATGACACCCCCGCACACATTGGACAGAGCACAAAGGCAGCTTCGGTAGGTGTAACATTGACTTTAATAACCAAAGGAGTTCATGCATGTGCCCTAGCGCCTAAAACTCATCTGTGCCCTGCACCCGTGCCAACTTACTCAGTGTCTAATTGTTTGGCCTTACGGGCCCTTTGACTACGTCTACGTGGTTCCCCAGACGGTACAGCAGAACTGGAGGTGGACTCCTGTGATTCCTGCCCTCTGACACTGGATCCCTTTGGCGGCCGTTTCCTGGGGCGTCCTGGCCTAGATGGGCCAGGCTGCGGCCCGGGCGACTGGGATGGCGAGCTGCCAGCCTGTCCTGCCCGTTGCCCACCCGATGCACCTGGGACG
Organism: Scyliorhinus torazame; assembly: GCF_047496885.1. Taxonomy (NCBI): domain Eukaryota; kingdom Metazoa; phylum Chordata; class Chondrichthyes; order Carcharhiniformes; family Scyliorhinidae; genus Scyliorhinus; species Scyliorhinus torazame. The sequence continues at coordinate 248,821,410 of NC_092707.1, forward strand.
GAAGGGGGGGAGTCCGAGGTGTCGCGGTGTACCGGGACCTCCCCTACAGAGGGAGCCGGGACGGACCACACCACCTCCTCCTCCCTCGGGGTGCCCGATGGCCCCCAGGCCTCTACATGGGTGGGGGATGCGAACGGACTGGCCATCCGACGCGCCCCCGACATCTGGCGCTGCCAGTCCTGGAGGCCCGTGCTGGTATCGACAGGGGTCTGCAGGTTTGCAGCCATGGAGCCCAGGGGGTTGTCGAACCCTGTCTGCGACAGTGCGACGCCAGCTCGCACATGGCCACTGGCGCCGATGCCCTCAGCGATGGCCTGCTGAGACTGGGCCATGGCCTGCAGAGACTGGGCCATGGCCTGCAGAGACTGGGCTATGGCCTGCTGAGACTGGGCCATGGCCTGCTGAGACTGGGCTATGGCGTTGAGCGCCTCTGCCATCTGGCGCTGGCACTGGCTCATGGCCTCCTGTGAGAGGGCAGCCATTTCCTGGGCCACAGACGCCGCCTGCACGGAAGGCCCCAGGCCTCGCAAACCGTTCCCCATGTCTGACACCGTCGCACCCATTGCCTCCACCGCGGACGCCACCCGTGCGGTGTCAGCCTGGGTGGCACGCATGACCGGGACCACTCCCAGCTCCTGGACGCGGGTGGACTCCTCCACCTGCGACCGCAGCCGCCGCAAGCCACCCGTCACCCTATTCGCTCGTCTCCGTGTCGGTGGTTGCATCGGATCTATGTGTGGGTGTGGTAACTGCAGGAACCCGGGATCCATCTGGGCGGCAGATGTTCGCTTGGCCTGGGCTGCCCTCCGACCGCCCGGTCCCTCTGCTGCTCCTACCTCCACCTGCTGTACCGGGACGGCTGTGTTGTGCGCACCAGTGAGTGTACCAGACGCCTCATCACTAAAGTGCCCAACCGTGGTGAGTGTTTCTGCGATGGTGGAGGGTGTTGGTGACAGCAGTGGCGTTGTGTCGTGCTCTTCGTCCCACTCTGAGTCCATGGCACTTTGGGGTGGGGGTTCGTCTCCACCCATCCACTCTGAGTCACTGTCCGGTATTTCGTCTTCCCGGGTAGGGGTGTCCCGGGTAGTGCTGTCCCGGGTAGTGCTGTCCCGGGTAGTGCTGTCCCGGGTAGTGCTGTCCCGGGTAGTGCTGTCCCGGGTAGTGCTGTCCCGGGTAGTGCTGTCCCGGGTAGTGCTGTCCCGGGTAGTGCTGTCCCGGGTAGTGCTGTCCCGGGTAGTGCTGTCCCGGGTAGTGCTGTCCCGGGTAGTGCTGTCCCGGGTAGTGCTGTCCCGGGTAGTGCTGTCCCGGGTAGTGCTGTCCCGGGTAGTGCTGTCCCGGGTAGTGCTGTCCCGGGTAGTGCTGTCCCGGGTAGTGCTGTCCCGGGTAGTGCTGTCCCGGGTAGTGCTGTCCCGGGTAGTGCTGTCCCGGGTAGTGCTGTCCCGGGTAGTGCTGTCCCGGGTAGTGCTGTCCCGGGTAGTGCTGTCCCGGGTAGTGCTGTCCCGGGTAGTGCTGTCCCGGGTAGTGCTGTCCCGGGTAGTGCTGTCCCGGGTAGTGGTGTCCCGGGTAGTGGTGTCCCGGGTAGTGGTGTCCCGGGTAGGGGTGTCCCGGATAGTGGTGTCCCGGGTAGTGGTGTCCTGGAAAGTGGTGTCCTGGGTAGTGGTGTCCTGGCTCGGATGTGACGGGGGCCTGTGGCTGCCCCCCTCATCGCTGGGTGGTCGCTCCCGCACGTGACGGGGGTGTCGTCTCCCTGTTGCTCCAGGTCTCTCCGTCTCCCGTGGTCTCCGAGGGGCATCCTGCTGGCGTCGCATTTTGGAGGGTTCGGGTCTCTCCGTCTCCCGTGGTCTCCGAGGGGCATCCTGCGGGCGTCGCATGCTGGAGGGTTCGGGTCTCTCCGTCTCCCGTGGTCTCCAAGGGGCATCCTGCGGGCGTCGCATGCTGGAGGGTGCGGGTCTCTCCGTCTCCCGTGGTCTCCGAGGGGCATCCTGCGGGCGTCGCATGCTGGAGGGTGCGGGTCTCTCCGTCTCCCGTGGTCTCCGAGGGGCATCCTGCGGGCGGTCTGCATCTGCGGGGATGGGTGCCTGGACGTTTGGTCCTGCGATACACAATGAAGCATGCATGGTTAGACATCAGGCAGTGATCAGGTGATACGGGAGAGGGGGATATAGGGGAGGGGGGATATGGGGACGGGCTGTTGGTGGCTCACTTGCTCGTGGGGCCCCGACCTCTGCATCAGCAACCTCCCGGTCCTCAGGTCCGCCAGCCAGTTCCAGGGCCCTTTCCTCGTGTACGGTCAGTGGCCTCTCATCAGCGGGCCCTCCTCCAGTCCTCACATGCTCCCTATTGTTGTGTGCGCGCTTCTCCTGGGGGGGGGGGGGGGTAGCAGGGGTAAAAGGCAACAGTGTTAGGCAGGTATATGAATGCACGCCATCGGTTGCGCGTGCATTGCAGAGGTTAAGGTTAGGGCTGGATTCACTTGGGGATATGGGGGAGGGGGGATATGGGGGAGGGGGGATATGGGGGAGGGGGGATATGGGGGAATATGGGGAGGGGGGAATATGGGGGATATGGGGAGGGGGGAATATGGGGGATATGGGGAGGGGGGATATGGGGGAGGGGGGATATGGGGGAGGGGGGGGATAGGGGGGAATATGGGGGAGGGGGGAATATGGGGGAGGGGGGGATATGGGGGAGGGGGGATATGGGGAGGGGGGATATGGGGGAGGGGGGATATGGGGGAGGGGGGGATATGGGGGAGGGGGGATATGGGGGATATGGGGGAGATGGGATATGGGGGATATGGGGAGGGGGGAATATGGGGGAGGGGGGAATATGGGGGATATGGGGGAGGGGGGATATGGGGGAGGGGGGATATGGGGGAGGGGGGATATGGGGGATATGTGGGAGGGGGGATATGGGGGAGGGGGGATATGGGGGATATGGGGGAGGGGGGATATGGGGGAGGGGGGATATGGGGGAGGGGGGGATATGGGGGATATGGGGGTGGGGGGGATATGGGGGGGAGGGGGGAATATGGGGGAGGGGGGGATATGGGGGAGGGGGGATATGGGGGAGGGGGGATATGGGGGATATGGGGGAGGGGGGATATGGGGAGGGGGGATATGGGGGAGGGGGGGATATGGGGGATATGGGGAGGGGGGAATATGGGGGATATGGGGAGGGGGGATATGGGGGATATGGGGGAGGGGGGATATGGGGGAGGGGGGATATGGGGGAGGGGGGATATGGGGGATATTGGGGAGGGGGGAATATGGGGGAGGGGGGAGGGAATATGGGGAGGGGGGGGATATGGGGAGGGGGGGATATGGGGGAGGGGGGATATGGGGGATATGGGGGAGGGGGGGATATGGGGGAGGGGGGATATGGGGGATATGGGGGAGGGGGGATATGGGGGATATGGGGAGGGGGGAATATGGGGGAGGGGGGAATATGGGGGAGGGGGGATATGGGGGAGGGGGGATATGGGGGAGGGGGGATATGTGGGAGGGGGGGATATGGGGGAGGGGGGATATGGGGGATATGGGGGAGGGGGATATGGGGGATATGGGGGAGGGGGATATGGGGGAGGGGGGATATGGGGAGGGGGGGATATGGGGAGGGGGGATATGGGGGATATGGGGGTGGGGGGAATATGGGGGTAGGGGGGAATATGGGGGAGGGGGGAATATGGGGGAGGGGGGGATATGGGGGAGGGGGGATATGGGGGAGGGGGGATATGGGGGATATGGGGGAGGGGGGATATGGGGAGGGGGGATATGGGGGAGGGGGGATATGGGGGATATGGGGGAGGGGGGGATATGGGGGGAGGGGGGGATATGGGGAGGCTCACCCTGCCTGCTCTGACGAGGTCGTTCACCTTCTTGTGGCACTGGGTGCCTGTCCGTGGTGTTAGGGCCACAGCGGTGACAGCCTCTGCCACCTCCCTCCACAGACGCCGGCTGTGGCGTGGGGCAACTCTGCGGCCGTGCCCGGGATACAGGGCGTCCCTCCTCTGCTCCACCGCATCCAGGAGCGCCTCCACATCGCGTGACTCGAACCTCGGGGCTAAGCGACGGCCAGCCATCAAGTCGGGTGTTGCGGTCGGCTGTTCCGGTCGGGGTGGGGGGGAGCTGCGCGGCCTTATGAGCCGTCACGCCGTGCAGCGCGTATATGACGCTGCACGGCGTGAACCACTGCGCAAGCGCGGATCCGTTACGTCGCTGCTAGCCCATTTCGGGCCGCAGACTATCGGCCCATTTTTATGACGTGACGCAAGTGGGATTTGCGCCGTTTTTTGCGCCGATCGGCGGAGTTTCCGCCGATAACGGAGAATTTCGCCCCTTGTTTCCAAACTCTTTCTTAATCATATTTTCTTATTTGAATTGACCTCATGCCTTACTAATATTTCTCTTTTTGCTCTGAATTTCTGTTGAGATTCACTTTTTTTTCAATGGTTAACATGTTTTACATTTTGTTTCCCCCCCCCCCCCCCCCCCCCCAAGTTATTAGATTTAGATTCACTGGCTAAAGAGACAAGTGCACTAAGGACTGAGAAACAGAGCTTGTCACAACCATTGCATGAGGCCAAAAATAAGGTATTAACATTACCATGTACAAACTGTATATCATTCAGTAATTCTGGTCTTTGTACAAGCTGTTTATCAGTTGTTCTGGTCTAATTTCTTCTGATCTAACTAAACATTCAGTAAGAGATGCACCCAATAAACATTCAGTAAGAGGTGCACCAAATGAACGCGAAATATTCTCATCTTCGGCAATCACTCGTTAACGAGTACGGTTGTCCACCTAAGAAATTCCATGTCACTGGTCATGGGTCCTGTGGGCCATTGCATGGTTGATGAGCCTGATCCTAGAGCCGCATCTCTGACCGGTGTTTCCCAGAGGGGATTGTCCTTGGCTACTAGGTTGTGGGTATTCCTTTCTCGGGCTCCTTTTCTGGACATCCTCTTGCCTTCGGGTGTTCTCAAAGGATTGTGTCCCTTCAATCAGGAGGTTCTGAAAGTAGGTCTCTTCTGAGCAAGGGTCTCCCAGGCTATGTTGCATTTCTTGAGGTAAGCCTTCTGGGTGTCTTTGAAGTGCTTCCTTCGTCTTCTCATTTGGGAACCTTCCTTGAGCTGAGCGAAGATGATTTGCTTTGGCAGTCGGTACTATGACAATCTAAGCACGTGGCTGGCTGAGTGGAGTTGGTTTTGAATGATTATGGCCTCGATGCTCGTGCTCTTGGCTCCTTCAAGGACGCTGATGTTAGTTCCATCTGTCCTCCCAGCTGATGCGGCGAATCCGTCTCCGACAGTGTTGATGATACGTCTCCAGGGCCTTGAGGTGGTGCCTGTAGTCCAGGTTTCTGAGAGATACTGACTATAGGAAAATGGAGTTGATGTAGAAGTTCAACAATGATCTGATTGAATGGCAGAGCAGGCTTGAGGCTGAATAGTTCACTCCTTGTGTTCTTAAGATCTCTATTTTAAACCTCAACCCTATAATCTCCATTTTGGAGCTACAATCCGAACAATTCCTTGTGTTAGGTAAGGGAATATCAGTCAACATTCCCGGTTTCAAACATCGTTGGAAGTGCCTGTGGGCAGAGTTCTTGTATGGGCAGCGTGCACTTCACAATGAAGATAAATGACCACTACTCGCTGTTTAGGCTCTCATGTAAAACATGCAAACTACCAAACATTCAGCATTTCCAGAAGAGAGGATATGCAACTTATCTAAAACATGCAGATTGTCCAAAACATAACCAATGCAAATCGGGTCAAATCCAGCAATCTGTTTTGGGTCAAGGAAAGGGCTGATTAAGCCTTTAAACAAATTCCGACATAAGTTTGAAGTGTATGATGCTTTGATTTACAAATTTAACTAAAGTGTTTGTTGCCAGGGGATGGCAAGACTATTGGAGAAATTGTGACTTAGTCCAAAAACATTTTGTTTTAACATCTTTGCAAAGTTGGCAAAAAAACAAACAAGAGGTTTTACCTTTAGTCCTTCAACAAAACTTTGAGCTCCTGTGCATTGTTGATTGCAGTGAAACAAATTTTAACTATTTATGTTTGGGGGAAAAATAGCAAATGCGCAAGTTTTCTAATCACAAATATTGACCCAAATTCAGATGAAGAACTTAGAATTGGATTTGGAGCGAGCACATTCTGAGCTAGACCATCTGAAGCGTGAAATTCGAGGAAAGCAACAGGAGAACTTATCACTGGCACAGGAGATGGGATCTATTACAAAGTCATTGCAAGAGGCGAAGGACAGGGTATTGTATTCGCTTGTTAATTGGAACAATGCTAATGGTAATGAGCAGGAAAGTTAACCTGAGCACATTCTCCCCCATCTTTGCATGGGTTTCGCCCCCACAACCCAAAGATGTGCATGGTAGGTGGATTGACCATGCTAAATTGCCCCTTAATTGGAAAAAATGAATTGGGTACTCTAAATTTATTTAAAAAAAGGAAAGTTAACCTTACTTTCTGGATAATAGTATCATTGCAGTTGCAACTTTTAAGTAGGTTAATGTAAATATCAGTGGCTGTCTGAGGTTTAAATCTGCTCATTAAAGATGCCATATAAATGTTTTTTTGTTAAAATGCCTAGTGCCTAATTTGAGTTAACTTTCAGTGCAGGTGAGACCAGTTTTTTTGCTCTACAGTAGAACTTTGCAGATAGCTGGAGAGGTTGACAATTATTTTTAAACCAGAAAGGATTAGTTGGGAAAACATACCAATTTCCTTGACTTCCAAGTGAGGCCGGTACAATGCTTTATTCCTCAAAGCTGCTTTTTAACATAAATTGAACTGTAGAATTTACAGCAAATGCTGTAAGTGGAACAGTGGTAAGTTAGTAGAAAGCTAGAAATCGATTTGTTTGTGTTTTCATCTTGTGTCTTGATTTACTTTTATGAACCAAATGATTAGGTGTTGGGAATAATCTGGGCAACTTTATGGGATGTTTTACAGGCTGGTCTAGCATTAGTCTACAGTACAGCTAGTCTCTGTGGGACCTGCATGTAATCTAATTATTATGGGGGTCGGTTAACTCAGTTGGCTGGGGGCTGATATCGTGTATGCAGAGCAAGGCCAACAGCGCGGGTTCAATTCCCATACTGGCTGAGGTCATTCATGAAGGCCCCGTTTTCTCAACCTTGCCCCTCCTGCTGAGGTGTGGTGACCCTCAAGCTAAATCAAACGGGAGAGCAACCTATCTGGGACTGTGGCGGCAGTTTTAAATTATGATTACAAAATAGCCCAACACAATCCAAGTTTGGAAGGACAAAATCTTGTAACACTAAATCTAATATTATTGAAACAGTAAATTTTGAAATACATGTCCAATAAGTTAATGTCCTACTATGCACACATTATTGAAATATTGTTGATGTGACTGTGACAGATTAGCCAGATGCATATCCTGGAGACGAAATTGGAGTCTATGAAACAGGAATGTCAGACTTTGCAAGACACACGAGTAAGACTGGAAGCTGATCTGATGGTTTCTCAGGAACAGGTAAATACTCCTTTATAGTCCTCCTTAAAAGCCACCTCTTTTACTGGCATCCAATTTCTGTCTGATAACATTCCTGTGGGACATTTTCCTGTGTTAAAGACAGGGTAAATGCAGAATGTTGTTAATATAATAGTTTGTGTCTGTCTCTCATTGAAACCAGGTTACCGCTATGGATTTTATTTTGTGCTTTTCTGTTTTAAAAAAGTGAGGAAGGTATTCAACATCTTGGATTTTAGCAATCACAAAAATGGGAAAACATTAATGCTCAAATTATAATGAAAGAGTGTTACTAGTTTCTCTTAGAATTCCTGCAGTTCGGAAGGCCATTTGGCCCAGCAGGTCTGCACCGACCCTCTAAATGAGCACCCTACCCAGGCCCACACTCCTGCCCTATCCCTCATGACTCCATCTAACCTTTAGACTCCAAGGGACAATTTATCATGGCCAATCCATCTAACCTGCTTCACTTTGGACTGTGGGAGGAAAACGGAGCACCCGAAGGAAACCCACGCAGTCACCCGAGGTCATAATTGAACCTGGGTCCCTGGCGCTTGTGAGGCAGCAGTGATAACCACTGTGCCGCCCAACAACAAGGAGTATCTTGCACAACAAGCAGTTTATGATTTGAATAACAAATTTACTTTCCATTTTGCTTGTTCTTGGACAGTAGCGTTGACACAGTAAGACCGTAAGATGTAGGAGAAGTAGGCATCCAGCCTGTGAAGTCTGCTCTGTCATTCAATGATATCATGACTGATTTGATATAATAATAGTTCACATCAAGCAAGTTATTGTTCTTCTGGCAACCTGCTCAATTTCTGCAACTACATTCAATATCTGATTTGATGAGCTGTATTTTGGTCTGCAGGTTCGCCATCTCAATCAATTAAGATTCCACATATCCATTTCAATCAACTGAGATTACACAGATGCTGTCAGAGCTGCTGAGTTTATCCAGCATTTTCATTTTTTGTTCCAGATTCCAGCATCCACAGTAATTTGCTTTTAACTAAGATTTGGAGTTTGGTTTTTATTGCAGTTGATTTGGAATTTCCAAACCAACTAGCCAGTGTATCAAAGGAACTTTTTTCAGAAGCAATATTGAGGATTAGAACACAAGAACTTTAGCCCTTGCTGTTACCAGGGAAAAGACATTGTAGTTACATGATACCTGTAATTAGCTTAATAACCAGTTGTTGCTGGATTGAGTTGAGCTTTCTTTGTTGGAATGAGGGAGAATGTTGAGCTGGTAGATCAGTGTTCTTCAAACTTTTTTCCTGGGATCCACTTTTGTCAACTGCCCGACCTTCGCGACCCACGCTGACTGACCGATAGTGGCTGTTGGGCGCTTCTCCCACGATTGGGACCACCGCGGGAATGGCGTGATGATCACTCCGCGACCCTACCGACACCAGCCTGCCGCCCACCTGGGGGTCGTGACCCACAGGTTAAAAAAGCCTGAGCTGGATGATTCTTTTAGATCTTCCATTTTCCATAAACTTAAGCTCAACTCAGTTGCTACTTGTATTTAACTTTGACCAAGTCCATTTACTTGTGTGTCTGCTGATTCACATTGGTTCCTGGTCTGCCATGCTCTTTTTTAAAACTTCCATCCTCAGGTTAAAATTCCTCTATGGCCTTTTCCAACCCTGTCTCTATAACCTGCTCCAGTGCTACTGGAACACAAATTCCCTCTCTAAACCACCTCCTCTTTCTTTAAGACACTCCTTAAAACCTAAGTCTTTAACCAAGCTTTCAATCACTCTGGATTGGGTCAGATGTCTGATTATACTTATATGAGTGCCCTGGGATGTTTTACCCTGTTACAAGTGCCATTTAAATGCAAGTTGTTGTTAAACCCAATACGATTCTCAACACAAATAGAATAAGGCTTTAAAAACTATTCCTTTGTTGTATCTGTCCAATTTAGACACTTTTGAACAATTCACTTATTCAAAGGTTTTACCTGGGTGCCTTTTAATAGCGAGGAGAACAAAGGAAAAACACAAATACAAGTTCAACAATCTTTATTAACAAAGTTAACCCGTAAATTAACCCAAATATAAAGAAACACCCGAGATTCCGTTACACTACCCGTGAATGTGGTCTGCTCCTGACGGACCTCCACAGTGGTCACCTTGGTGTGTCCAAGATGAAAATGTCAGCTCGAAACTATGTTTGGTGGCCTGGCACTGATGCGGACATCGAGTGGGTGGCCCAGCGCTGCGTCCAGTGTCAGGCGCACCAAAGGTTGCCTCCTGCAGCCCCGCTCCACCCGTGGGAATGGCCAGGTCGTCCGTGGTCTCGCCTCCATAAAGACTTTGTGGGCCCCTTTCAAGGGGCAATGTTCTTTGGTGATGCCCACTCAATGTGGATGGAGGTCCTCAGGATACAGGCGATGACGGCCTGGACCAGCATTGGGAAACTCCGGCACATTTTCAGCACCCACGGCATATGCGAGGTGCTGGTATCGAGCACTTACGAGCGCAGATTTTGGGGCATTCATGTCTGCCAATGGGATCCGTCATGTGAGGACTGCCCCATACCACCCAGCTTGGAATGGTTTTGGCCGTGAAAAAAAAAATATTTTCTACAAACAAAACTGACAAATAATAATAGCCCTTGGGTGCGTGCCGAGTGGGATGTCATTTCTTCATCCGAAGGATTTTGAAATCCGTGTGTAATGGGGTTGTGTTTCCTGTGGTGGTGGTTTGTGGCACCATTAAAAATGTTGTTTATAAATCTGTGTTGAATGGGGTTGTGATCCACAGGTGGAGGGAGTGGGATAGGGTATTTCCTGGGACAGGGTTTAGTGCCACCCACAGGAGAAGGGAGTGGGATAGGGTATTTCCTGGGGCAGGGTTCAGTGCCACCCAAAGGAGAAGGGAGTGGGATAGGGTGTTTCCTGGGGCAGGGTTCAGTGCCATCCACAGGAGAAGGGAGTGGGGTAGGGCAAAGAGTTGTTGGCAGCTGGAGTTGCGTGGGTTCGGGTGAAGAGGCACCCTTGGAGTGTTTTCCTGATGTGAGTGGGCACAGAGCTCCACAGCTGGAAGCTGTGCCTTTTGGCATGAAGGAAAAGTCACATATGAATGTGTGGGTGAAAACTCGATTGGAGCAGGAATTGTTGGACACGAAGGGAAAATCACGCATGCATGTGCAGGTGAAGACTCCCTTGTAGTTGAAACTGGTAAGTACGCTTTTATCCTGCAACCAGACTGCTGTTGATTGGAGAGTTATGACACAGTGGAGTGGGTCGAAAAAACTTTGCAATGAGGTAGATGCGTGGAGTGGATGTAGAGAGGAAAAGAAACTATTTGCAATTGCGACTGAGATGTCCTGACACCACCTCAGGAGACCTACGTGGGCGGGCTTTGGCTTCCGGGTACCCACTGTGTCGCCACCACTGGTAGTGGACACCAAGTCAAGCGGTTTTGGGAGTCCCGGTACCAAGGCGCCATGGGGCTAAGGTTTGCTGGCTCCCTGTCTTTTTGGTTGGAGTCCCCTTCTCTGGAGGTCTGTGAATTGGAGCTGGATCCGGCTGGGCATGGGTTGGTCCTCGGAGGCACAGGGTGGGGGCCTGGGGTACATGGTGTGGACTGTGGTCTGGCTCTAGTGGTATGGGGTGAGGGTGCTCAAAGATTCCTTCTAGGGTGACGTGGTGCTGGTGGAAGTTCTGTTGGGAACTAAATGCCTTCATCTGGTTGACATGGTACCATCTGGCTTTCTTGGTTCCATCACTACCTTGTATACAGAGGGGCTGGCCTTATCTAGCACCGAATAGGGTCCAGTGTATTTTGGGACAAAAAAGTAGCGGACTGGAAAGCTCGGAGCATTACAATTTGTCCTACTTCATATCTGGCAGGTTTCAACTTACCATCGAGGTAGGCCTTACTCTGTTGTCTGTTTGCCTTTCTTAACAGCTGTGGCCTGTTGTGCAGCCTGGATATTTTGTAATAGTGTTCTCACGGTGTTCTTGTGTGTGAGTGCCGCAACTTCAGGTCCGTATAGATCCAACCCGAGTAGCGGCTTGATCCCTCACATAGTGTGTCCGATCATTAAAACTTGGGGGTGTATCCGGTGGAACTAGACACAGAGTTTCATACTACCATGCAACCATGAATATGAAGGGCAGGACTGGGCGGCACGGTAGCACAGTGGTTCGCACTGTTGCTTCACAGCGCCAGGGTTCCAGGTTCAATTCCCGGCTTGGGTCACTGTCTGTGCGGAGTATGCATGTTCTTCCCGTGTCCTCATGGGTTTCCGCCGGGTACTCCGGTTTCCTTCCACAAGTCCCTAAAGACGTGCTGTTAGGTGGATTGGACATTCTGAATACCCCCTCGGTGTACCCAAACAGGCACTGGAATGTGGCGACTAGGGGATTTTCACAGTAACTTCATTGCAGTGTTAATGTATGCCTACTTGTGACAATAAAGATTATATATAGGACTTTATTCCAGGAATAGTTCTGCTTATCGGTTTTGCGGATCATGTCATTTAGGTTGCGGTTCATTCTCTTTACAATACCATTTGATTGGGGGTGGTATGCGATGTGGAATTGTTTTATTCCAGATAGTTCCATCTCCCATTACCTGGGCTGTGAAATGAGTGCCCAGATCAGAGTGGATGCTGCGGAGGACCCCACCTAGTGAGTAATAGGATGTCAGCTGTGACTTTGGCTGCGTTAGTGCGAGTTGGAAAAGCCTCCACGCACTTACTAAAGGTGTTTACAGCGACCAGGATGTACTTGTATCCTCCCGTACCGGGCGCTAGGCCAGTTCCCTCAGGGGCTTGCCTTCCTGGTTCTTCCATATAAACACCACATCCTGTTTTCCTCTTCCACATTGAAGATCCATCTATGTAGATTTTCAGAGTATGGTTGGGCCTGTCCATGTTGGTTCCCTTTGTGCCCCACTTTCGTTTTGGCAGAAATGGCCCCTTGGGGTCATTTATTGCTGGAATTTGACATTTGTGAGGCTCCCCTACATGGGTTATGTTGTCTCCCAGGAAGGTGAACGGACTCTGGTATGTTTCACTGCTATGTCCTGGCCCTGGAGCATGTGTCGACTGTGCTATCCTGTTCTGGCTAACCGTCCCATCATTGATCCATCCATTCAGCAGTAGTTGTAAAGTGGTGTGTTCGGTGAGGATAATGAGGGGATTTAGGCTGACTGTATAGTTGGAGCGGAGCACTGCCCAGAAGACTGATAACAGATGTGGCTCGCATACCAAGAAGCTTTGTTCCACCGGGGTCAGTGAGCGGGAAACATAGGCTATTGGGCCGAGTCGCCCATGCTGGTCCTGAAGGCGCATTGCTGCCAGTGTGGTATTCGTGGCCATTACCTCAAGCGCAAATGGGAAATTAGGGTTGGGTACTTGCAGGGCAGGGACTTGCACTAATGATCATTTTAGTTCGGTGACCGCAAGTGAATGTCTCTCGGCCCAGATCCATGGGGTGTTTTTCCGCAGGAGCTCAGAAAGTGGGGGCGGGCAGCTTTGGTGGCAAAACTGTCGATATGGTTTCGGCAGTACCCCACCAAGCCCAGAAGGAAGCGAAGTGAGCTCATGTCCTTCGGTAAGGGGAGACGTGTTACACTTGGCCCGCTTCCTTTCAATCTCATGCTTTTCTGTCACTACCGTACCCAAGTAGGGTAGCTATTTAAATCACTGGCTTTGAAAGCAGACCAGCAGCACGGTTCGATTCCCGTAACAGCCGCCGGAATGTGGCAACTAGGGGCTTTTCACAGTAACTTCATTTGAAGCCTACTTGTGACAATAAGCGATTTTCATTTAATTTCAAGTAGACTTGTCTCATGATTTGGGATTTCTTGGGGTTTATTTTCAATCCTAATGTAGTGAGGAGGTTCAGTAGCTCCTTTAATAATATTAGGTGATCCCCCCATGTCTCCGTTTGTATGAGATCGTCCACATATTGTACCAGACATTCTGGTCTGGAGAAATGTTCCAAGCCTTTGGCTAGTCGCTGGTGGAATATGCAGGGGGAGTTGTGGAAACCCTGGGGTAGACACATCCAGGTGTACTGCAGCCCCTGGATCGTGAAAGCAAATTGATACTGACAGTGGCACTCCAAAGGATTTGATCAGAAGCCGTTGCTAATATCCAGCGCTGTAAAGTACTTGACGTGTGGGGCCTATTGCATCATGGCTTTGGGGCTTGTCGCCACTGTGGTGGCCGTAACACGGTGGTCTGGTTCAGTGCAGTTAATGGTGAGCCTCCAGGACCTGTCCGCTTTTCTTTCCGGTCATATGGGGGAATTGTTGGTGGATCCGACGGGGCACAGGATCCGGGGTTCCTCCCTCTTAGTAACAGCTCAGCTGAACCCAAAAACTGCTGACACATATCAACTCCGGTTAAGATGGCTTTATTTTCCCAAGCTTGGTCCACGCATGTGGGAGAGATCTGGATAAATGCCAATACCACTCTGCCTGACACCTGTACAAACAAACCAATTATACAAGTTTTGCAAAAATCAATAGCCCACCCGAGTTGGACTTGATCCAATCCTTGGAGCTGTCAATTTTATATTGATCACTGGAATTTACTTTAAGCAAAATGATGAAGTGATCAGCTCATGATTTAACCCCATCCTGCCACCTGTTGTTTTCTAGGATACTGTGTCCATTATGAAGTTGTTTTTCTGACATTCCCATCTTACTTGTCGCAGACAGTTCTTGTCCACCTCATTGTTCACCTAGGGGCAGGATGCCAAAGTTGGTTCCTCATTACATCAAGCAGTGTTTAAGACAGGATATTGGGGGGCACTGCTAAGAACTGTTTACTGAGCTGTGTTATTGCTGACCACACTATTTCTGCCTAATCCCTGTTTGTCTGAAAAACACGGGCAAGTTAGCTAGTTTAAATCCCATCATACATTGTGGCCACTGCTTGTGCAAGAGTTTGAATACTTATTACTGCTATGTCCTAAAAATACATGTTTAATGTCTAATAATGATTTCTGGGTTTATTTTCTATGATTAATCTCAATCCTTAATAAACTAATTTATGGAGAACTATTCTAGTGTTATCCAAGCTATTCAGTTTTAAGGGGAATATCTCAGGACCCCCCCCCCCCCCCCCCCCCCCCCCTTCAGTTAGTTGGGACTGGTCTCTCTATCTTGCACAGGCATTTGGTATGGTCTGTTGCATGAGCACTATTGTCTTTCCTTGCTTGGTGTAAGACTTTTACTGCAGCCTGCAGGTCGTTGCATTTTAATTTTAGTTCTTACAGTTGTGTTAGCGCTTTGTCTTTCTTGCTGATGGCACACTGTGCTTTTTGATTGGCCTTATCGTACGGAGCCTGAAACTGGCTCATATGGGGTTGAGACAGTACCTCTCCTCCCTCAGTGCTACGTCGGCTTCTAATTGCTGAATCGCACGGTGGCGCCCACCATGTCCTGTTGTAACTGTGTTATCTGAGTATCTCTCGTTTCATCTGATTAATCTGTTCCTCTTTGTCTTCCTTCGATTTGGATATCTCGGCTTCTCTTATAATTCTGACTATCTCTATCTCACTTCCACGGAGCTGTTCCAGACAACTTGTGATTGCAATCACCTTACCAAGTTTGGGAGCCCTCTAACCGCCCTCCGTATGGGCGCGGCCCCAACAATTTTCTCCTTCCGATCCCTGATCCGATGTCAGGGTGTCACCTCACTGTACTCACTTAGGGCCATTTGCTGTTCAAATATGTGCGTAGGACTTTCTCCCATTCGGCACGACTGGTCATTACTATTTCTCACTTTAGGGTTCGCCACGGGGTATTGGAAACCAATCGGGATAGGGGTCTGGTTTGCAGTAAATCCTCTCCCTGGTTTGCAATAAATTCCCTCCCAGAGAATGTTCCCAATTCTCTCGACTATCCTAATTCCGAGTAGAGTTTGTAAACCTCACGTTTTTAATCGACTTGTAGTGGATTTTGATGCAACTAAGGACACTTGAGTCAACCAAACCAGGTCCACCGGTTTCCTTCTCTAAAGGGCATTAGTGACTAGCATATTTTTTTTTTTTTTTTAACAATGGCTTCATGATGATTAGATTTTTAATGTCGATGCAGCACAATGGTGCAGTGATTAGCACTGTTGCCTCACGGCGCCGAGGACCCGGGTTCAATCCCAGCTCCCTGTCCGTGTGGAGATTGGACATTCTCCCAGTGTCTGCATGGGGGTCTCACTCCCACAACCCAAAGATGTGCAGGCTAGGTGGATTGGCCACGCTAAATTGCTCCTTAATTGGAAAACAAAAATAATTGGGTGTTTAATTCCAGATATTTATTGGATTCAATTTCAACCTGTGGGAGGATTCGAACCCAGGTCCCCAGTGTATTAACTTGGGTCTCTGGATCACCGGTACAGTGACAATAGCAGCCTGTCCTGGTTAGGAAATGAATGATGGCTTTCAAATGAAAAGGATCCAATTGGTATCAGGGAAAGCATTCTTTGTCTCGGTCTGTGCCTCAAAGCTTGGTTTCAATTCTCAATGTTGAACCTCTCCTCGGATGAGGGGAGAAGTAACAAGATCTATTGATAGATTTTTGGTATTAATAAAGAAAGAACTATCATTTATATAGCATCGTCCATGGCCTATGGATATCCCAAAGTACATTTCAGACAATTAAATGTAGAGTAAAAAAAATGATTGTTAATTAGACAATGATCATGTGATGTAAGTAAGCATGACATTCGATCAGATGACCAAAGGACTCTGAAGGAACAGGTCACAGAACAGTCTGTGTAAAGG
This sequence comes from Scyliorhinus torazame, assembly GCF_047496885.1. Lineage (NCBI taxonomy): Eukaryota > Metazoa > Chordata > Chondrichthyes > Carcharhiniformes > Scyliorhinidae > Scyliorhinus > Scyliorhinus torazame. The sequence continues at coordinate 248,837,686 of NC_092707.1, forward strand.
TAGTAATATTTCTTACCATACAGTCTTGGCTGTAAAGAATTGTAAGTACATAGGCTGTATTAATTTTTTCTAGAACTATGTCCAAGTAGCTTAAGAAGAACCTCATTCATCCCAAAATCAATATGGAGGATAGGACAATGACCCAAACCATTAAACACTTATGAAATGTAGTCACTGTTGTCATGTGGAAAACATGGAGCCAATTTGACAAGATTGCACGAACAGCAAAGTAGTAATAACGTCATCTATTTTTAGCGTGTTGTTGGTAGGAGATAAATATTGTCAGGACACCTGGGAGAATTCCTTTGGTCTGCTTCAATATAGTGCTCGTCTGGTCTTTTGTGTCCATCAAGGCAGCAGATGAGGTCTCAGTTTTACATCTTTATTGAAAAATGGCACCTCTAACAGTGCACTCCTTCAGGACTGGGATTATCAGCCTAGGTTATGGTTACAAGTCTCTAGATATTGTGTGCAGGGGACATGATGGGAAATACTTTGTACTAAATTGTTCCAAATAGAACGTTCTTCTTTCAAGGTTTATAACCAGGAAGCAAATTTCATGAAGTGATAGTGGCAATTGATTACTGTAACAAAATATTCAATACTCCTTAATTTCCCATGCCCTGAAGAATAGCAACATTGAGAGCTGATATTGTCATGAAGTTCCAAAAATTGCAAATTGTGTATCATTAGATTAAAATTTCAGTTTGCCATACCACTTGTTGCAGTTTGGATCTGAGATCCACAGCAATTTACGTGTGGCAAACTAAAGAGAGCTTCTGATCTCATAGAATGGCAAAACAGTGTTGCAAGTCCACAGATTTTAGGCCAAACTACAAGTTGTTTTTGTGAGAAAGAAATATGCACAGCAACAAAAACAATAAATTATGGTGTTGCTTCAGTGTCACTGGTGCATTTAATCTGCTTTTGAATCTAACATAAAACGCATCAAGAGTCCTTGATGAACTTAAAACATGGGCTCGATGGTGTCAGCTCAATGGGTAGCTCTCGCCTCCGTCATAGATACATAGAAGATAGGAGCAGGAGGCCTTTTGGCCCTTCGAGCCTGCTCCGTCATTTATCACGAACATGGCTGATCATCCAACTCAATAGCCTAATCTTGCTTTCTCCCCAAGTGCTATATCTAGCCGCCTCTTGAATATATTAAATGTTTTAGCATCAAGTACTTCCTGTGGTAATGAATTCCAGACTCACCATTCTTTGGGTGAAGAAATGTCTACTCATCTCTGTCAGAAATGGTTTACCCTGAATCCTCAGACTGTGACCCCTGGTGCTGGACACCTACCATTGGGAACATCTTCCCTGCATCTACCCTGTCTAGTCCTGTTAGAATTTTATACGTCTCTATGAGATTCCCTCCTCAGTCTTCTGAACTCCAGTGAGAACAATTCTAACCTGGTCAATCGCTCCTCATATGACAGTCCCGCCATCCCTGGAATCAGTCTGGTAAACCTTCGCTCCACTCCCTCGAGAGCAAGAACCTCAGAAAAGGAGACCAAAATTGCATATCATATTCTAGGTGTGGCCTCACCAAGGCCCTGTATAATTGCAGCAACACATCCCTGCTTCTGTACTCAAAACCTCTCACAATGAAGGCCAACATCCCATTAGCCTTTACCGCCTGCTGTACCTGCATCGTTGCCTTCAGTGACTGGTGCACAAGGATACCCAGGTCCCGCTGCACACTCCCCTCTCCCAATTTACAACCATTCAGGTAGTAATCTGCCTTCCTGCTTTTCCGTCCAAAGTGAATAACCTCACACTTATCCAAATTATACTGCATCTGCCATTGATTTACCCACTCGTCCAACCTGTCCAGATCATGCTGTAGGATCTCTGCATCGTCACAGTTCACCCTCCCACCCAACTTGGGATCATCTGCAAACTTTGAGATGTTACATTTTGTTCCCTCATCCAAATTATTTATATTGTGAATTGCTGGGGTCCCAGCACGGATCCCTGTGGTACCCCACTAGTTACTGCCTGCCAATTTGAAAAGGACCCATTAATTCCTACTCTTTGTTTCCTCTCTGCCAACCAGTTTTCTATCCACCTCAAAACACTTTTCCCCAATCCCATGTGCTTTAACTTTGCACAATAATCTCTTATGCTCAACTTTGTCAAACACCTTCTGAAAGTCCAAATATACCACATCGACTGGCTCTCCCTTGTCAACTGTACTGGTTACATCTTCAAAGAATTCCAACAGATTTGTCAAGCATGATTTCCCCTTCATAAATCCATGCTGACCCTGACTGATCCTGCCACTGCTTTCTAAATTTTCTGCTATGAAGTCCTTGACAATGGATTCAAGAATTTTCCCCACTACCGATGTTATGCTTACTGGTCTATATTTACCTGCTTTCTCTCTACTTTCCCTTTTTGAATATTAGGGTGACATTAGCTACCCTCCAATCTGCAGGGACAGTTCCAGAGTCTATAGAATCCCAGAAGATGCCCACCAATGCATCCACTATTTCCAGAGCCACTTCCTTAAGCACTCTGGGATGCAGATTCTCAGGCCCTGGGGATTTATCCGCCTTCAATCCCATCAATTTTCCGAGCACCATATCTCTACTAATATTGATCTCCCTCAGTTTTTCCCTCTCACTAAATCTTTCATTCTCCAACGTTTCTGGTATCTGATTTGTGTCCTGTTTTGTGAAGACAGAACCAAAGTATGTATTTAATTGCTCAGCCATTTCTTTGTCCGTTATTATACATTCCCCTGTTTCTGTCTGTAGGGGGCCTACATTTGTCTTTACCAATCTCTTTCTCTTCACATATCTATAGAAACTTTTAGTGTCAGTCTTTATGTTCCCTGCAAGCTTACTTTTGTACTGTACTTTCCCCATCTTAATCAATGCCTTTGTCCTTCTTAGCTGAATTCTAAACTGCTCCCAATCCTCAGACCTATTATTTTTCTTGGTCAATCTGTACGCTTCTTCCTTGGATCGGATACTATTTCTAATTTCCTTTGTAAGCCATGGATTGGCCCTTTTACCCCCTTTGCTTTTGTGCCAGACAGGAATGAACAGTTGCTACAGTTCCCCCATGTGTTCCTTGAGTGTTTGCCATTGCCTATCCACTGTCAACCCATTAAGTAACTCCCCAATCTATCAAGGCCAACTCACGCCTCATATCTTCGTAGTTCCCTTTATTAAGATTCAGCACCCTAGTTTCCGAATCAACTACTTCACACTCCATTTTGATAAAAAAATCCATCAAGTTATGGTCGCTCATCCCCAAGGGGTCTGGCACAGCCAGATTGGCAATGATTCCCTTCTCATTACACAGTACCCAGTCTAAGATGGCCTGCTCTCTAGTTGGTTCCTCCACATATTGGTCAAGAAAACCATCCCATATACACTCCAGGAATTCCTCCTCTACGGCAATAATGTGGCTAATTTAAATCACCCATGATCACCGATATTGCCTTATTACATGCAACTCTAATTTCGTGTTTGCCATTCCCAGTATCACCACTACAGTTTGGGTTCTATATAAATGGCACCCACTAATGTTTTTTGCCCAACTCTACCCATATAGACTCCACATTCTCAGAGCTAATATCCTTTCTCACTATTGTGTTAATTTCCTCTTTAACCAGCAGTGCCATGCCACCACCTTTTCTTTTATGCCTGTCCTTCCTAAATACTGAATACCCTGGGACATTCAGTTCCCACCCCTGGTCACCCTGCAGCCATGTCTCCGTAATCCCAATTATATCGTACCCATTTATATCTATCTGCGCGATTAGTTCATCCACTTTATTGCGAATGCTCCATGCATTAAGGCACAGAGCCTTTAAGTTTGTCTTTTTCACATTGTTTGTCTTGCTCCCAATATTTTTCTCTTTTGCCCTGTTTGAATTTTGCCCTTGGTTTCTCCACCTATCACTTTTTACCTTTTGTTTTTGTCCTTGCTCCCTCGTTCTCGGAGTCCTTGCATAGGTTCCCACCCCCCTGGCATATTGGTTTAAACCCTCCCCAACCGCTCTAGCAAATAGCCCCCCTAGGACATCAGTCCCAGTCCTGCCCAGGTGTAACCGGTCCAGTTTGTACATGTCCCACCTCCCCCAGAACCAGTCCCAATGCCCCAGGAATCTGAAACCCTCCCCTTGACACCATCTCTTCAGCCATGTATTCATCCTGTCATTTTTACTCTGATTAGCATGTGGCACCGGTAGTAATCCTGAGATCACTACCTTTGAGGTCCGATTTCTTAACTTCCTTCCTATCTCCCTGTATTCTGCTTTTAGGACCTCACCCCCCCCTTTTGTTTTTAAACCTAAGTTTGCACCGATGTGTACCACGACCACTGGCTGTTCACCCTCCCCCTCCAGAATATCCTGTACTCGCTCCGAGACATCCTTGACTCTAGCAACAGGGGGGCAACATACCATCCTGGAGTCTCATTTGCGGCCACAGAAACGCCTATTTCCCTTATAATGGAGTCCCCTGTAACTGGCACACTTAGTACCCCTCCCCTCTGCAGCAGAACCAACAAAACATTGTAGGTTCAAGTCCCACTTTAGATGAGCAGATAATCTAAGATCACAGATTGGTGCCAGTAGTCATGAAATCCGGTACTCTACAGAGGTGGAGTGAGAACAGACATCTGGGGCGAAATTCTCCCGAAACGGCACGATGTCCGCCGACTGGCGCCCAAAACGGCGCCAATCAGACGGGCATTGCGCCGCCCCAAAGGTGCGGAATGCTCCGCATCTTTGGGGGCCGAGCCCCAACCTTAAGGGGCTAGGCCGGCGCCGGACGAATTTCCGCCCCACCAGCTGGCGGAAAAGGCCTTTGTTGCCCTGCCAGCTGGCACGGAAATGACATCTCCGGGCGGCGCATGCACGGGAGCGTTAGCGGGCGCTGGCAGTTTCCCAGGCATGTGCAGTGGAGGGAGTCTCTTCCGCCTCCGCCATGGTGGAGACCGTGGCGGAGGCGGAAGGGAAAGAGTGCCCCCACGGCACAGGCCGATCGGTGGGCCCCGATCGCGGGCCAGGCCACCGTGGGGGCACCCCCCGGGGTCAGATCGCCCCGGGGTCAGATCGCCCCGCGGCCCCCCCCCCCCCCAGGACCCCGGAGCCCGCCCGCACCGCCTTGTCCCGCCGTTCAAAAGGTGGTTTAATCCATACCGGCGGGACAGGCAATTTATCGGCGGGACTTCGGCCCATCCAGGCCGGAGAATCCAGCAGGGGGGGGGCCGCCAACTGGCGCGGCCCGATTCCTGCCCCCGGCGAATATCCGGTACCGGAGACTTCGGCAACCGGCGGGGGCGGGATTCACGGCAGCCCCTGGCGATTCTCCAACCCGGCGGGGGGGCGGGATTCGCGGCGGCCAACGGCGATTCTCCAACCCGGCGGGGGGTCGGAGAATGACGCCCCTGACCTTTCTGATGAACATAAAACATCCCATGGTTCTGTGTCAATAAAGGGCAAGGTCGTTCTAGAGTGTGCTGGCAAACGTTTAGCATTCGAACAATATTCCGAAAATACGGTTATTTATCTTATTGCTATTGTGGGACTTTCTGCACAAATTGACTGTTGTGTTTCCTGCATACCATCAATTAAGTACTTTAAAATAAATCGGTGTTCCTCCAGTTCTGGCACCTTGGCTACCCTGGATTGCTTTTGTTGGCTAGACCCTAACTCAGGCATTCTCTCCCTAGTTCTCGCTGCCGGTCTACATCTTTGACTAAAGTTTTGGTCAGCTGTTCTAATATCTTGTGGCTCAGGCAACCTTTTGTCTGATAACACTCTTATAAAGTGCCTTCTGGATGTTATATAAATACAGATTGCTATCCTACCAGAATAATGCAAACAAATATGACTTATATAATTTTGTTCACAAAAGTATGAATGGGTCTATTAAAAGCACAATTTAATAAAGATGCAAGTGGTAGTTTCGGAGCCCACACATCAAATCCTCTGGGTTCTCCCCTGCTCCAGTAACCAGCACAGGGCTAAATCGCTGGCTTTTAAAGCAGACCAAGGCAGGCCAGCAGCACGGTTCAATTCCCGTACCAGCCTCCCCGAACAGGCGTCGGAAAGTGGCGACTAGGGGCTTTTCACAGTAACTTCATTTGAAGCCTACTTGTGACAATAAGCGATTTCACATTTTCAGCACTGTGTTGGCTTTTTCATCCCCAGTTGTTGGAGGCCAACACCAAACTGGCGCTCTCCCAGTCTCAACACCTGCAGGAAGTACAACAGTTAAAGGAGCAGGTTTGCAATGCTGTGCCCAAAAATCAGTTGGCACAATTGCAGCTGAAACTAACGGAGGAACAGCAGAAAGTGCAGCACCTCCAAGAACAGCTCAACACTCAGAATCAGGAAGCCAACAAGTTGATGTGTGAACAGCAGGTAAAGCATAAGTTCTGGAACACTAAGTTTTTGGGATCCAATTTGGACCTTGGTTTGCCTCTCCTTAAAAGGTCATCTCCATTAAGTTTAAGTTTGAACTGTTTTTCATGCTTGGGCAGTGAGGAGTTCTGGATTATACAGGGGGTCTAAATGTTACTTCTTGTATCCAAAGCTTTGCTGGTCGTAGTCTAACCAACGGCAACTTGTATTTACAGTTCCGTTAATGTAGCAACATAAGAGGGTATTAGGGGAGATAACTCTTTGACCAGGCTGGTGATTTTCAGGAGCTTCTTAAAGGAGTGAGGGATTTAGGGAAGGAATCCCAAAGCTTCAAGCCTTGGCAGCTGAACGCACAGTAATGACTGACGTAAACTGGCCAATGGAATGAATGGCAGTTCTGGAACAGCATCAAAGGAATGAGAAGAATTCCAAACCACATTCTGTTTGCAGAGGCTGGAATTAGAATTATCCTCAGAGCTGTCTAGGGTCCAACAACGTGCACTTATCTAGTGCCTTTAATGTAGTTAGATATTCCAAGGCACTTCACAGCAGTGTAACTGGACAACATCCAACACTAAGTCAAATAAACAGAAATTAGAAGGTGTTATCAAAAGCTAAGATAAAGAACCAGGTTTTAAGAAGTGTCTTTAAAGAGGAACGTTAAGAGGTTTTGGGAGGGAATTATCAAGCCTAGATATCTGACAGCATAACTATCAGTGGTTGCGTGAGGAAAGCAAAGATGCACAAAGCATGGACAGAATTGGAGGATGGTAGCACTGCATCAGGTTACAGAGATAGGGAGAAGGGCCATGGAGGGATTTTAATGTGCAGATGAAACAATTGAGACACCCAGTGGACCAGGAAGGAGCCAGAGCAGATCAGCAACATAGCAGGGTTGATGGGCGAGTAGGACCTGGTACAAATTCACACATTACCCCCGTGCTCGCTGAACTACATTGACTCCCAGGTCAACAATGCTTCAAATTTAAAATTCTCACCCTGGTGTTTAAATTCCTCCATTGCCACGCCCTTCCTCATCTCTGTACATTTCCAACCCGACAACCCTGTGATCTCTGCACTTATCCATTTCTGCTCTCCTATGAACCCTCATCTTCCTTCTCCTGATCAATTCAGCTGTCTGTGCCACAACCTTGAAATTCCTTCCCCAAGCCTTTCTGCCTCCTTAAAACCCACCTTCTATTTGTCCCAGTATCTGTGGCTCAATTCCACATTTTTGTCTGATAAAAATGTTAAAGGCAACATAAATGGAAGTTTTTGTAACTCATTTGTTGTTGTGCCGATGGCACAGTCTGAGGAGTAAATTCCCCACTTGCTTTGCTGTGAGGAAGGATGCTTTGTAATACAAAGTAACGTTTCCTGCTGTGCGAAGATCTGACTCTCAAGGTTATCTGTCAACCAATTCCATCACTGCCCGTTGGACAACTTTTTGCTGTTTCAGTTAGGCTGTGTGGAAATTAAGCCAAGAACTGGCATTATCTCATGTGTACGAAGTAGCCCTTCCTCAATTAGAATGGTGTGAAGGATGAAGGACTTCAATGATGTGGAGAGATCAGAGAAAGTTAAAGGAGATTTGATAAGGGTTCCAGAATTATGAAGGCTTTTGATAATGGGGAGAAACTGTTTCCAATAGCAAGGTTGTTAACCAAAAGCAAAGATTTAAGATAATGGTCAATAGAGGGAAGATATGTTCCTTTCGTTGTTGCAGCAATCTGGAATGCACATCCTGAAATTGGGTTGGAAGCTGATTCAATTATTTTCAAAGAGAATTGGATATATTTTCAAAAACTAATTGGAGACCTCTTTCAAAAAGCTAGCAGACACGGGGGGTCAAATGGCCTTCTCATGCGCTGTATGATTCTAAAAATGTCAATATTCAACTGCATTTCCTACATTGATTTCCAGAGTTATAGTAAAGGTTTTGAAAACGTCCCCATTTAAAAAAAAAATCATTTTTTCCAATTAAGGGGCAATTTAGCGTGGCCTATCCACCTACCCTGCATATCTTTTGGGTTGTGGGGGCGAAACCCACGCAAACACGGAGAATGTGCAAACTCCACACGGACAGTTACCCAGAGCCAGGATCGAACTTGGGACCTGGGCGCTATGAGGCAGCAGTGCTAACCACTGCGCCACCGTGCTGGTCAAAAAAGTACCCGTTTTGACTGAGAAATAACTTCTATTTTAGGAGGAATACAAGAGACTTCTAAAGCGAATGGAGGAAAGGATGGAGGAGGTTGAACAGAAACTGAAAAGTGTACGAATTATGCTTCAAGATAAGATGAACCAGCTCAAAGAACAGGTAAGTAATTGCAGTGCTCAGGGTTAACGTAAAACAATGTCATGGCAGTCAAACCACGATTGTGGATTTTTGTTATTCATTCAAGGGATGTAGGCATTTCTGGCTGGGCCAGCATTCATTACCGATCCCTAATTGCCCTTGAGAAGGTGATGGTGAGTTGACATCTTGAACTGCTACAGTCCCTATGATGTAGGCACACCCACAGTGCTGTTAGGGAGGGATCTCTAGAGATGTGAACAGAAATGGACTAAGATAAGCATTTTATTTCATTGTGTATCAGACTTGCACAATTCCATTAATTCTAAATGCAGCATTTACAGGCTCAAATAAGCTTATTCACCTTATGTCACTGTTCTTGGCATAGCTTTAAAAATAATTTTTTCATTTTTGAGGTAGGGAGTCGCAATTCTTTGGGTGTTTCCCCATTTGGGTAGACATTATCCTCAAAACTATTGTAATGACTCTGCTGTAGTAAACTCTGGTATTTATTTGGAAGGCTTATGGATTGTAATTGCGATAAGTGCACTATTCATTAAGGATTGTGACCTCCATTGACTGCTTGTTTGGAAATTAATAATTTTTAAAAACGCATCAGTTATCTAATTCCTTTGAACTGAACCCTCCCAGCTCGATAACCTCCTTCAGTCCAAAACCTTCATCTCTGGGCTTCCCCAATTCTGGCCTTTTGCACATCCCAGAATTTTATTGCTCCACTTTGGCAATTATGCTGCCAGGGGTCTAACGCCTGGAATTTCTCCTCCTTTAAAACCTACCATTTTAATAATTATGCTTTTGGTTACTTGCCCTAAAATCAACCTTGGTCCATATAGCTCCTGTGAAGTACCTTCAGATGTTTGATGATGTTAAAGGTGATGTATAAATGCAAGTATTGATTATAAGAGGCTAATATGTCTTTTTTTTCCTACAGTTTACCAAGAATGCCAAGTCTGACCTGATGGTGAAGGAATTGTATGTGGAGAATGCCCAGTTAATGAAAGCATTGCAGATTACAGAGCAGCGGCAGAAGGGGGCTGAGAGAAAGAACTTCTTGCTGGATGAGAAAATTGCAGCTTTAAACAGAGTGTTAAGAAAAATTGCTCCCACCTCTCTCTCCTGATCTGGGTTTTCATGTAGCAACTATAATGATTTAGCAATAAGGATTTTGCTAATGTTCCCAATGCAGAACCTGAATAGGTTCGTGTGTATAATGATACATATTCTTGTTGAGCTACTTAGATTCAATGTTAATTTTTTTCAGTTCCTAAATTTGTCCTGGGCTACATCGTGTAGGAGGTCTTTTGTAATTTTTTGCTAAAATCATTATACAATGTAAAAAATGTAGTTTTGATATGACAACTGTGTATATATAAATGTTCAATTATTTGAAGATGAGATCATTTGTAAATGCTGCTGACCCTGCTGTGCAGAAACCAAAGTTTTATTTAACTGACGTTGATACTATTTTGATAAACCTTTTTATAAAATCTAAACATATTATGCACAGATTAAATATATTGATTTGAATTAAAATGTATTGTTTATTTCAACTTTCACTCCCCTGCTCTATGAATGCAGGTTTGATCAGATGAAATGTCCTAGCTCTTTACATAATCTCACTTCAGGTTATATATAGATCAGTGCATGCATCCAGCACGGGAGTTGCATGCTTCCACAGCACGATTTTGCTTTGCAGCTTTTGTAAAATGTGCAGAATTCCCTTAATTATCAGTTATTACAATTACATATGAAGATCCAACTGGTCTGTGAAGCAGAAATTAAACTGCAAATCACTGTTCAGCAGTTTCTTATTCTAATACTTGATTTGTTGCACGGTTGTGTTCGTTCTCTGAGCACTCCTAAAAACAGAAGCCAGGTGAAGACTTCCATGAAAGTTAATGTTTCTAATTGAAGAAGAATCCATGTGAATTAAACTAGCAGCCATGGAATTATACAACTTGCTGTCTAGTTAGCAGAGCTGATCTTCACAGCCAAGTCATATTTTAGCATTAAGTCTACAAGATATAGACAAGGCATCAGATTAAGCAAGAAAAGTAACCTACAGAAAACAACTGGCATTCTTCAAGACAGTACGTGTTCTAAGACTCCTTGACGAATTAACTGTTCACATTTCCACCTGGGCATAAAATGCTGAAAGAAAACAAAAGGGCTAAGATTAATGATTTGAGAAGTATTTACTTCTGGTGTGGAAAAAAGGACAGAGTGAGCTAAATTCTTAGATTTTCTCAGGGAAGAATATAGTGGTTCTTATCTAGCGTGCAGTAAATATAAACGGTAATAGTCTACCTTTAATTCAGCCACACCTTCTGGTGATTGTTGCCAAACAGGAACACCAAAAATAGTGAAACTAGGTTTCAAACAGAGTGGACATGCATGCAGTCTGCAGGGCTTCCAGAGCTGGAAGGTGAGTGGCAGCCTGATTTTGGTGGATATTGGGATCTGGGGCCGTATTTAGTAGCAGCAGCCAACTTGGGACTACCTACCCTAATAAGGCCATCAGCTTGCCGTAAGAGTGAGCGTCACAGGCGGCTGGAGCAACAGAATTAATAACCATGCACTCTGTCAGCTGTAGTGTCTGGGGCCACAGCAGGCAAGGGGCGGTTGGTGAGGCGAGATAGTCTGTTGCTGCGGGGGGGGGGGGGGGGGGGGGGGGGCGCCTGTCAGGTTTTAACTGGTATGTTCGCCACACAGCAGAGCCCCTCCGGTGAAACTGGCCACTTCAGTGACTCAATTAGGTTCTGGCTGAGCAGGCCGTCTGCCACCTTTCCCATTGGTGCAATAATGGTATGGTAATAAGATGGCATGGTGACAGGAAGGCAACTGGCAAGTCACCCACTGCCTTCCCACACCATTTTGACAGCCTGCCTGTCCCCAGTGTCTCAAAATTCAGTCCCAAGAATCAGGAGAATCGACATATATAGGACCTCTAGTGGTAAAAATTGTGTTTTTGGAATGTCCAAAAAGATCCTAATTGTGAGAGTCATTATAGTGGAACGAATGTGTAAATTTTACAATTATAGGAGTTGCTAGAATGGCAGAAGCTAGAAGTGAAAATTCTCAGCGGTGCAGTGGAGAACGTGTTTTTTAATATAAATTTAGAGTACCCAATTCATTTTTTCCAATTAAGGGGCAATTTATCGAGGCCAATCCACCTACTCTGCACATCTTTGGGTTGTGGGGGCGAAACCCACACGAACACGGGGAGAATGTGCAAACACCACACAGACAGTGACCCAGAGCCAGGGACGAATCTGGGACCTTGGCGCCGTGAGGCAGCAGTGCTAACCCACTGCAGTGGAGAATGTTAATGTTGAAACGGAGGAGGAAGAGCTTTACTGATCAGAATACTGGGTGCCAGAAAGAAAAATACTTGCCATTCCTTACACTGATGGGGACTTGACGATCAGATAAAGGCGATACATTTTAAGCAGAGGTAGATAATGGAAGTAGCTTTCAAACATCTAATCTTATATATCTTGGAGCATTTGTCTCAAATACTTTTTGAATATTCATGGACCTTCCTATCCAAAAACTAGCTGCGGTGAAAGGATAGAAAGAATTTTCAGAGCAAGATTGACTGAAAGCAGTGTCAAGTGTTACCTGACTGTTTTTCTTCAGGAGTACTGTAGTACCATCATCAATTTCATATTCACCGTAATCTTTCAAACACCTTACCTAGAGGTGGGAAGGAAAAGCCACAAAATTCATCTTGACAATTTGCATTTATATATGTCCTTTAACACTGTCAAAAGGTAATTACCTCACAACTTCACAGAAGCAACTACCAAAGCAGAAATCAAAATCAAACCACATAAGGAGACATTCGAACCAAAACCTTGCGTTGAAGAGATAGTTTGTAAAGAGCAAGTCTTAAAGAAGAAAGAGGCAAAGAAGCATATGGTGAGATTTCCTGATGCCACATCTGCCATCAGTGGGGTGAAGGAAATCGGGGAGGTGGAAGAGGTCAGAATTCCCAGAGGACTGAACAGGGTTACAGAGATAGGGAGGACACAGAAGGATTTGAATAGTGATGCGGGGCTAGGCCATTGTAGGACCTCAAGCACAGTAGTAATGGATGAACATCAAGTGATCTGTAGGTTTTCTTGTTCCTTGCTATTGATGTAATCTTGTTAAAAAGAAAACTAAATGCATCCATTAATGACTGCCTAAAATCATTCCCCACTCTATGTTTAATGGGGATAAACTGTATAATGATGACATATTTTGGCATTGCACAGTACACTAGTTCATCAATCTTGGCTATGCCAGAGTAAGGAGACACTTGGCATAAGCCTGGCAGCATGCATCGAGGGGAGTATAAATAACAGATTAGCTCGAGCAAAGACCCAGATTAAGTCACCTATCAACTGATCCACATACATTTATGTAACATTTGGAAACCTCAGGAGCAGATGGAAGTTAATATCACATGGTTCAGCTGTAAAGTTTGAAGCATCATATAAAAGGGTATATTTAGATTATCTTAAATATTAAGGATGTGATAGGAATCCCACCTCTTTGGATTGAAACAGTACAGAAGAGACAATGGAGCTAAGAAAATAGTTTTTTTTTGTCCCAGTTGTCACTTTCAGAATCACGTTCAAAGTGACAAAATTGTAAAAGCGATACTATTTCAGTTCTTCATACGCAGATTACTTTGAACCTGTGATTAACCAGTTCACTGGACAACAGATATTCATTTCTAATATCCAAAGTAAGATTATCTATCAAGTACACTTCTGCAGGCACAATGATCAAATATGGAAACGATGTTTCCTCTTGTGGCTGAGTCCAAATCTAGGAGGCACAGTTTTAAAATTAGGGGGTCACCCTTTTAGAACAGAGATTAGATTTTTTTTCCTGAGGGTTTTGCGACTCTGGAACTCTGCCTTGGAAGGTAGTGGAGGTGGGGATCATTGAATATAGATGGATTCCTTTCACTTACAAGAAACCATAGTTATTGGGGTAGATGGGAATGTGGAATTCAAAACACAAACAGATCAGCCATGATATTATTAAATGGCAGAGCAGTCTGGAGGGGCCTATGGCCTACGTCTGCTCCTATTTTGCATGTTCATAAAAATCCACGGTTGACCTGGTCATGAAACGCAAGTTGCAACTTACTTCAATAAATAGACTCTTTGGCGGTTTCATATCTTGAGTTATGTCCAGCCCTCCTTCACCTCCAATGGATCTCATGTATGTGGCAAGTGACTTTTTGTACTGGTTGAACCATTCAGTCTGCCGTAAAAAAATAATCAAAACTATTGCAAAGGAAGTCCTGCAAATGAATGATAACAGGAAAACCACACAGCAAAGTGAATCCTTTGCTTTGGGAATCCTCACAAACTATTTGAACATTTTACTTGTTTAAAAAAAAAAGTTTTGTTTTGTGCCCCTAACTTTTACTGATGGTCATGTAATTAATTCTCAAGCTTGGATTGTCAGTGCCAAGGGCAGGGTATATGCCTGGACCCAATTGCCTTCAAGTTGCTTTTTTTGTGTAATGGTTTGAATAGCTTGCTCGGTCACCTCAGAGGCAGTTAAGGGTTAATCACACTGCGTGGGGCTGAAGTCACTTATCGGCTAAGGACATTGGGTTACCATCCCTATAGGAAGCACATTAGTCAAGCAATTGGGGTTCACAAGAACTTCATAACTCCATGGTCACTCACAGGAATTCATGTTCTCTGGATTACATTCCACTATAGTCTTTAATGTAGAACTATTAAAACTGAACAGTAACAGGAATTTATATAGCACCTTAAGATGTCCCCATGTACTTCACAGGAGCAATTAACAAAGTTTGACACAGTGCCAGTAAGGAGATATCAAAGAGTTATGATGCGCATCAGGTGAATTCTGCAAGCAATAGTTTGAGAGAGGAAGTGAAGAGGAAAGCAAGGCTGGCAAGAGTGTAGGAGAATAGAATGGTAGTCAACATAAAAAGGGAACCCAAAAACTTTCTACCAACATCTAAATGGCAAGTGGGTAGCAAGAAATGGAATGGGTCCTATTACGGCAAAGAAGATTTAAGGAGTTTATGGGAGGCACAGTGGTTAGAATCATAGAATTTACAGTGCAGAAGGAAGCCATTCGGCCCATCGAGTCTGCACCAGCCCTTGGAAAGAGCACCCTACTTAAGCCCACGCCTCCACCCTATCCCTGTAACCCAATAACCCCACCTAACCAAACCTTTTTTTGGACACTAAGGGGCAATTTATCATGGCCAATCCACCTAACCTGCACATCTTTGGACTGCGGGAGGAAACCAGAGCACCCGGAGGAAATCCGTGCAGACTCCACACAGGCAGTGACCCAAGCTGGGAATCGAACCAGGGACCCTGGAGCTGCGAAACAGCTGCGCTAACCACTGTGCTACCGGGCTAACACTGCTGCCTCATAGCACTAGGGACCTGGGTTCGATTCCGACCTTGGGTAACTGTCTGGTGTAGAGTTTGCAAGTTGTCACTGTGTGTGCGTGGGTTTCCTCCAGGTGCTCCGGTTTCTCCCACAGTCCAAAGAGTGCAGGTTGGGTGGATCGGCCATGATAAATTGCCCGTTAATGTCAAACGGTTAGGTGGGGTTGAAAGGTTGCGGGAGAGTGGGCCTCAGTAGGGTGCTGTTTCAGAGGGTTGGTGCAGACTCGATGGGCCGAATGGCCTCGTTCTACACTGTAGAGATTCTATGATATATACTTAAAGAGGCATAGGCAAGGCTGGTATACTTAATGGGTACTTTATATTGGTGTTTATCGAGGAAGAGGAATCTGATAAATCATTAATTGACGTGAAAATAGCAAGGTAATGGAAGGGGTGAAAATGGAGACAGGAGGCAACAGATAGGCTGGCTATGCTTAGAGTAGATAGGTAACCTAGGTTGGACAGTTTGCATCTCTAGTTGCTACAGGAGGTGTAAAGGAATGGGACATACTGGATTGCGCCATTGAGAGTGCATAGTCTGGGGGGGGGTTATTGTTTGTAAGGGAAAAAAATTGTGTTAAAAAACTTTAATGAGAGTGCACAGTCTTGATGGGCCGAATGCCTTCTTTCTGTGCTGTAGAGGATTCTATGATATTAGGACAAGTGATTAAAAACTTGATTCAAAGTTTTAAGGAGTGTATTAATGGAGACACAGGAGGTTGAGATGCGGAAAGATTAATGGAGGGAATTGCAGAGCTTTGGGTTTAAGCAGCTTAATCATAAAATGAAATATATTGGTGATAAACAAAAGACCAGAATTGGAGGAATGGGATGTTCTTGAAGGGTTGTACAGCTCAAGGTTTTTTTTTCAGAGATATGGAGGGATTTGAAAACAATGTTGAGAATTTTAAAGCCACGGTGTTGGTGGACTGGGAGCCAATGTATGTCAGAGAGCACAGGGGTGATGGGTGAATGGGACTTGGGTGTGAGTTTGGATACAGGCTACACCAAAAGAACCTTGGAGGACAGGGTTGGGTGGGCTAAAAGGCTTTTCCTCATTCACAGTTTAGATGCTTGAAATTCAGTTTTAAAGTAGCTGTACCTCCTCAGCAGCAAAATGGAACCGAATTCCTGATGGTAGAACACTTCCATATTCCCACCTCAGTGATCGAATTCGCAATAAACGGTCATATCTGTTGAGGAAAAAAGCAAGTTAATATTTTTTTTTAGCTCAATCCCTTCTGCTCCAGGTTTTTCTCATTTACTTTTTATAAAAATAAAAGTATTTATTCATGGGACATGGGTGTTGCTGACAAGGCCAGCATTTATATTTATTGCTCATCCCAGATTATCTGGGGGGGGCTTTATACTCACAGTGGTATGGGAGTTCCAGGATTTTGACCCAGCAACAGTGATATAGTCTCAAGTGATAAAGTCTGTGCCACCGTGCAGTGTCACCAGTGTTGGACCCAGTTAAATTGCTGGTCAATGGCAACTTCCTGGATATTGATGATAGGGGAAATTTAACAACTGTAGTGGTGGGTTTGACTTGGAAGCAAACTTGCAAGTGGTGGTGTTCTCATGTGCCCTCTGCCCGTGCTCTTCTGGGTGGTAGAGATGTGGAAAGTGGGCGAGTTACTGCAGTGCATCTTCTAGATGATACACACTTCTGCCACAGTGCATTGGTGCTTGTAGGACTGAAGTTGTAAACTGACGCTCATCAATTGAGCTGCTCTTCCGTGCCTGGATGATGTCAAGCTTCTTGGATGCTGTTGAAGCTGCACTCATCCAGGCACGTGAGGAGTCTTTCAAATAAGACAGAAAATGCTGAAAACACTCAACATATCAGGCACCTGCTGTGGAGAGAGAAACAGATGCTGTCTGACCTGCTGAGTATTTTCAGCAGTTTGTTTTTATTTCAGATTTCCACCATCTGCAATATTCTGCTCTTCAATCTGAGGAGTATTTCAGCTTGTGCTTAAATTATGCCTTGTAAATAATTGCTAGACTGGAGGGGAGTTACTCTCTGCAGCATTTTCAGCCTATGACCATCTCTTATTAATAATAATAATCTTTGTTGTCACAAGTAAACTTACATTAACAGTGAAATGAAGTTACTGTGAAAAGCCCCTAGTCACATTCCGGCACCTGTTCGTGCCACAGAGGGAGAATTCGGAGTGTCCAAATTACATAACTGCACATCTTTCGGGGCTTGTGGGAGGAAACCCACGCAGACACAGGGAGACCGTGCAGACTCCGCAGACATTGACCCAAGAAGGGAATCAAACCTGGAACCGTGGCGCTGTGAAGCAACAGTGCTAACCACTGTGCCACCGTGCACAGTATCGTCAGTTGGACCCAGTTAAATTGCTGGTCCATGGTAACTTCCTGGATATTGATGATGGGTAAATTCAGCAACTGTAATGCCATTGAATGTAAATTGGATTGGTTAGATTCTCTTTTGTTGGAGATGGTCATTGTCTGGAATTTGTGTGCGTGAATGTTACTTGCCAGAGGCTGAAAGCGGTCATGGTCTCACTGCTCTTATTTCTGCTCTTCAGAAGGCACCTATTCATATTGTCTCTCAAATCATGCCTTATCTTCCTCTATCAACTGCAGTGGCTTTGGCAGGCTATGTAACAGTGGGTCTTGATCCTGTGCTTGCCTAACAGCAGCACATAAATATTGTCATGCCAATTGTGGGATTTATGTTAATTTCCCCACCATCTTTACCCAGTAACCTATTGCCAATGGAAGCACCTCAATAGTGTCTTGAAGTCTGGTTTACTCCTCCCAATCTCAGTTATCTGATCCAGCCCTAAAACGTTGCGTACCTCCAATGCAGACCTCTTGCACACCCTCCAATTCCTTCACCTCACCATTGGTGGCCAAGTCTTAAGCTGCCTGGCCCCAAGCTCTGGAATTCCCTCCCAAACCTCTCCACCTCTTTCTTCCTTCAAGGCGTTCCTTAATATCTACCTCTTTGATCAAGGATCCAAAGGTTACCCTCTTTGGCCAATTTCTGACTGATTATGCTACTGTGAAGCATCCTGGAACACTGTGCTTTAAAAATATAAGCTTTTGCTGTTAGATTCTCTTTATAAGATTTAAACAAAGGCAAAAAATTATGACAAACTTTTGAAAGGCTTTCATTCAACATTTACTCCTGATACAGCTTACTGATTAGATTTACCGTGCATCTTCACCTCTGTCCTTTGAAATTGGATTCCCAGGGCAGCACGGTGACACAGTAGTTAGCACTACGCCTCAGCGCCAGGGACCCAGGTTTAATTCTGGCCTCAGGTGTCTGTCTGTGTGGCACTTTCTACCAGTGCCTGCGTGGGTTTCCTCCCACAGTCCAAAGATGTGCAGGTTAGGTGGATTGGCCGTGCTAAAATTGCCCTTACAGTGTTCAAAGATGTGACGGTTAGGTGGGGTTAAGGGGATAGGGTGAGGGTGCGGGCCTGGGTAGGGTGCTCTTTCAGAGGGTTGGTGCAGACTTGATGGGCCGAATAACCTCATTCTGGGTTGCAGAGATTCTAATTCTAGAATAATCAAAGGGCATGCCTCAAACAGCATCAGATGAAACTGCCACAGATAAAATAGAGGCCAGCCTGGTGAAGCTATATCTCAGGGCTAAATGCAAAGTAAAGGGCAGAAGCAGCAAGCTATAGACAGGCCAGAGAGTTCCCATAAACAACAGATCAGATCAAAGCTCTGTAGACCTGTCAGTCAAGGATGGTGGTGAAAAAAAATGAAACAACTAACAAGAGGAGGCTGCAGGAACATCGCAATCCTCAACGATGGCAGAGCTCAGCACATCAATGCAAATTACAAGGTTGAAAGTCTGCAATCATCTTTGGCCAGAAATGCTGAGCGGATAATCCATCTCTGCCTCCTCCGGAGGTCCCTGGCATCACAAATTCCCAAATGCAGATAATTCGATTCACTCCAAGTGATATCAGAAATAGTTGATACACTGAATATTACAAATGCTATGCACTGTGGCCATGTTACGTTTGTGCTCCAGAACAGTCACACTTCTGGAAGAGCAGTTTCAGCACAATTTTAGCATAGGCGTCGACCAGAAAATGGAAAATTACAGGCAAGTCCCATCCACAAAAAAACAGGACAAGTCTAATCTGGTCAATTACAGCCCCATTGGTTTACTCCCAATATGTTGACAGTCATATCAAGAGGCACTCTTCAATAATTTGCATACTAACACTCAGTCTTGGTTCTGCCAGGACACACAGCAGGCCGCATTACACAGCCTTGGTCATAATGGAAACTTAAAAGCTGAATTTCAGAGTTGAGCAGTAAATGACTACTTTTGATGTCAAGGCAGCATTTGACTGAGTGTGGCATCAAGGAGCCCGAGCAAAACTGGTGTCAGTGGAAATCAGGAGGAACTTTCTACTGGCTGGACACATTTTTGGCACAAACATTATTGTGGTTGTTGGAGGCGAAACATCGGAGCCCAAGGACATTATTGCAGGACTTCCTAGGGGCAGTCCCCAGATCTAATCACGTTCAGGTGCTTCACCAATGACCTTCCCATCGTAAGGTCAGAGGTGCTGATGTTTGCAGTGCACAGTTCCATTTGGCAAATAACAAAGCAGTCTGACTTTAATGTAGCAGCACTGAGACAACTTTCAGAGGACTTGGGGCTGCATGGTGGCGCAGTGGTTAACACTGCTGCCACTGCGCGGAGGACCCGGGTTCGATCCTGGCCCTGGGACACTGTCCATGGAGAATGCGCAAACTCCACATGTCTGCGTGGGTCTCACCTCCACAACCCAAAGATGTGCAGGATAGGTGGATTGGCCACGCTAAATTGCCCCCGAATTGGAAAACAATAATTGGGTACTCTAAATTTATTTTAAAAAACAACATTCAGAGGACATCAATTTAATGTGATTGGCAAAAGGAGCAACGATGAAAGGAGAATTAAAAAAAAAAAATAGAGCAAGTGGTTAGGATGTGAAATGCACTGCCCGAGTGTGTGGTGGCCGCAGATCTAAGCTGAGACTTAAGAGAATTGGATAATTATCTGAAGAGAAAATAAAGTACAGGCTATGGGAAAAGGTGGGGGGAGTGGGATTAGGAGAGTTTCTCTTGCAGAGAACCAGTGTGGACATGAACGGTGCTCTAACTGTTCTACAATTCTATAAGTGCCATTGGTGCAAGCCTAGGATTACACGTGAAACACTGTTATTCAGGTAGCTTGGCGGAGTAAGTCCAATCCAAGTGGGAACAGTATCTTCTCAAAAGCTACTTTAAAAAGAGTGACTGGAGAAGAGAAGATATTTTAAAATAACCTGGTGGAGAATGATCTCTTGGTCACCAATTTAACCAAACTGCAGGTAGAATAGTTCAACGTTTAAACATGTTCGTCATTAATTCTGTACAACACAAATAAGTCAAATAGGAATATTTGGACATTGGCACATATTTATGATCCTTTTAGATTTGGAAGTAAAGCAACGAGTTGTGCCACGGTGATTTTCCTATGAGTAAGAGTAATTACATTTGTGAATTGAAGAATAGGAGACCAATCCTGGAATTACAAATTAAAGGACCCCTCTATTTTAAAATGGTGACGTACAGGTATGCTAAAACACAGCGCTTATTCCTCAGCAAACAGCAGTGACGAAACTTGATTGTTGGGATTAGGTCTGTCCTTCCATCAGATTTAGCTTCATTCCTGCAAAGGAAATAAATATTTTACTGACTTGTTTTCATTTTATTTTTATATAAATAAATTTAGAATACCCAATTCATTTCTTCCAAATTAAGGGGCAATTTAGCGTGGCCAATCCACCTAGCCTGCACATCTTTGGGTTGTGGGGGCGAAACCCACGCAAACACGGGGCGAACATGCAAACTCCACATGGGCAGTGACCCAGAGCCGGGATCGAACCTGGGACCTCGGCGCCGTGAGGCAGCAGCACTAACCACTGCACCACCGTGCTGCCCCTGACTTGTTTCCATTACTATCCTCATTTGCAGCCAGTTCATCATTTGCTAATTAAATATTTGAATCAGTTTGTATTCCAAAGAAGCTTACTTCAAATGAAGTATCAAATATAAAAATAGGTAGCACAGAACGGATTTCCAAACAATTTCAGCCAGCAGAGCAAGATTGTCATCTGGTGTCAAATTGCCATTCGAATTCTTCACAGCATAGAACATAGAACAGTACAGCACAGAACAGGCCCTTCGGCCCTCGATGTTGTGCCGAGCTTTGTCCGAAACCAACATCAAGCTATCCCACTCCCTGTCATTCTGGTGTGCTCCATGTGCCTATCCAACAACCGCTTGAAAGTTCCTAAAGTGCCCGACTCCACTATCACAGCAGGCAGTCCATTCCACACCCTAACCACTCTCTGAGTAAAGAACCTACCTCGGACATCCTTCCTATATCTCCCACCCGGAACCTGAGAGTTATGCCCCCTTGTAACAGCTGCATCCACCCGAGGAAATAGTCTCTGAACGTCCACTCTATCTAGCCCCCTCATCATCTTATAAACCTCTATTAAGTCGCCTCTCATCCTCCTCTGCTCCAAAGAGAAAAGCCCTAGCTCCCTCAATCTTTCGACCCAACTGAACCTTATTTTCTCATACTTACATACGCTTCTTTTTTCCTCTTGACAAGTCATTCAACCTCTTTTGTGAACCATGGATCCCTCACACGGCCATTTCCTCCCTGCCTGACAGGGACATATCTATCAAGGACATGCAGTATTTGTTCCTTGAACAAGCTCCACTTTTCATTTGTGCCTTTCCCTGACAGTTTCTGTTCCCATCTTATGCTCCCTAATTCTTGCCTAAACACATCATAATTACCCCTCCCCCAATTATAAACCTTGCCCTGCCGTATGGCCCTATCCCTCTCCATTGCAATAGTGAAAGTCACCGAATTGTGGTCACTATCTCCAAAGTGCTCTCCCACAAACAAATCTAACACTTGGCCCGGTTCATTACCCAGTATCAAATCCAATGTGGCCCCCCCTCTTGTCGGCCTACCCACATATTGTGTCCGGAAACCCTCCTGCACACACTGTACAAAAACTGCCCCATCCGAACTGTTTGACCTAGAGGTTCCAATCAATATTTGGAAAGTTAAAGTCACCCATGACAACTACCCTCAGACCTCCACACCTATCCATGATCTGTTTTGCAATTTCTTCCTCCACATCTCTATTACTATTTGGGGGTCTATAGAAAACTCCTAACAACGTGACAGCTCCTTTCCTATTTCTAACTTCAGCCCATATTACCTCAGTAGGCAGATCCCCTTCAAACTGCCTTTCTGCAGCCTTTAAACTATCCTTAATTAATAATGCTACTCCTCACCTCTTTTACCACCTTCCCTACTCTTACTGAAACATCTATACCCTGGAACTTCCAACAACTATTCCTGTCCCTGTTCGAACCATATCTCCGTAATGGCCACAACATCGTAGTTCCAAGTACCAATCCACGCTCCAAGTTTACATACCTTATTCCGGATGCTCCGTGCATTGAAGTAGACACATTTCAACCCACCTTCCTGTATGCCAGTACACTCCTGCGCCCTTGATACCCTCCTCAGTACCTCACTACTCTCAACACTGGTTTCTGGACTACAGCTCGTTTTCCCATCCCTCTGACAAATTAGTTTAAACCCCCCGGAAGAGCCATAGCAAATTTCCCTCCCAGGATATTGGTGCCCCTCTGGTTCAGGTGCAAACCGTCCTGTCTGTACAGGTCCCACCTTCCCCAGAATGTGCTCCAATTATCCACGTAATTGAAACCCTACCTCCTACACCATCCCTGCAGCCACGTGTTTATCTGCACTCTCTCCCTGTTCCTCAACTCGCTAGCACATGGCACCAGCAACAAACCAGAGATAACAACATGGTTTGTCCTGGCTCTCAGCTTCCACCCTAGCTCCCTAAATTCCTGTTTTAAATCCCCGTCATGTCTCTTACCAATTTTCTTAGCAATCACCAGTTTCTCATCAATAAAAATATTACCAGGGGTGGCATGTGGCACAGTGGATAGCACTGGGACTAGGGCCCTGAGGACCCGGGTTCAAATCCCGATTCTGGGTCACTGTCCGTGTGGAGTTTTCACATTCTCCCCATGTCTGCGTGGGTTTCACCCCCACAACCCAAGATGTGCAGGGTAGGTGGATTGGCCACGCTAAATTATCCCTTAATTGGGGACATTAAAAAAAAAAATTGGGTACTATAAATTAAAAAGAAAAATATTACCGAGGGCAGCATGGTGGTGCAGTGGTTAGCACTGCTGCCTCACAGAGCCGAGGTCCCAGGTTTGATTCTGGCTCTGGGTCACTGCCCGTGTGGAGTTTGCACATTCTCCCAGTGTCTGCATGGGTTTCACCCCCACAACCCAAAAGACATGCCGGGTAGGTGAATTGGCCACGATAAATTGCCCCTTAATTGGGTACTCTAATTTTAAAAAAAATATATTATCTTATAGCCACTTCCCCCACCCAATCCATGTGCCTATGCTACCAGCCACTGGCAATATGACAGTCGACACTGACCATTTCCTGCTATCCCAGTGCGATGGTCCATATGCTTTCTGGGAAAATCCTATATTTTATGTTGGGATGATGATTCCTTTAAGACTAGATTTCTACAGGAGACAATTTCTTGTAAAGTACCTCGTTTCCAGTAGTTGATCATATGACCAGGTGGTGTGGGAGATAAACAATAATGAAAGAGTCAACAAGAAGTTAATTATATGGTTTTTTTTTTGGGGGGGGGGGGGGGGGGGGAGCAGTAAATTGTGGCTGACCCTGGTTTTCAAACAGGGTTTCAGTTTTTGTTAGAACAAGCTGAATGCAGAGAACATCTCTTTCAAGCAATGTCCAGTTGAAATTGTGTGTGCTGGTTAAAGGGTTTAGAAATCTTGGAAACTGAAGGACTTTGCTGGAGTGAGTTGAACTATGTTTCTCAATATGTGTGTGCATACGAGAGATTTAGGTGCAATACTCCAGACTTAAAAAGATCAGAACCAAGAGAATTTTGATTCAAGGTGGCTTTGCTTAAGACACGAGCAATGTCCATGTTGAACAGGGAATTTGCGAACATGGGATGGTTGGAGGAGATGTGGAGGAACCTGGAAGGTATAAGGAATCTCAGCCCCAATATAAATCTCTGAAACAGTATTCAGACCAAGTGGTTTGCCTTAAATTTAGTTGAGAGCACAAGTAACTGTATTCATTGTAATTTTAATATATTTAATGTAATTGCCTAGTTAAGAGTATTAGTATTCATGGTCTTTGATTTTTGCGTAGTGAAATTATTTTGTTTTAAATCTTGAATCCGTTGGTTTCATTCTTTTAGTGAATACTCGGGAGTTTGGGATTTCCACCCTCAAAAATCATCAGTCCATACAGATTAGAACACCAGCCACTGATAATTCCAAATGAAAGGGTTGGGTATTCAATGCGACTGAACCAGGCCAAAGTTGCTCACATATATCAAGGCTTCTACATTAAGAAACTGAAGTAAAATTCTATATATAATTTAATGCTGGGGATTGCAGGCCTGTACTTCATATACTCAATATATCAGAATTGTACAGAATTTGTGGGCTTGGGTAGGGTGCTCTCTGTCCAAGAGCTGGTGCAGACTCGATGGGCCGAATGGCCTCCTTCTGCACTGTAAATTCTATGTTTCTATGCTTAGTGCAAAAGCCGTTCACCTTTCGTACAGATCCCACCCTTATTGAACCCCTACTGTAACCTTAAACTACCTTACATCATTCTCCTCCCCCCCCCCCCCTCCCCGGACGACGATTAGTTTTCCGCAAGGAAGCCAACGAACGGTTGCCACCTCCGGGTGAACCCTAACAGTGAGCCTCTCAAGGCGAACTTAATTTTCTCCACACAGAGAAAGCTAGCCGTGTCCGATAGCCAGGTCTCTGACTTTGGGTCCCTACATGCCAATAGTATTCATCTCTGGGCTACTAGGGAAGCAAAGGCCAAAACATCTGCCACTTTCTCCTCCTGGATTCCCGAATCTTCAGACACCCCGAAAATTGCCACCTCTGGACCCAGTGCCACCCTTGTTTTTAAAACCTTGGCCATGACGTCCGAAACCCCTGACAAAATCCCTGAAGCTTCAGACATGTCTAAAACATGTGGACATGGTTCGCTGGTCCTCCCGCGCATTTTGTGCACCTGTCCTCCACCCCAAAGAATCTGCTCATCCGGGTCACTGTCATGTGAGCCCGGTGCACAACCTTAAATTGTATCAGGCTGAGCCTGGCACATGTTGCGGACGCGTTGACTCTACTCAACGCATCTGCCCATTAAACCATCCTCTGTCTCACCTCCCAGCTCCTCCTCCCACTTACGCTTCAGCTCCTCGGTCTGCGTCTCCTCCGACTCCATAAGCTCCTTATAGATATCCGGGACCCTCCCCCCCCCACCCATTCTCTGAACATTACCCCGTCCTGAATGCCCCTCAGCGGTAGGAGAGGGAAGGTTGCCACTTGTTCACGAAGGAAGTCCCGCACCTGCAAATATCTGAATTTGTTTCCCCTCGCCAGCCCAAACTTTTCCTCCAACGCCCTCATACTCGGAAAGCTCCCCTCTATGATCGCATCCCCCATTCTCTCAATCCCCGCTCTCCGCCATACCCGGAAGCCCCCCATCCGTACTCCCCGGGGCAAACCGGTGGTTATCACAAATTGGGGCCCAGACCGATGCTCCCACATGCCACCTCCACTGGCCCCAAACTCTCAGGGCTGCCGCCACCACAGGGCTGGTGGAGTACCGGGAGAGGCAGAGGCGCAGTTACCAACACCCCCAGACTGGTGCCCTTACAAGAAGCCGCCTCCATCCGCACCCACACCGACCCCTCCATCGCCACCCACTTCCTGATCATGGCTATGTTAGCCGCCAGTAATAGTTGCTAAACTTTGGCAGCGCCAGCCCGCCCTCACCCCGGCTCCGCCCGAGCATTACCTTCCTTACCCGCGGGGTCCCAGACAAAGCCCGTGATCACACGGTTGACTCGCTTAAAAAAAGGACCGCGGAATAAAAATGGGGAGACATTGAAATGCAAATAGGAACCTCGGGAGGACCGTCATTTTCACCGTTTGTATCCTCCAAGCCAGCGACAACGAGAGCGCGTCCCATCTCCGGAAATAGTCCTTCATTTGGTCCACTAGCCGGGCCAGATTCAATTTATGCAGCCGGTCCCATTCCCGCGCCACTTGGATGCCCAAGTACCTAAAACTACCCCCTAGTGACCTAAACGGCAGCTCCCCCAGTCGCCCCTCCTGAACCACAAACATCTCACTCTTATCCATGTTTAGCTTATGCCCCGAAAACCAGCCGAATTCCCCTAAAATCTTCATGATTTCTTCCATCCCCTTACTGGGTCCGAAACGTACAGAAGTAGATCATCCGCATAGAGCGAAACCCTGTGCCCCCCCCCCCCCCCCGCCTCGGACCAGTCCCCTCCAGCCCCTTGAAGTTCTCAGAGCGATTGCCAACGGCTCTGTAGCCAGCGCAAACAACAGTGGGGAGAGGGGGCATTCCTGTCTTGCCCCCCTCTGCAGTCTAAAATAGTCCCAAGTTCGCCTCTTCGACCCCACACTTGCCACAGGAGCCTGATACAGTAACCTGACCCAGTCAATAAAGTCCTGCCCAAATCAGAGCCGTCCCAGTACCTCCCACAGATAGTCCCATTCTACCCGATCAAAAGCCTTTTCTGCATCCATTACGATCACTACCTCAACCTCCCTACCTTCCAGAGGCATCATGATCACATTTAACAACCTTCTTACATTGGCTACCAACTACCTACCCTTAACAAACCCCGTCTGCTCCTCCCTAATAACATCCGGAACACAGTCCTCAATCCTGGAGGACAAGATTTTGGCCAGCAACGTGGCATCCACATTCAGCGGGGAGATCGGCCTGTAGGACCCACACAGCTCCGGGTTCTTGTCCCGCTTAAGAATCAGCAACATTTCCTGTGACATCGTCAGGGGCAGCACCCCTCTTTCCCTTGCCTCATTGAACATCCTCAACAACACTGGCTACAGTATCTCCGAGAACCTTTTATAGAACTCCACTGGGTACCCATCCGGACCTGGGACCTTACCCGCCTGCATGGCCTTCAAGCCCTCCACTATCTCTTCCAGCCATACTACCCGCTCTTCATCCACCATTGGGAAATTCAGCCCCTCCAAGAAGCACCTCATCCCCTCCAGCCCGTAGGGGGGGTTCCGACTTGAACAGCCTGCTGTAAAATTCTCTAAACGCCTTATTCACCCCAACCGGGTTCCCCTCACCGTCCTTTACTTTCCCTATCTCCCTAGCTGCATATTATTGGAAAATATTGAGGAACAGGAAAATTTTCATTTAAATAGAAATGGATTAATCAAAGCAGTCAGCATGGCTTTAAGGCAAGGTCATGTCTGACTAACATGATTGAATTTTTTGAAAAAGGTAACAAGGAGGGTCGATGAGGTTAGTGCACATGATGTTGTCCATATGGACTCTAGCCAGGCTTTTAATAACGCCGCACGTGACAGACTGTTCACAGAAGTAAAAGACCATGGGAGCTGAAACAAGTTGGATTCAAAACTGGCTCCGAAGCAGGAAGCAAAGGTGAATGGCCGATGGGCCTTTTTGTGACTGAAAGGATGTTTCCAATACAGTTTTGCAGGGCTTAGTACTAATTCTCTTGCTTTGTGTGTTCTGGATCAATGAACTGGACATGATTGCAGGCAGGTATGGTTATCAATCACAGTCATTTTTTGTATCATTGCAAACTTCTAAATGGAGGAGAAAGCTGTAGATTGTCAATGTTACACGAGGGAGATATTAGGAAATTGGGTCCAGAAATGTGAGCGGAAATGTAGCAGGCAATTTAGGGGTTAAACAGACTGAGGAGAAACAAACCTGCCAACAAGGAGTGAGAGGGATGTGTCCACACCTGGCTGGGATACATTGTTCCAGTCAGACTTAAAACTCGTTATTGGGAATACACAGGATGCCTCAGATCCATTGTTCTTTGGGACACGCTGTCTGACAAGCGATTAGCCCATTACAGAATCTGATGCCTTAGTCCATCAAATGGGAGGTTAGTTGCATATCAATAACATGACTCTGTTCTTCTTGTATAACACGAGTGGGCAATCAAACAGCCAAGATAAGGATGATAGGTCGAAGTCTGGAAACCCCAGAGAACCTTTGTTTGAGAGGCAGGGTGGAGCTTAGAGAAAGCGGTCATGAAAGTTACATAAGTTTTATACAGTCATAGTGGGGTGTATTGGAACCTGATCAATTGACTACTTTTGAGCTTCTTGGTGGAGATCGGATTTCTATAGTTGTCTCAATGTTAGTTTTGTTTCTCAGAACAAAGGGAATTTTTGGAGTTGGATATAATTAGTTAAATTTATCAAAGATATCCCAGCCATGCCACACTGCCATGGGGGTAGATTGCATGGAGAGATATTTTTGGTTTTATCTGGGTGATTTCTCACAGAAATTTACAGTTGAAGTCTGGATCCGGAGCAGTTTGAAGGAAACAAAGAGAATCTGCCAGGAGACGTAGACCAGTAGCAAGGGAGCTATTTGGAATCAGGAGTGTTTCTGATTTTATTCACTATGCAAAAATACATTAAGGCCCATGCTCGTAGTGGGAAATCCACAACTGTGAGGTGTTGGAGGGTTCACCTTGCTGGATTCTACTGCAAGGACCACAAGAAATCTCACCTCAGATCATGAGGAACATGGGGGAAATAAAGTGAATTCTTGAGAACTGTGGCACACTTTGCATTGATTCCAGGAGAAGTGAAATAACTCTCAAGTTCCTGTAAAGTGCAGGGGTACTCTTGGGTGGAACTAAAGGTAGAACAGGCTGTGATCTATTGAAATTTGAGTTTTAAGAATAAATGCTTACAAAATATTATGTACAGCAAAATATTTTGTTTAAAACCACAAAGCCTCATGGCATAATTCTTTCTGTTAATGATTGGAAGTTTTAATTATTTTTAAAAGTTACTTGTCTTTACAGAGATAGTAAAAGTAAGACTCAATGATGTGTTTCAAGTGCTCACGGGTCTCTGCCAAATTGAAACCCTGCTCCATTTATAGGCTTGCCTGGTCATAGGTTTAATTGTTCTAGCAAGGTCCCCTCAGTGACAGCTGAAGGTCAGAGTGAAATATGTACTTTCCTGTCTCAGCACAATCCTTGGCCTCAGTTAAACGTGTGGTGATTAGCAATGTCACTTATTGCTGCGATTGCTCCTCAGCTGATGTTTTACTTTCTCCCCAAAGGTGGGGCTCATATTGTCTGGATTAAGCGTTGCATTTGAACTGAGCAATATAACCAATGGAATTAATTTCAGAACTAATCCTTTAAAACACACTCTGACTTTCAACTACCCGAGAGACCATACAGAGTACAAACTTGAAGAAAATATTGAATATAAAAATTCTGTCAAGCTATAGTTAGGTGCTAACAGGCAAGGATCTTTGAGCACTGGCTAAACAATTCAAATTCTGTTTTTATTTCAGGGGTCCAGGACTTTTATCAATGCTTTTGGGATCAAATTCTGCAACCTCATCCATTTATTTTTGATGAAAACATTAGCCACCCCGTAGACACAAAGTTAAAGAAAAACTATTCCTGGAGTCACAATGCTTATTTACTGTTCCTTGTAACAATAATCATTGAGAAAGCTGATACTGAGCAGCTATGTTCTGCCTTTTTTGATCTTGCCTGAAAAATAAATTGCTCGATTCATGTACATAAACCATGAAACACAATCAGAAACCCAGTTCAGTATACATCATCACACGTAAACCAGCTCTGTGGACAGGGGGAAAATTTTAGTTCAATATCATACATGTAAACTTAGCCAATTACAGAAATAATATTGATTTGGTCACGACAGCACAGTTGCATCGATAAATCATAGATATTGAGATAGCTTATAAAATTACCATAAATGCTTGAGATTTAAATTAAAGAGAAACACAAATCAAAGTACTTGCTCGTGTTGAGAACAAAGGTGATACTGCAAATTTTAAAGGCAGTAATTTGCTGAACCTTGTAAATAGGTTCCCCTTGTTCAATGTAGAACTGTGCCACCTCAGAATCCCTGCAGTGCAGACTTGGCCCATCAAGTCTACACCGACCCTCTGAAAGATCACCCAGGAGAGAGGCAGTAACTATATCTGTTTATATTCATAGAAATGAGAATCATAGAATTTACAGTGCAGAATGAGGCGATTCGGCCCATTGAGTCTGCACCAGCCCTTGGAAAGATCACCCTACTTAAGCCCACACCCCCACCCTATTCTCGTAACCCAACCTAACCTTTTGGACACTAAGGGGCAATTTATCATGGTCAACCCACCTAACCTGCACATCTTTGGTAGGAAACCGGAGCACCCGGAGGAAATCCATGCAGACACGGAGAGAAAGTGCTAGAGTCACCCACCCAAGGATAGAATTGAACCTAGGACCCTGAAGCTGTGGGGCAGCAGTGCACACCACAGTGCTACCGTGCCACCCTAGAGAGATGTTAGGAAACAATTCGACACAAAAGGGTGGTAGAGATTTGGAACTCTCTTCCATAAACGGCAATTGATGCTAAATCAGTTGTAAATTTTAAATCGGAGATATATAAATTTTTGTTAAGCAAAAGTATCAAGGGATATGGGCCACAGGCAGGTATCTGGAGTTAGGCCTGACCTCATTGAATGGCGGAGCAGGCTTGAGGGGCTGAATGGCGTACTCCGGTGTTCCTAATTTGGAGAGCACTTTTACAGCAATTTACTGAAACTACAGGTAACTAGCAATATTTCATGCCACACCACACTCAGCTAGGGTAGATTTCTGAAAGGGTACAGCTTCTAGTTCGTCAGGGACGTGAAGCAGCTGTTGAAAACCAATTGTGCTGTAATTGTCATGCATTATCCTCAGTGATATATTTGGAAAATTAATTCGCTCTCCAGTAGGTAACCCAGCACATGGAATAGTCATGAAAAATACTTACACATCCGTTTGGTTCTGTTCATACAAAGCTTTCATCTCTTCAAGGACTTGTCTGATACCATCCTCCTAGAAGTAGATTTGATTTGCATAAATTTTTGTAGTACATTTTATATACATTAACCAGATGTCACATAATTTAGCAGTGACAAGATAAATAGAATTTGCAGCACAAAGAGGCCATTTGGTCGAAACAATCTAGGCCAGTGTTTCAGCTCCACCGTCCCTACTTCACACACCCCCCTCTCAGTATTTTGTGCTATTCTTTTCACGCTCATGTTCCCATCTATCTTTTCCTTAAATGCCTCAGATAACCATGTTTGGAACCAAATTCACTTTCTCTGGATTATGACTTTAGAAATGCAACAACTACACTACCCCAGCCCTAATATTAAGCTGTTGATTAATATCTCTCCATACACCCACAACACATTTCAATACTATTTCTTCACATTTGCACATTGTTTGTCAAGTCAATTTATTTCATGTCAATGGTGAACTTGTATTACACACAACCCCCGACAATGAAAAAAATAAAGGTGTAGACTAGGCTGCCGATTCACTATCACCGTAGGTCAATTTCACCCCTACGAGGTGAAAAGACTAGCAAGCAAGTTCTCACTGATCATAATGTGGGGAAAAAGTTTACAACATCTTCTCCAAGCGGTGAATTCTTGCTGGGATAGAGCTCCATGGGCATTAATTGACCTCTTGAAATTCACCCAGTGACCATTATGGTCAGACACTGAACAGATTTGAGAGGCTGTTTGCAAAGACATTCACAACCAAGCCCAATCCTGTCTTTATCCTAAATCCACAAACTGATTGCCAGCAGATGTCACTAGATTCCAAATGGCATTATAAAAGCCTGGCTGATATTGCTTGCTGTAAATTTAGGACTCTTGAGGGCAATTTTAGCCCTATGTTGCCAATTTTGACATTACAGACCGGGGATCTCCAGGTCTGCATGACTCAGCGATATTGTGGATGAAATCACCCAACCATTAACATGTCGCAACAACTTGCCTTTATATCCACCTATCCACACGTTACCAAACAAAACTTGACATCGAGACAGGTAAGGAGATATTCAGGCAGGTGACCAAAAGCTTGGTCAGAGGTAGACTTTAAGGAAGAGAGAGAGAGGTAGAGAGGTTTCAGAGGGTATTCCAGAACTTCGGACCTCAGTAGCTTAAGGCACAACTTCCAATGTTGAAACAATGAAAATCAGAAATGGACAGGACGCTAGAATTAGATTTGCACACGCACGCACATATCTTGGAAGGTCGTAGGGCTGGAGGAGATTAAAGAGAAGGAGGGATGAGGGATTTGAAATCAAAAACTGGAGAATAAAAAAAAACAGATGTCCCTGGAACAAGGAGGGATTTGAAACCTGGGAATTCCTGAAACTGGGAATTCCTGGAACAGTAGCCAATGTAGTTCAGTGAGTATAGGGGGGTGATGGTGAACAGGACTTTATGCGAGTTAGTATATGGGCAAAGTTTTGGATGAGCTTGTTTATACAAGAAGATTTGAACTAGAGACAAACAGAAAATGCTGAAAACACTCACCAGAGCAACATCTGATGAGAAACAGCCAAGTTAATAGTTCAAATGTAGACCCTTCAGAACTGCGTCAATGAATGAAATGTTAACTTGTCTGTTCTCTTCACAGATATTCATTGCTGAATGTTTCCAGCTCCAGTCTTTTCACTT
Organism: Scyliorhinus torazame; assembly: GCF_047496885.1. Taxonomy (NCBI): domain Eukaryota; kingdom Metazoa; phylum Chordata; class Chondrichthyes; order Carcharhiniformes; family Scyliorhinidae; genus Scyliorhinus; species Scyliorhinus torazame. The sequence continues at coordinate 248,870,595 of NC_092707.1, forward strand.
CAGGTAATTAGCAGTGACGCTTTTTTCTTTTAAAAACTAAAAAAGGATAATTCTAAGCACCGGTGCAGTCTACTTTGTCAGAAAATACAAAATAAAATAGACCAGAAACGGCCCCAAGAAACAAAGGGCTGATGGCAGAGTGCCATTTCTTCCATTGAAAAATACAACTCTAAATATGTTAATTACATTGTTCGCCATGGCCCTTCATCACTCTTTTTTTTGTAAAATATTTTATTAAGGCATTTGTGATTTTATAACATAACAGTACACCATGTACAAACAGCTATAAACATAGTATAAAGACCATCTACCTCCCTTGAACAGTAATCTAGACTAAACGCCCCCCCCCCCCCCCCTAAAGACACCTCTGGACGAACCCTAGCGTTGACCCACTTGGGGCGAACTTGATTTTCTCAAGACTGAGAAAGCCAGCCATGTCATTGACCCAGGTCTCTGATTTTGGAGGCTTCGAGTTCCTCCATGCTAACAGTATCCGTCTCCGGGCTATTAAGGAGGCAAAGGTCAAGACTTCGGCCTCTCTTGCCCCCTGGGCTCCCGGGTCCTCCGACACTTCAAAAAATGCCACCTCTGGACTCGGTGCCACCCATGGAAGTGACATCTGCAAACCCCTGCCAGAATCCCCATAGCTTCGAACATGCCCAAAACATGTGCACATGGTTCGCTAGCCCTCCCGCACACCTGTCTTCTATCCCAAAAAACTTGCTCATCCGGGCCACTGTCATGTGTGCCCAGTGAACAACCTTAAATTGTGTCAAGTTGAGCCTGGCGCATGATGTGGACGTGTTGACCCTGCTTAACGCATCCGCCCAGAGACCTGCCTCTATCTCTTTCCCGAACTCATCCTCCCATTTGCGCTTTAGCTCCTCTGTCTGCGTTTCCTCTGACTCCATGAGATCCTTATGGATATTTGAGACCTTCCCCTCTCCCACCCCTACTCTAGAAATTACCCTATCTTGTATCCCCCGTGGCGGTAGGAGCGGGAAGGTTGGAACCTGCCTTCTCAAAAAGTCCCGAATCTGCAGATACCTAAACCCATTCCCTCCCGTCAAGTCAAACTTCTCCCCTAACTCCCTCAAACCGGGGAAGCTCCCATCTATAAACAAATCTCCCATCCTCCCGATCCCTGCTCTCTGCCATCCCCAAAACCCTCCATCTAGTCGCCCTGGGGCAAACCGATGGTTGCTACAGACTGGAGACCAAACCGATACTGCCTCCGCTCTCACATGTTTCCTCCACTGCCCCCAGACTCAGAGGGCCGCCACTACCACCGAACTTGTGGAGTACCGGGCCGGCGAGAACGGCAGACGTGCAGTGATCAATGCCCCTAAACTCGTGTCCCTACACGATGCTGCCTCTACTCACTCCCACACCGACCCTTCCCCCACAACTCACCATCACTCGCTTTATAATCAACTATATTTATTAAATCATCAGTCTTTGTTCAAATGTTGTGGCATTGATCAGAGGGTATTAAACTTGCGTCCTATGGCATTCAGATTTAAGGGGTTTTCAACTCGCCTTATTCCAGAATAAAGCCATCTGGGATGGCCACTTACAACCAGGAACAGGGAAGGTCGCAAAGCATAGCGGGAAAAATGGACAATGCGAGATTCAGGCAGGCTCAGAACCTGAATGTATATTTGCGAGTGAGGAATCCAGACGGTATCAAAACCCCCAACCGATTAGCATTTTGATAGCCCATCTCCACCAAAGGACTGATACTTGAGCGACCGATACAACCCGACACATTTCGGCGCCGCTCCCTATACTCGGGAAGCATAAACAACAGGGTCAATGACCGCTTGGGACACGCCCACACCCTTTATTGGTTCGAATTGAACATAGTGATCAGGAGTTACCCAATTAGTGGGGTCCAAACTGAAGGACCACCCAAAAGAGCGCAAAAACCCCCAAGGGTGAAAAGAGAGACCACCATGTGTTCGGCCTCTCTTGGACCTGGCGCTCCGGCAATGTCCACTTTCAAGTGCAGCACCACCGGAAGCAAGTTCAGGTTCAACGCCCGCTACCAGACGGATGAGCCTAGCTAAGCAGCAGTTACTTCTACAGACCCGATTGATAGATCCGAACAACAGCCACTGTTCCTCTGACCTAAGCCGGGTGCCTGAACTTAAGTACAGGTTGTCATAGTCGATAGGTGTAGTTTGACTAGTAGTGTTTATGTTGCATGATCAATTGTGTAAATAAAGTACCCTTGATCTTGAACTAACTAACTGGTGTTTGGCTTTGATCGATAGCCGGTTGAACCTTGTGGTGGTATCATTTGATACCTGGCGACTCTGAGCAATATTGATATCCAAAGGAAGGAGGGCAACCTCATTGACTGCCATATTTACAGTAGATAAAAAAGACAACAAGAGTTAGGGTACAATTCTCGATTTATGTTTTTTCAACTCCGCCTTTCTGACTTGGGTGTAAGGAATCATAAAATGTTTAGATTGTGAACAGTGAATAATATAAAATGGTCGTGACAGTTGACTTCAGGAGAGTAGGGAACCATGAACAGACCAATCAGAATAATCACTGAAATTGTATCGTGTTAATCAAAATATTGGTTGGATGGCGATTTTAAACTTTGATATAAGAAAGTGCAATTGTTAAGATAGGAGAAAAGTTCAAAGGAAGGAGAGCTTACAAGCAAGAATTTTAATAGATCAAAGCTCCAGAAATTAGACTACACTGCAGCTCTGTTACAACTGAGCTAAGTGGATTTCTAATTTTTATCCAACAGGTTAATAGATTAATTTTGGGTGATTGAAAGGTACAGCAAGTTCAAAGCTTTTACCTCAAATCTGGTTCAAATATAACCTAGATTGATGGGATCAAAATATTTTGTGCAGCAGATGTAATATCCTGCAGCATCCAACTGGTGTGTACAGGCACGTTTTACAGTCACATGATAATTATTGGGAGGCAGGGGAAGAAAGGACATTCAGCCCATGCTGCTTTATCCATCCAGAAAGACCATTTTGACCTCATATTGTTAAAATAATTCTACGATTTTCGTCTCAACTACTCTTAATGGCAACCCTTTTCATGCCTCACTGACTTCTGACTCAACACATCAAGCCAATGCAGCACAATAATTAATAAAGCAAATAAAAGGTTATGGTTATTCTATTGCTTTGGCTGCTTTCAGAGGGAGATATGATCAAATTGATTGTACTATAGCAGGGCACTATGTTCTCTTTTGATCATGGTAACAGGAGAGATATCTGAAGTTCTGAAATGCAGACTTGAATGAAAAGGCTGATTAAAAGTTTTGGGGTTCTGGGCTTTGAGGAAGGACAGAACAACAAGAATTAAAACAAAATCACAGTATTTTTTTCAGAATAGGCATCCATGGGGTATTTTATTGAGATACAATAGAGGGGCAGCACAAGGTGGCTAGCATTGCTGCCTCATAGCACTGAGCACCGGGTTCGATCCCAGCCCCGGGTCACTGTCCGTGTGGAGTTGGCACATTCTCCACAGTGTCTGCGTGGGTCTTAACCCCACAACCCAAAGATGTGCAGGGTAGGTGGATTACATAGAACATACAGTGCAGAAGGAGGCCATTCGGCCCATCAAGTCTTCACCAACCCACTTAAACCCTCACTTCCACCCTATCACCGTAACCCCTCCGAACCTTGTTGGACACAAACGGCAATTTAGTATGGCCAATCCACCTAACCTGCACATCTTTGGACTGTGGGAGGAAACCGGAGCACCCGGAGGAAACCCACACAGACACGAGGAGAACGTGCAGACTCCACACAGGCAGTGACCCAGCAGGGAATCAAACCTTGGACCCTGGCGCTGTGAAGCAACCATGCTAACTATTGTGCCTCCTGGATCTACTCCTCATTGATGTAGAATGGATACCATCAGATGGAAAAAAGACATTTAAGAAAGCCTTTCAAGAATGGGACACCACAGTGGGTGCAGCAATGAATTAGAGCTGGTGGCTGAGTCTTGTTGCTCAGTGTTCTACATGGGACCAAACCCACAAAGTCTAAGTCTGCCTTCGGGATCAGTGGGCAAGATCCCTCCATTATTCGAGGTACCTTCCCACTTATTGTGAATATATTCCCTTGTCTTGTTTGCACCCACACTCCCTATCAACTACATTACTTCCCACTTATCCAGTTGATTTCAAATTGACACTTTTCTGCCCACCTAATCAGTCCATTGATATATTCCAGCAACCACCAACACAATACAACGTTTTAATACAAAAGTATGCGCTCTAATGTTGCCATTAAAGGCGTCCTTTGTTGTTATGGTTCAGTGACAGTCGCAACCAGACCGAATGCCTTCTAACAAGAACTGCCTGGAAAATACTCACATTAAAAGCGGGCAATTGGCCGTCCGCAGCTCGCTGCAGCTCCCTGATCAACTCTATGGCCTTTTCACAAAACATTATTTCGGCCGACAGCGGGCACCACCTCGGCTTGTGACCAGACTTCTCCACACAAACCCACAATACAAACCCTTTCACCGAGAGCCCGCAGCAACGGAGAGCAAACCTCCCGCCAAAACTGACCAATGAGGAGGCCGCAGTCAGCCGGCTGCGTCACTTCTCCCGGAAGTCGCCTTCACTTACAGCACAATCAGGTACACGAGCTGCGTGAATGGGTCTGCTTTGTCTCTCAGCTCATCCGCCCTTTACTCAGCTTTCGCAGCCCCCCCCCCCCCCCCCTTCCGTCTATCTCTTCCCCCCCCCCCTGGTCTCTTTTCTCCTCCCTACCTGCACTTTTTTGGTCTTCTCTCACCCCCTTCCGTCTCCTCTCTTAGCCCCCCTTCAGGAACCTATAACCCACTCCAAAAAGTTTTCTTTCCTTTGTTATCTATCTCCACCCAAACAAGTTGCACAATTTGTTCTCCAAACCAAGATCATTTCTCACTATTTTACTGATCTCCTCACTTATTAACGGACCTACCCCACCTCTTTTTCCTTTTGTTCCTGTCCTTTTGAAATGCCAAAATATAATTGAATTTTCAGTTCCAGGGTAACAGGTTTTCTGGGATTGTCTTATCATTTCACTTTTCATCGTACATCCCAGATCAGGCTTTTCTGGGTTGTGTTTTGTCATGGAGTTGAAGAATCTGCAATTTTTTTGTGTCAGCACAAGTGCATTGGCTGGCCCACCGAGCGACAAGGGTGCACTCACCGACAAACTGCTTTGGCAGCTGAGTGGGCTCCGGGCTGTCCAACGGATGGTGGTGATCAAAAAAAAAAAATGAAAATTGCTTATTGTCACAAGTAGGCTTCAAATGAAGTTACTGTGGAAAGCCCCTAGTCGTCACATTCCAGTGCCTGTTTGGGGAGGCTGGTATGGGGTCTCAGCCAGCGGCAGCAATATTAGACTGGTCAAGGTCTCACTTCCCATGCCCAAGGTCTCACTTCCCCATGCCCAAGGTCTCACCCTGCTCCCAAGCTCTTGCCAGCACCTCCTCATAACAGTGTCCCTTAATTGCCCAAATTGGTCACCCTGTTTAGTTCCTACCCATGGTCACTTTGTGACTTTCTTTGTTGTCTCATGCTAATTTATTTCTATTTGTGTGATAGATTCGTTCGTCTTGTTACAAATGCTGTGTGTATTCAATAAAAAAGCCTTTCATTTTTAATTTTATTATTTCCCTACCGTGATCTTATTTTGCTGGTACATGCTTAAGTTTGTATACTTGCCCTTTCCTGCCACATTGTTTCTCATTACCCATATTAATAGCCTGCACAATTTGCTTGTCCTTTCTCTTTAATTTATTACAGCTCCCTAATGTGAACCCCCACCTCCAACCACCTATTTAGTTTAAAGCCCTTTCTACAGTTACAGTTCATCAGGACAGTGGTCCCGGCTGAGTTGAGGTGAAGGCTGTTCCAATGATACTGCTTCCTCTTTCCCTAATACTGGTGCTAGTGTCTTGTGAACCAAACACCATTCCAGAGAAATGCATAAGAATTAGGACACACGGCCCTTTGAGCTTGCTCTGCCATTCAGTACCATGGTTCAATTTTAACCACAACTCCACATCCCTGCCTACCCCAATAATCTTTTGCCTCCTTGCTTATCAAAAACCTATCTTTTCTTGTAAAAGATTCAAAGATTCTGCTTACACAGTCTTTTGAGCAAGATAGTTCCGAAGACTCATGACCCCCAGAGAAAAAAATGTTTTCTCATCTTTGAAGTAAATGGGTAGCACAATGGTTAGCACAGTTGCTTCACATCTCCAGGGTTGATTCTCGGCTTGGGTCACTGTCTGTGAGTCTGCACGTTCTCCCCGTGCTTGTGTGGGTTTCCTCGGGGTGCTCCGGTTTCCTCCCACAGTTCAAAGATGTGCAGGTTAGGTGGATTGGTTGCTAAATTGCCCTTAGTGTCCAAAAAGGTTGGCTGGGGTGATGAGGATAGGGTGGAGGCGTGGGCTTGGTGCTCTTTCCAAGGGCCAGTGCAAACTTGATGGGCCAAATGGTCTCCTTCTGCACTGTAAATTCTATGATGATTCTATGAAATGGGTAACCCCTTATTTTCAAAAAGTGCCCTTAGTTCTAGATTCTCCTACAAGAAGAAACATCCTTTCCACATCCATCCTGTTAAGTCTCCTCAGGATCTTAAAAGGCTTTGATCAAGGCGTCTTTTCCTCTTCTAAAGTCGAGCAGATAGAAGGCTAGCTTATTCAGCCTTTCCTCATAAGGCAGCCTGCCCATTTCAGATGTAAATCTCTCAACTGCTTTCAATGCATTTACATCCTTCCTTAAATAAGGAGACAAAACTGTAACAGTACTCCAGATGTTGTCTTACCAATGCCTTGTATAACTGAAGCATAACCTCTCTACTCTTGCATTCAGTTCCCTTCACAATAAATGATAACATTCTATTAGGTTTCATAATTACTTGTTTACTAACCTTTTACAATTTGTGCAGTAGGACACCCTGATCCCTCTGCATCATAGAGCTCTGCAGTCTTTCACCATTTCGATAATGTTTCCTTTTTATTTTTTCTGCCAAAATGAACAATTTCACATTTTACTCCATTTGCCAGGTCTTTGCCCACTCACCTAAGCTATCTAAAGATCTTGATGCTGTGCGGCAGCAATGCTAACCACTGCGCCGCCCCTTATGGCCTCCTTATGTCCCCTTAACAACTTACGTTTCTACCTACCTTTGTGTCATAAACAAATTTAACAACCATACCTTCGGACTTTTCATTCAAATCATTTTTATGAATTGTAAAGAGTTCAGGTCCCAGCGCTGATCACTGTGACACATCACTTGTTACATCTTGCGAACCAGAAAATGACCCATTTATGCCTATTCTGTTTCCTGTTACATAGCCAATCTTCTATCTATGATAATATGTTACCCCTTACACTATGAGATTTTATTTTACACAACCTTTGATGTGGCACCTTATTAAATGCCTTATGAAAATCTAGGTACAGTATATCCAGTGGTTCCCCTTTATCCACAGCATCTGTTACTTTTTCAAAGAACTCCAATAAATTGGTTAAACATGGTTTCCCTTTCACAAAACTATGTTGGTTCTGCTTGTTACCTTGAATGTATCATTGTGTCCTATAAAGCCTTTATAATAGCTTTTAACATTTTTCCGATGACATGTTTAGCTAACTGGCATACAGCTTTCTGTCTCCCTCTTTTTTGAATAAAGTAGTTACAGTAGCTATTTTCCAATCTAATGGAGCCTTCTGCGAATCTAGTGAATTTTGGAAGATTAAAACCAATGCATCAGCTATCTCACTAGCCACTTCTTTTAAGACTCTAGGATGAAATCCATCAGGACCTGGGGACTTGTCAACCCGCAGTTCCAACAATTTGTTAAGTAATACTTCCTTGATGAATGTAATCTTGAATTCCTCCCTCCCTTCCAATTCCTGATTTACACCTATTTCTGGGAAGTTATTAGTATCAGCTATAGTGAAGACTGATGCAAAATAGCCTGTTCAATTCATCTACCACCTCCGAATGTTACATTATTAATTCCCCAGGTTCATTTTGTTTACTCGTTTTTAAAAATAGCTATAGAAACTCCTACTCTTATCTCTTCATGTTTCTAGCTAGCTTTCTCTAATTTCTCTCTCCTTATTAATGTTTAAGTCATTCTTTACTGTTTTTTATAAATTTTTGCAATTATATGCTATTTCTTTAAGTTTAATACTATCTTTAACTTTCTTAGTTAATCACGAATGGTTGGTCCTCCCCTTGGAATGTTTCTTTCTCATTGGACTGTATCTATTCTGTGTATTCTGAAATATCCCCTTAAATGTCAGCCACTGCATCTCTGTTCACACCTTAAGGAAGAAAAAATGTTTTTATGGTGTCGGTGTTATGATTTTGTCAAGAACAGTAATGTTTTTTAAAACAAATCGGAATTTGTTTTTATTTACTGAAAGAATGAAGCCAAAAGATTACACTATTGCGAACAGAATTGGGCGAGTTGAGAGTTTATCTCACATTGTTCTCTCTGGAACGAAGGAGGTTGAGGGGCGACCTGATAGAGGTCTACAAAATTATGAGGGGCATAGACAGAGTGGATAGTCAGAGGCTTTTCCCCAGGGTAGAGGGGTCAATTACTAGGGGGCATAGGTTTAAGGTGAGAGGGGCAAGGTTTAGAGTAGATGTACGAGGCAAGTTTTTTACGCAGAGGGTAGTGGGTGCCTGGAACTCGCTACCGGAGGAGGTAGTGGAAGCAGGGACGATAGGGACATTTAAGGGGCATCTTGACAAATATATGAATAGGATGGGAATAGAAGGATACGGACCCAGGAAGTGTAGAAGATTGTAGTTTAGTCGGGCAGTATGGTCGGCGCGGGCTTGGAGGGCCGAAGGGCCTGTTCCTGTGCTGTACATTTCTTTGTTCTTTCTTTGTTCTTTGAGAACCTGGAATGAGAGTTTGAGTACAAGTCTGTAGATTGAGGGTTTTGGTGGAAGTGATTTCACAAGAGGTAGAAAGAGGAACTTTTGATGATTAATCCAACATGGATTGTAATCCTCAGCTTCTACACACCAAGACTGCACACCATCTATTTCCACCTGAGTAGGCAGCAGGTAAAGGGGATGAAATCAGGTTCTAAGGTGTGAAATTTATTAAAGGAGGAGCTCGTCGGGATATTAGTCAAGCTGTGATGGATGGGAAGTTTTGGTCACATTTCTAATAAATCTTTGCATGGTGGGTTGGCATTCACTTTGTGCTAGATACTACATGCTTCCTCAAGCTGAAGAGAATGTATATTACAGTCTGGTATGCAAAGTGAGCATTTCTTGGCACTTAACTGCTTGGATGTTACTGTATTAAATTTGGTCAGCTTGACAGTTGGGAAGAAACAGACTGCCTGACAGATGTCTTTCAATCCTATTATGTCTAATTTTAATTCCATAGAATCCCTACAGTGCAGAAGGAGACTGTTCAGCCCATTGAATCTGCAATGACCCTCTGAAAGAGCACCCTACCTAAGCCCAATTCCATGCCCTATCCCTGTAACCCCATCTAATTTGCACATCTTTGGACACCAAGGGGCCATTTAGCATGGCCAATCCACCTAGCTGGCACATCTTTGGACAGAGGGAGGAAACTGGAGCACCCGGAGGCAAACCCATGCAGACACAGGGAGAAAGTGCAAACTACACAGACAGTGACCCAAGGCCGGAATTGAACCCGGGTCTCTGGCACGGTGAGGCAGCAGTGCTAACCACTGTGCCACCGTACGCAATCACTGATTTGACCCCTGTGAATATAATTGAGCTATGCTTGCAAATTCTTTTGTTTCTGTACATCTTTACTAAAGAATTTTGAATAATATTTCCAAGCCTAGCTTTTTCCCAGTTAGCTGCCATTCAGATGTTGATAGTGACATTGCAGGCCAGAGCCTACCTGGTAGCAAACAAGTACATAATGCATAAACCAGTGTCCCGTTTATGTTGTGTGTTAATGCAGCTTTATTTTCAATTCAAGTAAAATCTGTCCTGCAACTAAGACGTTAAACCAAGGCCCTGTGTGAACATAGAACATACAGTGCAGAAGGAGGCCATTCGGCCCATCGAGTTGCACTGACCCACTTAAGCCCTCACTTCCACCCTATCCCCATAACCCCTCCTAATCTTTTTGATCACGAAGGGCAATTTATCATGGCCAATCCACCTAACCTAGATGTCTTTGGACTGTGGGAGGAAAGCCACGCAGACACGGGGAGAACGTGCAAACTCCGCACAGACAGTGACCCAGCGGGGAATTGAACCTTGGACCCTGGCGCTGTGAAGCCACAGTGCTATCCACTTGTGCTACCGTGCTGCCCAAAATCTACTGTGTGCTCCTTCAGGTGAATGTAAATGATCCATTGACACTTCAGAAAACGAGCATGGGTATTCTCTCGATCCCCTGTGTTAACGGTATCATAATTGATTATATAATTGTACTTGGTAGTGGGTTTTAACTGGGTATTCACTTCGGCTCCTATAAATAAGAGCAGACTGAAACTGTAATTGTTACATTAGGTGTGTGTTTGTAATGTGTGTTACTGTAAATAAAAATTTGTAAATGTGTAATGATTAGGCTCCATTTCTATCTTTCATCTGATTATCTGGCTGATGATTGTTCCTCACCCAACACATAAGGATAATCTGATCACTCACTTCATTTGCTGTTTGTGGGACCTAGCTTGACTAATTGGACACATGTTTTGTACATTTCAACAGCGACTACACATCAAAAATCACTTCATTGGCTGCAAAACATTTAATCATGCCCCGAGACAGTGAAAAGCTCTACTATATTTAAATCAAAGTTTGATCAACTATTAAAGTCTGCAATTGCTGAACGTTGTTTTTTTTTGTATTTAATGCTGTTAAATTGCATACCGATTAATAATTCTTTCATAATTATAGTCTTAAATTATTATTTGAGAAAGATTATTCTTCCACCTAACTGAAGTGAAGCAGATCATGTGATGGCAAATGATATATCCGATTAAAACCAAATGGTCTTTCCCCTAGCCCTGCATATTCTCCTTCTCAGGAATGGGGATACCCAATAACTTTTGAAAGTTACTATTGAATTTACTTCCGCCATCCTGACAGGCAGTGCTTTGCAAAAAAAATCTTGCTACTGGATCTTTTTGCCATTTACCTTAACTCGATGTCCTCTTCATAATAATGTCGATAATGGGGCAATTAATTCTATCTTATTTTTTTTGGGTAAAATTACACTCCCAATTGAAAATGCTGACTTGCAAGCTACTCCCCCAGACAACTGCTGCATTGTATTCTTGATCCTCACACAATAAGCCTGGTGGTAGAAATCAGCCGGGAGAAGTTTTCTCAAAAGGTTCATATCCCACAGCTCAATTATTCACTGACTCTGTCCAAACCTGCCTGCTTGAAAAATGGATGGCGAATTCAACACTTTTGACTCTTAAAATGCGGGGAGGCGGGGGCGTGTTTCCTCCAAACGGGTGAGAGGTTGGAGGTTGTGGCTGATCAGCTGATTCGAAGCGGTGGGAGTCGCAGCAAACAATGTATTAAACTGGGCGCCTTTAGAAAGACCAAAACAGTCTGAGCGGTGTGCTGTAGTGCAGCTGATCTCCAAGCGGTCCCCGTTAGTCCCCACTCCCAGCCAGCCCTTTGCCTCCAGCCTTCCGATTTCCCTCTCCCCGAAAATAAAGGTGGCTCTCCGCGTTGTCTTTTTCTAGTAATGCGAAGGAGGAATAATTCCCTGACAGTAGAGCATGACACGACCGTCACAACCCTACAAAAGGACCCGGCACAGTCTGCACCAAGGTTGAAGCCCAGCCAGATAGCAGCAACCAGCAAAGGAAGGGATAGTGACCTCGACCCAGACGCAAAGACGGGGATGATCACTGGTTATCGGAGGTAAGACCGGTGCTTCTCTGCGTGGGCTAGCCTTGTATGTCAGAGATATTCAGTACTGTAGTTGTAATAATGCTTTCGAAATCTGCCTGGTCAAATTGGGTGAAACGTGAAAGGGTCGATTTCCGTATGCAATAAGCCTCGTTTCCTTTACTTACAAGTGTAGTACAATAACATGATTTTTAAAAAACCTTTCAGTCACTGACTCGGACCTGGCCATAGGTTTCACGTGTGTTTTGAAGGTTGATTCAGCTTTCATCAAAGGTGGAAAAGGTCATTTGATTTAAAAAAAATGAAAAACTTACTTTAGTTGGGGGGGGATGTCAGAATATAATTTAACAATTGTGCAAGGTAATTGAACTGCGTATCAAAGGATATCTTGGTTAATCTCACAAGAATCCAAACACCTATCAATGAGGAAGATGACTCTGGCTCAGAGGATAACCACCCAAACCTTGTTTACCGCAATGGAATTGTTGATCACAGTATACATTGTGTCACAGTTGCTGGTTAATTTCAATATTTTTAATAAACGTTTGTGTACTTTGAAATATTTATAGCATTTCTAATAGTTCAACTACTATCCGTAGATGCGGAATAAAGTAATTGAAAAGTTTCAATCCGATAGTCCTATTCAATTTAAATTGTTGACTTCGCCTTTTTTGGGGCCCTATTGTGATGTGTCATACCAAGAAGAATGGCTTAATCCTTGGTTAATACCACTCAAACACTTTTTTTTAATGGGATTTGTGAGAATGACGTGGATTAGGATATAATCTCCTATTTCTCCCCACCCATCTCCTTTGGCCACTCCAAACCGTTCCTTTGGGTGCCCCTGCCTCCCTTCTCTTGCTCCAAAATATCATAAGCAGGTACATAAATGTTTAATAGAAATGAAATAAAAATCGCTTATTGTCACAAGTAGGCTTCAAATGAAGTTACTGTGAAAAGCCCCTAGTTGCCACATTCCGACGCCTGTTCAGGGAGGCTGGTACGGGAATTGAACCGTGCTGCTGGCCTGCCTTGGTCTGCTTTAAAAGCCAGCGATTTAGCCCAGTGTGCTAAACCAGCCCCATAAAGCTGGCCTTTACAGTTAGAGGGCCAGAATACAAGGGGATGCAAGTCCTGCTTCAACTATAATCAAAGACCTAATTAGACCACACTTGGCATTTTGCAAACAGTCATTGGCACCACACCGTTGGAAGGATATATGGCTTTACAGAGAGTCAGTGTAGAATTACCTGAACTCCAAGGGTTAAATTATGTTGGATTACACAAACGGTTCTATTCTCTAGAATTTAGGTTAAGGAGTGGTTTTCAAGATATTGAATTTAGGTTAAGGAATGATTTGATCAAAGTCTTCAAAATATTAAAAGGTATTAAGTAGGTAGGAAAAAAAAAACAGTTTTTGTTTGTTAGGGAGCCTAGGGCTAGGATGCAACGTCTAAAAATTGGAACCAGACCTTTTCTGAATTGAAGTTGTACACACCCTGGGTGTAAGAGTTTGGAACTCTCTTCTGCAAATGGCATTTTGATACTAGATCAATTGTTAATTTTAAATATCAAATGTATAGATTTTTGTTAACCAAAGGTATTAAGGGACACGGGACAAAGGCAGGTTTATGAAGTTAGGTTACAGATCAGCTATGATTTTTTTGAATGGCCGAACATACTTTGTGGGCTAAATAGTTACAAATTTCTGTGAGGGAATAATGCTGGAAGCAAGACGTGGGAGAATAGAACACAACTTTTCAGACAGTTGGGGTATAGATTGCTTTGCCATATGTGGCTGCGGAAGGTGTTAGTAATGACATTTAAGAGAGAATTCTATACAGTTAAAATATTAGGAAAAGATGAATTGCTTGTGAATGGAAGCGCAGGCTCCACCTACTTTTTTTCCATCGTCCTTGTACTCCTATGGAACAACAATAATGGCGTGGTTGTTTAATCATAGCATCAAATCTACAAAAGACAGACATGATGCGGGAAAAGCCTCAATGCTGTGAAACATTGGGAACCACAGGTCCAAAGTTGCCCTTTTCCTCTTGATCAGGCTGCACTTGCCACTTGTTTTGTGTCAAATTACTCCTACACTATCCCAAAATGTTGTTTTCTGAAATAAATTTTAGATTTTTATTTAAAATGAGGCTTAAAAGTTAGAGGCTCATTAAATTCGGGCTCACTGCATACTAACTACAGTATAAAGATGTGCAGGTTAGGTGGATTGGCCATTCTAAATTCCCCTTAGTGTCCAAAATGGCTAGGTGGGGTTACTGGATTACCGGGATAAATGGGATAGGGTGGAGGCGTGGGGCTTGCTCTTTCCAAGGGCCGGTGCAGACGCGATGGGCTGAATGGCCTCCTTCTGCATTGTAAATTCTATGATTCTATACCATGCTAACCTGATGTTATATTGCTTCCCTGCATAAATGGAACCTCCAAAAATAGCTTTTAGAAGATTTAATAATCAAGCCACTGGATTATTTTTATACAGCGAGCTGGTTTGTCTTGGGCTGATAGATTACATTCTCGGCTTATTCTACATTATATGCTTGTTACTTTTCCGAGTTCTTTTCCACCTCTACATTTCTTTTTGTTGGTTGTTTCATTCCATACACAGAATCTAGTATCCTCTAAATTGCTCTTGTGATTTGCTTCATTGCAGCAGAGGGAAGAGGAAGCACACACTAAACTACTTCTGCTTTTGTCTGTATTTTCTCAGAGGCCAGCATCTCTCATAAATGTTGAAAATAAAGGCGTTCAGATGGTCGAAAGCATTCTTTAAAAATCATTTGCTGTATTCTGTGTCATAAAATTGTCACTGTAGCTACTTAGTATTACAGATAAATGTTAGCTGGAATGTTTCCTTAATCTACAGTGTAGTGATACCATGATTAAAGGGCGGGAGCTAGAGCAGCTTGCTGTTCAAAAGCAGTTACTTTAAATGCTATTTGCATAAATATATGCTAGTTCAACATGCTAAATAGATTTAACTTGCGACTTGGTGTCGTCATTTATTTTTGCTGAGTTGGTTGAGGTAATAGGTTAGAGGTGAGGGGACAGTTCTATTCTCATCAAGGTGAATGACATTAGCGCTGGGGCACGTGAGGCCTTTTTTTTAAAAAATCCAGGGCTAGAATTGAGAGCTCCAAGGTCAGGTTCAGACAATTGAAAATTAAAAATTTGCTTTGCTACCGTGTGTGCCTTATCCCCACAACGGCACAAGTGTGAATTTCATATTCAATACAAGCCAATGTTTGTCTTGAAGCTGAAGAACAGACAAGAAAATAGATTTGATTGAATTTCTTGGAATATGCAGGTGATTAACATAGATTAACATAGAATTTACAGTGCAAAAGGAGGCCATTCGGCCCATCGAGACTACACCGGCTCTTGGAAAGAGCACCCTACCCAAGGTCAACACCTCCACCCTATCCCCATAACCCAGTAACCCCACCCAACACTAAGGGCAATTTTGGACACGAAGGGCAATTTATCATGGCCAATCCACCTAACCCGCACATCTTTGGACTGTGGGAGGAAACCGGAGCACCCGGAGGAAACCCACGCACATACGGGGAGGATGTGCAGACTCCGCACAGACAGTGACCCAAGCCGGAATCGAACCTGGGACCCTGGAGCTGTGAAGCAATTGTGCTATCCACAATGCTACCGTGCAACCCCAGATAATAGGCTATTTGGCTCAATGTGGATTTATGAAAGGGAAATCATGTTCAACAAGCCGACTGGACCTTCTAAGGATGTAACTAGTAGAATACATGGGGTGAACCAGTGGATGTGGGGTATCTTCGATTTTCAGAACATTCTTGAAAGTCCCACATAAGTGGCTGGTGTTCAAAATTAAAGTGCATGGTAATATATTGGCATGGAATGAGAACTGGTTAGCAGACAGGCAACAGCAAGAATAAATTTATCTTTTGATGAAGTGGAGGCACTGACAAGTGGGTTCCCCAGGGATCAGTGCTTGGGGCCCCAACTATTCACCATGTGCATCAATGATTTGGATGAGGGAATCGCAGGTAATATTTTCAAGTTGGGTAATGAGACAAAATTTAGTGAGAAGATGAAAAGAGGCTTCAAAGTGATTTAGACAAGTTCAGTGAGTGGGAAAATACATGGCTGATGCAGTATGATGTGGATAAGTGTGGAGAAACAGAGATTGGGAAATGTTGACCTACAAAGGGACCTCTGTGTCCTTTTACGCCAGGCACTGAAAGCAAGCGTGCAGGTCCACCATGCAGGTCCAGCAAGCAGTTAGGAAGATAAATGGTATGTTGGCCTTCATTGCAAAAGCATTTGAGTACAGGAGCAAAGCTGGCTTACTGCAGCTGTACAGTGCCTTGGTCTGCAGCTTTGGTCTCCCTATCTAAGAAAGAATATACTTGTTTATCATAGAGGAAGTGCAATGAATGCTCACCAGACTGACTCCTGGGATTGCAGGATTGTACTAGGAAGAGAGATTGGATCCACTGGGCCTGTATTCACTGGAATTAGAAGCTGAAGGGAATTTAATTGAAACATATGAAATTCTGATGGAGCTGGATGCAGGGATGTTGTTTCCTCCAACTGGGCGAGGGGTTCTAGAACAAGCGGTCACGGTCTCCGGATATGGGATAGGCCATTTAGAACTGAAATGGGGAGAAACTTCATTTAAGGTGGTGAACCTGTGAACCCTGTGTTGCAACATTGGGGGTGCGCGAAGCATTGATGCATGGGAGTAATGAGCTGGAGGTTATGCTAAGTGGATGCAAACGTGAGGCAGAATACCAGAAGGAAACCTCCAAAAAGCATTTCATGCATTCAGGGTTGAGAGTTAATAGACCTTGAGATGTCAGTGCTTCAATTAACAACAGACCTTGTGAATTCAGATGAGTGCTCCAAATGAGATGGGGAAGGAGAGAGGGAAATGGGTTCAGCCAGCATGAGTGAGGCTGCAGCACCCAAAGGGAACAGTAGGCTCATCAGGGTGTAAAGGGACATGGAACAGGAGGGTGAAGAGGGCCATGCAATTGGGCTCATGGCCCGAAGACGCTACCCAGCCAAAAAGGTGTACCGACTAAGGCTCTGTTTCCTATAAATGCCAGAGTGTCGGTGTTGACAATGATTCTATCAATCCAGGGAAGCAGTCATTGAGCTATGCCGGAGGAGGGTCTGATTCTAATGTGATTTGGTGGCTACCCATAGCCTGTGGCAGGAAAGGTTACTGTGATGTTTAACATTTACACCTCTGCATCACTATGGGGTCCTTGGGAGGCATCTACTGGGTTTCCCAGTTTGCATCCCATCGCTGGATCAAACTGGTCACGGATGCCATGTACAACAGGACTGGCCAGTAGATTTGTTTTTGCAACATTCTGGCCTGACCAGAGAAGAGGACAGTAGGATTTGGAGCCATTGCTGCATTCTCCAGGTGCAGGAGGTAATCAGCTGCATGAACGGCCATCAAGGCTTGCACAGAGCAGCCAGGAAACCTTTGTCAACAGGAAGTGTTTTCATTCACTTAATGTGCAACTGGTTTGCAACCATCAAAAAGTAATCCATCAGGTTTTTTAAAAATTCATTTACGGGATGTGGGCGTTGCTGATTATGCCAGCATTTATTGCCCATCTCGTGGATAGAGGATTGGCTGACTGGCAGAAGGCAGAGAGTGGGGATAAAGGGGTCTTTTTCAGGATGGCAGCTGGTGACTAGTGATGTGCCTCAGGGGTCTGTGCTGGGACCACAACTTTTTACAATATACATTCATGATCTGGAAGAAGGTATGGAAGGCATTGTTGCTACGTTTGCAGATGATACAAAGATCTGGAGAGGGACAGGTAGTATTGAGTAAGCAAGGGGGCTGCAGAAGGATTTGGACAAGCTCGGAGAGTGGGCAATGAAGTGGCAAATGAAATACAATGTGGAAAAGTGTGAGGTTATGCACTTTGGAAGGAGGAATGTAGGCATAGACTATTTTCTAAATGGGGAAATGCTTCGGAAATCAGAAGCACAAAGGGACTTGGGAGTCCTTGTTCACGATTCTCTTAAGGTTAATGTGCAGATTCAGTCGACAGTTGAAGGCAAATGCAATGTTAGCATTCATGTCAAGAGGGCTAGAATACAAGACCAGGGATGTACTTCTGAGGCTGTATATGGCTCTGGTCAGACTTCATTTGGAGTATTGTGAGCAGTTTTGGGTCCCGTTTCTAAGGAAGGGTGTGCTGGCCTTGGAAAGGGTCCAGAGGAGGTTCACAAGAATGATCCCTGGAATGAAGAACTTGTCGTATGAAGAACGTTTGAGGACTCTGGGTCTGTACTCGTTGGAGTTTAGAAGGATGAGAGGGGACCTTATTGAAACTTACACAATACTGCTAGGCCTGGATAGAGTGGACATGGAGAGGATGTTTCCACTTGTAGGGAAAAACTAGAACCAGAGGACACCTAGGGGTGCACATCTCCAAAAATCTGTCCTGGTCCACCCACGTCAACGCTACCACCAAGAAAGCTCAACAGCACCTATACTTCCTCAGGAAACTAAGGAAATTCGGCATGTCCACATTAACCCTTACCAAATTTTACAGATGCACCATAGAAAGCATCCTATCGTGCTGCATGACAGCCTGGTATGGTAACTGCTCGGCCCAGGACAGCAAGAAACGTTAGAGAGTCGTGAACACTGCCCAGCCCATCACACAAACCTGCCTCCCATCCATTGACTCCATCTACACCTCCCGCTGCCTGGGGAAAGCGGGCAGCATAATCAAAGACCCCTCCCACCCGGCTTACTCACTCTTCCAACTTCTTCCATCGGGCAGGAGATACAGAAGTCTGAGAACACGCACAAACAGACTCAAAAACAGCTTCTTCCCCACTGTCACCAGACTCCTAAATGACCGTCTTATGGACTGACCTCGTTAACACTACAGCCTGTATGCTTCATCCGATGCCAGTGCTTATGTAGTTGTATATGTTGTGTTGCCCTATGACGTATTTTCTTTTATTCCCTTTTCTTCTCATGTACTTAATGACCTGGTGAGCATCAAGGCAAACCATTGAACAGCCTATAGACCTTCTGAAAATGCGGTTCAGATATCTGGATAAATTTGGGGGTGCCCTACAATATTCCATAGCATAGGTCTCATGTATTGTGGTTGAGTGCTGAGCTCTGCACAACCTTGTCTCCAGACAGAGAAACTTTGGAGAGTGAGGACCTTCTTGAGTGTGTCATCACCTCTGATCGAGGAAGATTTGAAGGGGCTTGCAGATGAGACAGACAATGCTAATCCACCTGGGGGACTGCTATCTTGGGTCAATGTGAAATAAATGCCTTGACTTGAAGCATTGACTGACCGACTGCGGTGGAAAGGGCTTTCCAGGAAAGACCAAAAAGCCTATATGAAGGGGAAAACTGAATCGTTGTATGGGCATTTATTGGAGGCATGCAAGTCACACGCACAGACCTCTTTCTTCTGAGCCTCCCTTAAAAACCTATGTAAATATTTGCATTTCGTCTGCACGTAGCCTTGTTGACCTTTCCTGAGTGCCCTTACCATCTTGACGGGCCTGTCATCCCATCAAGCCATGGTGTACATTACATATTGACCAATGCAGTACAGACCTGTGCATGCCCACCTCCTCAGGAGTTCACCAGCGACTAATGGCCCAATAATGCAGAAATTAGTGCTGGAGACCTTGAATATTTTTATTAGAGTTTACTATTTTTACAAATAACGCAATAAACCCTCAGAATTGGTACAATATAGGATAAATGCTTCCGTGACCATGAATACAGAAAAAGACAGGAGAACGCCAACACTGTAAGTTACTCTATCAGCCGCGTACAGGTGTATTTGGCCTCTAGTAATTCTGACCGACATCCCCACATTTTACACGGGTACTCCAGCATTTCCCACGTTGATGATGACTCCTGATGCATGCCGCCTGCTTGAACTGAGCATCAATGTACTCCACAGTCCTCAGAATGGCCACAGCTGCTGCTGCCTCCATTAGGTGCTTGTGTGCCACTTTTTCTAGCCACCTGCCACTGCCGCTGGATGTCCGAGCAATAATAATGGTAATCACTTATTGTCACAAGTAGGCTTCAATGAAGTTACTGTGAAAAGCCCCGAGTCGCCATGTACCGCCGCCTGTTTGGGGAGGCTGTTACGGGAATTGAACCCGCGCTGCTGGCATTGTTCTGCATTACAAGCCAGCTGTTTAGCACTGTGCTAAACCATCCCCTATCTGCATGGCTGGTGGTTGCACTGCTCTGTCAAATGGTGGCCCCTCTAAAGTCTTGCTGGAACCCTCTGTGTTCAATAACGGACACAGGTGGGTCACAGTCGGTGCTTGTCAGAAGGTTTCATGGCGTCTTCCATGAGCTTAACTTACTCTAGGGGATTCACACTTGCCTATCCTCCGTGATCGGCTGACCTGTTGCCATCCCTTCCAGCTCCATTGTTTGCTGCTCCATTGGTGTCAGTGTTCCCAGCAATGGCAATCCATCTTCAGTCCATTGTTGTTTCCTGGCATCATGAGCTCTTTTCTGCAAACACACATACACATTGTCACTTGACTCTCATGGCCCAGCTGCACCACTGGAAAGTCTTCTGCAAACATCCGTTCAGTATTGGCAATGCTACTGGCAACTCTGACTGACTGGGGCCTCAGTTATTCATTTCATTGTGAATGCTGGTGTCTGATCATGCTTGGGTGGGCAACCCCTTCTCACATTTCCTAAACAACTCTTGTGACATCTAGGGCTGTGAACTTGTGGTTACAAATCCCATTCACCCTGCCAGAAGGTTGTTGTGACACTGCAACCATGTCTATGCGTCCACTTTGGGGCGGCTGACTTTTTTGGCGGCTGACTTTTTCTGGGACTTCTAACCATACTTTTCTTTGGTTTAGTTTTTCTAGCCTCCTCCTCCCATGGACTTGGGAAGAGGACCTTCCTCCGTGTCTGTGCTGTCTGAAGGAGCTCCTCCTGGGAGATATCACTGGAGTTGGGCACCCTCCTTCCTCTTGCTGCAGCCATTACTTCAAAGACTCCCTTGTTTGCCTCCCTTTAAGTCTTCTCATTGTATGAAATCTTTGATCCCAGTGTTGACTGCCCTTTCAGATATGACACTTCCATTTCAGCTGCCTAGACTCCCAAGTCTGCCTACGGTTAATTGGACACAGCATGCAAGACCTGGTTTCCTGCCCATGCATGCATTTGACCCAATTTGTCCCTGAAATTGGGACTTTCTGCACACTGGTAAAATCAACCTTATGTGTCAAAACCTTTCAGAATTGGATTCTTTTCGGGAAAAGAGACCCAACCAATGTTTTGCTTTCCTAATGAATGTAACCTTGTAGTTCTGGAATAACTCTTACAAAATATTTTCGCGCCCTCTTTGGTATCTCTATTATTTTCAAAATATAGTGACCTAAGTATAACTGGAGTATTCTGTGCTCTGTACTTATCCATTTTTCAATTCCTGGCCCTCCCTAGAAATAAACCATGTTGCTTGGATCACTTTTGTTTTGGTATTATTGACATGTGTTGCTACTTTTGGTGATTTGTGTTTGTGCTCCCAGATTCCTTTGCTCCTCTACCCCATTTAGTTTATGTTTCCCAAGAAATATGTGACTTTATTGAGGTATTACACTTTCCTAAATTGAAATTAATTTGCCAATTATGTACCCATTTGACACGTTTTATCTTTGTCTTATGTTTCCACCCTCCTTACTGTTAATTATTTCTTCAAATTTTGAAATTGTTTATCATTCCAAAGTCTAGATTATTACAGAGGCAGTCATTAGATTATTACAGAGGCAGTCATTAGGCCCGTTCTGCCTAATCCCACTCCCCAGCCTTATCCCTGTAACTTTGTGTATTCTTTCTTTTCGGATAGCAATCCAATTCTCTTTTGAACACCTCGATCGATCTTGTGAATGTACAAATTGGGAGCAGGCCACTGGGCCCCTCGAGCCGGTTCCGCCATTCAATGAGATCATGGCTGACCTGATTGTAAACTCAATCCCACGCTCCTGCTTACCCCCAATAACCTTTTCACCCCTTGTTGATCAAGAGGCCCAGAGAGTTGGGAAGAGTGTCCATTGGCCCTGTGATGGTAAATGTAGATGTTGAGTGAACTTGGAACCAGCTAGGCTCTGATGCCCTCTGTGGCTGAAGAGCCTGGTATTGCTCATTGTCTAGTCTTCTGCATGAAGTATTGCCGCTTTTACAAGATAATAGAGCACCTTGAGTGTACATTGAAGCATACCTTGCGGAAAGTCAGTGCTTTCAGAGGAGTAGGGGAAAGTTAGCAAAAGGTTTCAGTGTATATTTTATGTATAATATATTTATTATATTTAGATTATATGTACAGATATATATTTGATACACCTTCCTAATTTATTCCTGTTTGATCACAGGAAAAGGTGAACCTGATCAAAAGGAGCTATGCAAGGCATACAAGGTTATGGGGAAAATGTCTGAGTTTGCCTTACAGGAAATGGTGGAAGTGCATTAAAAAAAAAAGAAAGATGGCAATATTCATATGATTAACGTGTGAGTTATTCCTCCTCCTCCTCCTCAATGTGCAAGTTCCATTTGCTGCCAGATTGTGTGAATCTTTTGTCTGCATCTGCAGTGAGAATCCTGAAAAACTAGTAAAATTGATGTCTGTTTTAAAAAAAAACTAGAATAGCTCTCCAGCAGAAACGGCTGCATTTGCTGCCTGTTTAGGTTCTAATATACAATCAATAATAAAAAGGTATAAGCACTATCAGTATCCACGTGCTTTGGCAGGGTTTAATACTTTAATCAGTATTTTTCCCACTCCTGATGCCCTATCCCTCTGATGTTCTGTGGTAGAATCTTCACCCTGCCAGGGCAGTGCTGGTAATGTCATCACCAGGCATCAGTACCGCTGATGGAATGCTTACCTGGCCTGTAACCCAGACCAGTTTTTAATTCTTGTTTTGAATAATTCAAACTAAAGTCAGCCCTTCAGCCATTTAGAAAACCTTCACATGAAGCTCTCTTTCCAAAAGGAAAGGCTAATAGAACTGTAGAATGGTGACAGCACCGAAGAAGGTCTACCTGCAAGAGCAGCTCTTCTACTTATAGACCCCTGCCTTTTGCACACACTGCAAGAGTTTTTCTCTCCTGTCAGATTGGGAGTGGGCTGAGGGTAGATGATAGCAAAATAGTTAAATTTTTTTGAAAGTATATTTATTGAGATTTTGCATTTTGGAGTATTACAAAACTACAAAATAATACTGGCCCATGAGAAGGAAGAAGAAAATGGTTTAATATGCAGGGGTCAGAGTGGAACAGGAGAATGACACCACAATCGGCTCAATAGAATCATTACACAAGATGAGATACTCCTCTAGCCCCACCGGAGACTGAGGGATAGATAGGATAAAGCCAGAAAAACATGGCAAAAAGGTGCACCCCCTCCCATGCCCCAAAGGCCCACAATCACCATGAAAAATTATGATGAGTCTCCTGTGACATGGTCGGGTTTGCACCAATGTACATTCCTTAGACTCCAGAAGTGCCAAAGGCACCACTGACCCATCACAGCAGCCTCCCTTCAGATATCAGACCCATCTGTATCCATGTGAAAGCCAAGAGCAGATTCATCCTTACAAAAACAAAAGAAAATGCACGAAAACCCTATTCCTAAGTGAAGTTACATATATGCCACACAATGCAACTAAACACAATTCAGGACTTGGGCAGAACCAAAATCATTCCAGACAAATGTAAAGCGTGGACCGGCAGCAACACATTCGTATTACGATCAAACTGACAGGGCCTCCCAGCCAACCAGGGAATGGGAGCCAAATGCTCCTCCCGCTTTCCGAACACTCTCATGGGGAGAGAGAGACAACAACAAAAAGAAATCATCAACAGAGGGCAATGTCCAGGATTACAGAAGAACCGTGGGGGTGGGGGCTTGGCAATTCCCAACACCTTACGATAGGGATCGAGAACAGGCCAACAAGGGATCAGCGATCAATGGGTCAGACTGACCACCGGCCTCCCAAGACAGGATGTGTTGTGCTCCATTGAATCTGATGCACCCAACCTCCAAATCAGGATTACCAATTTTTGAACACAATCCGGATCTCTCCTCTCGCGTCTCGCCAGGGACCGGGCTCAGGGACACATCCTACCCGGCTCCCTTCTGGAAGGACAGGATGGACGACACACCATGGAACAGGATTTTGGCAAAGTGAAGGCGGACCCTCACCAGAGGAAGTGCTCTTTCAAGTGTAAGATTCTCCTTTTGCGCCTCAACAGCTCTCAATAAAGTAGCCCACAATTCTCAAAGTGAGCTTTAAAGATCTGCACTGCAGAGCCAAGATCCTCAACAAAGACAAACATCTTCAATGGCGACCATCCAGATGCACGCAGTGCTACCATGGTGCGAGCCTGCTCTGTAGCAACTGCATCACTGCAAACTGGGCCCCACTCTGACCACCATGAACAAATGAGGATTTCAATATTTTATCACTACTCTTAGTCAACACACATCTGCTCTTGGTCAACAAAAATAAGGAACTTCCAGGGACATAGCACACACCATGTAACCCAGGAAAAAAACAAATATGATGTGTGCACCAGGATGAAATAACAGATTAAAGGATGAGGCCGAGGCTAATGCTCTGGAGGCATGTGTTCAAATCCTACCATGGTAACTGGTGGAATTTAATTGCAATAAATTAATCTAGTCTCAGTAATGGTGACCGTGAAACTTTCATTGATTTGTTATTAAAAAAAACACCTGATTCACTAATGCCCTTTACAAGGAAGAAAATCTACCATCCTTACCTGGTCTGTCCTACATTTGTGATTTTAGACCCACAGCAATGAGGTTGACTCTTACTGCCCTGTGAAATGGTAATTCTGGATGGGCACCAAATGCTGGCCTTACTAGCGACACCCACATCCCATGGAATAAATTTAAATTATTTAACTTTCTTGATTTGAATCTGTCTCCCACACACCTGGACAATACATTCCAGGCCCTAACCCACCCAATGTCTTTTTAAAAACGTTTTCCTCATATCACCATTGCTTCTTTTGCCAGACACCATAAATCAGAGCACTCTGGTTCTTAATTCTGCCAACAGGAACAATATCTTCCTCTCGCTGTCGTGTCCAGACTCATAATTTGAAAACCTCAGTCAAATCTCCTCTTAATCTACACTTCTCCCAGATGAATATCCCTAGCTTCACCAATCTGTCCATATCATTGAAGTTCCTCATTCCTGGAACCATTCTCGTGAATCTTTTTTGTACCCGCACTGAAGTCACCATACCCTTCCTAAAGTGTGGTTCCCTAAACTGGACACATGACTCCAGTTGAGATGAAACCGTGTTTTATATAGGCTAATCTTAACTTCCTTGTTTTTGCACTCTGCGCCTCCATTAATATATAGTTCAGGGTCTGATAAGCTTTTTTAAGTACCTCCTCAACCTCCCCAACTGCCTTCAATGACATATCCCCCCCGAGTGTTCCTGCACCCTCTTTAGAATTGTACCCTTTTAATATTGTTTCCTCTCACTCTTCCTACTAAAATCACTCCACACCTCTCTACATTAAATTTAATCTGTCACTTAGGCTGGCTGGTGGGATGGGAGCACATGTCCTCTTCAAGTTCGCATTTCGCATCCTTCTAAGATTTGTTTAATCAAGTCCAGGTCATAAATGTATATCGAGGAAAAGCTGAAGTCCTATCAACAACCCTGGGGAACCGCAAAAACCTTCCTCCTGTCCAAAAGACAACAGTTTGCCACTATTGTTTCCTGTCAGTCAGCCCCCCCCCCCCAAAATGCTACTGCCCCTTTTTATTCCATGGGCCCCACCCCCCCCAAAATGCTACTGCCCCTTTTTATTCCATGGGTTGCAACTTAGCTGACTGGTTATCGAATGCCTCTTTGGTATCGTTGTACACGTGAATTGCATTATCCTCATTAGCCCTCTCTGTTACTTCATCAAAAGTTAATTAAACGCGATTTGTGTTTTAATTAATCACCATTTGACAAAGTGACTGTTAATATTGTCCTCGAGTTATGGCAAAGCAGGGGCAGCACGGCGACGCAGTGGTTAGCACTGCTGCCTCGTGGCACTGAGGACCCGGGTTTGATCCCGGCCCGAGGTCAATGTCCGTGTGGAGTTTGTACATTCTCCCTGTGTCTGCGTGGGTCTCACCCCGACAACCCAAAAACATCTGCAGGGTAGGTGAATTGGCCACGCTAAAGTGTCCCTTTTTGGGGAAAAAAAATAATTGGGCACTCTATTTAAAAAAAAAAAATAACTTTATGGCAAAGTCCATATGATTTTTAATCATGCTCTTAAGAGATATTGGAATATTTTATGTGCCTCTCTGTCATTCATATGTGAATATATACATCTTATCATGTCTTTCAAGCTTTCCAAAATTCTCAAGTAGGCAAGGACAGCAAAAGTTCTGCATCTGGAAAGATCTCAACAACATTAGTGAAATGTATGACCAGTTTGCGATGGTGTGGTTGAAGAATGATCATTGGAGAGTATGGTGGGATAAGTCCCTACTCTACGTTTTAACAGTTCTAAAGTATCTATGTTAGGATCCCGCATGAGAACCCAACTATTTTCAATTTGTAAAACTGAGGAAATGTTACTGCACCCCAGGAGTGATAACACTGATCTATAACTTTTATGTTAAAACAAACTTTAATTTAAACACCGAATTAGCAACAAAGAAATAGTTTTACAATTAACAGTTGCAACAGTTCTTAAGTAAAAGAAAAAACCTTAAACTTCCTAAACATGCCACTTTATTCCAATTAAGCAAACCAATATATTTCAAATACCACTCATGAATAAAATTAACAGCCAGTTTCCTACTTGCTTTTCTCTGTGCCAAATCTTTGAACCAAACTGAAACACAGCTGTTCAGATGAGAGTTCTCGGACCAACTGACTTTTCAGACAGACCTGACTCCTCCCATTAACTACATCATCTATACCCAAAACATAAGGAATACTTTTGTCTCTTCTCACAAGCTGTCTCTTGACTTCTTTAGCCAGAACCAAATACACTGCCTCTCCTACATTATCTACACCCCAGGGGTCCTGCTAAGCTAAAGAATATTCCATTAGCTAGCTATTTGTAAAGAAGTAAATGGTTCTCAAGATCTATTAGCAGAACACTTCACCAGCAAATCAATAATCACCTCACTTTTACAACACCCTAATCACCGCTCTAGCATTCATACTATTTGTATGCACCTTAACCCAAGTTTTAATAACATTACTGCAAGAAATATAAAATATGACAATTCCATGCATTCATAAGATTTGTAATGTCCAACTGTATGGGTAACCAAACCTGAGAATTATACTAAACTGAATTTATCAGCCTAGATTATGTAGCAACATCTAAGAATGGGCTTTGGAGTCCTGGTCTGAATAAAGAAATAACTTGTATTTATGGCTCATAGTTTTATGACTTCAGGATGTTGCAAATAATTTTAGTCAGGTCAAAATAATATTTTATTTGGTAATTATATAATTTTTTAAAAGGGCTACTTTTTGATTTTCAGGGCTCCGTTTTCGTTGTCACTATGTCTTTTAGGTGATGCAGTCACTTGGTACCGCTCCCTTCTGCATTGGTGGTTGCATTTTTTTAGGGTTTCCTTCTTTAACACCAGATAGTGCAAATATCAACGTAAAGATGCTAATGTATGACAGCTCATTCAATTTCGAGCCAAGGATTTAGCAAATCAAAATAGTATGCTAACCATGTGTCAATGCTAGATTAAATTCTTATTTTGCAAAGTAATGTCTTTATTTGGCTACACATGGTTGTGCAATTTGCAATTGTAAACAAAGATCAGGGGCGAAATTCTCCGGAAACGGCGCAAATCAGTCGGGCATCGCGCCGCCCCAAAGGTGCGGAATGCTCCGCATCTTTGGGGGCCGAGCCCCAACCTTAAGGGGCTAGGTCGGTGCCGGACGAATTTCCGCCCAGCCAGCTGGCGGAAAAGGCCTTTGGTGCCCCGCCAGCTGGCGTGGAAATGACATCTCCGGGTGGCGCAAGCGCGGGAGCGCCAGCGGCCGCTGACGGCTTTCCCGCGCATGCGCAGTGGAGGGAGTCTCTTCTGCCCCGCCATGGTGGAGACCGTGGCGGAGGCAGAAGGGAAAGAGTGCCCCCATGGCACAGGCCCGCCCGTGGATCGGTGTGCCCCGATTGCGGGCCAGGCCACCGTGGGGGCACCCCCCGGGGCCAGATCGCCCCGCGCCCCCCCCCCCCCCCCAGGACCCCAGAGCCCGCCCGCGCCGCCTTGTCCCGCCGGTAAGGTAGGTGGTTTAATCTATGCCGGCGGGACAGGCATTTTAGCGGCGGGACTTCGGCCCATCCGGGCCAGAGAATCGCGCGGGGGGCCCGCCAACTGGCGCGGCGCGATTCCCGCCCCCGCCGAATCTCCAGTGCCGGAGACTTCGGCAACCGGCGGGGGCGGGATTCACGCCATCCCCCGGCGATTCTCCGACCCGGCGGGGGGTCGGAGAATCTCGCCCCAGATTTATCTAAGATTCCAACTATGCAATGAAACTGAACTCAAATAGGCATAAGCTGTTTAGGTAAGTTTTATAAAAGGCCAAATGAGTCTGCATAGTTCTCTTCTAATTTCTCATTGCCTTTACAGACACTACCCCATCCACACCACCACCACACAAAATTAAAATGTTACGGATCTTCTCTCTGCTGGTTGCTGCCCATGTTCTCTGAAGACCTTCTGGACCTAATTGTAGCCTCCTTTCTGCTTGCCTCCGTCTCTTTTATAAAAACCTAGACCTCACCCTGGAACCAGAGGATGTTGAAAGTTTGATTCAAACTGGCCGTTGCGGTCCTGGAGAATGTAGAATGTTACAGTTGAATGGGTCATTGCCCAAGATGATTACTCCAGCTCATCCAATGACCGGTTCCCTACCTTCTGCCTTTGCTGCAACTCCAATCATAGCTTCTTTCTCTGGAAGAGCAGCAAGCGTGGGCAAGAGGAAATCTGTCACTGGGGGAGCTGGGACAACAGCCTGGGAGAGACAGAATTTGAAATTGGAGGAGCAACTCCTTACATTCTCCCACACTTCAAGTTAAACTGAATATTGTTTCTCCGCACCCTGTGCTTTCAAATCTTCAAGACTGGACCGGATGGACAGAACGGTGGCAACCTTTCTTGAATCTGTCGCCCCTGTCTTCACTTTTTTTTTGTGAGCTACTGGTGGTGCAATTTTGCCCCACTGCCACCCCTTTATTTTGAACCCTGAAGCCAATTAACCCGTAATGAAGTGTGAACACTGCTGGAGGAAGTGGGAGAGCCAGTTTATGCACAGCAAGTTCTTACAAATAACAATATAATGATGACCAGGTGTTTCAGTGATGTTGGTTTAAGGAATAATATTGGCTAGGGTACCAAGGTGGAACTCCACTGCTCTTTGAAATTGTACCATGGGACTTTTTTTATCCACCTGAGAGGGAAGATGGGGTCTCACTTTGACATGTCACCTGAAAGACAATAACACATTTATTATTGTACTGGAGTGTAGGCTGAGATTATGCATTCAAGTCTGTTATAGAACTGGAACCTACGACCTGACTGGGTGTGAGAGCGCTATCTCTGAGCCTCCGTTAACTCAGAATGCGAATGCTACCCACTGAGCCAATTGCATATATATCCTTTTTTAAAATTGATGAGGGCATGAGTATTCAATATAGAATCTGTATGTGTGTACATGTCTTCAATTTGTAAAAAGTTGGGAACATTTATCAAGTATAGAAGTACAAAACTTAACAAATAAGGCAGTAATTAACAGGTTCAACAGGCTTTACTTCTTGATTCAACCTTTGAAGCAGAGAACGCAGATTCCGACCATGTATCTGAAGCCAAAGCAAATGTTGTATTCCTGTTTTGCCTGGAAAGCATTTTGTTCCCATGTTTCATGTTTCAGTAGAGCCCTTGAAACCAAACTAACTGTGCTCTCAAAGATTTAAGTGATGTTTCAAGTCCAGGTGATTTATTTCGTTCTCAACACAGTTTCCAATATAGAGGGGAAGGACACATCAGCTTTTCTCCTCTCCCTTTGCCTCAGCATGAAAGATTTCAGCTAAATGAACTGGAAGAATTGATTTTTGTTAATACTGTGTTTCTTTGTACGTGGTCAAAAGATAAAATTACTCCGATAATAGATTTGATACTGAACATTCCAGCATTTTTGCCATTTCTAATCTAAAACATGCAAAATTGCAAATTTGAAAATGGTTCTCCGGAGGAGTGGTGTGTACCTCTAAACATCTCCACTATGTTAAAAAGAAAGCCAGTTTACAAGGATTCCATGTTTTAGTTTCTCTTACCTTTTTTTCTCTCTCTCTCTCTCTCCTATTCATTCTGCCCCTTCCTAGTTGGAAAGTCCCAATCTGACCTTGTGTTTTGAGGTAATTATCTTAATTAAGTTGTTTGCATTTTGTATGTAGTTCTCCATGGCCAACTTAGTAGAAACCCAATATGGTCGTAGTGATCAAATGGAAACCAGAACAGGTTGTGCCCATCTAAATCCGACTCTATTTCTGTATATGCAAAAGTGGAGCATCTTAATTAGATGAAAGTTGATATGGTCTAAAATGCAGTTTTGAGAAAATTTGACCTGTCAACATGTTAAATTACTACTTTCCTTCCTCTAGTTCCCAAATGCTTTAATTTTAAATTTTCTAAGAAATGATAAAACCTATTCCCATTTTGAGTGCACATGAATGTTGAATCACCATAAAGAATAAATTGCAAAAAATATTAGACCATTAACTCTCGTACAGTTAAACATAAAAATTCTTTATCAAATCTGCAGTCGACTTTGAGATATTAATATGTCATTTTAACAGCTTTGTATAACAGTGCTTCTGAACTCCTATTGCACCTTTGGCAGAGAACCAAGTTGTGTTGTTTAGCATACACAAATGGAATAATAGCTGGCTTGGATTGTATTACATGGAGATAATGGATACCCAGGAGGGATTACTGTTCAGTAATTCCGTCAAGGGAATTCAGGTGGTATCGTAAATAACGTGAGTGAGAGATTAGCTGACAACCTTGAAATAGCTGCTGTGGAGGAGTATAAATAATCTGAGAGATGTACAGGCTAACGAAGTAACAATTTAAGGTAGGAATAGATCATTGATCTGTTCAGCTTATCCACTGAACTTCTTTCAAGGTGCCTTTGATTTATTCCTCAGTCTAATAACCCTAAAGTCTATATTTACCAATGGGACCTTATTCAGTTCCTTTCCGAATTGCAATCCCTGCTGGTTATCTTGATCCATCTATCACTGACAAAACTGCTCTTATTAATGTTGGAGGAACATTTCAAACTGATCTCCTGCACCCCTGAGTATTTTATTTGAACGTGTGAAACTCTATCTTTCAATGACGCAATTGTAATTAAAGGACTCTGATCACGTCATGATCTGCAAGTGTAAAGGTCAGACTGTTTATGTCATGTTATCTGAACCCCCTACAAATACAATTCCAATAATTTCAAATGGTCTTTGGTTATGTTCTTGGTCAGCTTTTGTCCTTGCATCCAACTTTGCAGAGCCATTAGCAGTACATTCCTTGTCCTTGGGCTTTCCGACAATAAAATGATAAGCTAGTAGGCTCATTCATTCGGAAGTATGCATTTGCAAATCTCTAGGTCCAGTTTATATTATATCATAAACTGCAGGGAGTTTGTCTTCTCTTAAAATAGCTGTATCCAGTTAAGATGTTTGTTAAAGTATATCTCAAAAATCCAATAAGGAATTCAGGGGAAATTTCTTTATTCAAAAAAAGGTTCAAATGCGGAATCTGCTGCCACATGGGTGGTTGAGATGAATGGCAGAGATTTAAGGATGCTAGGATAAATGCATGTGGCGGGGGGCGGCGGGAAGAGAATAAAGGGATATTGTGGGAAGAGGCTGGTGTGGAACATTAACACTGGAGCATAGATCTGTTGGCCGATTGGGCTGTTTCTGTGGAGTAAATTCAATGTACTCCTATGTACCTTGGTGGGGGAGGGGGTAAAAATCAACTTGGGAGGGGGCGTGCCGGAGTTGCACTTGGAATGGTTCCCCTTAATACACCTTGCTCAGTTTTCCCCCCCATTGACTTCAATCAGCGAGGGGTGTATTATAGCTGATCTGTTACTGACTGCTCTGTTCCTTGTCCACCCATTCAAAGAGAATTTCAACCCTTTAAACCCTGTCTTCATGGTTTTATCGTCTGTTGTTTACTTGCTGCTTCGTTCTTGCCATTCATGCATTGTTTGCTAGGGCAAAAAAGCACTGTTTTAGTATATTACCAAAACATGCACTATACAACCCCGTATGAATCAGTTTATTGTTTATTTGCAAGTCCCTTCATTCGAATTACTGGTTAGCTCAAATTTGGTTTGTGTACCATTTTAACAGCAGTTTAATTTGAATTTTTTGGGTTCAGAATTCTTTTTGCCAGCTTTAAGGCAGCAGCAGTAGAATAGAATGCTTTATACGTTTTTATAAGGATGGAATTTTCAAACTGAGTTAAGTATGCCTTGCCACAATGATGGTTCATTGAATAAACCTTCAATAGTATTCCCTCATGGGGGAATCTAGAACTAGGGGATTCTTTTAAAGGCATGGAAACTCTCATGCAAGATGGAAGTGAGGAAGAATATCTTCTCTCTGGTTATTAGTCTTTGGAATTCTCTTTCACAGAGAGCAGTAGAGGCTGGGTCATTGAATTTATTCAAGGCCGATTTAGACAGATTTTTGATCTACAAGGAAGTCGAGGATAATGAGAGTAGGCAGGAAAGTGGAATTAAGGCCACAGTCTGATCAGCCGGATATTATAGACCGGTGGAGCTGGCTTGATGGGCCAACCCTCTTGCTGCTATTTCTTTTTTAAAAATAAATTTAGAGTACCCAATGATTTTTTCCCAATTAAGGGACAATTTAGCGTGTCCGGGGTGGCAAAGTGGCGCAGTGGTTAGCACTGCTGCCTGACGGTGCCGACGTCCAAGGTTCGATTCTGGGTCACTGTCCAGCTGGAGTTTACACATTTTCCCTGTGTTTGTGTGGGTTTCGCCCCCACAACCCAAAGATGTGCAGGACTGGCCACACTAAATTGCCCCTTAATTGGAAAAAAATAATAATTGGATACGCTAAAACAAAATTTTAATTTAGCGTGGCCAATCCACCAACCTGCACATCTTTGGGTTGTGGGAGTGAAACCCACGCAGACACGGGGAGAATGTACAAAATGACCCGGGGCCGGGATCAAATCCGGATCCTTAGCACCGTAGGAGGCAGCGCTAACAACTGCGCCACTGTGCCGCCCCCCTGATGCTATTTCTTATGATTTACAATTATGGGATGTTTAAGGTCCAAGTAAACCATTAGAACAGGCAGTCAGGGCTTTGATTTTAATGTTGTATTAAAAAAAACCTATGAAGACAGACGTAAAAAATTGTGTTCAAATCTTGCATGCATGTTCAAGTCTCACTGTTTGGTTCAAGATATATGAAAGTTGTTATCTGAAAAGGAGATGGAACAAATCCAGCCAACCATAAGGATGTGATTGCAGTGGACGGGGTGCAGAGGCGATTCACCAGAATGTTGCCTGGGATGGAACATTTAAGTTATGAAGAGAGGTGGGATAGGTTTGGGTTCTTTTCTCTGGAGCAGAGAAGACTTGAGAGTGCGACCTGATCGAGGTGTGCAAGATTATGAGGGGCAGGGTGGCAGTTGTTCCTCTTAGTTGAAGGGTCAGTTAAGAGGGGACACGAGTTCAAGGTGTTTAGGGGGAATTTGAGGGAAAACCTTTTTACCCAGAAGGTGGTGAAGGTCTGGAATGCACTGCCTGGGAGGATGGCGGAGGCAGGTTGCCTCACATCCTTTAAAAAGTACCTGGATGAGCACTTGCCACGTCATAACATTCAAGGCTAAGGGCCAAGTGCTGGCAAATGGGATTAGGTAGGCAGGTCAGGTGTTCTTTATGCATCGTTGCAGACTCGATGGGCCAGAGGACCTCTTCTGCACTGTATTATTTTGTGAACAATAACCAAATTAGTTTTAAATTTGTGGTAGTAAAGATATTGGAATCCTTACTCAAAGATATGATAAAATCTCTGGCTAAGTTAGTATAATGAATGCGGCATTTATTAGTTGCAGAATTGTTAAAACAATCATAGCTCCTATAATATACAAATTATTCTCTGTATTTTGTGATCATCCTAAAGCACTGCTCTGTGTCCCCTCTTCCCCTCTCCCTTCCCAGTAGTCAAGGTAGGTGCTGGGTATGGGTTCAAACCCAATAGTATCTTCAGTGCTGTCCATATGTATGATTACCAATATTGAGCTAAGTGAGGGCTGTGATATTTGTTTTTATTTACCTCTGCCTGTAACCCACGGATACTGAGTTGCTTGTACCTCATTTGTTGTCCTAACCTGAATCTAGGATTGAGATGGGAGCCTTCCTGGTGTCATTTCCCTAAGACATGAAGGAAGGAGATCATAAGCTGTTAATCAAACCGTACCTTTTTACTTCTTTAAAAAGAGGACTTTGCTGAACCAAAGGATGGCTGTCACAGGTCACATAATTCACAAGTTAGTTGCAGGAAAAAAATCTCAACCTTCACCCTTGTGGAATCTCTCACTTCTCATTGTGAGGACACTTGGAATTAACAAAGCCAAGGTCCTGCAGAAAAGTTGTACATCCAGCCTGGACTATAACAAAGGGAGAGCCATTGAAACTTGTTATACCTGCAGAGGCACTAAACACAAACATCTATCTTGTAAGGTTAACAATGGATTCTGACCAGAGGCATAAAAACTGGTGCTTAGTTGATTTTTGATTTGATGTATTGTCATATGTACCAAAGTACAGTGATAAGTATTTTTCTGCGGCCGAGGAAACCTACACAGTACGTACATAGTAGACAGAAAGAATAATCAACGGAGTACATTGATAAATGGTACATCGACAAACAGTGATTGGTTACAGTGCGGGTCAAGTGCTGGAACAAAGGGCCAAACAAAGCAAACACATGAGCAAGAGCAGCACAGGGCGTCGTGAATAGTGTTCTTACAAGGAACAGATCAGTCCGGGGTGAAGTCGTTGAGGAGTCTTGTAGCTGTGGGGAAGAAGCTGTTCCTATGTCTGTTTGTGCGGGTCTTCAGACTGCTGTACCTTCTGCCAGATGGAAGGATCTGTAGGAAGGCAATGCCTGGGTGGGAGGGGGTCTCTGATAATGCTGTCTGCCTCCCTGAGGCAGCAGGAGATGTACACAGAATCAATATGCGGATGGCAAGCCTGTGTGATGCGTTGGGCTGAGTTCACCACACTCTGCCGTTTCTTGCGATCTTGGACCGAGCAGTTGCCATATCAAGCTGTGATGCAGCTGGATAGGATGCTCTCTATTGCACAACTGTATCATTAATGAGCCATGTCACATGACCTAAGACCTTGGCCTTTGGAAAGTTTTAATATATTTTGAGACTTCCAACTCTCTCTGCTGTCTAAACTCCACTCTGAAGACATCAAAGCAGGACTCCAGGCTGACCAATCGCCTGTGTCAAGTCTAAGCTTCCTCTAACCCTGTTTCTCTGCAAGATTCCTGCCATTGTCTGCTGGACAGACCAGCCTCTGTATACCAACATCTTGCTGCGTCAGCACGAGCTGAACTTGGCTCATCTGTGAAGGAACTCTGATATTCTGGACTCTGGCAATGCTGTGAACTGATTTCCACACTTGTGGTCCTTTTTTCCTTAAGTTACTCAAAAAGTTTAAAAACTCCTCTTTTCTACTTTTCCAATGTGTGCAAGTGTGTGTGAAGTTGCAATCATTTCCTGAGTTTGAATGTGTCAATA
This sequence comes from Scyliorhinus torazame, assembly GCF_047496885.1. Taxonomy (NCBI): domain Eukaryota; kingdom Metazoa; phylum Chordata; class Chondrichthyes; order Carcharhiniformes; family Scyliorhinidae; genus Scyliorhinus; species Scyliorhinus torazame. The sequence goes on from NC_092707.1 coordinate 248,906,416, forward strand.
CTTATGATTTAACCCTAATGAGAGTTTGCTGCGAGTCACTTAAAAAATTTACCCCTCAAACAGAAAGTTTGGGGAAACGGGTCACAGTCTAATTAAAAAAATTAAACATCTCTGCTTATGTACAGATCGCAAAGAAATTTTCAGTTTTGCCTCCCTCCCTCTCTCCTTCCATGGGTGGCATTGTAGCACAGTGGGTAGCACTGTTGCTTCACAGCGCCAGGGTCCCAGTTTCGATTCCTGGCTTGGGTCACTGTCTGTGCGGAGTCTGCACGTTCTCCCCGTGTCTGCCATGGATTTCCTCCGGGTGCTCCGGTTTCCTCCCACAAGTCCTGAAAGACGTGCCGTGAGGTGAATTGGACATTCTGAATTCTCCCTCCGTGTACCTGAACAGGTGCTGGAATGTGGCGACTAGGGGATTTTCACAGTAACTTCATTGCAATGTTAATGTAAGCCTACTTGTGACAATAAAGATTATTATTATTTATGTAACACTGGTCTTTATGGTGGATAACCAAACCAAATAGAGCATTGCTGTGTCGTTCATGCTATAACTTTGGGGATATGTTGGGCAAACTAACGCTACAAGTAACCAGTGTTTGAAGATAAACATCCCATTGTCTGATTAATTTTGTAAGCACTTTGCTGACTTGTTTCATCATTTAACTATTGGTGATCATGTGCTAAAATATTTGGCTAGAATTCAGTATGCAAGATAAACCAGTTCATGCTGACCAGCTTTTCTTTTGGGAAAGGTCATAGTTACCCTTTTCATAGAGCTATTAAGTCTGAATCTGAGATTTTAAAACCATTCATTGCCCTTGTATCCATTTACTTTTGCTTTGTTTTTTGAGATTTTTACAGTTAATTAGAATTACAAAATGAAATCTGATTGCAGGCAGAGAATTCACTTTATTCACTATGATGAGTATAATGCTGAGTTCCTTTCTCAAATGACTTTTGTTTCTTTTGCTTCAATTTTTTAGGCGATCACGGTTGTTGTACAGAATCAAGAAGCTAGCTGTGTGGTTGTTAGCTGTGTACATATGCATTCCTTTCGTAGTAAAACTGTGTCCAGCTATTCAAGCAAAGCTGGTCTTCTTGAATTTTGGTGAGTATAGTATGATGTGCCACTGAGTAGCAATTCATTGAATTGGACCAGTTATATCTTGTATAATTTTCAGCAGTCTTTAGTGGTGTGCCTTTAGCCATTTAGACTCTGAGCTCTAGAATTCTCTACTTAAGTCCCTCTACCTTTCTACCTGTGTCTATGCATTTAATACCATTGTGTCTACTCCTTTAAGACCATTTTTACAACCCACTCCTTTGAGCAAGCTTTTGGCCATCCCTCCTAAAGTCTCCCTTTTTGACTAGCTGACAAATGTCTTTGCTTATATAAGTACAGGGATAGGCAGTTCAGTCCTTCAGGGCTTTTCCACCATTCAGTTAGATCATTTCATGCCTTTTGAAGAGCCTTTTGGCTTTTTTCTACGAAATAAGTAAATGTTTTTGAGATGTGTACCTTTTCCTTTGAGAATTTAGTCCGTGCACCCTTTTGCAATCCTTTTATACCTGTTTTATCCTGTGTTCGCTGCTCCTACTTTGTATGCAGCTGCTAATCTCCACACATCTCTAAAGCTAATGAAGTTTTTTGATCAAAGCTCTAGTTCTGTACGTCCCAAATACCTCCAGATCGGTAAATGTTGGTTTGCTCAGTATTTTGTGAGACGTCCCAATGTAGATCTTGATGTCACTGTTAAGTGTTTGAGAGACTGTATTTGTCATTTAAAATAGCTGATGGTTTAACATCCATATATAATTTAAGTGGATCACTACTTTTGAGCAAATGTTGCTATTTAATATCTTGCACCTTCAAATTAAATAGTCACATTCCACTGTTGCAAAGGCTCTGGGACCCAGATAGACGAATGAAAGTCTCAAGTGTCACTCACTTTAACCTAAATATACCTCTGGAAAAATGCATCCATGTTGATCTGTCTTAATGATGTACAGTTGCTTGTATTATTCTACAGGGCGGCACGGTAGCACAGTGGTTAGCACTGCTACCTCATAGCACCATGGATCCAAGTTCGATTACAACCTTGGGTTACTGTCTGTGCAGAGTCTGCACGTTCTCCCCGTGTTTGCGTGGGTTTCCGCCGGGTGCTCCAGTTTCCTCTCACAGTCCAAAGATGTGCAGGTTCAGGTGGATTGGTCATGCTAAATTGCCCGTAGTGTCCAAAAAGGATAGGTAGGGTTACTAGGTTATAGGGATAGGGTGGAGGTGTGGCTTGAGTTGGGTGCTCTTTCCAAGGACCGGTGCAGACTTGATGGACAGAATGGCCTCCTTCTGCATTGTAAATTCTATGATTCTATTTTTTTTATACAGCAAAGGAAGTAAGTTTTTGTTAATCAGTACAAGATAATAATACTGTGTTCGTCCCTCTTCCACAGTTGCTTAATGGTTATTCAAAATGTTCATTTTGTATTTGAGGGATTGTATAAGGAACTTCTCCATTTAGAACTGAGTCCTACAGATCAGGAAGGCCCCAGGTTTTTCCTGTGGCCAGTGCATCATGAACGGCTAATAGATGAAACAACAATTGGCTATAACTCCCCAGGATTAATGAATTGAAAACCAGTCAGAGTCTGTTGCTATTATAACAGGACTACATCTGCTACCTCCCCATGATTTGAACAACCAGCTGATACTTGCTGTGAAGGTTCACAGGTGAACAGTAGCCATGAGGTACTTGAGGGAGATCACTGTCCTTGGAACCACATCATTATATGTCGAAGAAGAGGGCAAAATAGTGTTTATAACTTGGGAAATGTTTGATGGGATTCTAACCACAAAATTCAGCAGGACTTCAGAAAACAGTGAAATATTGAGCTGGATTCTCCGTTGCTGTGATTAAGTGCCGTCGACAGTGGAGAATCTGAGTTGCTTCACGACAGGAAAATCGGCACAATCCCTCACCGATTCAGGTACCAGTGATGGGCTAGCACCGGCACCGTGTGGGACACCCGCGGATTGTGCGGAGAATGGCCAGAGAATCGCCGGATCCTGGGCCGCGTATGGGCAGGGCTGACGAGCTGCAGCCGCAGACGTCTGACGAGCTGCAGTCGCGCACGCCTAAGCTCCCACTAATCGGGCCGGGAAACATGGCTCCGGCCATGCTGGACCGCGTACCCAACTCCACAGCCCATCCCCTGGCCACTGCCACCACTTCCCCAGCCCTAGCAGAAGCCCCCCGGCAGGGATCCCGGCCGAGTGTGGCGGTGCTGGACACATGGCCCATGACGTCGGGAACTTGGCCCATCGAGGACGGAGCTTCGCCCGTGGGCCGGCTGATGACGAGCCAACGGCGTTGTGACTGCGCGCAGCCCGATGATGCCGATTTGGAGGGGGCGGAGCATCACCAACTGCCCTCAAACCGGCACCTGCCTGGATTCCAGCGTCAGAAGCCATTCTCTGCTCGATCGCTGATCCCAATTTCAATGTCGGACAATGGAGAATCCCGCCCATTTTCTTTTATTTTTCAGCAAATACCTTTCAGCGTTCACTGGAAGAACTTCTGTGACAGGAACTTGAATGTTTCACAATTTGACAGGCAAAATATCGATTAGTTTGCAAATATAAATGTCTTGTGGGATACTGTTTTGATATTTAAATATTAGAAAATATCCAAATGGCTTTCAAAAGTAACAACAAATATCAAAGGTGCAGAAAATTAATCCTATCTTTTCTGCACAAGAGTGCATTTGTAAAGATTTTGATTCACGAAGGAGATTACAAAGGGAAATCATTGTGGATTTGAGTGAAATCGCATGCAAGTGCTTTGACGTGATGTTTATTATAACACACAAGTTTTTATCAATGTCCCTTTCTTTCATAGTGCGGTTACCATATTTTATTGACTTGAAAAGGCCACAGGACCAAGGGTTGAACCACACATGGAATTTTTATCTTAAACCTGAAGAGAAAATTACTGTTGGCGCTTGGTAAGTGAGCAGAGACTGGCAAAAGATGGTAGAAAACGGAAAGACTGAAGATGGTGGAAATTTGTCTTGATTTCACAGATGATGAAGAACTTACTCTGAGGTTTGAGTGCTTTCCGTTATTGTTACAGTATCAGCTTTGGCAAAGTTGGTTGCGCACACACCTGAGGCAGAAGATTGTATCCGAGTCCCATTCCATGCACCAGAGCATGAACTATAGGCTGACACAGTGCAGAACAGATGGGGTGCTGCACTGTCGGACATTTTTCCAGATGAGGAGAATGCAGAGAAGCTTCAGTATGATTTGGACAAGTTGAGTGAGTGGGCGAATGAACAGCAGATGCAGTATAATGTAGATAAATGTGAGGTTATCCACTTTGGTAACAAAAACAGGAAGGCAGATTATCTGAATGGCTATAGATTGAGAGAGCGGAATGTGCAATGAGATCTGGGTGTCCTTGTACACCAGCCGCTGAAAGTATGCATGCAGATGCAGCGGGCGGTAAAGAAGGCAAATGGTATGTTGGCCTTAGCAGGAAGATTCGTATACAGGGAGAGGGATGCCTTGCTGCAGTTATACAGGGCCTAGGTGAGACCGCACCTGACACATTGTGTGCAGATTTGTCTCCTTATCTGAGGAAGGATGTTCTTGCTATTGAGGAAGTGCAGCGAAGGTTTACCAGGCTGATTCCTGGAATGACGGGACATATGAGGAGATCAAGTCGGTTAGTATTATATTCGCCGGAGTTTAGAAGAATGAGAGGGGATCTCATTGAAACCTGTAAAATTCTAACCGGGCTATACCGGGTAGATGCAGGAAGGTTGTTCCCGATGGCGCGTAGTCCAGAACCAGATCGCTGTCTAAGGTTACGGGGTACACAATTTAGGACTGAGATGAGGAGAAATGTCTTCACCCAGAGAGAGGTGAAGCTGTGGAATTGTCTACCACAGAAAGCAGTTGGGGCCAAAACATTGTATGCTTTCGAAAAGGAGCTTAGATATAGCAGTTGGGGCAAAAGGGATCAAAGATTATAGGTGAGGAAAGCAGGAACAGGTTACAGAGTTGGATGATCAGCCATGATCGAAATGAAGGGAGGAGCAGGGTCAAAGCACCAAATGGCCTACTCCTGCTCCTATTTCCTATGTTCGTTGTTCCTTCTCTGTGATGGTCTAATGGATTTTGAAGAATGAAGCTGAATTATACCAGCTCTCAGACGACGGGAATGGAGGTGGACATAGGACATAGACGTAGAACATTACAGCGCAGTACAGGCCTTTCGGCCCTCGATGTTGCGCCAACCTTTGAAACCACTCTAAAGCCCATCTACACTATTCCCTTATCATCCATATGTTTATCCAATGACCATGAAAATGCCCTTAATGTTGGCGAGTCCACTACTGTTACAGGCAGGGCATTCCACGCCCTTACTACTCTCTGAGTGAAGAACCTACCTCTTGACATCTGTCCTATATCTATCTCCCCTCAATTTAAAGCTATGTCCCCTCGTGCTAGACATCAGCATCCGAGGAAAAAGGCTCTCACTTTCCACCCTATCTAATACTCTGATCATCTTGTATGCCTCAATTAAGTCACCTCTTAACCTTCTTCTTTCTAAAGAAAATAACCTCATGTCCCTCAGCCTTTCATCCTTTCCTCATAAGATCTTCCCTCCATACCAGGCAATATTCTGGTAAATCTCCTCTGCACCCTTTCCAATGCTTCCACATCCTTCCTATAATGCGGCGACCAGAATTGCACGCAATACTCCAAATGCGGCCGCACCAGAGTTTTGTACAGCTGCAACATGACCTCATGGCTCCGAAACTCAATCCCTCTACCAATAAAAGCTAACACACCATACGCCTTCTTACTAACCCTCTCAACCTGGGTGGCAACTTTCAGGGATCTATGTACATGGAGGTTCATTGTCACTGACCCCCTGCAAGGGAAGTTTCCATGGAGGCAGGTTGATAGTTTGCATAATTTAAAAAAAAATGTAAACATTTTATTGAGGTATTTATGGTTTTATAACAATAACAGAAGAAACAATGTACATACAAATATAGACATAGTGCAAAAGCCGTCTTCCTCCATCACAGGTCCCACCTTTTCTAACCCCCTACTCTAAACTAAACAACCCCCCCCCTCCCTTCTGCTGACGGTTAATTTTCCCCAAAGAAGTTGACGAACGGCTGCCACCTCCGGACGAACCCTAACATTGACCCTCTCAGGGCGAACTTGATTTTCTCCAGACAGAGAAAGTTAGCCATGTCAGTTAGCCAGGTCTCCGACTTCGGGGGCTTTGAGTCCCTCCAAGCTAATAATATCCATCTCCAGGCTACCAGAGAGACAAAGGCCAGATCATCTGCCTCTTTCTCCTTCTGGATTCCCGGGTTTTCCGACACTCCAAAAATCGCCACCTCTGGACTCGGCGCCACACTTGTTTTCAACACCTTGGACCTGACATCCGCAAACCCCTGCCAAAATCCCCTAAGCTTCGGGCATGTCCAGATCATGTGCACATGGTTTGCTGGTCCTCTTGTGCACCTATCTTCTACCCCAAAGGACCTGCTCATCCGGGCCACTGTCATGTGAGCCCGGTGAACGACCTTGAACTGTATCAGGCTGAGCATGGCACATGATGTGGACGCGTTGACTCTATGCGTCACCCAGAGACCGTCCTCTATCTCTCCTCCTAACTCCTCTTCCCATTTGTGTTTCAGCTCCTGGATCTGCGTTTCCTCTGACCCCCATGAGTTCCTTGTAAATGTCCGAAACCCACCCACATTCTGGAAACTACCCTGTCCTGTACCCCCTTGGTGGTAGGAGCGGGAAGGTTGAGACCTGCCTGCGTAGGAAGTCCCGCGCCTGCAGGTACCTAAACTCATTCCCTCCCGTCAATTCAAATTTCTCCTCCAACTCCCTCAGGCTGGGAAAGCTCCGCTCTATAAACATATCTCCCATCCTCTCGATCCCTGCTCTCTGCCATCTCCGGAACCCTCCACCTTGCCTCCCTGGGGCAAACCGGTGATTATTGCAGATTGGAGACCAGACCGATGCTCCCTCTGCTCCCACATGTCTCCTCCATTATCCCCAGACTCTCAGGGCTGCTACCACCACGGGTCTGGTGGAGTACCATGCCGGCGGGAATGGCAGATGTGCTGTTACCAACGCCCCCAAACTAGTGCCCTTCCATGATGCCGCCTCTACTCGCTCCCACATCAAACCCCCCCCCCCCCCCCCCCCCCCCCCCACCAACCACTTCCTAATCATGTCTATATTCGCCGCCCAATAATAATTACTAAAGTTCGGCAGCACCAGCCCGCCCTTCCCCTGGCTGCGCTCCAGCACCCCCTTTTAAACTCGTGGGGTCTTACCCGCCCATACAAAGCCAGAGATCACCTTGTTGACCTGTTTAAAAAAGGACCGTGGAATAAAGATGGGGAGACACTGAATCACAAACAGGAATCTCGGGACGACCCTCATTTTCACTGTCTGTACCCTCCCAACCAGTGACAGTGGGAGCATGTCCCATCTTCGAAAATCCTCCTTCATTTGGTCTACTACTCTGGCCACATTTAGCTTGTGCAGCCGTTCCCATTCCCGCGCCACCAGGATGCCTAGGTACCGGAAGCTTCCCCCACCACTCTAAACGGCAGTTCCCCCAGTCGCCTCTCCTACCCCCTTGCCTGGATCGCGAGCGTCTCACTTTTCCCCATGTTCAATTTGTAACCCGGAAACCGGCCAAAATCCCCCAGAATCCTCATAATTTCTTACATCACTTCCAGTGGGCCTGACACATATAAGAGCAGATCGTCTGCGTATAGTGAGACTCTGTCCCCCCCCTCCCCCGGACCAGCGGCTCTATGGCCAGTGCGAACAACAGCGTGGAGAGGGGGCATCCCTGCCTCGTCCCCCGGTGCAGCCTAAAATAGCCCGATGTCAGCCTGTTCGTCCGAACACTTGCCACGGGCACCTGATACAGCAGCCTGACCCACTCAATGAAGCCCGCCCAAATCCAAACCGCCCCAGTACCTCCCACAGATATTCCCATTCCATCCGGTCAATGCCTTCTCTGCGTCCATTGCGATCACTACCTCTGCGTCCCTACCCTCTGGGGGCACCATGATAACATTCAACAGCCTTCTTACGTTGGCCACCAACGCCTGCCCTTAACAAATCCCATCTGGTCCTCCCCAATCATGTCTGGGCGCAGTTCTCAATACTTGAGGACAAGATCTTAGCCAACAATTTGGCATCTACATTTAGTAGGGAGATCGGTCTGTAGGACCCGCATAACTCCGGGTCCTTATCCCGCTTCAGGATCAATGAGATAATGGCCTGTGACATCGTCGGGGGAAGCCCCCCTCTCTCCCTTGCCTCATTAAATGTCCTCATCAGCAGTGACCCCAGTATCCCAGAGAACTTTTTATAAAACTCCACTGGGTACCCATCCGGTCCCGGGGATTTACCCGACTGCATGGCCTTCAGCCCATCTGCTATCTCTTCCAACCCGATCGGGGCCCCCAGCCCTTCTACCAACTCTTCGTCAACCTTCGGGAACCTCAGCCCACCTAAGAATTGTCTCATCCCCTCCAGCCCAGCTGGGGGCTCCGACTCATACAGCCTGCTGTAGAATTCCTCGAATGCCTTATTGACCCCAGTAGAATCTCCCACCTGGTTCCCATTGCTGTTCCTTACTTTCCCAATCTCCCTGGCCGCCTTCCGCTTTCTAAGCTGCTGCGTAAGCATTTTACTGGCCTTCTCCCCATATTCATAGATCGCCCCCCTTTCCTTCCTCAGCTGCTCCACCGCCTTCCCTGTAGTTAACAAGCCAAACTCCACCTGTAGACTCCGTCGTTCCCTTAGAAGCCCTGCCTCTGGGGTCTCCGCATAACTCCTGTCGACGTGTATTATTCCCTTTATCAGTCGGTCCGTCTCTGCTCTGTCTACTTTCTCCCTGTGGGCCCGTATCGAGATCAGCTGCCCTCTAACCACCGCCTTCAGTGCCTCCCAGACCACCGCAGCCGAAACTTCCAGTGCGGGCGCTGACTACTCTCCTTGCTCACCTGTAGGTCAACCCAGTGCGGGCATGATCCGAGATTGCGATTGCTGAGTATTCAGTGTCCACTACCCCCATCAGTAAAACCCTGTTCAGGTAAAATAAGTCAATCCGGGAGTACACTTTTTATGCACGTGCGAGTAGAAGGAAAACTCCTTCACTCTCGGCTGCCCAAATCTCCATGGGTCCACCCCCTCCATAAACCCCTTTAGCTCCTTTGCCATTGCTGGCACCTTGCCTGTCCTTGAGCTAGCCCTGGGTTAATGACTGTGTTGAAGTCCCCCACCCATGACCAGCTTATGCAAATCTAGGTCCGGGATCTTCCCCAACATCCTCCTTATGAACTCCACATCATCCCAATTTGGCGCATACACATTCATGAGTACCGCCGGCAGCCCCTCCAGCTTCCCACTGACCTTCCCACTGACCATTATGTACCGACCCCCCACATCCGCAACTATTCTTTCCGCCTCGAAAGACACTCGCTTATTAATCAGGATCGCGACCGCTCCAGTCTTAGAGTCCAGCCCCAAGTGGAAAACCTGTCCGCCCCATCCCTTCCTTAGTCTGACCTGGTCAGTTACTCTAAGGTGCATCTCCTGCAACATTGCCACATCCGCCTTCAGTCCCCTAAAATGCGCGAACACGCGTGCTCTCTTAACCGGCCCATTTAGCCCTCTTGCATTCCATGTGATCAGCCTGGTTGGGGGGCTTCTCAGCCATCACCTTTCTTGGGCCAGTCTCCATCCCGCAACCCATGCATCCACAGGCCTGCCCCCAGGCAGCCTCCATCCCTGACCTCCTTATTGTCCCACAGCAAAAGTCCCTCCCCGTCAGCAGAACATTCCCCCCACCCCAGTAACAGCACTATACAAACAGCCCCCTTTAATAAGCATAACATCTGCTCACCCCCCACTGCGCTTCTGTGAGCTAACCTACCCAGCTAGCTTGGTGGCCCCCGCCCATGGCACCAGACATTTTCCCACCTATTGTTTCCTACCCCCCCCCCCCCCCCCCCCCCCCCCCCCCCCCCCGCTCGGACACACATATGCAAACGAAAACAATCCCAACCCAATTGCCCAAAAGAAATGCACAGAAAATCAAAAAGAAGATCCAACATCTAAAAGTCACACCTCCATCCCCCATCAGTGCAAATGCAAACTTTAACTCACACAGCTCATCCGCAGGCCCCAAATCGATACAGAAGGCATTACAGATAATGTCCAACAACAAAAACTTTTTAAACATGAACGCTGCAGCAGGGTTCAGTCCAAACATCTCAGTCCGCTACCGGCCCTTTCCTTCTAGCGAAGTCCATCGCTTCCTCGGGCGACTCGAAGTAGAAATGTTGCTCTTCGTGAGGGACCCAAAGACAGGCCGAATACAGCAGTCCAAACTTAACCTTCTTCTTGAAAAGGGTCGGTTTTATCTGATTGAACCCTGCTCTTCTCCCAGCCACGTCCACATTCAGACCCTGGTATATACGCAGGATGCTGTTCTCCCATTTACAGCTCCGTATCTGCCTGGCCCACCGTACGATGCGCTCCTTGTCCAGGGGCGGGGGGGGGGGGGGGGGGGGGCTACCTACATGTGGCTTCCTCGCAAGCGCTCTGTGCACCCTGTCCACCTCCAGGGTTCTGCCAGCGGGACTTGTTCTCTAGATCCCCCACCTTCTCTTGAAGCCTTTTCTGTTGGTCTCTCATCATTCCCACCTCCACCTTCACTACAGTTTGCTGTTCCTCCTGCTCAGTCAGTGCCTTCTCCACTTTCTGGGGTCTTGAGCTTCCAGTCTGAGTTCCAGCTGTGTAATCGGGTCCAAGCATTCCTGTTTCTGCTTGGCGAAGCCCTCCTGTATGAACTGCATCAGCTGGGTCGACTGCTGGGTCGTCGAGCCAGAACTCTGTTCCTCCGCCATGCTTTCTCCCTCTGCAGTCTCAGCCCAAGCCTTCTCCGTTTACCTATTTCTTCCTTTGCGAGCACTCCTGGTCTGCCCTTCCATGCACTGATGTAGGATTCCTCGTCACAGTTGCATCCTTCATCAATTTTCCAAATCCAATCCGACAAAAAATTGGGGAAAAAGGTCCAAAGTTCCGACACGAGCGGGAGCCACAAAATGTGCGACCTACTCCTTCATAACCGCCACCAGAAGTCCGATTGTTTGCATAATTAATAATAATCTTTATTGTCACAAGTAGGCTTACATTAACACTGCAATGAAGTTACTGTGAAAAGCCCCTAGTCGCCACACTCCGGCGCCTGTTCGGGTACACTGAGGGAGAATTCAGAATGTCCAAATTACCTAACAGCACGTCTTTCGGGACTTGTGGGAGGAAATCTGAGCACCCGGAGGAAACCCACGCAGACACAGGGAGAACGTGCAGACTCCACACAGACAGTGACCTAAGCCGGGAATCGAACCTGGGACCCTGGAGCTATGAAGCAACAGTGCTAACCACTGTGCTACCGTGCCGCCCACAGGGTACAATTAAGAGCTATTTAATGGGCCACTGGCATTTTGTCCCTGCGGCCACAGGCTCCATGCTCCATAGAAGGGCCAAGGGCAGGAAAGGCAATCAATCTCTGGGAGGCGTTCGCCCTGTGATCAGCATAGCCTACCTGTCTGGGGGCGCTTTTATTTTGTAGTGTCCAAAGTGCTCTGACCTGCCTCCATGTCCAGTGGCACGGCCTTCCAAGAAGATAGTGGTCAAAGGTTGCTTTTGCCTGGGGGAAGGTATAGAATTGAGTTCCCTGGAGTTCCTATCCGTTGGTAACGGGATCATTGCTTTTCTTTATGTGTTAATGCCTTAGATTTGGGTGTACAGGGCACAGTTCCAATGTTTGCTGGTGACACAAAACTTTGAAGAATTGTGAGGAGGATAGTGAATACACAGAGTGTTGAAATGGGTGGACAAATGGCCGATGAAATTTAATGTAGAGGAGTGTAAAGTGATATGGTTTGGTTCAGAAGAAGGATGAGGGGCAATATAAACTAAAGAGTACAATTCCAAAGTGGGTGCGGGAGTGGAGGAACCTGTGAGTATATCTATAGGTATGTCATTGAAGGTGGCATGACACACTGAGAAAGCGGTTAAAAGGCTTATGTGACCCTGAGATTTATAAATAATAGGCATCGAGTACAATAAGGAGGTCATGGTAAACCTTCAAAACCCCCCCCACTGTTCTGCATTAGCTGGAGTATTATGTCCAATTCTAGGCACCACACTTTAGGAAAGATGCCAATGCATTGGAGAGAAGGCAGAAAACATTTTTGAGAATGGTTCCAGAAATGAGGGTCATCTGTGAGATGAAAAGATTGGAGAATCTTGGACGGTTCTTCTGAGCAAAGAGAAAGTTGAGAGGAGATTTCATTGAGGCTTTTGACAGAGTAAATGAGGAGAAACCGTTCTCATCAATGGAAGGGTTGAGAACCCGAAGAGGCTAATTTAAAAGTTAATAGCAAAATAAACAAGGGCGACATGTGGAACTTATTGACGCAGCAAGTGGTTAGGATCTGGAATGCACTGCTTGAATGTAATGGAGACAGATCCAATCATGGCTTTCAAAAGAGAATTGGACAATTATCTGTTGAGAAGATAATTACAGGGTTATGGGGAAAAGACGGGGGAGTGAAACTAGCAGAGAGCCTGGAGATGATGGCCTGATTCGGTCTCCTTGTGTGCTGTCATCTTTTGGGGAGATGGAAATGTCCCCAAGATAGCTATTCCCTCTTCATTCGTCTGTCACCATAGTTCTTGAAATTAAATGAGCATTTTTTAAAAATCTGGACCAAAATTGCATGCAGTACTGCGCAGATGACTCCCTGAGGATTTATGTAACTTTGGAATTATTCCTCTCCGCGTACCTCAACTTTGTTTGCCTTCCTAAATAACATTGAACACTTTGCCATCTGTTTTAACTCCCCAAGAGTTAGTTTCCTGTTGGGAAACCACTATTTTAAGATTAAATGGGGCAGCACGGTAGCATTGTGGATAACACAATTGTTTCACAGCTCCAGGGTCCCAGGTTCGATTCCGGCTTGGGTCACTGTCTGTGCGGAGTCTGCACATCCTCCCCGTGTGTGCGTGGGTTTCCTCCCGGTGCTCCAGTTTCCTCCCACAGTCCAAAGATGTGCAGGTTAGGTGGATTGGCCATGATAAATTGCCCTTAGTGCCCAAGATTGCCCTTGGTGTTGGGTGGGGTTACTGGGTTATGGGGATAGGGTGTAGGTGTTGACCTTGGGTGGGGTGCTCTTTCCAAGAGCCGGTGCAGACTCGATGGGCCGAATGGCCTCCTTCTGCACTGTAAATTCTATGATATGTACTTACATTAAATAAATCCAACTGAATTGTTCTTCCCCTTATTTTGCCTTGTTACAGTAAATACAGCTTTATAAAGCAACTTGTCTTGCATTGTGACCATCTCATAACTAACAGGTATATTTTAAGCAGACATGTTTCCTCCCACAGTCCAAAGATGTGCGGGTTAGGTGAATTGGCCAATGATAAATTGCCCTTAATGTCCAAATTGCCCTTGGTGTTGGGTGGAGGTGTTGAGTTTGGGTAGGGTGCTCTTTCCAAGAGCCGGTGCAGACTCAAAGGGCCGAATGGCCTCCTTCTGCACTGTAAATTCAATGATAATCTATGTCACCAAAGCACTAGAGCTGTTATATTACATGTTTCTGACTGATAGAATTATAAAGGAATTTGATTTTGGTGTAGTGTTAAAATAGTTGTTATTTTTGTTTTAGCATTGAACTTTGGTAAATATCCTTCAGGGAAGGAACCCTGATGTCTTTACCCAGTCTGCCTTAATAGGCAAGTCCAGTGCCACATCAGCCAGGCAATGATGCTCTGGATTGTCCTAAAAACCTGATTGGTTCACTTATGTCCCTAGTAGGAAGGAAAGCTACTGTTGTTACCTGACTTGACCTATATGTGACTCCAGTTCTACATGGTTGACTCTTAACTGCCGTTTTGAAGTAACCTAGCAATAACTCAGTTGTATCAAAGTGGTTCAAGGAGGTAGCCACCACCACCATGCCAGAACAACTAGAGATGTGTGTTAAAAAATAAATTTAGAGTACCCAATTATTTTTTTCCAATTAAGGGGCAATTTAGCGTGGCCAATCCACCTAACCTGCGCATCTTTGGGTTGTGGGGGCGAAACCCACGCAGACACTGGGAGAATGTGCAAACTCCACACGGACAGTGACCCAGGGCCGGGATTCGAACCCGGGTCCTCAGCGCCATCGTGCTGCCCAGTGCATTTTTTTTAAGGTTCAACTTTGCAACAGGATTTATCAGCAAACAAAATAATAGTCGTGGCAACAGTAAACATGGAGTTTCAAAATTGTTAAAATTGCAATAATTGTGTGGGGCTAATCTGCAGCCTACATAGTTTTAAAATAGATATAACCATAGTCTTCCATTAGTATTTTCTGTTTATACAATTTTTAAAATCTGAAGTGAATATTAAAACTTTATTTAAAGCTTATGATGATTGCTGGCTTTACAGAAAATGCTATAGTCAGTTCTTACCTCTTCCATTTTCTATTTAATTTTGATTTAGAAAACGCGAAATTTGCGAACAGCCCACAACCACTGTTTTAGTAACAGTTATTACAACAGTCAGGAGATCCCTACAGAACTCAGGTCAGGAAGGATATTTGGATAAGAGGCAAGAATGCCTACCCTGTATGTCAATTAAATAAATAATAACAGGACTAGAATAGGTATGTATGATTGCAGGCTGGTTGTGTAAAATGTACAGTACGAGAGAAATTCTTTTTGTTCCCATTTTCTCTCTTTCCACGGCACTGTGAATCTTTCCGTCACAGAGGTTGAGCAAAGGACCTTTGTTCGTTTTTTTTTTTTGTCTCTGTTACTCTTGACCTGGACTACTGGGAGATGAGTGAAAATAGTGATGGTTGATTTGCCCTTTAAGATGCTTGACTAAGGGCAGCACGGTTGTGCAGTGGTTAGCATTGCTGCCTCACGGCACCGAGGACCCAGGTTCAATCCCGGCCCTGGGTAACTGTCTGTGTGGAGTTTGCACATTCTCCCTGTGTTTGTGTAGGTTTCACCCCCACAACCCAAAGATGTGCAGGGCAGGTGAATTGGCCATGCTAAATTGACCCTTAATTGGAAAAAATGAATTGGGTACTCATAAATATTTTTTTTTAAAATGTTTTCTAAAGTTGCTTGTCTCTACTACCAATCGTGGCTCTGTGATTGCACTCTTGCACCAAAAACTTGAAGAGAAAATCTAGGCTGACACTTCCAGTGCAATACTGAGAGACTGCTGCACCGTTGGAGGTCCTCCTTTCGCAGGAGGCATTGAATCAAGACCCCGTCTGCTTTCTCTGGTGAATGTAAAATCCCAAGGCACTGTTTGAAAATCAGGACCGTTCGCCTTGATGTTCTAGCGCCTGTATGCTCCTCTCCACCATCATCACTGTAACAGATTATCTGGCCCTTTCCTCAACGATGTGTGTTTCACAGTTGCAAATTGGTTTCCAGACTTCCTAGATTACAACAATGATTACATTTCAAAAGTATTTAATTGGCTGTAAAACACTGGAAAATCCTGAGCATGAAAGGCGCTATATGAATGCCTGTTTTTCTGACTTTTCCTCCACTCCGTTTCCATTGTTTCCCTCTCATCCTGCCCATGTGCACATGACCTGCTCCCTTTACCCCATTTCATGGCCCCGGTGCTGGTTGACATTGTAAATTACACCCTCTCCTCGAGCACTGTTTCCTCTTCCCTTTCAAAACCAATCGGAATTTGTTTCCCCAAATGCCTCTGTCCTGACAAACTACAGTATTATCTACAATCTCCCTTCGTCTCTGTGAATGTGATTCTGCCTCCTGAATCTGTGCCTGGTTGCTTCACAACTTCCTGCTTGATTCCCTCCCATCCAGGTTTCTGCTGCTCCACAGCACTGGAATGTCATTTAAGGTCATGAGTAGCATTCTCTAATGCTGTACGATCCTCTTCACCCTTGTTGACATCTCCGTGGCCCTCGCTATAACTGCATATTTTCTGTCGTCCAGCTTGCTGGGACTTCCTCCCTTCTCCCGTATCCCGCCTGCCGCCGCCCACACAACTCTTAAATCTGGGATCCTCTGAGGGTCGAGATTTTGGTCTGTTCCTTTTCCTCCTGCACTATGACACAATCATCTGCAGACAGTGTCACCTTTCTACCAGTGCCCATCCTAGGCCCTCCACCAGTCCCAATCCCTCGTGATCAACCGGGTTGGGGGGCTCTTTACCCCCCCCCCCCCTCGTCGACTAGCCATCCCCTTTTTTAGACCAGCTCCTCACCCGGTTCCCACGCACCCGCTTATCCCCCCGACGGCGCCCTCCCGTCCCGACCATCCCATCCTGTAACAGCTCCCCCTTCCCCTTAGCAGCAGCAACCCAGTTAACCCCCCCCCCCCGCCGCTAGATCCCTCTCTAGCTTAGTTGCTCCCCCCATATTGCTTCCGGAAGTCAGTAAACTCTGGCTGACCTCAGCTCCCCCCGTTTACCCTTAGCCTCCCATCATGTGAGGCCCCCTCCTTCTTGCGCCCCCTTTTCCCGCCACAATTTCCATAGCGCGGGAACAAAGCCCACGCTTCCCTCTCGGCCCCGCCCCTGATGGCGCAGCTCCCTCTCTCCTTCCCCCTCCCCTTCCCCACCTTCCTTCCCCCTCCCCTTCCCCACCGGCGCCCACATTTCTTCGTGTGTCCCCCCCTTCGAGGGGAAAGAAAATTTTCCCCTCGAAGGAGTGCTCACTACTTCATTTCAAACACTCTTTCTCCAATCTAGTCCAACTTCTCCTCTTCAATAAATGTCCACGCCTCTTCTGCCGTCTCGAAGTAGTGGTGTTTACCCTGGTGTCTAACCCACAGTCTTGCCGGCTGCAACATTCCGAACTTCACTTTCCTCTTGTGGAGCACCGCCTTGGCCCGATTGAAACTCGCCCTCCTTCTCGCCACCTCCGCACTCCAATCCTGATACATGCTGATCACCGCGTTCTCTCACCTGCTGCTCCGTGTCTTTTTCGCCCATCTCAGGACCATCTCCCTGTCCTTGTAGCAGTGGAACCTCACCACTATTGCTCGAGGTATTTCTCCTGCCTTTGGTCTTCTCACGAGGACTCGATACGCTCCCTCCACTTCCAGGGGGCCCGTCGGGGCCTCAGCTCCCATTAAGGTATGGAGCATCGTGCTCACATACGCCCCAACGTGGGCAGCACGGTAGCATAGCGGTTAGCGCAATTGCTTCACAGCTCCAGGGTCCCAGGTTCGATTCCCGGCTGGGTCACTGTCTGTGCGGAGTCTGCACGTTCTCCCCGTGTGTGCGTGGGTTTCCTCCGGGTGCTCCGGTTTCCTCCCACAGTCCAAAGATGTGCAGGTTAGGTGGATTGGCCATGTTAAATTGCCCTTAGTGTCCAAAATTGCCCTTAGTGTTGGTTGAGTGGGGTTACTGGTTTACTGGGTTATGGGGATAGGGTGGTGTGGGCTTGGGTAGGGTGCTCTTTCCAAGAGCCGGTGCAGACTCAATGGGCCGAATGGCCTCCTTCTGCACTGTAAATTCTATGAATTTCTATGAACATCCGCTCCCTCTGCCCCTTCGGGAAGACCCAAGATTCTTGAGTTCTTCCTCCTCGAGCTATTTTCCAGGGCTTCCAGTCTCTCCATACACCTCTTATGCATTGCCTCGTGCGTCTCCGTCTTCACCACCAAGCCCTGTATCTCGTCCTCATTTTCGGCAGCTTTTGCCTTCACTCCACGGAGCTCCATCTCTTGGGTCTTCTGCGCCTCCTTTAACCCCTCAATCGCCTGCAGCATCGGCGCCAGAACCTTCTTCTTGAGCTCCTCCACACATCGCCGGAGGAACTCCTGCTGTTCCAGGCCCCATACCAACTGGCCTCCCTCCGCCGCCACCTTGCTTCTCACTTCCCTTCTTTGCCGCTGCTCCAGAGGATCCTCCGCAATCTGGCCACTATTATCTCTTCTGTCCATTCACATCCGGGGGGACTCCCTTCTATGTCGCCTCACAGTGGGTTTAGCCTTCGAAAATTGCCGTTGGGGCTCCCGATAAGAGCACAAAAGTCCATTAAAACGGGAGGTGCCAAAACGTGCGACTTAGCTGGTCATCGCCGCACCCGGAAGTCCACTTCCTCTTATCTTGACTCCATCCTCACTCCTCTGGTCCATTACCTCCCCACCTACTTCCGGGATTCCTCTGATGCCCTGCACGGTAGCATTGTGGAAAGCACAATTGCTTCACAGCTCCAGGGTCCCAGGTTCGATTCCGGCTTGGGTCACTGTCTGTGCGGAGTCTGCACATCTTCCCCGTGTGTGCGTGGGTTTTCTCCGGGTGCTCCAGTTTCCTCCCACAGTCCAAAGATGTGCAGGTTAGGTGGATTGGCCATGATAAATTGCCCTTCGTGTCCAAAATTGCTCTAAGTGTTGGGTGGGGTTGCTGGGTTATGGGGATAGGGTGGAGGTGTTGACCTTGGGTAGGGTGCTCTTTCCAAGAGCCGGTGCAGACTCGATGGGCCGAATGGCCTCCTTCTGCACTGTAAATTCTATGTTAATCTATGATATTGACAGCTTCCAGTCCGCGGGCCCTAACCGCATTCTGTTCACCATGGATGTGCAATCTCTCTACACCTCCATCCCACACCAGGATGGCCTGAGAGCTCTTTGCTTCTTTCTCGAAAAGAGACCCGGACAATTCCCATCCACCATCACTCTCCTCCGCCTGGCTGATCTTGTTCTATCTCTCAACAACTTCTCCTTTAACTCATCCCATTTTCTCCAAATCAAAGGTGTGGCAATGGGTATCCGCATGGGTCCTAGCTACGCTTGTCTTTTTATGGCGTATGTGGAACATTCCTTGTTCCAGGCCCACGTGGGTCCCCTTCCACAACTCCTTTACTGATACTACATCGATGACTATTTTGGTGCCGCTTCATGATCTCACCCGGACCTGGAAAAATTCATCAACTTCGCTTCCAGTTTCCACCCCTCCATCACTCACCTGGTCCATCTCAGACACTTCCCTTCCCTTCCTCGATCTTTCTGTCTCCGTTTCCGGCAATCGACTTATCGACTAATATCCACTGCACGCCCACTGACTCCCACAGCTATCTGGACTACAGCTCTACGTAGAATTTTGTTTTCTATGCAAAATGTGCTCCGTAAATGTAGGGCGTTTGTTTGAGTGTTGTTCCTTTTGTACCAATTAGAGAGTATATAATTCCTCATTAGCTTGGATCGTGAACATATGTGCAGAACTGGAGCTGTTCATTTAAATTCCAGAGTCTTTCTTAATTTTTATTTTTGGAAAAATATAACCTTATGTTTTGTACAAAATACTGTTGAGTCCAGTACTGTGGGAACATGAAAATACAAATCAGTACATTAGCTCAGTCATTCATCGAGTTTCAGTATCAAAACCAAATCTGCCGAGGTTAGTCCTTTTAAAATCCATATCCCTTTGCTTCCTGCTGAAATTGAAACTGTGCAGTTCCCCTTGGAATATTTCCAATAGGTGACAATTGTTCTCCTGATCTGGTTGTGTTGGTATGGAGAGATTTCCTGCCCAAATCTTGCAAACAACGCAAAGTAATAACCATTTGTTTATTGCAGGACTTATAAATGCTTCTCATGGCGCCATAAGTATTTGTCAATTATTGAAGCACCAGAACAATGGTCCCAGATCTGGTTTATATCTGAATATTTGCAGTTTAACAATGGTGTGTTGATGCAGTACTAAACAATGTCCAGTTTGTTCAGGTTAACTTTTATTGCCCAGCTGAGAAACAAAAGGCCAACATAAATTTTTTTTTAGCGTTTGCTATTGAAAAGATGCCAACTGTCTTCTGTAGAATCGGATCAGAACAATCAGGTCAAATGTGCTTTTGGTACCAAAAACCTTTTGTCATCTGGTTTAATTACAAGACAGTGGATAAGTCCTGTATTTGAAACAAAACCTTCCTAGTTTATTTTCCTGCGTGTGTATCAGCCTGGAGGGCAAGATCTGGATCGTGAAGTGATAATTACAAGCAGGGTCTACTGTATGATTTTTATTTTTCCATTTGGCTAAAGGGAAGCAGCTTAGTTAAGTACAGTGTTCGATATAGCAGCCTGGTGGATTGGTGAACTTACCCAAATGAATAAAGTTACTTTTTAAAATTACTCCTCTTTGTATCAAAATGCTGTGAGGGATATTAGTGCATGAGGAATGGAACAACCTTTATTTTGGTACCAAGTGTCAACATCCAGTTCAAAATGAGAGATACGGCAATTAGATGCACTTTTCTCCAACAGCATGCCTCTGTTCCAATTTCAGAAGACCATTACCACCTCCTGCATTGTTGCAATGTTTTCCCGTACCTGCCGTTCTGCGACTTTGTGGGGTGAAATGTTCAATTTGCTATCAAGATTTTGTGCCCAGTGGAGCTGTACTGAAGCTGCCCAGACTCATTTCATGGAGGATGTTTTGGCAGCCCGTCGCTGGAAGAGGCTGCAATCGGTACTGGATTTAAGCCAAGATTCCAGAGATCAATGTCTCACTCAATTTGGAGCTCTGGATCTGATGTTTAAATCCAACCCAAACTGATGTGAGGAAAATTACTTTTCAGCGATGGGCTGCCCTGGTGTTTGAAGTGTCAACATTCAAATCTATAATCCGATTCTCCATTGTTCACGTTAGTGGGAAATGACGCCCAGACGCGTTCACAGATTAGCCAGTTATGTGTCTGTTGCTCAGGGCAGTGATGAAATAGTTGTGTTACAGTCAGTGATGTGAATCAAGCACTGCTTGCTGCATGAATATGCCTGCAATAATGTAACAGTAATGTAACGTACCAGCCTCCCCGAACAGGCGCCGGAATGTGGCTACTAGGGGCTTTTCACAGTAACTTCATTGAAGCCTACTTGTGACAATAAGCGATTTTCATTTCAACTTATTCAGGCTTCAGATAGTTTTCCCACAACATGCTGGTATATTCTTTGATGAGAGTTCATAATCTGCTGCAGGTGCACTTCCCCTCGGCTATTTGTACAGTATCATTGGTGGCAGTCGTGGAGTACGTCATAGCCATGGCTGAAGCAGGATTTGTGGTCCTGTGGTGAAGGGGGGGAAATGACAGTTGACGGCTTCAAATTCCTAGGTGTGCACATCACCAACAATCTTGTTCTGGCCCACCCACTATGACCAAGAAAGCACAACAGCACCTATATTTCCTCAGGAAACTAAAGAAATTTGGCATGTACACTTTCACTCTTACCAACATTTACAGGTGCACCATAGAAAGCATCCTATCTGGCTGCATCACAGCCTCGTATGGCAACTGCTCGATCCAAGACCGTAAGAAACTAGAGAGAGTTGTGAACACTGCCCAGTCCATCACACAAACCTGCCTCCCAGCCATTTACTCCATCTACACGTCCCGCTGCCTTGGGAAAGCATACAGCATAATCCCTCCCACTCGGCTTTCTCACTCTTCCAACTTCTTCCATCGGCCAGGAGGTACAAAAGTCTGAGAACACACACCAACAGATTCAAAAACAGCTTTGTGGGCAGCACGGTGGCACAGTGGTTAGCATTGATGCCTACGGCGCGGAAGACCCGGGTTCGAATCCCGGCCCTGGGTCACTGTCCGCGTGGAGTTTGCACGTTCTCCCCGTGTTTGCGTGGGTTTCACCCCCACAAAGATGTGCAGGATAGGTGAATTGGTCACGCTAAATTGCCCATTAATTGGAAAAAATAATTAGGTACTCCAAATTTATTTTAAAAAAGACAAAAACAGCTTCTTCCCCGCTGTTACCAAACTCCTAAGCGACCCTCTTATGGACTGATCTACACTCCTGTATGCTTCACCCGATGCCTGTGTATATTTACATTGTGTACTTTGTGTTTCCCTATTACGTATTTTCTTTCATGTACTAAATGATCTGTTTGAGCTGCACTCAGAAAAATACTTTTCACTGTACCTCGGTACACGTGACAATAAACAAATCCATTCCATGTGCATAAAGCTAAGCACAAGATTTTATAATCAGAGTCCCATTTATTTCATTAAAAATGTGATTATGCCTGTTAAAATCAGTGCCCTGTGAAGGACACTAATCCACTCTAATTATTGATAGGCATACAGTACCTGCCAGCCTATGGAAGGAAGCTCAGGGAAAGGACCAGACATGGTATGAAGGAACCTTGGCATCAGACCACCCTATCATTCTTTACTTCCACGGCAATGCAGGGACCAGGTAAGGAGCAGGGTGGTATTTTTAAACTATGAATGCTCACCTCTTTTTTTTTTTTTTTTTTTTTGAGTTTTGCCCTTGAACAGGATCTCCAGTTTCTACACTTAATTTCACAACCAGAGGAAGAAAGGAATGAGCAGGGTTACTGATTGACTGGGTCATGCAAGAAAGGGATAAAAATGGCCACTTTCTCGGAGGCTAATATATCAACATCAACGTTTATTTACATAATGCCTTTAACATAGAAAAACTCTATGTCTTGCAGGATTTTAATTATACAATTTGATATTGAGCTATTTGGGGGTAATAGGACTAGTGACCAAAGCCTTGGTCAAGGAGGTGGCTTAAAGGAGAAGAGGGATTTGGGGGAGGTTAAGTGAGGGAATATCCAGAGCAAGCCCTAGACAGCTGAGGGCATGGCTGCCAATGGGTAGAGTGAAGATAACTGGGCATTGGGCAGCACGGTGGCGCAGTTGGTTAGCACTGCGTCCTCACAGCGCCGAGGTCGCAGGTTCGATCCCAGCTCTGGGTCACTGTCCGTGTGTAGTTTGCACATTCTCCCCGTGTTTGCGTGGATTTCGCCCCCACAACCCAAAAATGTGCAAGCTAGGTGGATTGGCCACGCTAAATTGCCCCTTAATTGGAAAACATGAATTGGGTGCTCTAAATTTAAAAAAAAAAAAGAAGATAACTGGGCATGTGCAGGAGGCCAAAATTGGAAAAGCACTGCGATCTCTGAGGGTTGCAAGGCTGGAAGAAGTTACATAGATACAGAAGTGTGGTGCTGAGGAGAGAATTGAATGCAAGAATGAGAATTTTTTTAATTGCACTGATATTTCAGAAGACTTTCATCGAATACAACATCGCAAACATGGTTTTAAAATCTCCATATTCAGTAGTGTATTTTTCCAATATTTCCATAATTTTTCCAATTATGAGGCAATTTAGCATGGCTTGTGGGGGTGAGACCCATGCAGACACGGGGAGAAGTGCAAACTCGACACGGATAGTGACCTGGGGCTGGAACCGAACCCAGGTGCTTGGCAGCGTGAGGCAGCAATGCTTTTTTAAAAAAAATGTATTTTATTACAAACATGTATCGAAACAGGTTACAGCGAACAAACACCCTGGGAAACATGCTTCCCTACAATCAATGATACAGTCTGTACAGATTTTTCCACTTTTTCACCCCCCCCCCCCTTTCCCCCGCGACGAACAGCCCCATAAACACGGTCACAAGCATCCCCCACCTTTCCTCAAACGCCCCTGAAGAGCCTCTTAACTCGTACTTTATATTCTCTAATCACAGGAAGTCGTACAGGTCACCCAACCAAGCCACTACCCCCGGTGGCAATGCCGACCGTCGCTTCAGCAAAATTCGCCACCGTGCAATCAGAGAGGTGAAGGCCACGACATCGGCCTTCCTCCTCTCCATGAGCTCCGGCTTCTCTGAGACCCCAAATATCGCCACCAAGAGTCCAAATCCACCTCCTCCTCCACTATCTGTCTAAGACTGCGCCCAGAATCTTCCCAATTTTTCGCAACCCCAAAACATGTGTGCGTGATTCGCTGGCCCCCGCCCACACCTCTCACACTCATCTGCTACCCCTGAAAGAACCCACTTATTCTCGCCTGAGTCATATGACCCTGTGCACCACCTTAAATTGTATCAGATTCATCCTTGCACATGAGGAGGTCCCGTTTACCCTACGCAGTGCCTCACTCCATGCTCCCTTCCCGACTCCGCCTCCCATTTCTCTTTGATCTTCACGATCCGCTCGCCTCCCTGCTCCCCCAGCCACTTGTATATATCCGCAATTCTTCCATCCCCTTCCACATCCGGGAGCAGCAGTCGCTCCAGCAGGGTGTATCCCGGCAACCTAGGGAACCCTCTCCAGACCTTTCGCGCAAAATCCCTAAACTGCAGATACATGAACTCACCCCCCCTCAGCAGCTCCGGCAGCAGTGCTAACCACTTCACCACTGTGCCGCTCTATTTTGGTATTTTTAAAGAGTCAAATATTGTGGGCAGCACGGTAGCAGAAGTGGCTAGCACTGTGGCATCACAGCGCCAGGGTCCCAGGTTCGATTCCCCGCTGCGTCACTGTCTGTGCGGAGTCTGCACGTTCTCCCCGTGTCCACGTGGGTTTCCTCCAGGTGCTCCAGTTTCCTCCCACGGTCCAAAGCAGGTTAGGTGGATTGGCCATGCTAAATTACCCTTTGTGTCCAAAAGGTTAGGAGGGGTTATTGGGTTATGGGGATAGGGTGGAAGTGAGGGCTTAAGTGGGTCGGCGCAGACTCGATGGGCTGAATGGCCTCCTTCTGCACTCTATGTTCTATTATGAACAACCACTTATGAACAACCACTGGGACAGATTCCTGATTGTTAGTTATAGCTAAATCATAAATGTGGGTGTACATATTGCTCATAATTGCAATACAAATAACAAATGGGAATGCCTAAGCTTCTACATACACAGATTTTGGGGGTCATTTTCAGCCCTTTCCATCCGTGAGAAAGTTGCCGTTGCCTCAAAATCCGGAGAGAAGCGAAAAAAACAATATGATTTAATTTTGGAATATTCCCCCTCCCCCCTCTTCTCCCCCTCCCCCCTCTTCTCCCCCCTCCCCCTCCTCTCCCTCTCCCCCTCCCCCTCCCTCCCCTTCCCCTCCCCCCTCCTCTCCTCCTCTCCCCCTCTCCCCTCCTCCCCCTCTTCCCCCCCCCCCCCCCCCCTCCCCCTTGTTCACGGAGTCATTTAGTCACAATAGCGAAGTTTCTCACTCCATTTAGCATCTTTATTTCTTCTAGTTCTAACCGTCACTGGATTGAGTGATGGTTTTCTCACTTGTCGCTTCTTGACCCTTAGTAATAAAAATACATCCTGATTTGTCCGTGCAAACAAGTAGTTCTGTTAATCTAAATTGGATAATCACCTTGGGGCATTGTTACATTTAAAAGCTTCATGCCGTGCAACCCAACGTGCAATCTGCAGTTTTTTTCCGAGGCTTTTCATTAGTTGTCGCCACTAAATCCTACACCATAAATCTGTGGCGTGTATTTAAAAGAAAAAAAGTTTACAGTCTCCTTTGGTTTGGTGATGAAGATTTGTAGTGTGCATGCCTTTTGCAAAGTCGCTGGTACTTTACAGACTGAATCAATCACCAGGCTATTTCAGTTGAATTACACCCACTTCTGGTTGCTTCCAGTTTTCAAAGTTTGAACACCTGGTTGCATAGATTTTTCTGGGTGCTTGAATCATGTGAAGAACCTCGGCCCTCTTTCAACATCACTTGATTTCTCAAGTCTGCTTAAATAATTCATCTGCTGAGACACTAAACTGGCTCGGCAAATTTTGAAGACTGTCTTTAGGCGGGGAGATCTTGGGTTCATTTTCTTCACAGAACGACAGATCCAACTCCTGACCAGATAAGTATTAGCAGGGAACACAACACGACAATGGCCCAAACAGTATATCCACACTTGATCAGCTACAGCCTGCATTGGTTTTCTGCCTCGGGGCAAAAATGTCATTCTCTTCATGATCTAATCAACCCTCCTGTAGCATTAATCACAAATCTACCAGGACTTCATGGTCAAAGACTTGTACTGACCAATGCTGATTCGCAACTAGTGAGTGTTTCAGGTGATTTCTTTAAAAAATGCATCGCTGGCTAGGTCAGCATTTATTACCCATTCCTAATTGCCCATGAGAAGGTGGTGGTGAGCTGCCTTGAACCACTGCAGGCTCTGTGGTGTAGGCTCACCCACGGTGCTGTTAGGGAGGAGTTCCAGGATTTTGACCCAGTGACAGTGAAGGACCCGTGATATATTTCAAAGTCAGGATGATACCTTCATCTGGATCGATTGTCTGAGGTTCAATGCTGGTTTGCAGATCATCACGTGCCTCCTATGGAGGGACGATCTGTCAATTTGAGGAGAATGCCAGTCAAAGCAAGCTGTCCATTGCTGATGGCCTGTTTATTAGAAGGATTCCCCAAATTACACCTCCACTAAAAATGCAAAGGCAACCAATGGTCCAAAGTGTCATTTACTTTCTATTTAACTGTGCCTTTTTCAAGTTCAGTGTCACATTACCAATTTGCACATCCAATGTTTCAATGTCAATTAATTACCCAATACACTATCAGATATGTCACATACTTTTCTAGTGTCATGTTTATGATTGTCGGTCGTCTGCATTTATAACTAGTCGTAGATTGTCTTTTTCATTTAATTTTTGGTTTAAAAGTCTGTTATTATATTTCAAGATGGTTTGAAATAAAAGGTATTTTTAAAAAAAACTCTCCGTGATTTGAATGATGAACTTACTGTCTGGAATTGAGGTCTGCATGAATCATCCTCTACCTCTGTGACAAAGGCAACTGTTTTTTTTAAAGGGGTGACTTAAGTTTTTCCATACAATTGAATCTCTGGGTAAAGGTACAAAAGATGTATTTTAAATATTTTTAAAGTCTGTTTTTCTGTAGGATTGCACCATTTGTTAGTCATCGTTCATTTAGTAAGATGGTATTGGAAGTTTTTAAGTTTTATCCCCCTGATTAATATTTAATCTGGTAGAACATATTATAATGATGATGACTTTTATATAGTAACTTTATTGGTAATGATAGTCATGATGCCTTTTTTTGTGTTTTAACAATCTAAAGGTGGCTAATTTCAATTTCAATTTTAATTGCAATTGAAAATGACAAACCAGTAAAATAAATAGAATGAAATCCAAAAATGTTTTTATTTGAACTTTGTCCTAATTTGCCTCTTTTTATTTGTCTGCAGAGGTGGGGATCACAGGGTCCAGCTATATAAGGTAGGAGATATTTAAATCCAAATTGTTGTGAGGGTGGAGGGATATTATGAGTGTGGTATCCATGGTAACCCCCAATTTAAGATAAAAACACCAGAAAGGATCACTGTTTTTTTTTAGAAATATTTTTATTCAAATTTTTACATATTTTCAACAAACCCCCTCCCCCCACCTTACAGAAAAAAGAAAAACAAAGAACACATAAATAAACATCTTACAATCACATCACGGATTCCCCCAATATACAAACCCCCCATTTAAGCAATAATAAACACAGTAGAAAACACAAAGTACCCCTCCCCCCCCCTCTGGGTTGCTGCTGTTGCTGACGCCTTCAGCGCCTCCCAGACCACCCCCACCTGCACCTCCCCATTATCGTTAGCCTCTAGATAGCTTTCAATGCACCCTCAGATCCGCCCGCTCACCACCTCATCCGCCAACAAGCCCACATCCAGGCGCCACTGCGGGCGCTGGTCCCTCTCCTCCCCTAGCTCCAGCTCCACCCAATGCGGGGCATAGTCTGAGATGGCTATGGCCAAATACTCCATGTCCTCAACCCTCGGGATTAGTGCTCTGCTCATAACGAAGAAGTCTATCCGGGAGTAGGCTTCTGGACGTGGGGGAAAAAAAAGAAAATTCCCTGGCCCCCGGCCTGACAAACCTCCATGGGTCCACTCCTCCCATCTGGTCCATAAACCCCCTCAGCACCTTGGCCGCCGCTGGCCTCTTACCCATCCTGGACCTGGAGCAGTCCAATGATGGATCCAGTACCGTGTTGAAGTCTCCCCCCCCCCCCCCCCCCCCCCATTATCAAGCTCCCTGCCTCCAGGTCCGGAATCCAGCCCCACATGCGCCGCATAAATCCGGCATTGTCCCAATTCGGGGCATATACATTCACTAATACCACTCGCAGCCCCTGCAGCTTACCACTCACCATCACATACCTACCTCCATTGTCTGCCACGATGTTCAGCGCCTCAAACGACACCCGCTTCCCCACCAAAATCGCCACCCCTCGATTCTTTGCGTCCAACCCTGAGTGGAAAACCTGCCCTACCAACCCCTTTCTCAGCCTAACCTGATCTGCCACCCTCAATGCGTCTCCTGGAGCATAACCACATTTGCCTTCAGTCCGTTCATGTGCGCGAACACACGGGCCCCCTTGACCGGTCCGTTCAGTCCTCTCACATTCCAAGTTATCAGCCGGATCAGGGGGCTTCCCGCCCCCCTGCCGATTAGCCATCCCCTTTTCTAGGCCAGCCACGTGCCCGCGCCTCCCGCACTCTCCATTTCCCCCAGCGGCAGACCCCAGTCCCGACTCTCTCTCCGAGCTCCAGCTCCCCTTTGGCAATGCAGCAGCAACCCAGTTCCTCCCACCTCCCCCAGCTAGGTCCCCCCCTAGCTGCGTTGCTCCCCCAATAGCACTCCTGTAAGTCAGCTGACTCCCGCCACTCCATCGACCCCCCCCAAGTGTGGTAGTCTCTCTCTCTCCTCCTCCCCCCCCCGCTCCAGTCCATCAGCGGGCGCTCCTCTCCAACACCGCCCCCTTCCTTCCCTAGTGCGGGGAAAAGCCCATGCTTCCATCAAACCGGCCCCGCCCTCTCTGGCGCAGCTCCCTTTTGCAGCCTAATCCCAGTTCCCCCACCTCGGGCCTCCCATCTCCCCTCCCCGCAACAGGACCCCGTCCATCCATCCACTGACGCCCACACTCTCTCAAATACCCCCACTTCGAACCATTTCACCCTACCCCACCCAGGACCCAAGGAAACAATACAGAACAGAACATTCCCCAACATCCCCCAAAGCACAGTAACCACAGAAGCCCCCCGCGACCTCCCCTCACAACCGACCCTCAGTCTGTGTCCAACTTTTCGGCCTGAATAAAGGTCCACGCCTCCTCCGGCGTCTCGAAGTAATAGTGCCGGTCCTTAAACGTGACCCACAGTCGCGCCGGCTGCAGCATCCCAAATTTCACCCCCTTCCGATGCAGAACCGCCTTAGCCCGATTGTACCCGGCCCTCTTCTTGGCCACCTCCAGTCCTGGTATATACGGACCTCTGCATTCTCCCACCTGCTGCTCCGCTCCTTTTTTGCCCATCTTAGGACACACTCCCTGACAACCAAATGGTGGAACCGCACCAATACCGCCCGCGGCGGCTCATTAGACTTGGGCCTCCTCGCCAGGACTCGGTGGGCCCCATCCAGCTCCAGGGGCCTCAGGAAGGCACCTGCGCCCATCAACGTGTTCAGCATCGTGACCACATATGCTCCAGCATCCGACCCCTCCACTCCCTCCGGGAGACCCAGAATCCACAGGTTCTTCCTCCTCGACCGATTCTCCATGTCCTCGAACTTTTCCTGCCATTTCTTATGCTGCGCCTCCACCTTCACTGCTAGGCCCAATATCTCGTCCTCATTCTCCGAGGCCTTCTGCCGCACCTCCCGGATCGGCACCCCTTGGGCCTTCTGGGTCTCGACCAGCTTGTCGATCGAAGCCTTCATCGGCTCCAGCAGCTCTGCTTTCAATTCCGTGAAGCAGCGCTTGAGAAACTCCTGCTGCTCTTGCGACCACTGCGCCCACGCTGCCTGGTCTCCACCCGCCGCCATCTTGGCTTTCCTCCCTCGCACTTTTCGCTACACCAAAATTGCTTTTTTCACCGCTCCACTCCTGGTCCGATCCATACAGTGCCGGGGAAATCATACTGTCCCCTTCCCACACTGGGAACCGTCGAACAAATGCCGCTGCGGCCCCTCAAAAGAGCCCAAAAGTCCGTTTCTGGCGGGAGCTGCCGAACGTGCGACTTAGCTCAGCATAGCCGCAACCGGAAGTCCCATCACTGTGTATGTTAACTATTTCTGTTCATCCTTGTGTTCAACTCCATTGAAATCTCATGGGATTTAACATCTTTCCTGATGATTTTTCCAGTTAGAATATTGGAACGACACTCTCCCTGTGTTTGCGTGGGTTTCGCCCCCACAACCCAAAGATGTGCAAGGTAGGTGGATTGGCCACGCTAAATTGCCCCTTAACTGGCAAAAATGAATTGGGTACTCCAAATTTAAGAAAAAAGAATATTGGAATAATTTTTTTCAGTGGAGCTTTATGTTTGCTGGTGTCTTACTTTCAAACTAAAGTTGGCATCTTGCAGAGCCCTGAGCTGTTAATTATCTTTTTAAAGGAATAATTTAGAGTACCCAATTCATTTTTTCCAATTAAGGGGCAATTTAGCGTGACCAATCCACCTAGTCTGCATATCTTTGGTTTCTGGGGGTAAAACCCACGCAAACACAGGGAGAATGCGCAAACTCCACACGGACAGTGACCAAGAGCCGGGATCAAACCTGGGACCTCGACGCCATGAGGCAGTGGTACTAACCACTGTGCCATCGTGCTGATCTTGAATTATTCCTTATCAATTGGCATTTTGTAAAGTTACTTTTTATCTTCCATCAACACCACCTTGGTTCCCTTTTACTGTCCTGCAAAACCATAATGCTCGCACATCAGGACACTGACTGCTGAATGCTTTATTAGTGATGAGCAGTGGGCAGCCGATCTCTGATGAGCCCACCACTAACAACACAATTATCTGCAGTTGGGAATGGCCCATGTTCTTCAGTATGCTGGAACAGATGTTTTGAGATCAAACCACTTGAAATCACTCATTGATCAAAACATTAAATAAGGTGGGTCTGGTCAGACTTGAGTTGGAGTACATAATAAAGAAATTTGGGCACATGCTTTGTTAGCTTCCGTTTCTTCACGAACTAGGTCACAAGTCTTACACCGTTAATTGTGCTTGAAACAAAACTTTGGATGTCACTGGATTTTTGTTTGTCTTGTGCAACAGAACACATCCGGACAGGTCAGAAAAGCTCCACTGTGTTTGACATCTGCCACTATCCTAATAATGGGCAGCACGGTAGCATAGTGGGTAGCACTATGGCTTCACAGCTCCAGGGTTCCAGGTTTGATTCCCGGTTTGGGTAACTGTCTGTGCAGAGTCTGCACGTTCTGCGTGGGTTTCCTCCGGGTCCTCCGGTTTCCTCCCACAAGTCCCGAAAGACGTGCTACTAGGTAATTTGGACATTCTGAATTCTCCCTCCATGTACCCGAACAGGCGCCGGGAATGTGGCGACCAGGGGCTTTTCACAGTAACTTCATTGCAGTGTTAATGTAAGCCTACTTGTGACAATAAAGATTACTATTATTATGTGCATCATAATATTAGTGAGAGTCATCAGATTCCAGCAGCCCCAGTGGAAATGCAGCTGAATAAAGTAGGAATTCAAGGATCACAGTAGTTTTGATGACCAATCTTGACTAAATTATAATGGTGCAACCTGTTGTTAACCATCTTTTTAAACCATTGAGGGGGGAAAAAACCCTCTAAATCATCTGTATTTCAACTCCGAAGTGCTGTTTAGTGATAATTATTCTGAACTATCTAAACCTTTGTAACAATCAGTCTGTTACTGTTCCGAATAACACAGAAGTTTTGAAACATTATCTCTTTGCACAAAGCCCAGACTGTTCAACGCTATGATAAAGCAAGTCCTAGATTGTCCTCTCAAACAATTTATTGTGTTCCTTTTTCCTTTTTTTAAATTTAGAGTGCCCAATTCATTTTTTTCCAATTAAGGGGCAATTTAGTGTGGCCAATCCACCTAGTCTGCACATCTTTTCGGTTGTGGGGGCAAAACCCACACAAACACGGGGAGAATGTGCAAACTCCACACAGACAGTGACTCAGAACCGGGATCGAACCTGGGACCTCGGCGCCGTGAGGCAGCAGTGCTAACCCACTGTGCCACCGTGCTGCCCGTGTTCCTTTTTTCTGTGAGACAGAATGTTTCCTATCTTCTGTGGTTTTTATTTAGATACTCATTTTTGTAGTGGTTTGAATGTAATCCTTGCCAGATGTTGGTGAGTTAGAATCCAATGTAGATATTTGTTTAAAAAAATCAAACCTGTCTTTACTTTGTTTTTGTGTAAGGTGAGAGAAGTATTAGGAAGCTGAACAGTTTTTAAAATAAATGCTAAACATCCCATGGTTTATGAAACTGTGGACATCTAATGGGTTTTTCTGCAGTTGACTGATTGAAGGAGTACCATTCAGTTTCTGAGCATTAAGTCATAAGCAGTTTCATTGTTCATGGTATCCGTTCAAAATAAATTTGCATTTTGTAATGATTTTTATGATTTTGGGATGTGTCAAAGTGGTCAGGGAAGTGCTTTTTTGAGGTGTGGTTACTATTGTAGAAAACATGGCGGCCAATTTATGCACAGCTAGGTCACACAAACAGCAATAATGTGAAAATGAATCAGCTAATCTGTTTTAGTAATGTCGATTTTGAGGGATAAATATTGGCCTCGCTGAGAGGGCAGACTCTGTTTAATGACTCATCCGAAAGATGGTAACTGACAATGTAGCATTCCCTCAGTACTGCTCTGGAAATGCCAACCTCGATCCTGTGCCCAAGTCTCAGAAATAAGACTTGAACCCACATCCTTATCTTGGAGGGTGTTACCCCAGAGCTATGTTAATACCAGATCAATGTGTGCAAAAGCAGTGAATATTTTACTGCTAAATGGCCTAAACTACTTTGTTCCATTTATAGTTTACTAATAATTCCAAACCTCTAATATATCAACATACTCCCCTTCGTTAAAACAATATCAAATTAGATCTAATTAAATTACTTGCATCAGAATTACGAGGAAAATGGATTACACCACCACTTACTTATTATCTCACTGTTAATATATCATTCTACATAAATGTTAATGATGCTTCCCCTTTCCTGTATTTTCCTTCTCGTATTAATGCTGCTTGTCCTTGCAACAACAACAACTTGCACCTTAACTTAGCAAAGTTCACACAAGGCGCATAAAGCAGCTGACCAAACACTTTGTCAGAGATGTGGGTTTTAAACACTGTCTTAAACAAAGATGGAGGGAATTCCAGAGCTCTTGGCTGGACAATTGAAGGCATGGCTGTCAATGGTGTAACGATGGAAATCAGGGATCCATAGAGGCCAGAATCTGTTCTTTGTTAATTTATGGGATGTTTTTTATTCATTACTGGGTGTGGTCACTGGCTGGGCCAGCATTTATTACCCATCCCTAATTGCCCTTGAGATGGTGATAATCATAGAATCCCTACAGTGCAGAAGAAGGCTTTTCGGCCCATCATATCTGCACCCTAACTAGGCTCACTCTCCCACCCTATCCCAGTAACCCTATAACCTCGCTTAACCTGCACATCCCTGGCCCCTAAGGGCCATGGCCAATCCACCTAACCTGCACTTCTTTGGACTGTGGGAGGAAACCGGAGCACCTGAAGGAAACTCATGCAGACAAGGGGAGAATATGCAAACTCCACATAGTCACCCAAGACCGGAATTGAACCCGGGTCCCTGATGCTGTGAGGCAGCAGTGCTAACCACTGTGCCACGGTTTTGCCCTTTTGGTGAGCTGCCTTTTTGAATCGCTGCAGCCCTGTGGTGTAGGTACACCACCGTGCTGTGAGGCAGGGAGTGGAGGAACCCAGCAATGAACATTATTCCAACGTCCATAATACAAAGTGACAAAAATTAAAGCCAAAAAGGCTCCTCATCTTTCTTTTAAGAAAAACAAGAAATGTTATTTCTCACCAGTTCCATATTACACTTTTGCATTCTCTGTTGAGTGGGAGCAACATGAAATAGTGAAGAACAAGGAAAGAAAGAAAAAATAATAAAGGCACATTAATGCAGCTTTATTCCATTCTGAAGGATGCATATTTATTGTAACTCTTTTGGGAGCAGAAGTCTATTTTTGCTGCCTATTTGCATCATACTGAAGTTGGGATGAAAGCATATCTGCAGGTTTTCATCTCTCCTGTGTTCACATAATGCTGTTTATAGGCTAGCCCCAAAAACGTGCCTTTTTAATTATTGAGAAAACAGCTGATGAAATGATCACGACCTTTGCCTTGTTTCGCCACTCTGAGGGCTCAGCTGTTAACTTGGAAGATTTTGGGTTTAAATCTTTATGTTCTCTGCTGAGTTTGCTGATCATACCTGGGTGGCAGTATAAGCAGTACACTTAGTTGAAACATCCCAGTTAGGAAATTCAGCTTGTAATTATAGATCTAAACTGGACTTGTATGTTTTTTAAAAAACACAAAATACCTGGCGGTCAGCACTTAGGAAAGATTAATTGTGAAATTTGTATGATCAAAAGGATTCAGATGCAGGCTGTCAGACACCTATTTAGTCATATGAAGCTGAGTGATTTTGTTTTAAAGTGAAGGGAATGTATTCTAACAATCTAACTCAGGTTTACAGTGCATGTACATAAATGCAGAGAGTGAGATTATAAGATTGGTGAGCTGCAGGTGCAAATCGCCATGTGGGAAAATATTGGACAATAATCTGGCTCAAAAGGGCCAGAACTGGGTATCTAATACCCCTGGATACAAGATGTTCAGGAAAGATAAGAAAGAAAGGAGGAGGCAAGTGACGGTACTGATTAGGATTGGAGAGAGAGAGAGCATGTCTGGAGTGATCAAGGACAGAATCTATTTGGCTGGAGTTCGAGCAGCAGTAGAGGTGCCATGAGACTACTGGATGCATTCTAGAGGCCACTAACTAGAGGGTATAGAGGAGCAAATTTACTGTAAAATTGCAGAGGTGCACTAACTATATAATCGAGGTAATGGCGGATTTCAATTAGCCGAATAATAAATTGGGATATCAATAGTGTATATGACAGAGTGGAATGTGAGTTTCTGAAGTATGCTCAGGAGAACTTCCTTGATCAGTATATTTACAACCCGGCAAGAAAAGAGCCTGGCGTTGCTGGATCCGGTCCTAGGGAATGAGATCAGTCAGATGGATCAATTTGTCAGCAGGGAACATTTAGGGAATAGTGATCATTTTACCATAGGTTTTACGGTAGTTATGGAAAAAAGACTTGGAGCAATCTGGATTAAAAATATTTAATTGGACAAGCAGCAGGACTAATTTTAATGGGTTGAGATCACACCAGCTGGAATCTAACTCCCACATGCAGCCAGAGCCTGAAGCCAAGGGGCAGGCTGCAGTTGGGTAGGGGCCAAGTCGCTCCATTGATATTAGAGCCTCTGATTGGGTGAGAAAATCCAGACATCCTGCATTGGTGGCAGCAACTCCTGCAGCGGAGATGGCCCAGCGCAGTAAGCCACTCTGCTTCTCCCAATTACACAGGGAGTCAAAGCAAGTCAGATTGGCGCCTTTGTGGATGTTTTTTCTCCAGTTTGTGTGTTCGAAGGCAAACCAATCCCTCATGAGAATGGGGATGTTGCATTTATTTAAGGAGACTTTCAGAGTATCCATGTCGCGTTTCCTCTGCCCTCCTAGTGATCGCTCGTCATTGTGGAGCTCGGAGTAGAGCACTTGTTTCAGGAGTCTTGAGTCAGGCATGAGGGTAATGAGGCCCACCCACCGCAGCTGGTTGAGCTTGACCAGTGCCTCGATACTGAGGAAATTGGCCTGGAAGAGGACACTGGTGCACCTATTCTGCCAGTGGATTTGCAGGATTTTGCAGAGGCAGCGATGGTGCCATCTCTCCAAAGATTTGCAGTATTTGCTGTACATTGTCCATGTTTCTGATGAATACAAGAGGGTGGGGATCATGACTGCTCTGTAGACCATGAGCTTGGTGCAGAGTTTGAGGTCTCGGTCTTCGAACACTCTGTTCCTCAGGGGTCCGAAGACTGCACTGGCACATTGGAGTCGATGTTGGATTTCATCATCAATGTCTGCTCACGCTGAGAGGAGGCTCCCAAGGTATGGGAAATGATCCACATTGTCCAAAGGCTCACTGTGGATCTTGATAGTTGGGGTCAGTTTTGTGTGGAAGGAGCAGGCTAGTAGAGAATCTTTATTTTCCGGATGTTTAGTCTGAGACCCATTCTGTTGTATGCCTCGGTGAATGCTTCAACGATGGTTTGTAACTTTGGCCTCTGAATGTGCGCATGCACAGGTGTCGTCTGCATATTGTAGCTCAATTTATGCGTGGGGTTAGAGGAAATGGGTGAGATTCTTAATGAATACTTTGCATCGGTATTCACCAAGGAGAGGGATATGACGGATGTTGAGGCTAGGGATGGATGTTTAAGTACTCTAGGTATTCTAAAAGGCATTAAGGTGGACAAGTCCCCAGGTCCGCATGGGATCTATCCCAGGTTACTGAGGGAAGTGAGGGACGAAATAGCTGGGGCCTTAACAGATATCCTTGCAGCATCCTTGAGCACGGGTGAGGTCCCGGAGGACTGGAGAATTGCTATTGTTGTCTCTTTGTTTAAGAAGGGTAGCAGGGATAATCCAGGGAATTATAGACCTGTGAGCTTGACGTCAGTGATAGGCAAACTGTTGGAGAAGATACTGAGGGATAGGATCGATTCACATTTGGAAGAAAATAGACTTATCAGTGATAGGCAGCATGGTTTTGTGTAGGGAAGGTCATGTCTTACAAACCTAATAGAATTCTTTGAGGAAGTGACAAAGTTAATTGATGAGGGAAGGGCTGTAGATGTCATATACATGAACTTCAGTAAGGTGTTTGATAAAGTTTCCCATGGCAGGTTGATGGAAAAAGTGAAATCGTATGGGGTTCAGGGTGTGCTAGCTAGATGGATAAAGAACTGGCTGGGCAACAGGAGACAGAGAGTAGTGGTGGAAGGGAGTGTCTCAAAATGGAGAAAGGTGACTAGTGGTGTTCCACAGGGATCTGTGCTCGGACCACTGTTGTTTGTGATATACATAAATGATCTGGACGAAGGTATAGGTGGTCTGATTAGCAAGTTTGCAGATGATACTAAGATTGGTGGAGTTGCAGATAGCGAGGAGGACTGTCAGAGAATACAGCACAATATAGATAGATTGGAGAGTTGGGCAGAGAAATGGCAGATGGAGTTCAATCCAGTCCAATGAGAGGTGTTGCATTTTGGAAGATCTAATTGAAGAGCGGACTATACGGTCAATGGAAGAGTCCTGGGGAAAATTGATGTACAGAAAGATCTGGGAGTTCAGGTCCATTGTACCCTGAAGGTGGCAACACAGGTCGATAGAGTGGTCAAGAAGGCATATAGCATGCTTGCCTTCATCGGACGTGGTATTGAGTACAAGAGTCGGCAGGTCATGTTACAGTTGTATAGGACTTTGGTTAGGCCACATTTGGAATATTGCGTGCAGTTCTGGTCGCCACATTACCAGAAGGATGTGGATGCTTTAGAGAGGGTGCAGAGGAGGTGCGCCAGGATGTTGCCTCGTATGGAGGGTGCTAGCTATGAAGAAAGGTTGAGTAGATTAGGATTGTTTTCGTTGGAAAGACGGAGGTTGAGGGGGGGACCTGATTGAGGTCTACAAAATTATGAGAGATATGGACAGGGTGGATAGCAACAAGCTTTTTCCAAGAGTGGGGTGTCAATTACAAGGGGTCATGATTTCAAGGTGAGAGGGGGAAAGTTTAAGGGAGATGTGTGTGGAAAGTGTTTTATGCAGAGGGTGGTGGGTGCCTGGAATGCTTTGCTAGCGGAGGTGGCAGAGGCGGACATGATAGCATCATTTAAGATGCATCTAGATATATGAATGGGCGGGGAACAGAGGGAAGTAGATCCTTGGAAAATCGAAGACCGGTTTAGATAAAGGATCTGGATAGGCGCAGGCTGGGAGGGCCGAAGGGCCTGTTCCTGTGCTGTAATTTTCTTTGTTCTTTGTTCAATGACTGAGGTTGGGGTGGTCTTGGTTCTGGCCTGATGGCATCCGGAGGTTGAACAGTTTCTTCTTGTCCGGTAGGTTAGCTCCAATCCAGCAGGGAGTTTCAACCAGCCTATAGTCTTGTTTCCTATCACTCAAGGTTTGGTGGAGCTGCCAGTTTAGGAACGCTTTGCGGTCAAAGAGATCCTGGATCTCCTGATTGTATTCGTCGAAACAATCCTGAAGTTTCCTGGTCAAAAGCCTGAACATCTCCTTGCAGGTATTGACTATGGTGGCTTTTAAGGCGGACCAGGCGCTGTGGGCGTTCTGCGGCTCTGGTTCGTTGGTTGTCGCCAGGCTAACTGTGAGGTGCCGACTGAGTAGATCCTTCTTCTTGGGGTCTTTGAGTCCAGCGACATTGAGTCTCTTGTGGCAGAGTTTCTTCTGCCTATGCTGGTTTGGGGTGATGGAGATGGCAGAGCGGATTAGTTGGCGGTCAGTCTAGCAGTCGTCGGTTCCGGTTGTGGAGCGGATGATGGGGACGTCTTTGCGGTCCCTTGCCTGGACGATGATATAGTCTATTCGGTGTCAGTGCTTGGAGCGGGGATGTTGCCATGTGGTCTTTTGCTTGTCCCTCTGACAGAATAGGGTGTTTGTGATGACAAGGTCATGTTCTAAACATTTTGTCACGAGGAGGACTCCATTGGCGTTTGTTTTCCCTACTCCTTCCCTGCCTAACACTCCTTTCCAAAGGTTTGCATCCTTCCCAACTCTAGCATTGAAGTCGCCAAGGAGAATCGGCTTGTCTCCCTTTGGGATGCGGGGCTGGATTAGAAACTCATCTGTTGTATCCAAGGTTGGGATGTAGGCACTGATGGCTGTGATGGGCTGTTTCTGGGCCATGGTGAGCCATAGGTTCATGAATTGTTTGCTCACCCTTCAGGGGTTGAGTTTGTTTTTTATCGCGAAGCCGACCCAGTAGAGATGCGGTTCTTCTTCTGGTTTGTCTTTCCAGAAGAAGGTATAACTGCCACTTTGTTCTTAAAGGTGGTCGTCATCTGCCAGTCGTGTCTCGCTCAAAATTTATTTGGGTGGGAGTGGGGTGGAAGATGCCATGTCTGTGTATGGATTCTTTTAACATCGGGTGATCGTTGCACGTCAAACACCACACTGACCCAGCGGAGCGAGGTCTTGACCCAGTGGCAGGGAAATCTGAGATGATAGGAGACCAGGCTTGCATGGTAATAGAAGATAAACAAAATCTAATAATTCCATCCATTTGAAGTAGCTTAGAAACATTTATAGAATATAATACCTCCAGTGCAGAAGGAGGTAATTCGGCCCATCTAGTCTGCCCTGGCCCTCTGAAAGAGCATTGTAGAGCATCTTACCAAGGTCTAATCCCTATAACCCCATAACCCAACTCACCTTTGGACACATAGGGGCAATTTATCATGCCCAATCCACTTAACCATCTCTTTGGACTGTGGGAGGAAACCAGAGCACCCGGAGATATGGGGAGAATGCGCAAACTCCACACAGACAGGCCGGAATCAAACTTGGGTCGCTGGTGCTGTGAAGCAGCAGTGCTAACCACTGTGCCAGCGTGCCATATCCCAGGATGCTGAGGGAAGCAAGTACAGAAATTGCAGATAATTGCCTGTAATATTCCAATCCTAATTAGAGAGAGAGGTAGTGCTAGAGGATTATAGAATTGCAGATGTTACACTTGTTCAAAAAAAGATGAACATGGACAGCAATGATTTAACAATTTGGCTCACCACCATCTTCTCAAGGGCAGTGAGACATGGGCGACTATTCTGGCCTTGCCAACAATGCTCACCCGCAAGAAATAATTTAGGCAATTTGAAGCCTGTGGAATAAATGGGACAGTAGTGGCATGGATGCAAATTTGGCTGAGTGGCAGGAAACCGAATAGAGGTAGTTTGTTGTTTCTTGAACTGGAGCAAGTTATACTGTGGTGTTGCCCAGGGATCAATAACACGACCACTTCATTTCTTGATGTATATTTATAACTTGGGTGTGTTGGGCATAATTTCAAAATGTGCAGATTTGTAAATCTTGGGAAGTAGTCTGAGCTATGAGGAGACTTCAAGAGGACATTGACAGAGGCTGGTGAAATGGGTAGTCATGTGGTAGAGAAATGTGAAGCGGTACATTTTTGTAAGAGGAACAAAGAGAGACACAATGTAAACTACTGAATACACTTCACAATGAGGGTGGAAAGTCCGGTTGAGGAAGTGGTCAAAAGGCAGCTTGTGCTTTGGGTAGCATAGTGGTTAGCACTGTTGCTTCATAGCTCCATGGTCCCAGGTGCGATTCCCGGCTTGGGTCACTGCGTGGTGTCTGCCCATTCTCCCCGTGTCTCTGTGGGTATTTTCCGGGTGCTCCGGTTTCCCCCCACAAGTCCCGAAAGACGTGCTGTTAGGTAATTTGGACGTTCTGAATTCTCCCTCACCCGAACAGGCGCTGGTGATCAGGGGCTTTTCACAGTAACTTCATTGCAGTGTTAATGTAAGCTTACTTGTGACAATAAAGATTATTATTATTATAAATGGAAGTTTTGATGAATCTTTCTAAAACACTGGTTTGGCCTCAACTGGAGTAATGTGCTCAATTCTGGGCACCATACTTTATGAAGGATATGCATGCTTTTGGACGGGTGCAGTAAAGATTTACGAGAATGGTTTCAGGGTTGAGGGACTTATTTGTGAATATTGAATGGAGAAGCTGGGATTGTTCACCTTTGAGAAATGTGGTAGTGTGATATTTTGGCAGGACTGTTGTATACACGTGGACTTCTAATACCAACTGAACTGGTTTATTCTGGTTTTGATTTATATAATAGATGTACAAAGGGGCAGCACGGTAGCATTGTGGATAGCACAATTGCTTCACAGCTCCAGGGTCCCTGGTTCGATTCCGGCTTGGATCACTGTGCGGAGTCTGCACATTCTCCCCGTGTGTGCGTGGGTTTCCTCCGGGTGCTCCGGTTTCCTCCCACAGTCCAAAGATGTGCAGGTTAGGTGGAATGGCCATGCTAAATTGCCCTTAGTGTTGGGTGGGTTGCTGGGTTATGGGGATAGGGTGGAGGTGTGGACCTTGGGTAGGTTGCTCTTTCCAAGAGCCGGTGCAGACTCGATGGGCCGAATGGCCTCCTTCTGCACTGTAAATTCTATGAAATGGTCACAAGGGCGCTACTACACTCCTCCCTCCTTTAATGAAAATAGTACTGTTCAAAATCAATACAACTTGTATATATTTCTTGGTTTACATTTATTTATAAATCCAGCTGACCACTGCTTTCCTATTCCTAAGAGGATACTGCATTTCTCGACATAAGATTTCAAAACTTGGGAAAAGATCTTGGTCTGAGCTGAAGGGGAAACTTTCTCCAGCAAAGACTCATTTTGACTTGGATTAAAAAATTTTACATCAAAAGACATGTCTGTCCAATTCTGACTCGTCTGTACGGGTTTCAGGCACAGCCTTTGTTGGAGTAACTATTGGTACTCTACATGTATCCGACTATCCAATTCATCAGACTTGTTTAATTCTTCCTAAATCCCTTCTTTAAGTTCAAACCTAACCTTTTCCAAATACGAGAGGACCACATATTTTCATTACTGTTCTTGGGAGCCATTTTAACCACTTATGATGATATTTCACCTTTACTCTCTGGTTTAACATCAGACTTTTTTTCTCATCCTATGCCTATCGTTTATTTTAATGAATATGTTTATTAAAGTTTGCATTTTTACACTGTACAGGAGATGGATGAAACGGTTGTTATTTACAATTCACACGTTGTTCCTTTTCGGCACACTCTGTCCACACACCCTATCCCTATCATCATTTCCTTTCTGACTGTGCCAAACGTGGCTTCAGCACTGAAAAGACCATTCTAGACCAGTAGTAGTGTGAGGTGTTTTGTGATTAAATAAGAACAAAATATTTGCCAGTTTGTGATTCAATGACAACTGACATTCTTCCAATTTCTGTCGAGCATTATTTCTTAACCAGAGCATACTCCATAATATGTGCTGTGTACTGCTGCTCCATTTGAAGCACGGTGATACGGCGGAACTCTTGTGTTTAATCCTGTTCGTTCTCATGAATTTTATAAACACTTCTGAACAAAACTTGAGGTCCGTTGTCAAACACGCGTTCCTCTGGGAAACTCGTAAGCAGCAAACAAACTGCAAAATATCGAGAGTTCTGCTAGTTGCTATTTGATTCATCGAAAACCCCTCAACCCACCTTGAATGTCTACTACCACAATTAATATCTGTTGCACTTCAAAGTTTGCAAAATCTGCATGCAGCCTCTACCACATCCTAGCTGACTATTTCCATGTAAGGTACCGTATGCAATCTTCTTTTCTACAGCGTAACATACACTATACTGTTTCACCTTGTCTTCTACATCCTTATCTAATCCTGGCCAGCAAAGATAGCTTCTTACTCCATTCTTTATCAAGCTCATTCCTTTTTTTTTTTAAATAATATTTTATTGAAAATTTTTGGTCAACCAACACAGTACATTGTGCATCCTTTACACAACATTGTAACAATACAGATAATAATGACCTTTTTTAAATTTAAACAAAAACAACAACAAATAAATAAATATTAAATAACAAAAAATAAAAACTAGCCCTAATTGGCAACTGCCTTGTCTCAGGCCACCCCCCCCCCCCATCCCCCCCATCCCCCCCCCCCCCCCCCCCCCCCCCAAGTCCTGGGCCGCTGCTGCTGCCTTCTTTGTTCTCCCCTATCTATCTTTCCGCAAGATATTCGACGAACGGTTGCCACCGCCTAGTAAACCCTTGAGCCGACCCCCTTAGGACGAACTTAATCCGCTCTAACTTTATGAACCCCGCCATATCATTTATCCAGGTCTCCACCCCCGGGGGCTTGGCTTCTTTCCACATTAGCAATATTCTGCGCCGGGCTACTAGGGACGCAAAGGCCAAAACATCGGCCTCTTTCGCCTCCTGCACTCCCGGCTCTTGTGCAACCCCAAATATAGCCAACCCCCAGCTTGGTTCGACCCGGACTCCTACTACTTTCGAAAGCACCTTTGTCACCCCCATCCAAAACCCCTGTAGTGCCGGGCATGACCAAAACATATGGGTATGATTCGCTGGGCTTCTCGAGCACCTCGCACACCTATCCTCCACCCCAAAAAATTTACTGAGCCGTGTTCCAGTCATATGTGCCCTGTGTAATACCTTAAACTGAATCAGGCTTAGCCTGGCGCACGAGGACGACGAGTTTACCCTGTTTAGGGCATCTGCCCACATCCCCTCCTCAATCTCCTCCCCTAGCTCTTCTTCCCATTTCCCTTTTAGTTCGTCCATCATAGTCTCCCCTTCGTCTCTCATTTCCCTATATATATCCGACACCTTACCGTCCCCCACCCATTTCTTTGAGATGACTCTGTCCTGCACCTCTTGTGTCGGGAGCTGTGGGAATTCCCTCACCTGTTGCCTCGCAAAAGCCCTCAATTGCATGTACCTGAATGCATTCCCTTGGGGCAACCCATATTTCTCGGTCAGCGCTCCCAGACTCGCAAACTTCCCATCCACAAATAGATCTTTCAATTGCGTTATACCTGCTCTTTGCCACATTCCATATCCCCCATCCATTCCCCCCGGGGCAAACCTATGGTTGTTTCTTATCGGGGACCCCCCCAGTGCTCCGGTCTTTCCCCTATGTCGTCTCCACTGTCCCCAAATCTTCAGTGTAGCTACCACCACCGGACTCGTGGTATAGTTCCTTGGTGAGAACGGCAATGGGGCTGTCACCATAGCCTGCAGGCTGGTCCCCCTACAGGACGCCCTCTCTAATCTCTTCCACGCCGCTCCTTCCTCCTCTCCCATCCACTTACTCACCATTGAAATATTAGCGGCCCAATAATACTCACTTAGGCTCGGTAGTGCCAGCCCCCCCCTATCCCTACTACGCTGTAAGAATCCCTTCCTCACTCTCGGAGTCTTCCCGGCCCAAACAAAACCCATGATACTCTTTTCTATCCTTTTGAAAAAAGCCTTCGTGATCACCACCGGGAGACACTGAAACACAAAAAGGAATCTCGGGAGGACCACCATCTTAACTGCCTGCACCCTCCCTGCCATTGACAATGCTACCATGTCCCATCTCTTGAAATCTTCCTCCATCTGTTCCACCAACCGCGTCAAATTTAGCCTGTGCAATGTGCCCCAATTCTTAGCTATCTGGATCCCCAGGTAACGAAAGTCTCTTGTTACCTTCCTCAACGGTAGGTCTTCTATTTCTCTACTCTGCTCCCCTGGATGCACCACAAACAGCTCACTCTTTCCCATGTTCAATTTATACCCTGAAAAATCCCCAAACTCCCCAAGTATCCGCATTATTTCTGGCATCCCCTCCGCTGGATCCGCCACATATAGTAGCAGATCATCCGCATATAAAGATACCCGGTGTTCTTCTCCTCCCCTAAGTATTCCCCTCCATCCCTTGGAACCTCTCAGCGCTATCGCCAGGGGCTCAATCGCCAGTGCAAACAGTAATGGGGACAGAGGACATCCCTGCCTTGTCCCTCTATGGAGCCGAAAATATGCCGATCCCCGTCCATTCGTGACCACACTCGCCACTGGGGCCCTATACAACAGCTGCACCCATCTAACATACCCCTCTCCGAACCCAAATCTCCTCAACACCTCCCACAGATAATCCCACTCCACTCTATCAAATGCTTTCTCGGCATCCATCGCCACTACTATCTCCGTTTCACCCTCTGGTGGGGCCATCATCATTACCCCTAACAACCTCCGTATGTTCGTGTTTAGCTGTCTCCCCTTCACAAACCCAGTTTGGTCCTCATGAACCACCCCTGGGACACATTCCTCTATTCTCATTGCCATTACCTTGGCCAAGACCTTGGCATCTACAATGAGGAGGGAGATTGGTCTGTAGG
Organism: Scyliorhinus torazame; assembly: GCF_047496885.1. NCBI lineage: Eukaryota > Metazoa > Chordata > Chondrichthyes > Carcharhiniformes > Scyliorhinidae > Scyliorhinus > Scyliorhinus torazame. Next base: position 248,951,275 of record NC_092707.1, read on the forward strand.
ACCCGCATTGTAGCGGATCCTTTTCCTTCTTTAAAAGAAGCGATATCGTTGCTTCTGACATAGTCGGGGGCAGTTGTCCCCTTTCCTTTGCCTCGTTGAAGGTCCTCGTCAGTAGCGGGGCGAGCAAGTCCAAATATTTTCTGTAAAATTCAACTGGGAATCCGTCCGGTCCCGGCGCCTTTCCCGTCTGCATGTTCCTAATTCCTTTCACCACTTCTACCGTGATCTGTGCTCCCAATCCCATCCTTTCCTGCTCTTCCACCTTGGGAATTTCCAGCCGATCCAAAAACTCCATCATTCTCTCCCTCCCATCCGGGGGTTGAGCTTCATACAATTTTTTATAAAATGTCTTAAACACTTCATTCACTCTCTCCGCTCCCCGCTCCGTCTCTCCATCTTCGTCTCTCACCCCCCCTATTTCCCTCGCTGCTCCCCTTTTCCTCAATTGGTGTGCCAGCAATCTGCTCGCCTTCTCTCCATATTCATACTGTACACCCTGCGCCTTCCTCCATTGTGCCTCTGCAGTGCCTGTGGTCAGCAAGTCAAATTCCACATGCAGCCTTTGCCTTTCCCTATACAGTCCCTCCTCCGGTGCTTCCGCATACTGTCTGTCCACCCTCAAAAGTTCTTGCAACAACCGCTCCCGTTCCTTACTCTCCTGCTTCCCTTTATGTGTCCTTATTGATATCAGCTCCCCCCTAACCACCGCCTTCAACGCCTCCCAGACCACTCCCACCTGAACCTCCCCATTGTCATTGAGTTCCAAGTACTGTTCAATGCATCCCCTCACCCTTAAGTACACCCCCTCATCCGCCATTAGTCCCATATCCATTCTCCAGGGTGGACGCCCTCTTGTTTCCTCCCCTATCTCCAAGTCTACCCAGTGTGGGGCATGATCCGAAATGGCTATAGCCGTATATTCCGTTCCCCTCACCCTCGGGATCAATGCCCTACCCAACACAAAAAAGTCTATGCGTGAATAGACTTTATGGACATAGGAGAAAAACGAGAACTCCTTACTCCTAGGTCTACTGAATCTCCATGGGTCCACCCCTCCCATCTGCTCCATAAAATCCTTAAGCACCTTGGCTGCTGCCGGCCTCCTACCAGTCCTGGACTTCGACCTATCCAGCCTTGGTTCCAACACCGTGTTAAAGTCTCCCCCATTATCAGCTTTCCGGTCTCTAGGTCTGGGATGCGTCCTAGCATTCGCCTCATAAAATTGGCATAGTCCCAATTCGGGGCATACACGTTTACCAACACCACCATCTCTCCCTGTAATTTGCCACTCACCATCACGTATCTGCCCCCGTTATCCGCCACTATAGTCTTTGCCTCGAACATTACCCGCTTCCCCACTAATATAGCCACCCCCCTGTTTTTCGCATCCAGCCCCGAATGGAACACCTGCCCTACCCATCCTTTGCGCAACCTAACCTGATCTATCAGTTTCAGGTGCGTTTCCTGTAACATGACCACATCTGCTTTAAGTTTCTTAAGGTGTGCGAGTACTCGTGCCCTCTTTATCGGCCCGTTAAGCCCCCTCACGTTCCACGTGATCAGCCGAGTTGGGGGGCTTCCCACCCCCCCCCCCCCCTTGCCGGTTAGCCATCATCTTTTTCCAGCTTCTCGCCCAGTTCCCACGCGGCTGTATTTCTCCCAGACGGTGCCCCCCCCGCCCATCCTTTCCCGTACCCACTCCCCCCTTTCCCCAGCAGCAGCAACCCAGTAATTCCCCCTCCCCCACCCCCCCCCCCCCCGCTAGACCCCCCGCTAGCGTAATTACTCCCCCCATGTTGCTCCCAGAAGTCAGCAAACTCTGGCTGACCTCGGCTTCCCCCCGTGATCACGGCTCGCCCCGTGCGGCGCCCCCTCCTTCCTGCTTCTCTATTCCCGCCATAATTATCATAGCGCGGGAAGCAAGCCCGCGCCTCTCCCTCGGCCCCGCCTCCCATGGCCAACGCCCCATCTCCTCTCCCTCCCCACCTCCCCCCATCACCACCTGTGGGAGAAAGAAAAGTTACCATACCGCAGGATTAATCATACAATCCCTCTTCGCCCCCCCCCCCCCCACTCGTCCCACCACTTTGTCCAAACGTTCATTTTCGTAGTCCAATCATTCCAATTTTTCTTCTACAATAAAAGTCCACGCTTCATCCGCCGTCTCAAAGTAGTGGTGCCTCCCTTGATATGTGACCCACAGTCTTGCCGGTTGCAGCATTCCAAACTTTATCTTTTTTTTGTGAAGTACCGCTTTGGCCCGATTAAAGCTCGCCCTCCTTCTCGCCACCTCCGCACTCCAATCTTGATAGACGCGGATCACCGCGTTCTCCCATTTATTACACCGAGTTTTCTTCGCCCATCTAAGGACCATTTCTCTATCCTTAAAACGGAGAAATCGCACCACTATGGCTCTGGGAGCTTCTCCTGCTCTCGGTCCTCGCACCATAACTCGGTATGCTCCCTCCACCTCCAACGGACCCGTCGGGGCCTCCACTCCCATTAACGAGTGCAGCATCGTGCTCACATATGCCCCGACGTCCGCCCCCTCCACACCTTCAGGAAGGCCAAGAGTCCTCAAGTTGTTCCTCCTTGCGTTATTTTCCAGTGCCTCCAACCTCTCCACAGATCGTTTCTGGTGTGCCTCCTGTATCTCCGACTTCACCACCAGGCCCTGTATGTTGTTTTCATTCTCTGCTGCTTTCGCCTTCACGACCCGAAGCTCCTGCTCCTGGGTCTTTTGTTCCTCTTTCAGCCCTTCAATCGCCTGTAATATCGGGGCCAACAACTCTTTCTTCATTTCCTTTTTTATCTCCTCCACGCAGCGTTTCAAAAACTCTTGTTGTTCAGGGCCCCATATGAAACTGCCACCTTCCGACGCCATCTTGGTTTCTGCTTGCCTTCCTTGCCGTTGTTCCAAAGGATCCGCTGCAATCCGGCCACTTTCCTCTCCTTTTTCCATCCGTGTCCAGGGGGAACACCCTTCTGGTTTACCGCACGGTGTTTTCAGCCGTTAAAATTGCCGTTGGGGCTCCTATCAAGAGCCCAAAAGTCCGTTTCACAGGGAGCTGCCGAAACGTGCGACTCAGCTGGTCATCGCCGCACCCGGCATCAAGCTCATTCCTAAGTGTTCCACACAGTAACTTCTTACTTTTAGGAATTGCAATTCTGGCTCTTCACACAACATAACATGACCTTTATCAACTGACAACTCATTCTTACACACAAAAAATGACCTGATTTTTCAATCCAGTATCTGTGTTGGCCACCCATTTATGATATAGTTGCATGCCCTTAACATCAGAGCTCCTCCGATTTGTCTTACCAATGTAGGTCATCACAATGATCTTCCGATTGTCATACTGATAAGCAGACAAAATCGAAGTGCATCCCTGCATTCGGACTGCAGCTCAAGTGGGTACTGGAGACTTTGGATTCAAAATAGCTGCCAGTGGCTTATCAACAAATTCTATTTTAAAACCGCAACTATAAGGATCTATGAAATCTTCTTACTCCAAATCAAAGCCAATGCTTAACATTTCTATCTGAGCCTAATTTTGCTGTGTGAGGCAAAAGCAATTGGTCTCCTCATATCATTATCCAACACATGAGATCATAGCACTTACTCCATATGAAGAGGCATCACAAGCCAGCTTAACCTTTTTGAATACATGGTAATGTACAAACATTCACCATCAATTAATTGCCGTTTACACATTTTGAATACTTTAGCACGCTCCTTTGTCCAAATCCATGGAACACCCTTCCTCAAGTGTTAGAATCATAGAAACACTACAGTGCAGAAGGAGGCCATTTGGCCCATCGAGTCTGCACTGACCCTCTGAAAGAGCACACTGCCTACGCCTATTCCCCTGCCCTATCCCCATAGCCCCACCGAACCTATACATCTTTGGACACTAAGGGGCAATTTTAGCATAGCCAATCCACCTAAGCTGCACATCGGAGGAAATCCAAGCAGACAGGGGGAGAACGTGGCAGACTCCACACAGACAGTCACCCAAGGCCGGAATTGAACCTGGGTCCCTGGTGCTGTGAGGCAGCAGTGCTAACCACTGTTCCACCGTGCCGCCTGTAATTCATTCAATGGATGTAGTTCGGTTGCCAAATTTGGTATGAATTTACTGCAGTAATTCACTTGGTCCAAAAATGCATAGCTCCAGAGATATTTTGAAGGTGTGCGGTGCATTTCTTTTTTCTTGACCTTCCTGTTGGTTGCATGTAACCCTTTGCCTGCCACAAATAGTCTGCAGAATTTTGAAACATTTCTCATTTGTGTGCCTTTGCTTGAACTTCATGTTTTGCCAAACATTGGAACACCTTTTTCAGTCTGTTACCATGAGTCTGCCTGTTTGGAGTGGAAATAAGCATGTCATCCAAGTGGCATACCGATTACCTGAATTCCTTGAAAAGTTTGGTTCATCATCCCTTGGAAAGTTCCAGGGGCTGAAGGTACACCAGATGGCAGTCCATAAAACTGACCTAGACTCATGTGTCTTTACAGTGTAATAGAACTTAGAGCCATCAGCTAACACAAGCAGCAGATAGGCATTTATCAGATCAAACTTTGAAAAAAATCTGGCCTCACTAACAACATAGTGAACAAATCCTCTATGTTTGGCGAAGTATTCGGTGGTTATAGAATCATAGAATTTACAGTGCAGAAGGAGGCCATTCGGCCCATTGGGTTTGCACCAGCCCTTGGAAAAAGTACCCCATTTAAGCCCACACCTCCATCCTATCACCTTGATCCAGTAACCTCACCCAGCCTTTTTGGACATTAAGGGCAATTTATCATGGCCAATCCACCTAACCTGCACATCTTTCGACTGTGGGAGGAAACTGGAGCACCCGGAGGAAACCCACGCAGTATTCCAGTGTCTGATTTACGGTGACCTTACAATCATGTATTATTGTTCTACCATCTGACTTTGGTACTACCAGTATGGTAATAGTCCAATTAGTTTGTTCCACATTAGAGACCATGGGCGGGATTCTCCGACCCCCCCCCGGGTCGGAGAATCGCCGGGGGCTGGCGTGTATCCCGCCCCTGCCGGTTGCCGAATTCTCCGGCACCGGATATTCGGCGGAGGCGTGAATCGCGCTGTGCCGGTCGGCAGGCCCCCCCCGACGATTCTCCGGCACGCGATGGGCCGAAGTCCCGCTGCAGGAATGCCTCTCCAGCTGGCGAGAATCAAACCACCTCTCTTACCGGCGGGACTAGGCGGGTTCCGGGGTCCTTGGGGGGGTGCGGGGCGATCTGGCCCCGGGGGGTGCCCCCACAGTGGCCTGGCCCGCGATCGGGGCCCACCGATCCGCGGGCGGGCCTGTGCCATGGGGGCACTCTTTTCCCTCCGCCTCGGCCACAGCCTTCACCATGGCCGACGCATAAGAGACCACCCCCCCCCCCCCCCCCTGCTGACGCTCCCGCACATGCGTGGACCTCTGCCGGCCGGCGAAGTCCTTTCGGCCCCGGCTGGCGTGGCTCCAAAGGCCTTTCCCGCCAGCCGCCGGCGTGCCAACCACTCCAGCGTGGGCCTAGCCCCTCAAGGTGAGGGCTTGGCCCCTAAAGGTGCGGATTTGGTGGCCCGACGCCGGAGTGGTTCCCGCCACACCATTCCGCCGGGACCCCCCGCCCCGCCGGGTAGGGAAGAATCCCAGCCCATGTTCTCAGACTCAAATCTTTCCAGCTCTTGCTCTACTTTCTCCCTTAGACCACAGGGTAGGACAAGGCCTGCAGTTGAACTGAACCCGTACGTTAGCCTTGTATTCTTGAATTGGCTTACCAGTTTAACTAAACCCCCAAGGCTGCTTTTCGATCATGTTGTCTTGCAATGTGAATTTCACTTTGATACAAAAAGGCTTGTTCCAATTTAATTGAAGAGCTGCAAACCAGTTACTTCCTAACAAGGCTTGTTTCGCAATGATGGGAAAATATATACATTGCTTGTTGTACGTGACTGAAACTGACACTGTAATTCTAAGCTCCATTTCTCCAGCTGATATTGACTCAGCTATTCCAGATGCAGCAATTCACCAATCACATTAACTGATATGCCCATGTTCACTGGAGCTCCCTCCAACACTACTCACACCATAATGCCTTTCAAAATTCCACTGGACATCCTTGTGCTTTGGATTGTATGGATCTTAACTGACCTCTCAACAATCTGATGTTGTTCGACAACCGTAGTCATTTCCTCCAGCCAGTGTTTTCTCCGTTTACCTTTTTCAGACATGCCTTGGCGAGATGACCTTTGCAGCCTTAGCACTCAGCCTTTGGAAATGAGAAATTCTGTGCCTAATGTTGGCCTAAGCACTGGTAACAGTACTTTGTAGTATCACTGCTATTATTAACTGCCTTTGTTGGGGGTCTTCTCCTTACTCAACTGCAGCTTATTTACATCAGATGACTGGCGGTTGTTAATTCTTAATTTCTCTCAAGGCACGCTCTGCCATGTCCATGGTCAATGCAGCTTGGCAAGCTTAGTTGAAAGTTAACTATGGAAATGCCAGTAACTGACTGCAAATGCATTCTTCAAACTGCGCACGCACACCTCTTCTGCAACGTGGTCTTGAAATTCTCCAAAATTACAATTAATGGATAGCTTTTTCAAGGCCATGATAAACTCTCCCAATGTCCTCACCAGGTAACTGATTCTTTGTTCCAACCTGATGGCTTTCTGCAATCTCCACTGGTTTGGGATTACAGTGCTGCTCAAATTTACATGTAATGGGCGGGATTTACTGCGCAACCGAGGAAGCCCGCCACTGGCCGACGGTGGGATCTTCCGGTCCCGCTGTTGTCAACAGGAAAGTCCCGGCCAATGTCTGACAGCATATCTTCTAATTTAGCAGGGGCAAGCAAAATATCGAGCGTTTAATACAAGTCTGGACTTGTTTCTATCAAAGATATCTCTTTTTACCTTTCCCCTACTGTCTGATTGCATTATATCAGGATTTTCAGGCTTAATATTAACAATAGAAAAACATCTCTCCCTGTCCATATATGCACCAAAAAGACATTTGGTCATGACTAGACTCTCTCTCAGTTATCCAATAATACCTGTTGATGCTGTTATTGACGCCTGGTCAGCTCAACAGTGGCTAACCATAACTTTCTTTAGTTTTCAGAGGATGCAGAAAGATTGTTTTGTTCCAGGAGTGATAATATAAGAAATAGGGCTTGGTTATTTTGTATACAAACTTTATTAGAACAAAAGAAAATTAAACAATATTTAAACTTTTAAACTTCAACTCTAAACAATAGATTACATGTAGTTTCTTGACCTTAACACATTAATTCCTATTAAACAGAACATGCAGCTCTCATGCCATTTACACAGGTAGACAAAGGCAATACTTGCATTTCTAAAGCAATTTTTCTTCTGTTCAGGACGTTCGTTCAAAACCCTTTTCCAAAGCCTGACTCGGTGGCAACTTTCATTACCTCTCTTGGTCGATTTCCAAAGCCTTCTCCTCCACCTGTTCGAAACAGTATTATTTCTCTTGCTCGCTCTTGCGTTCTCGCCGCTCTCTCAGCTCTCTCTCGCTCCCTCAGCTCTCTCTCGCTCCCTCAGCTCTCTCTCGCTCCCTCAGCTCTCTCTCGCTCTAACTCAGCTCTCGCTTGCTCTCTCGGCTCTCGCACGCTCTCGGCTCTCGCTCTCTCTGTTCTCGCTCGCTCTCCCAGCTCTCTCTAAGCTCTGCCCAGCCCCTCAAAACAAAAGTTCTTTGGATTTTCCAGACTTCATTGTTATCTTGGGTGTTTAATGGTCCACTCCCCTTTCTACAAAAGACCAGAGCCATGCTATTGATATGCAACTAATTTTCCATTGACAGACAAAGTGCCCATCAGACTCTGGAATGGGCTAATGGCTGGGCAGGCAGGAGTGCCCCAAAAGACAACGGATCTGGGGCATCCTGTGTATTCCCACTAATGAGTTTAAGTCTGACTAGGACAATTAACTCAACCAGTTGTGTGCATATCCCTCTGACTCTGTGCTAACAGGCTCCTCCCCCCACCCCACCCTCAGTCTGTTTTGACCCTAAATTTCTGGTCCCAAATTCCTAATCTCTCCCTCGTGTAACAAGGCAGCCATATCCTAAGATCAGTCCAACCACATGTACAACAGCCTTTTCTATAAGACCAGATTTTTAAGCCACTTTTTCAGCATAGAAAGCCTCAAAGCTCGTCTGGTTTGTTGGCAGTGAGTAGCTGGACAGGAACATCCCTTTGGCACTATGGTCAAGAACCAGAAGAGACCATTTTGAGATGATGGGCTAAAGAACCAAAGGCAGCAAATGGTTAGGATCTGGACTGCATTGCCCGAGCGTGTGGTGGAGACAGATTCAATTGTTTTTAAAGAGGATTTGGATAAACAATTGAAGATAAAATGTTTGCAGGGTCAAGGGGAAAAGATGAGGGAGTGGGACTGGCTGAATTACTTTTGGAGATCTGGTGCAGACGGGCCTGATGTGTTGTTGTCGTAACTATTCTATGATTTTCGTCCTGCTTCTGATTTGTATTCACTGACACTGAAATTCAGCAAAATTGAAGTAAAAGAAAATCACATGGCACCATTTTAAAATTACGGGAGTTCTCCCTGGTATCCCAGCCAATATTCATCACTCATCCAATGTCAGTGAAATATTGGCCATTATTTCAATGTTCTTCCTTTGAGCACGGACTGCCAGTGAGAACAAAATTGGGCTGGTGGCAGTTTGTTTACACTGTAAAAGCATTATCCTAATATATGTGGATTGACAAATGAGGAATGACATTAGGTTTAATATATGCAATCCCACATTACTGAAGTCTAGTTTATCTTGTCCCCTCACCTCTGATTTATCTGCATTTCATCTCTGAGCCATAAAATATACATGCAAATCAGTGTGAAGCTGCAACTTTAATGTTTGTGAAGGACGGCCTGTGGCGCAGTGGTTAGCACTGCTGCCTTACCGCACTGAGGCCCATTGTTCGCATGGAGTTTGAACATTCTCCCTGTGTCTGCGTGGACCTCACCCACACAATCCAAAAAGAAGTGCAGGGTAGGTGGATTAGCACCTAATATAATTTGCACTTTCTCCCTGTGTCTGCGTGGATTTCCTCAGGGTGCTCCGGTTTCATCCCATAGGCCAACGATGTGCAGGTTAGGTGTATTGCCCCTTAGTGTCCAAAAGGTTAGGTCGAGTTATGGGGATAGGGTGGAGATGTGGGCTTAAGTAGGGTGCTCTTTCCAAGGGCAAGTGCAGACTCGATGGGCCAAATGGCGGCCTCCTGCACTGTAAATTCTATGAATATGCAGAGGACAATATTCAAGCTTTTCTTTGTGTGATGGCTTGATGCCAATAAATCTATTTGGAGAATGAACTACCCTTAACACAGTTAAGACCCCAGACATTTTCTTGTGCCCCCATATTTGAACAGTTTGAAGTCCTGGATGCACTAAGTATTTCTCAAAATGAAAACGCGTATATTGTTCACATGTATACTATTAAAACCCAGGGGAGATTCTATTGTTATATTTCCCCTGAGTGCAACCAACATATTTATTAATTATGCAAGTTATGATTCAAATGCTGAACTTCTTGACCTTCCATCTCTACACTCTTGGCTTTTTTTTCTCCCCATTTATAGGTTCTGAGCTCACAAGGCTACCATGTAGTCGCATTCGATTATAGGGGTGAGTAGGTAATTCTAAATCTGTAACTCTGAACATCTAGATTTAAAAAGATTTTCAAAAGTGTGTTTACTTGCATATCTGTTAATACAGATCTGACGAATGATTGTACATGGGCGTGTTAATGTCTACCAGTAATGGGTGGGACAAAAATAAATAGCATGGGCAGTGTTAAAGATTCAAAATAAATGCAATTTAAAGGCAATGCTGCACAAAGATGCACTAATAGCTAGAATTACATAATTGCACAGAATCTCCTGCATAAGCAGAACTGGCAATATAATTAAGCTTGAATCGCTACTGTCTGCAGCTTCCGTTCATGTCTCATGATCTTGATGGAGCAGTGTTTGATGCAATGTCTGTTTGATTTGGAACATGCTCATGACAAAAAGTTTCTTATTCCAGAGAATACAAGCAAATGTCCTAATTTCAGTATTTTTCCGTTTGAACCTATTTTATATTTTCCCTCCATGAAAGTCTTTTCCTTTATGGTGACAACCACACCACACTACTGAATGACATGATATGGAGCTGAATTTCTTTATCTTGGCTTTGTTGTTAAGGATATGACTCCCCTTCAGCAAAAAGGAGATTCAATTGTAAAGTTAATCGCTTTCGGCCACTGTTGCTGATCTGTGTTGCTAGCAGTAGGATAGCATTGATTGGGACTTGGGGCCAGGCTACATGCATTCTTGATGGGGGACTGTAAGACTGTAACTTCACAGGTCCCACAAGAATTGCTGGTCAGTTTTCATCTGTGATGAGTTGCAACGGTCGTTTGAGTATTCAAAATGTTAATAGGGCTATATTGTACTCTGTTAATGAATTGAAATTGATCAGTCATAGAATCACAGAATTTACAGTGCTGAAAGAGGCCATTTGTCCCATCGAGTCTGCACTAGCCCTAGGAAAGAAACCCTACTTAAGCTCACACCTGCATCCTATCCCACCTAACCTTTTTGGACACCTAAGGGCAATTTAGCATGGCCAATCCACCTAACCTGCACATCTTTGGACTAAAGCTAAATTAAAGTACTTCACAGAATATTTTTAAAGCTACTCGTAGAGCCTCACTTGAAGGAGGAGAGGAATGTGAGTATTTTATAATTGTGTATGCAATTGGAATAATTAAAACAAAAACAGAAAATGTTGGACAATCGCAGCAGGTCTGACAGCATCTGTGGAGAGTGAAGGGAGCTAACGTTTTGAGTCTGGATGACGTTTTGTCATCCTCTTGTTCAAATATCTCCATGGCCGTGCTCTACCCTGCCTTTGAACTCTCAATCGACTCTCTCTGTCTTCCTCCAATTCTGTTTTTTTTTTTTGCCCCCACTGCCTTTGCCTATGATTGGTAATTGTACCAATCCAGGACTTAAGAACTGAAATTCCCTCTAGTAAGGGTACAAAACAAATTCCACCTGCTGTGATTAGTGTGTAATATTAATTAAAAGGTTGGGCTTTTATGATTTTGCTGACATGTTGATTAACTGCTTATTGTTGATGCTTCCTTTAAAAAAAAAAAAAAAATGGTGACTCATTTTTGGCAATTAAGGGACGAATTTGTACCGTGCACTTTTGGACACACATTGTTAGTTTTGTGTTTAGCTGTATGGCGTAACTTTGTTTTGTTATGACGCTCATTCTTGCCTGCCTGTTGGAAACCGAGCTCGGGAAGTCCTGACTGTCTTCGGACCACCTGGGCATGCGCAAGCCCGGAGCAAACTGCGCACGTGCTGTTCAACATCTTCATGCTCTTTGGGCCCAGGACAGGCCCAGCAGAACGATGCAGCGAGGCAAAAGAAGGATATGTAAACCCAGATCAGGTGACTGGGTGTGTAACACCAGAGTTAAGTGTCCCAGAGAGAGGGGCACAGGGAGAGGAAGTGCCAAGTAAGGGACACAAACAGGAAACAGAAACCGGTCCCAGTTAAGGAGAGGATCAGAAAACCAGGTTTCAATTAGAAAAGGGCCTCAGAGAGCAGACTTTAAGTAAAGTGGGTTCGGGAGAAGCCCTGGCAATTGAGGAGAGCTCAGAAGAAACCCTGAAGATCCAAGAAGGTAGCTGAAGGTTGGTGGCTCTGTGCTGCGGGCCATTGGGGCAAAGGTATCTCTTTGGAGCAGTGGTGTTCTACTTGGTGCAGCTGAATAGTTGAGATTGTGTTTGTAAGTTGATGCTTGAGTGTACGCGGGGACCCAGGGGGAATGGGATCGCGGCACGCGAGATTGAAACCCTGCACGATGGGCTGTCATTGAATCGAGTTGGAACAACCTTTGGAGAGAATTCCAAGGTGGGATCTTGGAAGGTGAAGACGATTGTAAACCCTTGTGAGAGGGATGGAGCTTCAGTGAAATTCATTAACTCAGTGTGACTAACATCTGGATGGCTTGTTGAGAAATCCATGGAAACTGTTTTGGCCACATCTGTCATTTATTGCATAACGTAATGTGTTCAACCACAGTTTGCCTGTTAGTTCACATGTACGACATACTTGCCCTGAATGCTAGAGCATAAGATAAATATCATAAATTGTTTAATCATTCTGACTGTGTACAGTAATGTTTATTTTTGTTTTTTTCAAAACTCGTGGAATCTTGTGGCTTTATTCTGTAAGTAGATGTCTTAAATCTCAAACTTTGTCCATTTAAACAAAACATATTAGCCCTGATCAGGGTCCCACCAACAACTTGGGAGTCTGGTCAAGAACCATAACAATTTGAAAGTTATTACTTTCGAACTTCTTAGCAAATAGGATCAGGAGGAGACCGTTTGGCCCTTCCATTGTATAGTATGTTTATAGTCCTGTGTTGTAGCCTCGCTGGGTTGGTATCTAATTTTTATGTATATATAGAGTGTTGCTCTTGGCATGCTTTCCTGCACTCCTTATTAAGCCAGACTTGGTCCCGCAGCTTGATGGTAATGGTAGGGTGAGAGGTATGTTGTGTTAGGGAGTTACAGATTGTGGTGGAATAAGATTTTCTTGCTCCTCCTACCCCACAGTGCCTCAAGGATGCCCAGTTTTGAGCAGCATAGATCGGATCTGAATCTGTCCCATTTAGAATGGTGAGAATGCCACACGGTGTGATGGATGGTATCCCCAATCTGAAGACGGAACTATGTCTCCACAAGGATTGTGGCGATCATTCCTACCAACAGTGTCATGGACAGAAGCATCTGTGACAGATAGAATTGGTGAGGGCGAGATCAAGTACATTTTGTTCTTCTATTGGCACTCTCACCAATTGCCTCAAGCTCAGTCTGACAGGTATTTCCTTCAGGATTCCTCGGTCAGCTCGGTCAGTAGTGTTGCTACCCAGCCACTCTTTGTGATAGAGATTGCAATCCCTCGCAAAGTAGCTACTTGCAGTCATTCTGTAATTCAAACAAATAGTCTCCAAATGATACAGATGCTTTTCTCTGGGTAATTTTAACTTGTAACACCCGGTGAAAAACAGGTGATAACTAATCAACCTTCTAATTCATACCTTGCCTAATTTTCTTTCCCATTGTTGTTTGGCAATGAAAGAAAATTAAAATGATTCCTGCAGTGTGAATACACTGAAATGAAATGAAAATCGCTTATTGTCACAAGTACGCTTCAAATGAAGTTACTGTGAAAAGCCCCTAGTCGCCACATTCCGGCGCCTGTTCGGGGAGGCTGGTACGGGAATTGAACCGTGCTGCTGGCCTGCCTTGATTAGGACAAGGGGGGAGACGGCTCGGAAAGGAGATCTTGAGACTGTGGAAATCTGGCCTTTTTTCCTACCTGCTATTTATAGGTATGGCTTGTTTGGTTGCATGATCACCTCTGAATCACAAGGTTCTGGTCTCACTCCAGGGGTTGAGAACAAAAACCAAGGCTAACAGAACTCTAATGCCTCATCTGAAAGTTAGCACTGAAGCAGGGCCTTATTTCCCTGCTTGGGTAAATGTGAAAGATCCCATGGCACTATTTTTGAAGAAGAGTTGGAGAATTATCTCCGTGTACTGGACAATATTTATCCCTCTATCAACATCACACAAAGCAGATTTTTTGGTCATCACATCACGTTGTTTGTGGGAGTTTGCTGGGCTGCCACTTTGCCTCCATAACAACAGTGATTGCACTTCATAAAGTACTTAATTAGCGATGTCCAGTAGCAGTGCAAATCACTGTATAAATACAAGTCTTTGTATCTTTTAAAAATTATTTTTCATGCCATCTCCTCCCACTGCTTCTAAAACCGTAAAGATATGGTGGAGCACAATTCCGTGAACAGCAGCCACTCGTCATATTGCCCGCAATCTTTCTGGCCCACCCTCTCCACACTTTGGGGCCCCATCCCCTTTCTACTACTGGGGTATAATTTCCCCACAGTTAATGTCATCCTGGCAACTAAGGTAGAACAGATTATGAATCTAATGTATGTCACACTGCCCATGTGACTAAATGGTCAGCTGCACACCATCTTTTCGGTTTCCAGCTTTTCTATCAGGGCAACTGTACAAATGAATTTTCTGAGCTACAATTTTCAGTGGAGGTCTTTGGACAAAGAGAATAAAATGATATTGGGTTTGTTGCGAAATTAAAGAACTGCAGGTTGCGTGCTTGTTAATAGAGATAAAGTGGACAGGAGCATTTGCCCATTCCATTTGGGAACATGTCCAAATTGATATGCTGAGTCTTCCTTTTGATGTGCGGGTTGGTTAAATGATCTGTGGTAGTGTGAATTTTATTTGAAGCACATATAGGTCCAAGCATAACAACGGGCCATAATTTGGGACTGCTTGATATTTTCCCAGAGTGGCTCTTAAGAAGTGTGTTGTTGGGACAAAGGATATACAATTTTATACAATGTGAGAGATACCAACGTTTAATGCAGGATGTGCAAAATATTCCAGTCCTCGACATTTTTCAGTGTGTAATGAATGAAAATCAATCTTTTAAATTAGATAATTTGTTCAGGCGCCTATTTATTTCTAACACACTAAATGGAATGATCAATAATAGACACTGAGTTACCACAACGAATACACAATGTAAATCCATAGACAGCAGCCTTGTGTGAAACATATGGAGGGTACTACTCAGTAGAAAAGATGTGTGAAGAGATCAGCTCAGACCGTAAGAGGGTCATTCAGGAGTCTGGTAACAGCAGGGAAGAAGCTGTTTTTCAACCTGTTAGTGCATGTTCTCAGACTTTTCTATCTCCTGCCTGATGGTAGAGTTTGGAAGAGAGAATAACCCGGGTGGAAGGAGTCTTTGATTATGTTGCCCGCTTTCCCAAGGCAGTGGGAGGTGTAGATGGGAGTCGATGGGTGAAAATGAAAATGAAATGAAAATCGCTTATTGTCACAAGTAGGCTTCAAGTGAAGTTACTGAGAAAAACCCCTGTGGGAGGCGGTTTCACATGATCGACTGGACCGCGTTCATGACTCTCTGTAGTTTCTTACAGTCTTGGGCCGAGCAGTTGCCAGACCAGGCTGTGATGCAGCCAGATAGGGGATGCTTTCTATGGTGCATCTACAAAAATTGCTAAGAGTCAATGTGGATATGCCGAATAAGTTTGTGGCAGAAGGGACAGCAAGACCAGAGATTGCAAGATTGCAAAAATGGTAAAAAGAGAGAGATGAAGACTCTGTATCCGAAAGCAAGCACCATTCGTAACAAAATGGATGAATTGTGAGCACAGATACAAATAAATATGTATGACCTGATAGTAAATACAGAGACACACTTATAGGTTGACTAAAACTGGGGCCTGAATATTGAAGGATATTTAACATTTTGAAAAGTTAGGAAAAGGTGGTGGTTTATCTCTGTTATTAAGGACAGTAGTGAGTAATGACCTTGGCTCAGAAGAGCTAGCTGTAGAATCGGTGTGGGTAGAGATAAGAAATAGAAACGGTAAGAGATCATTTGTAGGAGTGTTTTTTTATGGTTCATGGGCTCCTTAATAGTAGTTACACAGGACAAAATATGCAGGAAGAAAATGGGGCATGTAAGAAAGGTACCACAATAATCACGGTGACTTTAATCCACATGTAGATTGGACAAATCAGGTAGCAGGCTATTTTGGACCCAGTAATGAGCAATGATACAGGATTAATAAATAACATTGTGGTAAAGAAGCCTCTTGGTGACAGAGATCAGAACATGGTAGAATTTCACATTCAGTTTGAAGAGGAGAAGTGTGGATCTAAGACTAGTGTTTTCAACCTGAACAAAGGAAATCAAAGGATTTGAAATCGGATCTAGCTAAATTGAATTGGGAAACTAGGTAGGACAATAGAGATGAAGTGGCAGACTTTCAATAAGATATTTAATGACTCAGCAAAGATTTATCCCAGTGAGAAAACAAGACTATTTAAGAAGGATACATTATCTGTAGCTGAACAAGGAAGTTAAGGGTAGCATCAAATTGAAATAAACACTGTACAAATCTGCAAAGGTTAGTGGTTGGTCAGATTTTATGAACCAGCAAAGAATAACTAAAAAAACATACAGAGAGAAAGTTGAATACATTTAGCTAATAATATAAAAACAAATAGTAATAGTTTCAGCTAGTATATAAATAGGAAAAGAGTAACAAAGCTAGAGCTGGTCCTCTAGAGAGTGGGTCAGAGTAATTGATGATTGAAAACAAGGAAATGAACAGAAATTGTGTCACTCATCACAGTGGAAGACTTGGAAAACTTCCTAAAGATACTTGAAAATCAAGAGGTGCACAGGAGGAAGGAACTCAAAACAACTCCATCACTAGGAAAAGGTTGCTGGGAAAACTATTAGACCTGAAGGCTGACAAATCCCCAGGACCAGATGGCTGGCATCCTAGTGTCGACAGAGGCAGTAGATGCATTGGTTATAATCTTCCAAAATTCCTTAGATTCTGAAAGTGTCCCAGTGGGTTAGAAAATAGCTATGGTAACATTTTATTCAAGAAAGGAGAGAAACAGAAAGCAGGAAGCTGGCCTAACATCTGTCATTGGGAACTTGCTAGGATCCATTATTGAGGAGGTTATAGCGGGATGCTTAGAAAATCATAATTTGATCAGGCAGAGTTGGTATAGTTTTGTGAAGGGGAAATTGTGTTTTAATTTGAGTTTTTTTGAATAAGTAACAAGCAAGGTGGATAAAGGGGAACCTGTTGAGGTGGTGTACTTGGATTTCCAGAAGGCAATTGATGAGGTGCCTCATCAAAGGTTACTACGCAAGATACGATTGCATGGTGTAGAGGGAAACCTATAAACATGGGTAAAGAATTGGTGAGCTAACAGGAAGCGGAGAGTAGGGATAAATAGGCATTTTATGGGTTGGCAAGTTGTAGCTAGTGGAGTGCCACAGAGATCAGTGCTAGGGCCTCAAATCTTTCATATCTACATGAATGATTGGGATAAAGGGATTGAGTGTATGTTAGCTAGATTTGTCCATAACGCCAAGAAAGGTAAAGGAAGTTGTCAAGAGGAGGTAGTAGGTCTGAAAAGTGACAGGTTAAATGAGTGGGCAGAAATTTGATAGATGGAGTACAATGTGGGAAAATGAATAGAAAAGCTGTTTACTATTGGAATAGAGGGATATTTTAGAACTGGATAGCACAGAGGGACCTGGATGTCCTGGTTCATAAATCATAAACCGTTAGTATGCAGGTACAGCAACTGATCAAGATGGCACATTAAATATTGGTATTTATTGCAAGGGGAATTGAATATAAAATAAGGAAATTTTACTGCAGCTGTATAGGGCCTTTGTGACCACATCTGGAATATCGTGCACAGTTTTGGTCTCATGATTTGAAAAAGAATATAATTATGTTAAAAGCTGTTCAGAGAAATTTCACTTGACTCATTCCTGGGATGAGAGCTTCATCTAATGAAGGAAGGTTGAACAAGCTGGGCCTCTATCTATTGGAGTTTAGAAGAATGAGAGGTGATCTTATTGAAACATAAAAGGTGCAGAGAGGATTTGATAGAATAGATACCGGGGAGGATGTTTCTACTTGTAGGGGAGTCTAGAACTAGGGAACACATTTTAAGAATAAGAGGTCTCCCATTGAAGAAGGAGATGAGCAGCTTCTCTAAGGGTTGATAGTATGTGGAATTCCCATAAAGGAGTGGAGATTGGGTAATTGAATTTATTCATAGAGTGATAAGAATTTTACAGCAAAGAAAGAGGCTGTTCAGCCCATCGTACCTGTGCCGGCCATCAACCACTTACCTATTCTAATCCCATTTTCTAGCACTTGGTCCATGTCCGTATATGCTATGGCATTTCAAGTGTTCATCTAATGCTTCTTAAAGGTTGTGAGGGTTCCATCCATTCAAACAGTGAGTTCCAGATTCCCATCACTCTCTGGGTGAAAATATTTTTCCTCCGATCTCCTCTAAATCTCATGCCCTTTACCTTAAATCTATGCGACCTGATTATTGACCCCTCTACCAAGGGGAAATGTTCCTTCCTTCCTATTCACCCTATCTATGTCCTCCATAATTATGTACACCTCGCTCAGGTTTCCCCCCTCGGCCTGCTCTGCTCTAAGGAAAACAACCCCAGTCTAACAAACCTCTTTCATAGCTGAAAGAGAGAAGAGTTAAAATAAGTTGGAGTTAAACAGACTATTAATAGACAAGGGGGTCTAGGGTTATGGGGGCGGCAGACCTCAACCAGATGGACCATTATCTTATTGAATGGCGGAACAGGCTCAAAGGGTTGAATGGCCTTCTCCCGCTTCTAAATCCAATGTTCCTATTGTAAAGTGCAGTGAAACGTCAGTATGATCAGTGAACCTCTTTGTACGATAAATGGATTGCTTGAAACAGTGCAGTTTATTACATTTAAGTTGTACCACTTTAGTTCATTGCCATTTTATTTAATGGAATTCTTCCTTATCTGCCGTAAGGCTCCATTTCTAAAGATAATTGCAGTTGCAATGGCTATGCTGAAGTTGACATCAATGTACTGTCATCAGATTTTTCTAACGTTTTAAAATTTGATGGTATTAATATATTTTTAAAGGATTGCTTCATGCAAACATAAGGGGGTAGACAATTGGGAGATAAGATGACAGGATGGGAAGAGGCAACTAGAATTGAAGGAGAACCGTGTGAAATATAAACATAGCATGGATAAAAGAAAGACTTGCGCTATAATAGCACCTTACACAACCTCCGAACATCCCGAAGTGCCTGAGGTACTTTTTAGATGTAGTCACAGTTGTAACATAGGAAACACATGAGCCAATTCGCATACGGCAAGCTCCCACAAACCACAATCTGCTGAAGACTAGACCTGTTTTGAGGGCTAAATATTGACAAGGTGTTGGGGATATGATACTCCAGATTTTTCAAAATAATGCCCTGGAATCTTTTGCCTTTTTCAAAAGGCATATGCGGCTTCAGTTTAAAGGCTCACCTGAAAGACAGTACTTTCAACAGTGCAGATCTCCCTCAGTAGTGCACTGGAGTGTCACTTTTCACATTTTTATTGTAAAAATAATTGACTAAAAGCACTGTTGAATAAGCACTATTGCTGTAGACATTTTGTACCTTAAACTACAGAACATAACTTCCCTTTTTACTTTTAACACAACAGAAACACCCATTTCACAGGTATATTTCTACAAAGCAGTTGCCCGCTAATCCACTCTTGCTGCAGCAGTTACCTCACTTTCAAACTTCTTTCTCTTTGTTTCGCGTTCAGCTTGCACTCTGACCTTCCAGAGAGCGCGCTCCCTGATTCTGTGCTGCTGCTTTTACTTAACTGTCTCTGGAGCAATATTCCCATAGGTTTTTTTATCTCCATTCTTCTAGATGCTCACCCTGCTTTTCTCTGTTGATCTTGGTGCTGTTTTCTCTTGAGGCTCATTCTTTCTGCCTCGAGAGGAAAAACTCTTCACTGGCTGGAGTTATACTTAACCAAGGACATTGCTGCTGATTTCCACTGATTTCCATTTAATTTGGTATTACTAAAGACCTTTGGTGCCACATTCGGTCAAATGTAGCTTTAATGTCAAGGACTCACTCACCTGACCTCTGGAATTCAACTTTTATTCAGACCAAGTTCATAATGAGATCTGTAGCTGAACAATCCTGCTAACCTAGACATCGTATAACAGAATATAGGGGTTCCTTGTTGCAATGTTGTAGCTCCAACCTATCTATAGCTGCTTTATCAATGATCTTTTCTTCATCATAAGTTCAGAAATGGGACTGTCTGTAAAACAGTGTTCAGTTCCAGTTGCAATTCCTAAAATAATAAAGCAGTTCATTGTCACGTGCAAGAGAATTTGGATAGCATGCAGGCTTGGAGTCCGAAGTGAAAAGTAACGTTTGTGCCGTATAAGTGCTAGGCAATGATTGACTCCAACAGGAGAGTCTAACCTCCCGCCTTGACGTTAAATGATACTTTCATTATTAAATCCCCACTATCGGACTTCCGGTGACGGCGGGCGGGAGGCGGCCGCACAATGGAGGGCTCCCGTTCGGCAACTGCATTTTCGGGGCTTTAAGCCCGGTCCCAGGGCCCGCGGAGGCGGCAGAAGCAGGGAGAAGGCACGGAGGAGGCACAGTGAAGACACAGGAGGAAAAAAAGAACAAAGAAAAATGTTGAGGGTGAGCAAGAAAATGGCCGGAAAAAAAACAGCTGGAGGTCCGTCGGGGAGTGGAAAGGTCACCGCGGGGTCACCAGGAAAAATGGAGGCTGGAGCACCAGGGGAGGCCGCACTGCTTACGGCTGAAGAAATAACTACGGTGATGGCTGCGGAATTTGAAAAGCAGTTGGCGCAGATTGCGAAATGCATGGAGACGGTGAGGAAGGAGATGAGGGAGGTTTTGAGTGTGCTGGTGGAGGAGGTGGTTTCCCCGGTGAGGACGGAGGTGGCGAGCGCAGTGGCGGAGGTGCGAGAGCAAGGGGAGGTGCTGAAGGAAGTGGTGGAGACGTTATTGCAGCACGGTGATCAACTTGCCTTGATGGGGAAAGAGATGCAGAAGGTGATGGATACTAACAAGGATCTGCGAGGAATAATGGAAAACAGATCCAGGCGACAGAATTTGAGGATTGTGGGGCTGCCCGAAGGAGTTGAAGGACCGAAGCTGACTGAGTATTTTGCCGCGATGCGGGCAAAACTATTGGGGGAGGGGGAGGATCCCTCCCGATATGAACTGGATCGGGCTTATCGGTCGTGGAGGCCTGTACCAAAGGCGACTGAGCCGCCAAGGGCAGTGACTCTGTGCTTCCGTAGGTACAGGGTGAAGGAGAAGGTCCTGAGCTGGGCCAAGGAGAAGCGGGTGGTGCAGTGGGCTGGAGCTGGTATACGTGTATACCAGGACTTTACGGTGGAGCTGGCAAGGAGGCGGGCTGCCTTCATCCGGGTGAAGAGGGCACTGTACATTAGCAAGGTGCAGTGTGGCATTGTATATCCAGCGAAGCTGAGGGTGACTTACAAGCTCAGGGACTTTTATTTTGGAACGGCGGAAGCAGCGGAGGAGTTTGCGAAAGCAGAAGGACTGTGGCAGAACTGACAAATTGAGGAATGGCCATGTGCCGATGTAACCTCATGACTGTATTTTCTTCTTTTTTGTATCACTGCGTGCGGGTGTAGAGATTAAAGGAGCCAATGTGGTATATATTTGGACATGGGAAGGGACGGGACTTACACTCGAAATGAGAGTTCTTTGGGGTGGAGGTGGATATGCGGGGTTTGTGTGCTAAAAGGGGATCTTTGGGCTTTCCTAGGGCCGGGCAAGTGGGAAAGGGATCCAGGCGGGGGCCTCCACGATGGCTGGTTTAAGCCGGCCAATGAACGGGAGTGAGGTGGGGGGAGGGGCTGCGGCCATCGGAGCCTGGCAGAACAGGTCTAGCCGGGGTGGAAAGTTGGGGGGAAGGAACTGAGGTTGGGAGGAGGAGTTTTACAAGAGGCAGTGGATGGGAGGAGCTGGAGACCTGGTGTGGGGGGGGGGGGGGGGGGGGAGAGAGAGCTGTGTAATATTAAGGGTGACTACGGGTAATCCCTGATTCCTTTTTGTCATTTGTTTATGTAAACATGCGGGTTGAGGTTTGGGGGTTGGTTGTTATTATGGGGACTGACATATCTTGCTGATTATTGTTTATTGTTGATGGATGTAAATGTGGGAGAAAATGTGAAAAAGGAGGAGAATAAAATTTTTTTTAAAAAAATTAAATTAAATCCCCACTATCCACATCCATGGCTGCTGTGTTTATCATCTGGAAGATGCACTTCAATTACTAGCCCAAGTTGCTTCTTCAGCACCTTCCAAATCTGCAAACGCTATTCTAGAAGGGATACGTCCTACATGATTTTCTCCAGGTTCCGTACCATTCTAACTTAAAAATATATTGCTGTTCCTCATTATTACTGTGTTAGGATCTGACACTACCATTACCTCCATCACGTGAACTGCAGTGGTTCAATAATGTCATAGAATCATAGAATTTCTACAGTGCAGAAGGAAGCCATTTGGCCCATCGAGTCTGCACTGACCCTCTGAAATAGCATCATACTCACACCAACTCCCCTGCCCTATTCCCGTAACCCCACTTAACATGCACATCTTTGGACACTAAGGGGCAATTTAGCATGGCCAATCCACCTAACCTGCACATCTTTGGACTGTGGGAGGAAACCAGAGCACCCGGAGGAAGCCCATGTAGACACTGGGAGACCGTGCAAATTCCACACAGTCACCCAAGGCTGGAATTGAATCTGGGTCTGTGGTGCCATGAGGCAGCGGTGCTAACCACTGTGCCACCCCAGGTCAGTCGCTTCCGCCTTGGAGGGCAATTGGAAATTAGCAATAAATGCTAGCCTTGCCAGCGATCGCTCACATCCCATGAATGGAGAAAATTAGGCTTGAGGGGCAAAAAAGTCAATTTCTGATCGTCATGCTGCAGAATAGGTTTTGCTTAGCCTTTAGTAAAACGCATGACGAACAGAATTGCCTTGCACTAGGAAAGAGCACAAAGGAAAGCACTGACATTGGGAATGTGTGTTAACTGGTCTACAACATGCATTGATTAAGTGAATTAGGAAACTTCAGCTTATACTAATTTTGGCAACAAAGATTTACAATTTAAATAGCGTACGGTATCACTTTTCTATTGGTCTGACCTTGTTAAAGTTAGGAACACTGGAATAACTTCCTTGTAATTTGATTAACTTGTAATACTCTTTTTGAAACGTTGGGGCAGTGAAATTGGGGTGGGGTACTCCAAAGATGTGTTGGGAACACCCCTCCCCCTGGCAATTCCCAGGTGAGGTTTGCATGTCAAAAAAAATTAGAAAGATTACAATTTCTAACTTATAGTAACTATAGTACAGACCCACGACCACCTCCCCTCCGGCTTACCTCACTCTTTCCCACAGGGACTACCCACCCCTACGAAGACTGCCCCCTTGCCCCCCTCCTTCTCTCTCCAAGGCACAGCCCAATCCAACATTCGGAGTATGCACTTTACCGGGCCTGTGAAGGGCCTTTTAAACTTGGCTGAAACTTTAACTCACCTGGTTTACGGAAGGTAGTGCTGTAAAAAAACGAGTGGGGCATTCTTACGTTTGACTGAGCTCCCCTCATTGCTACATCCCAGGGATGTGCTGCACTGCCCGGATCCCGCCTGGCCTGAGTCAGAAGGCCGAGCAAGATAGAATCGAGAAAATATTTCGGGAAAATATTTCGGGTAAGAAAGCAGGAGCGGAGGGCAATTTGACTCTGCCACTCTGTGGAAAATTAGACCTGTTATAACTGAGCTTAAAATTGCACCTGATACATTACTATTCAAATTCCCTATTTGTATATCACAAATGTAACCTCTTAAAATAAGTGATGATGTAATCTTACAGTTGGGATGGTAATAGAACTTGATTATTTGATTATTTCTCTCCCTTTCTTTCCATTAAATTGTGTTACCTCATCTATTTACGACTGGTAACCTGGCTCAGTTTAATTAATACTGCTGAAATTGGGTTTAGCAAGCATTTTTGTGAAGTGCCAAGCCCTCCATCTATGAGCATCCTGATTTCAAATCATGTTCAACAGCTCTGGAATTGCCTTTCCAAACAAACCGCTTCGCCTCTCTGCCTGTCTTTCCTGCTTTGAGACGGTCCTCAAGACCTACCTCTTCGACCAAACCTGTGGCCATCTGCTCTTATGTGGCATGATGTCAAATTTTGTTTTATAGTACTCTGTGAAGTGCCTTGGGATGTTTTATTACGTTAAAGAATGATATAAAATATAATTTAAGAGGTGTAGAAGGAGGCCATGCGGCCCATCGAGTCTGCACCTATCCTCCAAAAGAGCACCCTACCGAGGCTCACTCTTCTGCCCTATCCCTATAATCCTACGTAACCTGCACTTCTTTGGACTGTGGGAGGAATCTGGAGGAAACCCATACAGACACAGGGAGAAAGCGCAAACTCCACACAGACAGTGACCCAAGGCCGGAATTGAACCCGGGTCCCTGGCAATATGAGACAACAGTGCTGACCACTGTGCCATCATGCTACCCTATATATAAATCTAAGATATATTAAACCATTTAACAGCTTAATTTGTGTTCATTAGTTAGCTTCTTAGTAAATTAAATGTTTTTGACATGGAAAAAATGCCTTTGCAGCTAAGAAAATTAACACAACTTGAAGAGTCTTTCTGAACTAGTCTTTCTGAACTAGTCTAATTCGCAGAATCTTGCAATTTTGACTGGGGAATGGCCAATTTTATTGGTGCAACCTAATCTGAGAGAATTGAATCATGAAAAAAACAATCTGCAAGATCGTGGAAAACACACATGCAAGTGGTTTTAGGCATAACTCGTGTTTATAATTTCCCAGTGGTTGTGCTGATTTTTTTGGACCAGATTACGCTGACATTGTAAGCCAAGGCTCTACCCTCTTACGTTTGATTTTGAATAACCCATCCATTTTCAGAAAAGGCTGTGTTTCTGCTGATGGTTGCCCTTTCTTTGAACTTTGTG
Organism: Scyliorhinus torazame; assembly: GCF_047496885.1. Lineage (NCBI taxonomy): Eukaryota > Metazoa > Chordata > Chondrichthyes > Carcharhiniformes > Scyliorhinidae > Scyliorhinus > Scyliorhinus torazame. The sequence goes on from NC_092707.1 coordinate 248,975,933, forward strand.
CAGTGAAAGATAAATGTGATTCATTTCATTGATGAGACAGCAGATGAAGTGCTGAGTAGCCAAGAGCTTTTATAATTGTGTAAGCGCAATGAAAATGCCACCGTATTTGGCACTTTGCCAAGAACTAGCATGTACTTTATTTTTAATTTGTGTGATCCACATTTATTTATTGTGGCCACAGCTGATATAAAGGTAAAAAAAATACACATTCACTATGACGACTAAGTAAATCTTCAGTGTCTGATTGGGTCATTTTGTGCCAGAATTAAAATAATGGGCACAGTATAGCATTGGACAGAAAGAGAGGTGGTGATGGTGCCTGACGAAGTCTACTTTTTCCTGCTTGGCTGTCAGAATGTGCCTCATTGAACTTCATTTACAATAGGTTGTTCAATTGTACCAGAAACCTGATGCTATGCCCGGCATTTGCCACCTTTGATCATTTTAATCCTTTTTAAAAATAAATTGAGAATACCCAATTATATTGTTTTCCAATTAAAGGGTAATTTGGTGTGACCAATTCACCTACCCTGCACATCTTTGGGCTGTGGGGGTGAAACCCACGCAGACACAAGGAGAATGTGCAAACTTCACACAGACCGTGACCCAGAGCCAGGATTGAACCTGGGACCTCGGTGCTGTGAGACAGTAGTGCTAGCCACTGTGCCGCCTCAAACAATCCTTTTAAAGCACAAAAATTAGGAAGGTACAAACTCAATATTTATTTAATTAATTAATCACTGGTGAGGTCAATGTTTATTGCTGATCCTTAGATGCCCTTGAGAAATATGACAGTGGGGCCATGTTCTTTAACTATTGCTGCCATCGAATCATAGAATTGCTACAGTGCAGAAGGAGACCATTTGGCCCATCGATGAGCTCCGACCCTCTGAAAGAGCACCCTAGCGCTGTGAGGCAGCAGTGCTAACCACTGTGCTGCCCATAGTTCATTCAATGGATGCAGTTAGGTTGCCAAATTTGGCCTGAATTTACTGCAGTAAGTCACTCGGTCCAAAAATGAACAGAGCTCAAGCGATGTTTTGAAGGTGTGCGGTGCATTTCTTTTTTCTTGACCTTCATCTTGGTTGGATGTAACCCACCTTTGTCTGCCCCACGACACAAACCCGGAGGAAACCCACGCAGACAGGGGGAGAAAGTGCAAATTCCACACAGTCACCCAAGGCCAGAATTGAACCCGAGTCCCTGGCATTGTGAGGCAGCAGTGTTAACCACTGTGCCATCATGCTGCCTCCATGTAATGCAAGTATTACCACAGTACTATTGGCTAGGGAGGTCGAGAATTCCGACCTAGTGATGATGCAGGAAAGGTGGGATGGTATATGACTTGGAGGTAATGGTGTTCTCATGCACCTGCTACCCTTATCCTTCTCGGTGGTAGAGATGCTATCAAAGAAGCCTTGACAAGTTGCTGCAGTGCATCAGATACGGATACATCAGTGCTTAAATATAAATTCAACATTGTTATAATCTAGTTTGAACTCCTGGAGGTGATCTGTTTTCTTACTGTAGTCACCTGGTGATAAATATTTCCACGGATGAGAAATGAACTAACTTGTGTTTGTAATCGCCTGGCGCCAATGAGTAAAACAATTAAATTTGATTTGAGTTGCTTACACTTTATGGACTTAACATTTCAGTTGTACCTCAATATTTTAGTCGTTAGCATCAGATAGGAGACTTTTCGAGTTTTGCAAAACCAAAACCTAATTTTTGTCTGCAGCGTTCAAGAATGAATCGTATCAGAATAGAATTTCTCCATAGGGGGAACCATAGGTTTGAGCCGGGGAAGTGGGATGGGAATTTTCGGAGATGGGAGTTAGGGTATTAAAGGATTTGTTTCTAGAGGGCTGGTTTGCGAGGCTGGAGGAGTTGGGGGAGAAATATGGGCTGGGGCAGGGGGAGGTATTTAGATATCTGCAGGTCCGAGATTTTGCCAGAAAGGAGGTTCAGAGCTTCCCGATAGCGCCGGCTTCCACAGTGCTGGAGGAGGTATTGATGACAGGGGGAATGGAGACAGGAGTAGTGTCGGCGATTTATGGAAAGATTCTTGGGAGGACTTCTGGGGGAGGACAAGGTATCATTGCAGGGGATTAAAGCAAAGTGGGAGGAAGAGTTGGGGCAGGGTATGGAGGAACGGCTGTGGTGTGAGGTGCTCCGGAGGGTGAATGCCTCAACCTTGTGTGCGAGGCTGGGGCTGATACAATTGAAGGTGGTATGTAGGACGCACCTCACGAGGGGCGAGGATGAGCTGACTCTTTGAGGGGGTGGAGGATGTGTGTGAACGCTGTGGGGTGGGGGGGGGTTGAGTGTATGGTTTATTGTTTACCATGTATGAGATGAATGTGGGTTCTCTCTTGTTTTGTATTTGGGATGTAGGGGGGAGGTTTGGGTTTGTATGATGAAGGGGATGTTGGTTGGGCGATTGCTATTGTATTTGTCATTATTGGTTATCTTTTGTTGGGTGGGGCAGCACGGTGGTGCAGTGGGTTAGCACTGCAGCTTCAGGGCGCTGAGATCCCAGGGTCGATCCCGGCTCTGGGTCACTGTCCGTGTGGAGCTTGCACATTCTCCCCGTGTTTGCGTGGGTTTCGCCCCCACAACCCAAAGATGTGCAGGGTAGGTGGATTGGCCACGCTAAATTGCCCCTTAATTGGTAAAAATGAATTGGGTACTCTAAAATTAATTTTAAAAAAAATCTTTTGTTGGGTGTATAGTGAATGAAAATGTGGAAAACGAGGAAAATAAGAATATTTTTAAAAAAAAGATTTGCTCCATGATATCTGGCAGGCTCACTTCAAACTTTTATATTTTGACACCCTAACTGACATGATCAAGCTTTAAACTTTAGGAATGTTCCACTTTCCAGACATCCAGCCAGAGTTTCAAATCTGGGTTAATTACGTATTTTCAGAACAGAACTTTGACAGATATTGCTCTGCAGACCGAAAAAAGTGATATTTCTGATTTCTTTGATCAGCAGAAAACACAGGTTTTTGATGGGTCAGTGCATTGGCTCTGCCAGCAACAAACAGATGTTCTTAGTCACTAGTTTCTTTGGCTCAAAAGCAAATTGTCAGCAAATTTACATGAGTGCTGTGCTCTTGTTTTTTTTTTGGATGAAACATTAAATCAAGTCTGTTCTTGGGGCTGTTTAGCACAGGGCTAAATCGCTGGCTTTGAAAGCAGACCAAGGCAGGCCAGCAGCACGGTTCAATTCCCGTAACAGCCTCCCCGAACAGGCGCCGGAATGTGGCGACTAGGGGCTTTTCACAGTAACTTCATTGAAGCCTACTTGTGACAATAAGCAATTTCATTCATTTTTCATTCATTCTCCCAGGTGGGTGTGAAAGATCCCATGTCACCATCTGAAAAAAAGCAGGGGAATCATCCAAATGTCTTGATCAATGACTACTTCTTAACTGGTATCACTGAAACAGTTGATCTATTCTATCTCACTGCTGTTTATGGGACCTGGCTGTGTGCAAATAAGTTACATTTTCTTCCATTACAGTAGTGACTACACTTAAAGTAAATCGTTGGTTGTAAAGCACTTTGCTGTGTCCTGAAGGTGTGCAGGTTGCTATATAAATACAAATCCTTGGTTGGTTTTATTTTTCTCCTTTCCAAGAGATCAACAAGCCAAGTATAGGACCAACAACCATCTTGGTCTATATACACTTCATTTCTGTCCTGGATTGTACATACATAATTATTAGGGTTGCCCAGTTGAAACATGTCAATCATTGAGTGATTGCACAAGCTGATTTGCTGCCACATCACAGAGCAGTTTTAACAATCAAGGTTATTATTATTATAATACTGAAATTAACCAGAAAAGCCAGACCCATGATAAATGTCAGAGAACAAAGCTGTATACTCCAAAAAGTAGAGGAGAACTGAAAAAATAAATGGGGATGGAGGCGGTAGAAAAGTGAGTTTGAGAATAGATTATTGAGTAACATAACCAGGAACCCAAAAGTCTCTTATCGGCATCTAAACAGTACAATGCTAGTTAATGAAAGGGTGTGCAAATTACAGACCTGGTTGGTGGCACAGTAGTTAGCACTGCTGCCTCACCGTGCCAGGGACCTGGGTTCGATTCTGGCCTTGGGTGACTCTGAAATTTGCACTTTCTTCCCTTGGCTGCGTGGATTTCCTCCGGATGCTCCGGTTTTCTCCCACAGTCCAAAGATGTACAGGTTAGGTGAGGTTATGCGGACAGGGCGGGGGAGTGGGCCTAGGTAGGGTGCTCTTTCAGAGGATCAGTGCAGACTCAATGGGCTGAATGGCCTCCTTCTGCACTGTAGGGATTCTATGGAAACAAAAAATCTTTTTATGGAGGCTGAGGTACTAAATGAGACCTATACTGGCTGCTGACCAAGAAATATCTTGATTTTAAAACTCTTAATGTGGTTGTAAATCATTTCATGGCCATGCCCCCCCCCCCCCCCCCCCCCTCCCCGGGCGTCTGTAATCTCCCATCCCTCAGCCCCACAACCCTCCCAAGATATCTGCACTCACTAATTCTGGCCCCTGTGCATTCCCAATTTTAATTGCTCGACCATTGGTGTCTGTGCCTTCAGTTGTCGAGGTTCCAGTTTTGGAATTATCCTTCCTATACCTCTGTTTCTCTACCTCGTTTTCTTGCTTACTCCTTAAAACCTACACCTTTGCCAAAGCTTTTGGTCATGAGATTAAGAAGCAGTGGCTGCCTGGATGTGTAATTGTCCAAGGGACAGAAAGAAGGGTAATGGAGAAAGGTTTTTTTCATATTTGGGGTAAGTGTGCAATAGTGTTCTCTGAGTGTTGGTGTTGGCTCCTGCGGTATTTTTGCATACAGGGCATAATTTCAAACATTTGCAGATCACGTGAAACTCTGATATGTGGTAAACAGTGAAAGTGATAGTAATGTTGCTCTTTTTAGCCTTAGTTTTATTAGCTCTGATTATGTTGCCTTTGCTCACGAGTCGCCAGGTATCTTTCTGATACCGCCACGTGGTTCAAGCTCGAGTTATGATTAATAAGTCAGCACACCGCTTAGTAAGATTGAAATCAACGGTCATTTATTATGTACAGCAATCAATACTTACACAATAATCCTACTATCTATATCAAAACCTACCACTACTTGGCCCCTTACTTTATAGGGTCCAGGGGCTTCCCGCCTCTCGGGGCAGCCCTTGACCCTGAGTCCCAAGTGATTGGACTTGTTCCCAATCACTGGGTTCGATACGTCCAATAACAGGGCGATTCCTCGATCGGGGGGTGGTCGTTCACCTGTCTTTGTTTCGGCCACAGCAGGCGCCGACAGGTCTGGCCCGGCATTCAATTGCTAATACGTTGCAATTGTTCCCGGGGATAGCCGATTAAACTACAGATGTCTGGGTTGATGTGCTGCTAATAGTCTTGAGTATCGATCTGGGCCGACTTCCCCAGAGCCGAATACGCTATTCTGTCTGCAGCTGTCCGTTTGTGTCCTGTAGGCTGCTTTTCCCATCAGCCTTTTTGGTTAGCCATTTTAAATCGGGGTTTGGCCAAATTAATAGGGAATCAGCCATTTTAGGTGGCTACAGTAACAGACTACAAAAGGACTTGACGTGGTGAAATGTAGAGACATATGCCAGACTAAAGTTAACCCACAGCAAATTGTGTAATAATTTTTTGATGAGACGCAATCAACTAAATGGTACAGCTTTGCAGGGATACAGGAGCAGATATCTTGTGGTATAGATACACCAACCTTTTGAATGTGGTAAGACAAATAAGAAGTGGCATAGTAGCACAGTGGTTAGCACTGTTGCATCACAGCACCAGGGTCCCAGGTTCAATTCCCGCTTGCGTCACTGTGCGGAGTCTGCACGTTCTCCCCATGTCTGCGTTGGCTTCCTCCGGGTGCTCCGGTAAAAGAACCAGAGGCAAGATGAACATTTTTTTACACAGCAGATTGTTATGATCTGGAGTCCACTGAGTGACAGGGTGGTGAAAGCAGATTCCATCTAACTTTCAGAAATGAATTGGGTGAGGAGCAGGGAAGTGTGGCTATTGGATAGCACTTCTAAAGAGGATTGCACCAGACATAGTGGGAAAATGGGCTCCTGGGTTGTATTATTCTGATTCTATAATGCCAACTTCAACCATTTGTTTCATGCTGATGAACACCATAAGACCATAAGACATAGGGGCGGAAGTACGGCCATTCGGCCCATCGAGTCCACTCCGCCATTCAATCATGGCTGATTTCAACTCCATTTACCCGCTCTCTCTCCATAGCCCTTAATTCCTCGAGAAATCAAGAATTTATCAACTTCTGTCTTAAAGACACTCAACGTCCCGGCCTCCACCGCCCTCTGTGGCAATGAATTCCACAGACCCACCACTCTCTGGCTGAAGAAATTTCTCCTCATCTCTGTTCTAAAGTGACTCCCTTTTATTCTCAGGCTGTGCCCCTGGGTCCTAGTCTCCCCTGCTAATGGAAACAACTTCCCTACGTCCTATCTAAGCCATTCATTATCTTGTAAGTTTCTATTAGATCTCCCCTCAACCTCCTAAACTCCAATGAATATAATCCCAGGATCCTCAGACGTTCATCGTATGTTAGGCCTGCCATTCCTGGGATCATCCGTGTGAATCTCCGCTGGACCCGCTCCAGTGCCAGTATGTCCTTTCTGAGGTGTGGGGCCCAAAGTTTTGAAATAACTCAGACTGTAAGTTTATGAGCTCATGTTTTTACAGCAATCAATTTCACAAGTTGAGGCCTGTTTTTTGCCAAGGTACTGCAGCATTTGGCTAACTTCTGCCATTGTGACAATTTAAGATTTCATTTTGCAATGTAATTGAAATAGTGCCCACTTTTGTGCTTCACAGAAGGATACGTAAATATTCCTAATCAAAATGCTCCACTCAGTAAACATACACAAAACTCTACTCTCCTCTTAATCACATGGATATAATTGAATTCACCATCATGTTCTCTATTGCAAGCTATTTCATCAGTTCCGTGGTCCTGCATAAGCTTAGTTGTTATCCGCAGGGGAATTTGGCAAACCTTTAACTGGAAGGTTCGAGATATGATGCCAAGTGTGCATGGAACTGTATGTGTATGAGTTTTATTTTTAGCAAGGGACTGTATTTAATGTGACGGCAATCATTGTACTTAAGATGCCGACTGATCCTTATTGCCATTCTGCACAAGCTGGTGTAAAGAATGCGGGCAGCTTTACTTGTATCCTGTGGCTGTGGTGAGAATGCTGGAGGGGTTTTGGCTGTTGAACTTATGCAATGAATTACTTGTTACAATAAACCTGAACACATTTTAAATGCAGGTATGCTCCCTATCAATCTTATCAACTTGATGCTATTTCTGAGGTTGGCATGCAGAAACAGCAGTCCAGTGCCCAGCTTCTGTGTGCTCACATCCCACTGCTTCACAAAACAACTTTGGCAAAATGCTTGGACTGTTTGTGAGCTCATCAATCACCCCACAATTTTAAAGTGTGGCTTACTTGTCATTTTTTTTTAGCAGCTCTTTTCAATTGCCAACATTTTTCTTTAAAGTGAGCAAATTGCCTGAATTTCATAGATTATCATAGAATTTACAGTGCAGAAGGAGGCCATTCGCCCCCCCCCCACCCGTTCCCCCTGTCCGTCTCCTTCCCCCCCCCCCTCCCATGTAGCCAGGAAATTAGTTTGTTAGGTGGGATTATGTGTGGGTGTGGAGGTTAAAGGGCAAAAATTGAAAGCATATTAGGAATCTGGTACCAATCCATTGAATTTCCCGTTTTCCTGAGGTAAGAGAGCAACCAATTTGCAGAAGGAAGTTTAGCACTTTATATACATTAATGAGATTGAAAGCCTCCGACTTGATCAGCTTTGCTGGATCAGGCTTGACGGTGACCAGCTATCTTTCTCAGGCCTCGGGGAAACCTGCCAGCTTCAGCCAGGTGTACAGAGAAACTTCCCCCTTATTGCTATTCTGCACAAGCTGGTGACTTGAGCCTTATGAAAGATTGGTGGCAGGGAAGAGGGACCTTTATGTGGAGAGACGAGGGAGGATGGGCTATTGCCCTCAGACCGGGGAAGTTGAGGGAGATTTTACAGAGATATTCAAACTTGACGACTTTTGATGGAATAGAGGAATAGATGGGAGGGGAGAACTGTTACCACTAGCAATTGGGCCATTAAGCAAAGTACCAAAGGTTTATGGTGATTAGCAAAACAGTAAGCGTAAACGAGAATTTTTCACACCAGTTGCGACCTGAAATGCATTTCCGGAAAGAGTTCTGGAAGCGGATTCAATATTAACTTACAAAAGAAAATTAATGTATACTTGAAAAGGAAAATTTGCAGGGCCATGGGGAAAGAGTGGAGTTAATTAGGTTATATAATTCTTGTCAGTTGCTGGACCTGAGATTGAGCATTTTCCATTTATTATAGACTATTAGTTTGTATCACCAAGGCAGTTGTCAATTCAGCTAGGTATTCTTCAAGTCCTGCATGTTGAACTTAATTCCTTCCGAAAATCAGTAAAATTATAGATGGCCCTCCTCCACTGATTCAATAATCTCTCGCAAGTATTTGGCAAATGAGTGAAACATGACTACTAATCCCAAATCCAAACCTCTTTGAGAAAACAAGTGTGAAGACATTACACACTAGCCTATCAATGTTCAACTGCCGAACATGAAGCTCACAAGGAAAGTTTTCAAACAATTTCCCCCTTAAGGGCATTTGTTTAAAAAGTTAAATGAGTTATTTTGATCCTGCATAAATCATTTGAGCCGTGCATGCTGAGTGTAATTCTCCAATCAGGGTTTGGAGAAAGTGTCACGTACCAAGGTGTGAAGATGATTTGACTTGTTCTCAATGTAGAAAATAAACCGGAGATGGAACATAATGCATTTTTTAAAAAGTTGGAAGTGGACATTAGCAGATACTTAGCTGAAACAAAATAATGCAGTGCTGGAAATCTGCAGTAAAGACAGGAAATGCATACTGTCGGGTAGCATTTGTGCGAGAAACCAAGTTAATGTTTCAGGCTGATCTTTCGTCAGAACTGGAAGATGTTGAGAGGTGAACTACTTTTAGGCAGGGTGGGTTAAACTAGATGATATAAATAATAAGTTAAGGAAATATTGAGGAAGACTACAACTGAAGGATGCCTGATAGTATCATACAAGTGACATTTACTCAACTAAATAGTTAATGAATGACTAATAATTTGGGTCAATCATTTTGCAGATGATATGAAACTTGGAAGTACAGTAGTAGTGATGCAGGTAGTATTAGACTTCAAGAGGCCATAGGCTGATGGTACAGGCAGACACCTGGCAGATGAAATTCCGTGTAGAAATGTGTGAGGTGATACATTTTTGGTAGGAAAATTGAGGCGAGTGAATACAAGCTGTACAAGCTAATTGGTACAGGCCAAGTTTCCTGACGCCACAACTGTAGGGGGCACACTTACCACACATGTATTGCAGTACCTGTGACGTCAAAGCCAGCCATTGGAAAAAGTCCTGATTATTAAAATACAGCAGATCTGATGAAAAGCTGAAGCAGATTTATGGAATTGTATCTGGATTAGAATGCCACATTTATCCCAGTAGAAACAACCCAAATAGCTGTCAATAAATTCTGCTTTAGAAGGTTACACTTACTGCAAACATGTTCACTTGATATCATTTCCTGCATTAGAATTTTGCAGCAGCTGATTGTGGTATAAGAATAGAAATTGCCATGCATGTAGCAAAATATAGCACCATTTTGGCACTCTGAAATAACTAATCGTCACCATTGTCAGGTAGATCATGACCCTCGATGGCTGGAGATGGAAGCATTTCATGGAGAAGTCTGGTGAGAACTGTGTTGGAGAGAGGGGCCAGCAGTATGTGTCAAATGGCAATATAGTTCTAAGTAAGACTGGTGTGTCCCTTGAGGGAAAACCTTGAGATGATGGTGTTCCCATGCATCTGCTGCCCTTGTCCTTCTAGGTGGCAGTGGTCACGGGTTTGAAAAGTGCTGTTTGTGAGTTGCTGCATTGCTTCTTGTACATTGTACACACTGCTACCAATGTATGTCGGTGGTGGAGGGAGGGAATGCCACTTAAGATGGCTACTTTGAGCTGGGCGGTGTCAAGCCTCTTGGGCCTTATTGGAACTGCTTCATCCAGGCAAGTTGAGAGTATTCCATCACACATCTGACTTTTGCCTTGTAGCTAGTGTGTAGACTTTGGGGTGTCTTTGTTCTTTAGGGTTTTGGCAAAGGTTGGTATCATGACCGCTACAGGCTTTGGAGGGCCGAAGGGCCTGTTGGTATCATGACCAGAACAGGCTTGGAGGGCCTGTTTTGTTCTTTGAGCCAGGAAGTGAGTTACACTTCATAGAATTCCCAACTTGTGGCCTGCTCTTGTAGCCACAGCATTTATATGGCTGGTCCAGTTCAGTGTCTGGGCGATGATCAACCCCCGAGATGTTGATGGTAATGCCATTGAACGTCAAAGGGAGATGATTGGAGTCTCACTTGTAGCCACGTAAAATGGCTGCGTTCCGATTAATCTGGCACAAACCCAGTTTGAAACGGCCAACCTGAAAGACTGCTGGAAAAAGCAGCTAACGAGACACAAGCAGGCAGCTGCAGACAGTATTGCATATTCGGCTCTGGGAAGGTAGCCCAGATCGATACTCAGGGCTATCAACAGCCCATCAACCCAGGTATTTGCAGTTACATTCAGGACTGTTTGCAGCCCATCTATTCAGACATCCACAGTTAAATCGGCTATCCCCGGGAACAATTGCAACATATTAGCAATTGAATACCGGGCCAGACCTGTCGGCGCCTGCAGTGGCCGAAACAAAGACAGGTGAACGACCACCCCCCGATCGAGGAATCGCCTCACCATTGGACACATCGACCCCAGGGTTTGGGAACAAATCCAATCACTTGGGACTCAGGGTCAAGGGCCGCCCCTGGAGGCGGGAAGCCCCTGGGCCCTATAAAAGTGAGGGGCCAAGTTCAGACCTCTCTCTCTCTCTCTCTCCTCTTCGCCTGCTCGAGACCTTCGCAAGACCAGCAACCGGCAACTGTAAGTTTGAATCCAGCGATCGCTATCCAATAGAGTCACCTAGCCACCGACCTGTAGCAGCCTTTTGAATCCCGCGGGCCAGATCTGATTGGACAAGCCATTCATTTCCCTGACCTGGTGGGCTCTTCCTAAAGTTAAGTATTGGCCAGTAGTGATAGGTTTATTATATAGAAAGTAATTGTAGCGCACAATGACTCACGAGAGACGAATAGAGATTAAGTCGATGAGGCTTTATTAAGCGTGACTTGTTCCCCGCAGTTCAGCAACAGACTGGAGCTGCGGGGAGAACTTCTGGTTCTTATACTCCGCCTTCAGGGCGGAGCTAGAGATCAACAGCCAACCAGGACCTGGGATCTGTCAGCCAATGGCATCACGGCTTCACAGTCCCACATGACCCCTAATGCATACTACCACAGTAGTATTAGGGTATTAATATTGCTTGTTGTATATAATAAATGACCGTTGTTTTAATCCTTACTAAGCGGTGTGCTGTATTATTAATCATAACCTGAACTTGAACCACGTGGCGGTATCATAAAGATATCTGGCGACTCGTGAGCAAAGGTGACGTAATCAGAGCCAATAGACTAAGGCTAAAAAGAGCAACACACTTCTTGGGGAAGATCGCTGCCAGGCACTTGTGTGACACGAATGTTACTTGCGACTTGTCGACTCAAGCCTGAATTTTGTTCAGGTCTCGCTACATATGGACACTGACTGGTTCAGCACCTGAAGTAGTGAATGGCGCTGAACATTGTGCAATTATCTGGGAAAATCCCCACTTCTGACCTTCTGGATGGCCTGATGGTTATGAGGCAAGGTCATTGATGAAACATCTGAAGAAGATTGGCCTAAGTCACTGCCCTGAGGAACTCTGGCAGCAATATCCTGGGATTGAAATGATCGACCTCCAACAACCGCAACCATCTTCCTTTGTGCTAGTTAAGATTCCACCCATTGAAGAGTTTTTCCCCTGATTCTATTGACTTGTTTGCTCGGGCCCCTTGGTGTCACACTTGGTCAAATGGCAGTTTGTTATTTTAAGTGAATGACTTTATTCCTAGCTTGCAAGATTCAGAAAATGTCAAAATAAGATTCTTAAAGTTTAAGAAACAGCTCTTTGATTTTGGTTTGTCTCTTGAATCTAGGATGGGGAGACTCAGAAGGGACCCCCTCCGAGAGGGGGATGACCACAGATGCTATCTACACTTACAATTGGTTGAAAGCGAGGAGTGGAAAGAATTCAGTTTACATCTGGGGGCACTCACTAGGCACAGGGTAAGTAACTCATTGTTTACAGCTGGCTTTCACATGTAGAGATCCTCAATTATTTCAAGGAGATATTGGTGGCTTCTGCAATTGTTTTATTTTTAATGAAGTATGTGTTGAAGAATAATCTGAACAAGGAAAAACAATAAAGGGTAAGGTATTTCAGACTTTCCATCTCTGTCTGCTTAGATGGGCTTCAGAGGCTGAGATACTTTTGGCATAATTCATATATTCTAATAGATTTTGAGAGGGAGGATGCATGCGAGAGGATTGGGCTACATCAGACTTCCTGTCAATTACTGTTTGTCGCACAGCTGCAATCACATCAGTACCTCCTCGATTGAGGAAAATTATGTTTAGGGCTATAACTCCTACTGAAAATTTGTTGCAAACACATTTGTTACAGTTGCCAAGTGCCTCAGGGAGAGTTAGGAATGGCCTATGGGAGCCATGGGATATGTTCCTCTGCACATGCTGCAGTTGGCAGTACAATTTAAATGGAAAGTGGTATTAAACATCTGCAATTCACTGCCCTAGGGTGCTGGAAGCAGATTTAGTGGTGACCTTCAGGAGGAAATTGTAAAATATTTGAAAAGCAAACATTTGCACGGCTATGGGGAAAGAACATTGGAGTAGGGTTAATTAAATAGTTCAATCAATGTTCTGGCACAGGTCCGATTAGCCTATTGTACTCTGACAATAAGAAAAAGAAGAAAACCCAAGACCAACTTTGGATTCCCAGTAGAGATTTTAAAAATAACAATATGACAATCTCCAACTTGTCACTTAGTGGCTCTAAGTCTTTGTCAAAGCTTTGATATCCTCTTTTATTTTGTGAAGTGTTTTCTCCCTCTTCCACCCTTTACAGGGCGCTACAAAAATACCATGTCAGCATGGTAGGGCACCAGAAAGCAACAATCTGTACCATGGAAAGATGTATTTTTGCCACAATACAAATTGAATTAATTTATCTTTTGAGTTTACACATGCACCAGAACAATGGGTTTAACTGAAAACAACTTTGTGCCAATGTACTTCACTTTATCTAATCTGTTTTCATAATACTGTCTTACATTCAAAAGTTAGAATACTAAAATGATAAATGCCTCAATAAAATATTTTCTATAAAGAAAAGTTAGAATATTAAAGTCATGCACAATATTTAATTCAAGAGCTTTCTAAAGACTTCAGTCTGAGGAACCTGGATATCTCTAGCAAGGCCAGCATTTATTGCCATCACTAGTTGCTCTTGAGAAAATTATGGTGGGCTGCCTTGAACTGCTGCACTGCTGGCGTGAAGGTGCTTCCACAGCATTTGTTAGGCAAGGAATTACAACATTTTGACCCAGTGACAGTGTGTGACTTGGAGTGAGGCTATGTAACATTCCTGTGCAATTGATGCCATTGTCCTTGCAGGTGGTAAAGTTAGATCTGTTAATTCACACAGTGCAGTCTTTATACAGAAATTACTGGCACACTGACAATTTGGATGTTGCATTGTAGAGATTATCAGGCACAACGCTACTTTCCTCTGCCTCAGTGTTGGGCAACCTACAGTCCCGAGGCTACATCTTGGTTCTGCCTACAGCCTGTGAGACGTTGTTGACCATTGCCCACCACAGGGTTGTCACATTCTGCTGATTTCTTTCCATGTCATTTTTTTCCCTACCGGTATGACCAAAGTGATACGCATGTAAGACATTTTCTTAGATATTTCATCAATGACCTTGCCTCATAACCATCTGGCCATCCAGAAGGTCAGAAGTGGAGATTTTGCCTGATAATTGTGCAATGTTCAGCGCCATTCACCATTCCTCAAATACTGAAGCAGTCAGTGTCCATATGCAGCAAGACCTGAACTATATTCAGGCTTGAGCTGATAATTGGCAAATAACATTTGTGTCACACAAGTACCTTCCCCAAGAAGTGAGATTCCAACCATCTCCCTTTGACGTTCAATGGCATTACCATCAGCATCCCGGGGGTTTACAACTACCCAGACACTGAACTGGACCAGCCATATAAATACTGTGGCTAGAAGAGCAGGTCACAAGTTGGGAATTCTATGGAGTCTAACTCACTTCCTGACTCCCCAAAGTCTACACACTAGCTACAAGGCAAAAGTCAGAAGTATGATGGAATACTGTCCACTTGCCTGGATGAAGCAGTTCCAATAAGACTTAAGAGGCTTGACACCATCCAGCTCAAAGCTGCCATTGTCCCACGCAGGCACGGGGAGAATGTGCAAACTCCCCACGGACAGTGACCCAGTGCTTGAACATTTTAGCAGTGTTCTATCGGTTCATATAAAGTTCATTGCACATGTTTATACGGTTACTTGCTAATTATGTCACCATGTAAAGTGCTGTTGCTAATTGGTAATTTCTGTTGGCTTGGTGCATTCACAGTCTCAACTAATTCTGTGTCGATATTGCCTCCCTGCTGAAACTAATGGAGAGGCCCAGATTTGGGGTCTATTCCCCACAAACCAACATGTGGCAGGAGATAGACAACTATAACGAGGGAAACAAATGAGAGAGCTAGGCAAATTTTTAAAATTAAATATTCTGAATTTCATATTTACCTTGTTTAAAAAAAAAAAAAATGTTATTTGAAGCATTAAGGTATGCAGTATAGATTTTATTTATCTTTTTGTGGTGTAATCAAGTAGATATAGCTGAACTGAGCATAATAGATGTATGAACCTGTAATATTTAAATAATTTGTCACAACAGCGAAGCAGCCAATAATAGTTAAATTTGACTTTGTGGTACAAGATAAAGTCAAGTTTGTTACATTGTGAAATAGAAACCGAAATACTCAGCAGGTCAGGCAGCATCTGTGGAGAGAGTTAATTTTTCCAGTCAATGACCATTCTTTAGAACTGGGAGTACTTAAAGAGAGATAGTTTTGAAGCAAGGCAACTGGAAATCGAAGCTGGGATGTTCCTGCAGGTAGCTGAAGAGAAAAGTGCAAGACTAAGAAGTAGAGCACTGAGCAAAGGGCTTGTCTGTTTGACTGATCGTAGCGACTGCTGTAGGGAAAGGGTAATGGGAGGGTAGGAAATAAAAAAAAGGAAGATCTATGATTATAGTAAAGAGCAGGAGAGGTTAAATGACCAGAGCAGTGATGGTCCAAGTCCAAAGGAAACAATATTGGGATAAATAAAGGAGCAAAAGATGCATCTAGAGGCGTAAATAGGAAACACAGAATCTTCTTGATCAGCTAGCATAAAAATATTACCATCTTCTTTCCCCTTGCATCATCCTCGTTTTTGTCATTTAATCTCTTCTGCCTTCCACACTCCTTGTATGTTATATATTTCCTTTTACCTTTCTCTGCCTTGCTTAAAAGTGTTTCATCTATAAGTGCTTCCAGATCTGACAAAAGAGAAATTCCCCTGAAACATTGGGCTGGATTTCATTCCTCAAGGCAGTTCGCAGGAAAATTGCCGACACGGCCTGCCTGCCTCAGGAGGAAAGCACCTGCGTGGATTGGATTTTCAGTGTGTGTTCGGGGGAGGGGGGGGGGGGGGGTGGGGGGACACTTCAGACAGGTCAGCTGACCTGGGAAAGGTTGAAGGCAGCCACCAAAATGGGTGTGGAGGTGAGCTGTTTAAAAGGCCCACTTCGGTGCTATGGGACTTTGCCCCAGTTTATAGTAAGAATAGGCCCTCTGGCCCTTGCATCCCCCCCCCCCCCCCCATACTTCCATGCCCATTCACCCACCACACACTGTATAGAACAAATGACTGCTGTTGTGATAGTAGAATTGTGAAAAAAAAGTTTTATAATCACCATTGATAACTTTTTCTTTCAAAAAAACTCATTTTGACTATGGCTCAATAAAAGAGTTGATAATCCAGACACTTTAAAGTATCAAAAGCTGAAACTGCAAGCACTGGAAGGCACTTTTTCCTATGCATGTAAAAATTGTGAAATTGACAGCTCTGGCTGTCTGATCTACCGAGCAACAATTTCCCTCGGATCATGTGCTTCAACAGGCTAATGGATTTCTGGGCTCTCAGCCAAGCCTCATTGTTGGCTGAGAGCCCCAAAATGTTTTCTTGGCTAAGAGCCCCGAAATCTATTGGTGCATTAAACCGCCTCAGCCACAGAGAACACAGTGCTTGATTGACAGCTTTGGTGCGCTGATCCATGCTGTCAATTTCACAATGTTTATTTACACCGATAAATAGGTTTCATGTGCTTGCTGTTTCAGCTTGTGATACTTTAAACACTCTGGATGTTTGACCCATTTATTGGGCTGTAGTAATAAAGGTTTTCTTTTAAAGCGGTGAGCTATCAATTAATTTTTTGCACACATTATTATGTTCATTCATTCTATACAGTGGGTAAATGGACATTCAAATGCCATAGCTTGATGTGGGGGTGCACGAGGGGCCACGTAGGTTGTTTGGGGGGGCATAGCTTGGCATGAGGGGACATCAGGAATGGTTGGGAGGGGGTCATGAGCTGCACCTTTTGAACTTGCTATGCAAACGATTCCCTCATACAGACTATCGTTCTTGATGCCCCTTCAGCTGCCATGAGCCAAAACTCTTTAAAAAGCTGGCTTAACTCCATCAAAATTGCAGAGGACGAGGACCTGCCTGTCCAGCGATGGAACTGGCCGTCCTTAATATAGGAACCCAGGAATGGGGTCATGAATCGCGGATTTGGGACCATCCGCCATTATTAAAGGGCCCTTGAGTCATCCCGACTCAATTAAACTCTTTCTCCACAAATATTGCCAGACCTGCTGAGTATTTCTAGCGTTTTCTATTTTTATTTCAGACTTTCAGCTTCAATATTTTACACTCAACCTTCTGATGCACTGTATATTGGTTAACAAGTGATTTATTTTTAAAGCGAATGGTTAAATGATTTAATAAATGGGATTGTATGCACAGATACAAATTGAACACTTGCTGTATGCTAGCTTAAGAAAGGCATTCTGAATTTTTAATTTGTTGTGTTCTGTTGTAAGTAGAAAATAATTTCTCTCTGCTCTTTTTAGAGTAGCTACAAATGTTGTACGGCATCTGTGTGAAAAAGGTAAAGTGCTTCTTCAACTTGTTGGTTAAGTTGTTGCAACCATCCTTGCTTTTCTTGTTGAAAATATATTTATACCTGCAACAATCAGCATTGCGAAAATTAACCCTATGCCTTCTTGAATGAATAGCTCAACATTAGTTCCAAGATTGCAAACTAATCAAAACTGCTTGGCTTGCTACAAAGTTTAGTTTACAAATGGAGTTCATAGTGGCAACATTCTTATGAACCCAAATTCTATGGAAGGTTCTAATGCAAGAGATTGGCAATAGTGATCTCATTTGACTTTCCCTGTATCTGTGATCAGTGGTATCTGGGTGCAAGATCATTAAATACATATAGATAAGGAAGACTTACTGTGGCTCATTCATCCTGAACCTTCCCCCCCACTGCAACATCCACTTGCTTCTTGAATAATTGTGGAGGTTTCATCTTAACTGTTCCACTCAGGAGTCTGTTCAACATATTGATCACTGCTTGTGCGAAGAATGTTCCAGATAAAAGTCCTACAATTGCCTTTAACTGATTTGGACCAGTGGCCCCTTGATCTTCTCTTGGATTCTGAGTTGTAAATTCTATATATTCAATAATAACAGTATTTTATTCGTTAAACATGTTCACAGTCCATTAGCAGAATGAAGTGTAGTTTCTATCAAAACATTCATAGTCTACGTAATCAGGTTAAAAACATGCACACATAACATCATGTACAACAGCAACAAAAATAGAAGCATTCAGCAGGTAACAGCGAAATGTTGAATGGGAAATTAAATGAACGGTGAAATTAAAAAACATTACATTAAAATGACATACAAATACACCATTCTACCTTACAGGCACTGAAGTGCATATACACTTAATCATACGGCATTGAGGACCTGAGCCAGCTGAGGAATAGGACTACATCAGCCCCTTTCTACCCAGCATCGAATATTTGCTTATCCGCTTTCATCGCCCTTTCAGCCAATGCATTCCAAATCATCATTATTCAGTGTGTAAGGGAAATTTCTTCCCGCTCCCCTGAGATTTTAACAATTATCTTAAATCTATGTCCTCTGGAAGCTGATCTTTCTGCCAGTGGAAACTTGTTCTGCTTTATCAAAACAACTTCACAATTTTGAACATCTATGTAGCACTAAATCCCCAATTAACCTTCTCAGTTCCGAGGAGAACAACCTTCTCCAGCCACTTCACACTAATGGGTGCCTAATCCCAGATACCATTCCCGTAAATCTCATCTGTACCCTGTCCAAAGCCTTAATATCCTTGTTTTCATGATTAGGAACAGTACTCCACCTGGGCCAGATCAGTGAATTATAAAGGAAAACTTCCCTGCACTTGTACTATTAAGTAATTTTAACCATTTATCGTTGGTCAAAAAAACATGTCATGGCACTTTTTAAGCAGAAAAGATGAGTTATTCTTTGAATGTAACTGTTTCCACTGAAGACATCACAAATATTTTGGGCGCGATTAAATGGAAACATTTCTAAGTGCCATTTTGAGCGGGTTTGGCAGGGTGTTTCTTGCTGGCTTTTTTGGTGAGATCCACAGTGGTATATTACCACACTTAGCCTCAATTTTTCAACGCACAAGTGCATGCACAGGGCGGCACGGTGGCACAGTGGTTAGCACTGCTGCCTCACCGTACCAGGGACCCGGTTTCAATTCCGGACTTGGGTGACTGTCTGGGTGGAGTTTGCACTTTCTCCCAGTGTCTGCGTGGGTATCCTCCGGGTGCTCCGGTCTCCTCCCACAGTCCAAAGATGTGCAGGTTAGGTGGATTGGCCATGCTAAATTGCCCCTTAGTGTATAGAGGTGTGCAGGTTAGGTTATGGGGTTGCAGGGATTGGGTCTAGGTAGGGTGTTCTTTTGGAAGATTGGTGCTGACCCGATGGGCCGAATGGTCTCCTTCTGCACTGTGGAGATTTTGAGGGATTCTATGTTTTACCTTATAACTGAGCGGAATGGATCAAGTCGGCGATTCAGGCTGTGTTGTGAAGATGCAAAGAGTTTAAGGCATGCCCACGCAGATCAAAACCCGCAGGCAAATGGTGAGGAATAATGAGCCTTCCAACAAAAAGAATGAAGTATGAAGTTGTTTTTATGCCAACATTTGCTAACTCATCAAGTAACTGCTGCAGAGAGAGAATTTTGTGTTCATGAAAAACTGGTGTGGGAATGGAAGAAGGAGGAAACCACCCTGAAGAAGGTGCCCAAAACTCAAGGCACCATGCGAACAGAGACTAGCCACTGGCTTGATCTTGGAATGGTGCTCAAAAATTATTGGAATGGTTTCATCATCACCAGAAATGCAATGCTTGTGTGTTAGCCAAATCAAGCCGCGAGTCAGGTAAATATTTCAGACCAACAAAGAGAGTTGGTGTAGCCACTTTATAGAACAAAAATGTCTTGTGCTATGACAGAAGACAAAGATTGCTGAGACTACCAAAAGCCTTCAATGCCAACATTACCAGATCCCAGTGATTCTCAATTGGACAGTGGCAAAAACACGAGTGCCCATTTTGTTAAATTGGCAACATGGATAAAAGACCCATGGATTTTGCGCTATCCGACAGCCATGCTGTGGAGTGGAAAGATTAAAAACAATTCTCATGGCAGCCACAGGATGTGAGAAAACAAGCTTCACAGTGATACTAGCCTCCATGGCCGATGCAATGAAATTAAGGCCTATGGTCATTTTCAAATTTAAAACCACACTGAATATCAAATTCCTTGGAGGAGATTTTGTGCATGTCCGTGACGATGGTTGGATGGCCGAGGATGGGGATAATGTGTGGAATAGGCATCCAGGTGGCCTACGTTTTTAAAAAAAAAAACAGCTCATTAGTGTGGGACATATTCAAATCTCAAATAACCGATTGAGATCAAGAGACGACTGTGAAGAAATAATACCCACATTGAAGTTATGCCAAGGGGTCTAACCTCCATTGTTCAACCTTCCGATGTATATTTCAAGAAGCCATTCAAGGATAATGTTCATGGCAAATTGAATTGGTGAATGGTTGACTGAAGAAAAGAAACTTCACAAAGAGTGGAAATGTGTGACTTGCCCCACTTGATGTTTTGTGTGGTTTCATCGTCAAATCATGGGATGCTTTTGCAGAATCACAGAACTGTTGTAATGCAGAAGGAAGCAATTCTGCCCAGGGTGGCTGCACCGGTTTTCCGTATGAGCAATTCACTTAGTGCAGTAGTGGGCAATCTGCGACCAAGCGGCCATATGGCGGCCCATCTGGGTTCTGGGTGTGGCCCACAAGACACTTTGTTTTTAAAAAAAAATAATTTTTATCAAAGGTTTTCATAAAATATCAATAACAAAATGAAAAAAGGAACCCAACAGGGTTAAGTACAAAACACAATCTAGAAAAGCAACCCCCCCCCCCCCCCCCGTACATAAATAATAAATTAACATTAACAACCCGACTTAACACAACAGGTGTATACACCCCCCTCAGACCCTTCAGTGTAAATAACAAAAACAGTAATAAAGTAACAACCCCCCCCCCCCCCCCCCCCCCCCCGAGCTGCTGCTGCCATTGACCAATGTCTATCGTTCTGCCAGGAAGTCTAAGAACGGTTGCCACTGCCTAAAGAACCCTTGTACCGACCCTCTCAAGGCGAATTTCACCCTCTCCAATTTAATGAACCCTGCCATATCGCTGATCCAGGATTCCACGCTTGGGGGCCTCGTATCTTTCCACTGAAGAAGAATCCTTCGCTGGGCTACCAGGGACGAAAAGGCCAGAATTCCGGCCTCTTTCGCCTCCTGCACTCCCGGCTCCTGTGCCACCCCAAATATTGCGAGCCCCCAGCCCGGTTTGACCCTGGATCCTACCACCCTCGACACCGTCCTCGCTACGCCCTTCCAAAATTCCTCCAGCGCTGGGCATGCCCAGAACATATGGGTGTGATTTGCTGGGCTCCCTGAGCACCTAACACACCTGTCCTCACCCCCAAAGAACCTGCTCATCCTTGTCCCAGTCATGTGTGCCCTGTGCAGCACCTTAAACGGTATGAGGCTGAGCCTCGCGCACGAAGAGGAAGAGTTCACCCTCCCTAGGGCATCTGCCCACGCCCCCTCTTCGATCTCCTCTCCCAACTCCTCCTCGCACTTACCTTTCAACTCCACCACCGAGGCCTCCTCCTCCTCCTGCATCACCTGGCACGTTTCCGAGATCTTCCCCACCCCCCCCCCCCGAGAGCATCCTGTCCTGTACTGTGTGTGGCTGTAGCCGCGGGAATTCCACCACCTGCCACCTGGCAAACGCCCTTACCTGTAAGTACCTGAAGGTTTTCCCCGGGGGGAGCCCATACTTCTCCTCCAGCTCACCCAGGCTCGCGAACTTCCCGTCCACAAACAGGTCCCCCAACTTTCGTATCCCTGCCCTGTGCCACCCCGCAAACCCTCCACCTGTTCTTCCTGGGGCGAACCGGTGGTTCCCCCGTAATGGGGTCCACGCCGAGGCCCCAACTTCCCCCCCTGTGCCGCCTCCACTGCCCCCAAAGTTTGAGGGCAGCCACCACCACCGAGCTCGTGGTACACCTCCTTAGAGGGAGCGGCAGCGGCGCCGTTGCCAGCGCCCCCAGACACGTACCCACACAAGACGCTGTCTCCAGCCTCTTCCATGCAGCCCCCGCCCCCTCCATCACCCACTTGCGCACCATCGTCACATTGGCGGCCCAGTAATACCCACAGAGGTTGGGCAGCGCCAGTCCCCCCTATCTCTACTCCGCTCCAGGAACACCCTTCTCACCCTCGGAGTCCCTCGCGCTCACACAAACCCCATTATACCCCTGTTAACCTGCCTGAAAAAAGCCTTTGGGATAAACACTGGGAGGCACTGGAACAGGAACAAACACCTTGGGAGCATTGTCATTTTGACTGACTGCACCCTACCCGCCAAGGATAGCGGCAACGCGTCCCACCTCTAGAACTCCTCCTCCATTTACTCCACCAGCCTTGTAAAATTAAGCCGACGCAAGGCCCCCCAGCTCCTGGCCACCTGGACCCCTAAATACCTGAAGCTCCTCTCCGCCTTTTTTAGTGGGAGCTCGCCAATCCCCCTCTCCTGGTCCCCTGGATGAACTACGAACAGCTCGCTCTTCCCCATGTTGAGCTGGTACCCCGAAAAGTCCCCAAATTCCCTAAGAATCCTCATTACCTCCGGCATTCCTCCCACCGGGTCTGCCACAGACAGCAGCAGGTCGTCTGCATAAAGTGACACCCTATGCTCCTCCCCACCCCGCACCAACCCCATCCAGTTCCTCGACTCACAGACAGCAGCAGGTCGTCTGCATAAAGTGACACCCTATGCTCCTCCCCGCCCCGCACCAACCCTTCCAGTTCCTTGACTCCCTCAGTGCCATAGCTAGGGGTTCAATCGCCAGTGCGAAGAGCAGGGGGGACAAGGGACACCCCTGTCTCGTCCCTCGGTGCAACCAAAAGTACTCGGACCTCCTCCTGTTTGTGGCCACACTCACCATCGGGACCTCATACAACAGCCTAACCCACCTGACAAACCCCTCCCCAAACCCGAACCTCTTCAGCACCTTCCACAGGTACCCCCACTCTACCCTATCGAAGGCTTTCTCAACATCCATCGCCACCACTATCTCCGCCTCCCCCTCCCTCGCCGGCATCATGATGACGTTCAAAAGCCTCCGCACATTCGCGTTCAACTGTCTCCCCTTCACAAACCCCGTCTGGTCTCCATGGATGATCTGTGGCACACAATCCTCAATCCTCGTGGCTAAGACCTTCGCCAGCACCTTGGCATCTACATTTAGCAAGGGAATCGGTCTGTCAGACCCACATTGCAGGGGATCCTTGTCCCGCTTCAGGATCAAGGAGATCAGTGCCTGGGATATCGTCGGGGGCAAAGCCCCCCCCTCCCTTGCCTCATTAAAGGTCCTAACTAACAACGGGCCCACCAGGTCCACCTATTTTTTTATCGAATTCAACCGGGAAACCGGCCGGCCCCGGTGCCTTCCCCGCCTGCATGCTTCCTATCCCTTTGATCAGCTCCTCCAGCCCAATCGGGGCCCCCAATCCCGCCACCAGTCCCTCTTCCACCTTTGGAAACCTCAATTGGTCCAGGAAGCGGCCCATCCCTCCCTCCTCCCGTGGTGGCTCGAATCGGTACAATTCCTCGTAAAAGTCCCTGAAGACCCCATTGATGCCAACCCCACTCCGCACCACACTCCCTCCCCTGTCCTTAACTCCCCCGATCTCCCTAGCTGCGTCCCGCTTCCGAAGCTGATGCGCCAGCATCCGGCTTGCCTTTTCCCCATACTCGTAAATTGCCCCCTGGGCCTTCCTCCACTGCACCTCCGCCTTCCTGGTGGTCACCAGGTCGAATTCGGCCTGGAGGCTATGCCTCTTCCTCAACAATCCTTCCTCGGGCTCCTCCGCATACCTCCTGTCTACCCTCACCATCTCCCCCACCAGCCTCTCCCTCTCCCTCCGCTCCTTGTGGGCCCTAATGGAGATCAACTCTCCCTTCACCACCGCCTTCAGTGCCTCCCATACCATCCCCACTCGGACCTCCCCGTTGTCGTTGGTCTCCAAGTACCTCTCTATACTTCCTCGGACCCGCTCGCTCACCTCCTCATCCGCCAGCAGCCCCACCTCCAAGCGCCACCGCGGGCGCTGGTCCCTCTCCTCCCCCATCTCCAAGTCCACCCAATGCGGGGCGTGGTCCGAAATGGCTATTGCCGAATACTCAGTATCCTCTACTCTCACTATCAGCGCCCTACTCAAAATGAAAAAGTCAATTCGGGAATAAGCCTTATGGACATGTGAGAAGAATGAAAATTCCCTCGCCCCCGACCTTGCAAATCTCCAAGAGTCCACCCCTCCCATCTGGTCCATAAACCCCCTCAGCACTCAAGCCGCCGCCGGCTTCCTACCCGTCCTAGACCTGGAGCGATCCAGTGCCGGATCCAGCACCGTGTTAAAGTCTCCCCCCCCATTATCAGGCCCCCCACTTCCAAGTCTGGGATCCGACCCAACATACGCTGCATAAAACCCGCATTATCCCAGTTCGGGGCATACACATTGACCAGTACCACCCTCTCTCCCTGCAACTTACCACTTACCATTCTGTACCTACCGCCATTATCTGCCACAATGCTCGACGCCTCGAATGACACCTTCTTTCCCACCAAGATCGCCACCCCTCGATTTTTGGCATCCAGCCCCGAGTGAAACACCTGACCTACCCACCCTTTCCTCAATCTTACCTGGTCTGCCACCTTCAGGTGTGTCTCCTGGAGCATAACCACATCTGCCTTGAACCCCTCCAGGTGCGCGAACACGCGGGCCCGCTTAACCGGCCCATTCAGTCCCCTTTCATTTCAGGTTATCAGCCGGATCAGGGGGCAATCCGCCCCCCCTCCCCCGCCGACTAGCCATGACCCCTCCTCGGCCAGCCACGCGCCCGCACCCCACACCCGGCCCGTTCCTCACAGCGGCATACCCCCTTGTCGACACCCCCCCCCCCCCCACTCGCTCCAGCTCTTCCTTGACCATGGCAGCAGCAACTTTCCACCTACCAGGCCCCACCACCTCTGACGCAGCTCCTTTTACAAGCCCGGTCCCCTCACCCCTGACTCGGGCCTCCCCCTCCCCCGCGGGGCCCCATCTCACCGCCGTCCACCCCCCTTGTTCCGTTTACCTACCCCCCTCCAAGAACCCCCCCCGACCAACCCAACCAAAACAGTGCCCAACCCGCCCCAGCCACCCTCACCGACCCGAAAGAGAAAAACACAGAGAAAAAGAAACCCGGAGCAAAGCAAAGGCCCCCCCCCCCCTCGAAACAAAAATAAACATAACATATCAACCGCAGTCACTCCCCAAGCGGCCATCCCGACCCTCAATCTGTGTCCAACTTCTCGGCCTGAACAAAGGCCCACGCCTCCTCCGGAGACTCAAAATAATGGTGCCGGTCCTTGTACGTAACCCACAGTCGTGTCGGCTGCAACATGCCAAACTTCACCCCTTCCTGTGCAGCACCGCCTTCGCTCGATTGTACCCGGCCCTCCTCTTCGCCACCTCTGCACTCCAGTCCTGGTATATCCGAACCTCCGCGTTCTCCCACCTGCTGCTCCTCTCCTTCTTGGCCCACCTGAGCGCACACTCCCGATCGACGAACCGATGGAACCGCACCAGCACTGCCCGCGGAGGCTCGTTAGCCTTGGACCTCCTCGCCAGCACTCTATGGGCCCCTTTCAGCTCCAGGGGCCCCTGGAAGGACCCCGCTCCCATCAGCGAGTTCAACATGGTGACCACATAGGCCCCCACGTCCGGCCCCTCAGCTCCTCCGGGAGGCCCAGAATCCGCAGATTCTTCCGCCTCGACCGATTCTCCATCTCCTCGAACCGCTCCTGCCATCTCTTGTGGAGCGCCTCGTGCGCCTCCACCTTTACCGCCAGGCCTAAGATCTCGTCCTCATTGTCAGAGATCTTTTGTCGAGCCTCACGGATCGCCACCCCCTGGGCCGTCTGTGTCTCCAGCAGCTTATTAATAGAAGCCTTCATCGGCTCTAGCAGGTCTGTTTTAATCTCTCTGAGGCAGCGCTGGATACCCTCCTGCTGCTCCTCCGCCCACTGCATCCACGCTGCCTGGTCTCCACCCGCCGCCATTTTGTCCTTCTTCCCTCCCTTCTTCGGGTCCACCGCCACCTTTTTTGTCGCCCCGCTCCTAGTTAAAGCCATATACTGACGGGGAGCTATTATTAACTCCTTCCCACACCGGGAAACGTCGAAAAAGTGCCGTTGGGGGCCCTGAAAAGAGCCCAAAAGTCCGTTTTTGCAGGAGCCGCCGAATGTGCGACTTAGCTCCGCATAGCCGCAACCGGAAGTCTTCACGAGACACTTTGTTGATCGTTGCCACAGTGTTGTGAGGTCTGGAAGACACTGATGTGCATGCTGATTGTACACAACACTGATGGTGTGTGCCTTGCACTCCCACTGCGTCCAAAGTATAAATATTTCTTTTGTTTTTACCATTTGAAGTTGATCGGTCTATTAATATATCAATGATTAAGAATTTTCTATAACTCGTTATGAAATATTCAACGTGTAGTAAATGTATTTAATCTTGTTCATTAACCATGACCTCATGAATAAGTCCAATTTCAATCTTGCACCCACTGAGATGAAGGAGGCCCACTCACTACCTAGGTTGCCCACCACTGACCTATTGCCATTTTCCTGCCTTCTCTCCGTACACACATCCTTCCTTTTCAGATAACAGTCTAATTCCCTTTTGGACACCTCAATTGAACTTGCCTCCACCACACTCTGGGGCAGTGTATTCCAGACCGTGGCCACTTGTTACATAAAAAGGTTTTTCCTCATGTTGCTTTTGTCAATTACTTGAAATGCGTGGCCTCTCATTCTCGACCTTTTCACAAGTGGGACCTGTTTTTTTCCCTACGTACACTGCTCATGCCCTTCATGATTTTGAATACCTCTATCAAATCTCCTCTCAGCTTTCAAAAGAAAACAGCTCCAACTTCTTCAATCTATCTTCATAACTGAAGTTCCTCATCCCTGGAACAGGTAGATTTTGGAGAGTTTTGAGGAGAGAGCAATGCATCTTGGGGCCTATGCAGAGAGAGAAGGAAGGGCAATGGCATGGAGGGATTTAAATAAGATTTTCAGAATTGAGATATTGCTGGATTTGGTGCCAAAGCAGGTCAGCAAGTACAGAGGTGATGAGCCAATGGGAGTTGATTCAATCTAGGATACAGCCAGTGGAGTTTTGAATGAACTCAAGTTCATGAAGGATGCAAATTGGGAGGCTGGCCAGGAGAGCATTAAAATCTTGAGATAATAATGCCTTGAATGAGGGTTTCACAGCAGATCAGCTGAGGCAGTGGCAGAGACAGGTGCTGTTACTGACCTGGAAATGGTTGGTCTTGGTAATGGATAAGATACCACACCAAGATTTCAAACCGTTTGGTACAGCTTCAGACAGTTGCCAAGACGATGGATGGAGTCAGTGGTAAGGGAATGGAGTTTGTGGCAGGGGACAAAGTCAGTGGCTTAAGTTTTCCAAATATTTGTTGACCAAAATTTCCATTCATTCAGTGCTCGACAAGCAATGTGACAAATTAATGACAGTGTGGGGAGTCTGGTGTGTTTTCAAATGATGTTGCCGAGGCATAGCACATAAGTGACAAAGGGGTGAGAATCGTATCTTCTGGGGTTCCAGAGGTAGCTATTTGGGAGCAGGAAGGGAAGCCACTTCAGGCTATTCCCTGGCTACAACTGGATAGATAACAGAACACTTGTACCTTGCCACCTGAGCACATTTACCCATCCCTACAATAATTAGTGATAGGAGAGACCAGACTCACCGAAACAAGACTACCATCACCTCCAACCACCTTTACCCTCAACCACCTCCCACAAAACAGTATTTAGTTTATTGGACAACTTCCCCATCCTGCTTCATCCCTATTTCCATCTCTTCCCTGCCCGTTCATCTTACCTCTATCCCTGTACTGGCCCTACTAGCAGTCTTGCAAAGGCCTCACCGCTTTCCACCTGCCAGGTTCCTGAAGCCAAGGAAACCCCATCGTCCATAGTCGAATCGCTGTTGAAGTAAAGGCATGCAGCCTTATTAAAATACTTAAATGAGTAACCCACCTCCTGTGAGCAGATGGGTCACTCACTGGTGCACAAACTGTCAACAGATTGTTCATAAAATGCGGAGTATCCAATTCAATGGATTAAAAAGGAAAATGTTTTTAGGAGGGACAATTCTGAAACTGAAAGTACCACACCTGAATGGGATCCTTACGATGATACTACAGCCAAAGTGACAATGAACTCTGCATAGTGTGCTAAAGACAAGAGATATGTTTGGTTTTAAAGCTCCTTCAATGTGGTTTGTACAGTTAGTTTGTTCAATAAACCATGCCATACTAATATGAATTACTGGTGTTATGTATTTTCATCACTTTTCAAAATTGGCGGCGGTTCACGTTTTATACTCTGCATACTCCGCTTTTGAAACAATTTTTGGAGGGCTTTTGTGGTTGACTGTTACACTGACAGTTATGATGTATAATGCAAGGCTGAGCTTTCATCAAAGTTGATTAGTAATAAAACCTTGCACTTCCTAAAATAGTTGGATTATTTACTGGCTAGAAATTTAGATTGGAGGTTATATAATAAATTCAAGCAAAAATGATTGATTAATTTATGGTTTAATATGAAGCGCATTATTCAAGGCTTGGTACAAAATTTGCTTTCCTGTCAGATTTATGAGTTTAGTCAGCTCTTTCCGGAAATTTAACTAGGAGAAGGCTGTGACAATGTAACTTGTATCTGCTACATTAGGGGGAATAGGTTTGACGAACTCTACACCTTCTATTATGATTTGCTTTGTGGCCTTGTGTTATGATGAGTCAGTGCAAAATATAATTCAGCAAAGTTGTCTTTCCTGGCCACATTTGTCCCCCAAGTTGCAGCGTCACATGTCCATGTTCAGCTAAATGGTGCCAGCTTCATTTATTTGGTGACCAGCAGCAACTCCGGAGTGTTTTAACTCTTGACCTTGTAATTCAGCACACTGTGTTACTGGAAAAGCACCAAAATGTAAGTGTCCACACACACAAATTATAAAATCGTGTCCACCGATACAAAAAAACAATACAAACACTCCCAAGAATTTGGCTATTTTTCAAGAGGTCTGGATTTCAAATGTGAGGAAGTGAAACTTCAGTTGTATGTCACCTCAGTCAGACTACATCCGCAGAATGAGTTTCTGTTTTAGACACTGAACTGTAGGAAATATATTTTGACTTTGGAAGGGATGCAGAATGATAACCGGTCTTGTCAAAGAATTAAATTACGAGGACAGGATGCATGAAGTTGGTTTGTTCAGAAAGGTGTGAGGAGTTACCTCATTGAGGCCTTTAAAGTGGTGGATAAACTGTGTCCTATGATTGGGAATTTGACAAAGGGGCATAATCTTAAAATTAAAGCTGTCAGGAATGAAATCAGGAAGCTGTTATTCACACAAAATGTAATTAAAATGTTGAACCCGTTTCCCCCAAACGACTGTGATTGCTGAATCAGTTCAAATTGACAAGACATTGCTGAATGTTTGTTGGATAAGGACAAAGGTGGGTAAATGGATGTGAGATACAGAGCAGCCGTATTCTAATTGAATGGCAGAACAGATGTGAGGGGCTGCTTGCCTATTTCTGCTTGTTCATTGGCCAGGGTAGGGGTGAGCATGGGAAGCTCAAAGCATTTGTATCTGGATGGTAAAATGGCAGTAGAAGAGTTGTGAGGCCAGCTCATGTAACATGTTGAACACTAAAGAGTCTTTTAGCTCTTGGTGAACAGACCCTCCTGCAATGTGTACCAGCAAAACTGAACTCTGCTATTGCTGAAGGTGTTGGGTTTCACAGGAAGTTTAGAGAAACATAAAGCTAATGAATGTTATTTCAATTTATTGCAGTATGATTCTAAAATACTAATCTTGTGTTTTAATTTTGTTACATTCGTTTTCATTCGTAGAGACTCCTCCAGATGCTCTAATTCTGGAATCTCCTTTCACGAACATTCGGGAGGAAGCCAAAAGCCACCCTTTTTCACTGGTAGGTGATATGGTGCTGTTATAAGGGCAACTTAAAGGGGTGGCATGGTTTGCAGTGGTTAGCACTGCTGCCTCAGGGCGGCAAGGACCCGGTTTCAATCCCAGCCCCAGGTCACTGTCCGTGTGGAGTTTGCACATTCTCCCCGTGTCTGTGTGGGTCTCACCCCCGCAACCCAAAGATGTGCAGGGTAGGTGGATTGGCCACACTAAATTGCCTCTTAATTGGAAAAAAAAAGAATTGGGTACTTTTAAATTTATTTTAAAAAAGGACAAATTATTTTCCACATACCACAAATATGCATGAGAGGCCCCAATGGTACAGATAGATAATTTGATCGCCACACTGACACCGAACCGGATTCCAATCCCTTGCAGAACTGGACTGCAGCAGTTAAGAAGGCAGCTTGCCACCACTTTCCCGAAGGCAATTAGGGGTGGGGAATGAATACTGGCCTAGCCAACGAAGCCCACACCCCTTGAACAAAAAAAGGAGCTAAAGTTTGAGATGGGCTAATGATTCCCCACATGAAGTGTGGTTTGTGGGTTCAAGACTGGCTCGCAAAGAAAAACAACTGTTTCTTATTTTTGTGAGGCTTGGTGGGCATGCTTTGGTCTCCCTGCCTTGTTCTTTTCAAATCCAAGCTTGCTGCTGATTTTCTTCATATTTTGCCTCGTCGCTAAGCTCTGATCTGCTTCTGTCCTCATATCCTTCCAGAACTTGAGTCAGCTTCCAAACAGCCACATGCCTTTTGCTGCCATTACTACAGTGCCTCAGTTAAAAGTCCTCCTTCAATAGCCCCTCCATAGGGTTTCCAACTCTAGTTGAATGCATTCCAGGAGAGTTCACGACATGACATCCCACATTCAGTCACCCTGCCCTCCCGCTTCTGTCCACCCATCATGTCTATTCCCGCGGAGCACCACCTTCCCATGTCAATTAGAAACCAATACATTCCTTGGGAGGTGATTTTTCCAGCCGCATAGAGCCCAGCAAACCCTGCTATGTTGGGAAAATTGCAGGAGTGGCCTGAAATGGATTTGCACCGGGTGCCAAACAGTTTGCGATGTTCCCAGGCCCTCCCAACAGACATAATCAGGTTCATGCCCAGCAAGGGTGTGAACCTGATTGCCATTCATTTAAATTGATTTTAATATTCAATATCTGCTTAGTGCCGAATCTTCCAGGAATGTGCAATGTTCCCACCCGCCAGTGTGACGTGGCGCCGGTGGGAATCACTATTGATCTCTGCAAAGGGAGAACAGACGTGATGACTATGCCGGGGGACATGGCGGCCCTGTCACCCAATCGGTGTCAACCTGGGGGAGGGGGTAATTAATTTACCCATGAGTGATTTCTGTGAAGCTGGGCATGTCCCGAACCTCATAATGACGGTTTCTCCAGGGAGAAACACGCTGCATTTTCTTACTGAATCTGACACTTTACCGTTTGTTGGGAAAATTCCGCCCCCTAGTTACTCAGTTGGATGATTTTTGACTCCGTTCTGCAGCTTATCTACAATATAGTAATAATTAATAATCAAAAGTGTTCAAAGAAAATGAAAAGAAAGCACTTTTTTAATGCTCCTGTAATTATTTTTCTGGTTTGCTTGTAGTAGTGTCAGAGATTGATTAGGCTCTAAGCTCGAGAATTATTTCCCTAACAGTTGAAAAGGAGGATAACTTGCCGGAAGTCTTGAAAAAATTAATAGTCAATAGAGGACAGGGACTTAATACAATTAATGTAAGTACAGTATCCGTAGCTAAGAAATTGATGGAACTAAAGACCAAGGACTTGACGGTTTACATGCAAAGGTGTTAAAGGAAGTAGGGGAGCATATTGTAGATCAGGCATTGTCAAACTCGGGGGCGCCGTCCATCGCGGGGCTCCTGATTGCGCAAATCCGCGCGCAGCAGCCGGTTAGTCATAATGCCGGCTGCAAGAGGCCTTCAAAATGGCCAGGAACAGATTTTTTAAAAAATGTGGGCGCACTGCGCATGCATGCCTGATCATTGGTGCGCATGCGCAAAACTATGTGCATGCACAACGATGATCAGGCACGCATGCGCAGTGCGGCCACATTTTTTGTTATATGGTTGCAGCCTTTTTTTTCCCCAAGTTCGGGGGGCCAAAGGGACCCAAAACCATTTCCTTCATTTTTGTCAGCAACAAACAAGGTAAGAGAAAATGGTGGGTCGCGAAGGTCGGCGGCGTGGGTCGCGAAGGTTGGCCAGTTGGTAAAAGTGGGTCCCCGGAAAAAAAGTTTGAAGAACACTGGAGTTGCTGGAGTCTATAATCAGGGATAGGGTACTTGACCACGTCAAAACATTTTGGTCGATCAGGGAGAGCCAGCATGGATTCGTGAAGGAAAGGCCTGACTAATTTTCAAAAAATAAATTTAGAGTGTACAATTTTTTTTCCCCAATTAAGGGGCAATTTAGCGTGGCCAATCCACCTATGCCTGACTAAACCTATTAATTTAAAAAAAAAGAGATTACTATGGTAGTGGATAGGGAAATGCCTATGGATGTTATTTATATGGATTTCCAGAAGGCATCTGATAAATTCCCAGACAAGAGACTGCTAACTAAGGTGGAAGCCCCGAAGTTGAAGGCAAATTATTGACATGGTTAGGAAATTGGTTGCGTGGCAGGTGACCGAGTGGGGATAATGGGTATTTACTCTAATTGGCAGGTACCACAGGGATTTGTGTTCAGACCTCAGTTATTTACAGTATTCATTAATGACTTGGATGGTGGCATAGAAAGTTATTTATCCAAATTTGTAGATGATTGAAAGTTAAGTGGCATTGTAGACAGCCTAGACGATGGCATGAAATTGCAAGAAGAATTTGATAGACCAGGTGACTGGGCAAAATTGTGGTAGATGGAATTTAATGTAAGCAAGTGTGAGGTTATCCATTTTTGGACCTAAAAAAGGATAGAGCAGAGAGAGTACTTTCTAAATGGAAGGAGGTTAGGTGCAGTGACTGTCCAAAGAGACTTGGGGGTTCAGGTCCTTAAAATGTCAGGAACAAATGCAGAAAATAACCAAAAGCGCTAATGGAATGCTAGCCTTTATATCTGGAGGATTGAAGTATAAAAACAGGGGTTATACTGCAGCTATACAAAATGCTGGTTAGACCCCACTTGGAGCACTGCGAGCAGTTCTGGGCACCAAACCTTAGGAAGGATATTTTGGCCTTGGAGGGGGTGCAACATAGGTTTACAAAAAGGATACCTGGATTACAGGGGTTGAGTTATGAGAGTTTATTCAAATTAGGCCCATTTCTGCTAGAATTTAGAAATTAAGGGGCGATCTGATCGAAGTATTCACGATATTAACAGGGAAAGACAAAGCAGATAAAGATAAACTATTTCCACTGGTTGGAGATTCTAAAACTTGGGGGCATAGTTTAAAAATTAGGGCTAGACCATTTAGGAGAGATGTTAGGAAGAACCTCTTCACTCAAAGGGGTGGTAGAGGTTTGGAACTCTCTCCCACAAACAGCAGTTGAAGCTAGATCAGTTAATTTTACATCTGAGATCGATAGATTTTGGCAAGCAAAGGTATTAAGGGATTATGGGCCAAAGGCGGGTATATGGAGTTAGGTCACAGATTAGCAATGGTTTCATTGAATGACGGGACAGGCTCGAGGGGCTGAATGGCCTACTCCTATTCCTGTGTTCCTATGCTTTCACCACTCTACCTCTCCTTTTCAGACCCTTCCCTTTGACCAAGCATTTGGTCACTTGTCCTAATATATGTGCAGTATCTTGGATGTTTTATTATGTCAAGAGGCCCTATCCTATGTAAATGCATATTGTTGTGAGAGCTGGAGACTCCTCTGTAACATTAGCTGCACAATATTGTTTCACAGGATTTGAATATTTAATATCTTGTTGGAAAGTCCAATAATCAGTCCTTAATTTAGGTTTTGGTTAATGTACAGTCATTCGGGTGGGGCGGCATGTGGCGCAGTGGTTAGCACTGGGACTGCGACACTGATGACCTGAGTTCGAATCCCGACCCTGGGTCACTGCCCGTGTGGAGTTTGCACATTCTCCCCATGTCTGCGTGGGTTTCACCCCCACAACCCAAAGATGTGCAGAGCAGGTGGATTGGCCATGCTAAATTGCCCCTTAATTGGAGAAAAAATAATTGAGTACTCTTTAAAAAAAATTTTTTTATATGTACAGTCATTCGAGTATATTAGGGAAATGTAAGCTGACATTCCGTCTTTTCAATTCTCACCAGAAAGATTCATGCTGAATCATATGTTAATCGCTGTAATGAATGATTCAGTAGGTTTATTCTGCAGTTGTGGTACCATTGTCTCTTAAAAGTGCCTCCTGTTTTAATTAGCCGTTGATCTCTTTTCTACTTTGAATCCTGTAAGATCATTTTACCTTTCTTAGAAGTATTTATTTAATAGTAATAAAATATTTAAGCTACCTGTTCTCTTTCAAATGGCAACCATTATTTATTTATTTTTAAATATTTTTATTTATTTATTTTTTTAATAAACAATTTTATTGAGGTATTCACCACCACCACACCTGCTGACTATTAATTCTCCACGAAGAAGTCAATGAATGGCTGCCACCTCCGGACAAACCCCGATAGTGAACCTCTCAAGGCGAACTTAACTTTTTCTAGACCGAGAAAGCTCGCCATGTCTGATAGCCGTACTTCGGTCTTCGGGGGCCTTGAGTCCCTCCATGCCAACAGTATTCGTCGCCGGGCTACCAGGGAAGCAAAGGCCAGAACGTCGGCCTCCCTCACTTCCTGGACTCCCGGATCCTCCGAAACCCCAAAGATTGCCACCTCAGGGCTCATTACCACCCCAGTTTTCAATACTCGGGACATGACATCTGCGAATCCCTGCCAATACCCACTGAGTTAAGGGCACGACCAGAACATGTGTACATGGTTAGCCGGCCCTCTGGCACATCTGGCACACTGGTCCTCCAGCCCGAAGAATTTGCTCATCCGGGCCACCGTCATGTGGGCCCGGTGCACGACCTTAAACTGGATCAGGCTGAGCCTGGCGCATGTTGCAGTCGTGTTTACTCTGCTCAGGGCTTCTGCCCAGACACTGTCCTACATCTCCCCCCCCCGAACTCCTCTTCCCACTTAAGCTTCAGGTCCTTGGTCTGCGTATCCTCACCTCCCATTCGTTCCTTGTAGACGTCTGAGACTCTACCCTCTCCCACCTCTCCCCTAGAAACTACCCTTCCTGCCTCCCCTTTGGCGGGAGACGTGGGAAGGACGGCACCAGTCTGCGTACAAAATCCCGCACCTGTAAGTATCTAAAGTCGTTCCCTCTCGCCAGCCCAAACTTCTCCTCCAGCACCCTCATGCTCGGAAAGCTCCCTTCCAGGAACAGATCCCCCATCCTCACAATCCCCACCCTCCTCCACAGTCGTTACCCCCCCCCCCATTCATGTTCCCTGGGGCAAGTCGGTGGTTACTGCAGATTGGGGTCCACACCGATGTTCTTACATCCCCTACATGCCTCCTCCACTGGCCCCAGATCCGAAGAGCCACCACCACTATCGGGCTGGTGGAGTACCGTGCCGGCGGAAGCAGCAGAGGTGCCGTGACCAGAGCTGCTGAGCTAGTGCCCCTGCACGAAGCAGCCTCCATCCGCTCCCAAACCGACCCCGCACCCACCATCCATTTCTTTATCATCGCTATGTTGGCCGTCCAGTAATAGTTGCTGAAGTTCGGCAACGCCAGCCCCCCCTTCTCCTCTGTTCCTTTCAAGCATCATCCTCTTCACCCGCGAGGACTTCCCTGCCCATACAAATCCCAGAATAATTTTATTCAGCCTCTTAAAGAAGGACCGCGGGATAAAGATGGAGAGACACTGAAAAACAAACCAGAACCGCGGGAGAATCGTCACCTTAACAGTCTGCACCCCTCCCCGCCAATGATTTTAAAATATTTTTATTAAGGCATTTGTATATCCATTAAACACAACCAAAACCAGAGTGAGAACAAACAGCCTTGTAACAAATAAATAACTAGTCGACTGCCCCCCCCCAAACTTCGGCGGCTCCGGGTCCCTCCACTCCAACAAAATCCATCTCCGAGCTACCAAGGAGGCATAGGCTGTGACGGTGGCCTCTCGCCTCCTGGACTCCCGC
The DNA here is from genome assembly GCF_047496885.1 of Scyliorhinus torazame. Taxonomy (NCBI): domain Eukaryota; kingdom Metazoa; phylum Chordata; class Chondrichthyes; order Carcharhiniformes; family Scyliorhinidae; genus Scyliorhinus; species Scyliorhinus torazame. The sequence goes on from NC_092707.1 coordinate 249,012,150, forward strand.
ATCTTCCGACAAACCAAATATCGCCACTTCAGGACTCGTGTCACCTTCACCTTCAGCACCTCTGACATTACGTCTGCGAACCCCTGCCAGAACCCTCTCCGCTTCAGACATGCCCCAAACATGTGGCCATGGTTCGCGCGTCCTCCTGCGTACCGCCCACACCTGTCCTCCACCCACACCTGTCCTCCACCCCCTCAAAGAACCTGCTAATCCTAGCCAGCGTCATATGTGCCCTATGCACTACCTTGAATTGAATAAGGCTAAGCCTAGCACACAACGAAGATGTGTTCACCTTCCTCCCGCAACCCAGCCTCCATTTGCTCCCCCAACTCCTCCTCCCACTTCCACTTGACTTCTCCTATCGGGTCTCTCTCCCAGTCCATTAACTCCTTGTAAATCACGGATACCTTGCCCTCACCCGCTCCTGCTTTTGATACCAGCTTGTCTTGTAACCCTGGGGGGGGGGGGGGGGCAGGTCGGGAAAGGACTGCGCACTCTTCCTCACATAGTCCCACACCTGTAAATACCAGAACCCATTCCCGCAGGGCAGCTCATACTCCTCTTCCTCGAAACTCAGAAAACTGCCCACATAAACAGGTCCCCAAATGGCCCGATCCCTGCCCATCGCCACCCCCGAAACCCCAAGTCCAATCTCCCGGTGCAAATCTATGATTCCCGCAAGTCTGTGCCCAGCGTGGTACCTTCCAGCCTCCGATGCTGCCGCCACTATCCCCATACCGGCAGGGCCGCCACCCCCAAACTGTCCCAGCACTTCCCACAGATTCTCCCATTCTACTCGATCGAGCACCTTCTCCGTGTCCATAACGACCTCTACCTCCTGTCCCATCACTATCACGTTTAATAATCGCCTAATGTTCGCCAACAGATGCCTCGCTTTTACACACCCCACCTGGTCCCCCCGACATACAGTCCTCAATCTGCGAGACCAAGATCTTTGCCAGTATTTTGGCATCCACATTTAGCAGTGATATCAGGCGGTAGGACACACACTGCTCCGAGTCCTTATCCTTATTCAAAATTAAGGATATCGAAGCCTGAGATAACGTAGGGGGAAGTTCCCCCTTATCTCTCGCCTATGTCCAAACCAACGGGCCCCAGCTCCCCAGAAAAACCTCTTATAAAATTCTCCAGGAAGCCCATCTGGGCCCAGGGCTTTCCCTGCCTGCATCACCCCCATACCCTCCATCACCTCCACCAGGCTCCGATTCGTATAGCCTCTTATAAAACTCCTTAAAAACCACATTCACCCCCACCTGGTTTACGATCACTCTTCCCCACCCTTCCGATCTCCCTCACCATCTCCTGCTTCCTAAATTGGTGAGCTAGCACCCTACACGCCTTCTCCCCATATTTGTACACTGTCCCTCTGGCCCTCCGCAACTGCCCCACTGCCTTCCCTGTGGACACCAGCCCGAACTCCATCTGGGGCTTCTGCCGCTCCTTCAACAATCCTGCCTTCGGGGTCTCCGAATACCTCCTATCCACCCGCAGAATCTCGACCACCAGCCTATCCATCTCTGCTCATTCCACCTTGTTCCCTAAACTTCCCCCTGACCATTGCCTTGAGCCCCTCCCATAGCGTGGCAGCTGAGCCCTCGCCCGTATCGTTCAGCTCCACATACCCCCGGATGGCGGCCCTCATCCGCTCACACACCTCCTCGTCCGCTAACAACCCCACGTCCAGCCTCCACTGTGGCTAACTGCCCCACCCCCCGGTCCACCTGCAAGTCCACCCAGTGCAGTATGTAGTCCGAGACCACAATCGCCGAGTACCCCAACTCAGCCACTCCCACCAGCAGCGACTTATCCACCACAAAGTAATCAATCCGCGAGTACACCCTGTGCATGTGGTAGAAGTATGAAAAATCCTTCGCCCTCAGCCTCCCAAACCTCCATGGGTCTACCCCTCCATGCACTCCTATGAACCCCTTTAGCTCCTTTGCCACCGCCGACACCCTCTCTGGCCATGGACTCGACCGGCCCAAACTTGGCTCAATGACCGTACTGAAGCTCCTCAGATGCACAAACATGTGCAACCGTTTGACTCGTGTTATGGGCCAGAGTTTAGAGAACCCCAAAGTGTATCATGGAGTTCACCTGACCCACAACTTTTAATAGATTGTGGTGTGGGGAGCACACAGCCCACTCTACAGATGTGGTGCAGCAGACATCTAACAGTACTTTTTAAAGCAAAACAATGTTTATTCTATGAACTCAGTTAACCTTTTTAAAACATACAGTGAACATCTTAGCAACCATCAATTAAAATACAACCCCCAAAGAATACAACATTCTAAGGAATACTTAAACTTTCCTTTTAACATCCATAAGACAAAAAAAAACTTTTTACAGAAGCACTTCAGGTTTAAATTCTCTACTGAGAACAGTTATCATTCTGAATTCACCAAATGATCTAGTGATAGTCTTTAGATGGCAGAGAGATCGAAATTACACCTTTGGCTGGCTTCAGCTCCAACATAAAACAAAACCAAAGAAACACAGACACACCCAAGCTTTTCCTCAAAACGAAACTAAAAGCTGACAAACCGCCCAGCTCCACCCACACTCTGACATCACGGATAAACACCCATTCCTTAAAGGTACTTTCACATGACACTGGTCCATTCAGCCCTCTCACATTCCATGTGACCAGCCTGGTTGGGGACACCCCACCCCCTCCCCTGTCGATCAACCATATCCCTTCTTCGGCCAGCCCCCGGCCCTTGTCAAGCAACCTCCCCCCACAGGCCGACCTTCGCATGCCCACCATCACCACCTCCTTTCTCACAGTGCCACAGCAGCCTCACCTGTGTCAGCAGTCCCCCCACTTCTTCCCCTCCCTTAAACAAAACAACACTCCCATCCCCCTCTATTACACTAACCTCCTGCTCACCTTCCACTGCGCTCCTGTTAACTAGCCCGCCCAGCTAGCCTGGCAGACCCCACCCATGGCGCCAAACCTCCTACCCCCCACTGATTTCCCTGCCACAGCACCCCCGAAAAGAAATCACAAAGTAAAGAGGTTCTCCCCTGACCAAGAACCCCAAAACAATAAAGCAAAAAGGCATCTCGCACTTCTTCCAGAGTTCAATATCCTCCCCCTCCTGCCAGTTCATTGTCTCTCAAAAGCTCCATTGCTTCCTCTGGTGTCCCAAAATAATGCTCTCAGCCATTGTAAGACACCCAAAGGCGGGCGAGTACAGCTAATTACATGCATGGTTCAACAACTTTTAACTGTTATCTTCATCTGCAGACTGTTACTCCATAGGGGCTGGTTTAGCACAGTGGGCTAAGTAGCTGACTTGTAATGCAAAACAAGGCCAGCAGTGTGGGTTCAATTCCCGTACCGGCCTCCCCGAACAAGCGCCGGAATGTGGCGACTAGGGGTTTTCCACAATAACTTCATTGAAGCCTACTTGTGACAAGCTATTATTATTATTATTAGTTCCCCAGCCTGTCCTCTGTTTCTAAGTGTCTTGGCTGTTTTCTCCTGCCCCAAATGCTTTCATATGCTGCAGTGCTGTGTTTTAATAATGATGGAAATATATTTATATTTATTTTGAGTCACTTGCTGTTCACCGAATATTTCAGCAGATTCTGGTTTAAACAGATTGCTCAGTGGATTACAATTTACGTGTGAATACACCTGATCTCATTTATGTAAATTATTATACAAATGTTTTGTGTTGAAAAGTATAATTTTGCACAGTAAACTTTCCAGCCTCATTCTCCTCCGCATTTTCCCCTGAAGCATTAACTTGGAACTCCTGTGCCTTGTTTTCCTCCTTGGGACTTGAGTTCGGCAGAAAGAAAATTTAATTGTGGAGTAGTCCAAACACAAGTAGGGAGAGGGATTTGGTAGCCCCTGAGACCAAGGAAAAGGAAGAGGTGAGCTTTTCAAAAGCTGGGAAATGGGAATACAATTATTGAAAGTTGGGGGGGGGGGAAGCAGAGCAAAGTTGACAAAGGAACACTGGGATTTCTAGATAATAAGGACCAAGATCCATCTAGTTTTCCTTCTAGTATCCTAATAGTCATATGAATAAACAGGACTCATCATGACAATTAACCTCTACAAAATGGGGCTGGTTTAGCCCAGTGGCTAAACAGCTGGCTTGTAATGCAGAACAAGGCCAGCAATACGGGTTCAATTCCTGTACCAGCCTCCCCGAACACGCGCCGGAATGTGGCGACTAGGGGCTTTTCACAGTAACTTCATTGAAGCCTACTTGTGACAATAAGCTATTATTATTATTATGATGCAGAAAAATAAGAAGAAATTGGACAGCAGGTAAATAGAGAATACCATAAGATGAGACTGAGGAGATGAGGGGAGAAAAATGAAGTAGGAGGGAATGTACTGATGGAGAAAGAAAAACTAGAAAAGAACTGATGGTGTTCCTCTGAGCAAATCTGTTTGAAACTTGGCATGTTTAAATCTACTGGGTCACTGTCCGTGTGCAGTTTGCACATTCTCCCCGTGTCTGTGTGGGGCTCAACTCCACAACCCAAAAAAATAATTGGGTACTCTGAATTGGGTACCCAAGGAAGTGTTATTGAGTTTGACATGCCTTGCACTATGTTGGGAGGCCGGTTTAGCTCAGTTGCCTGGACAGCTTGTTTGTGATGCAGAGCAAGGCCAGAAGCGTGGGTTCAAATCCCGTACCGGCTGAGGTTATTCAGGAAGGCCCTGCCTTCTCAACCTTGCCCCTCGCTTGAGGTGTGGTGATCCTCGGGTTAAATCACAACCAGTCAGCTCTCCCCCCTCAAAGGGGAAAAGAACCTGTGGTCATCTGGAACTGTACTGTGTTGAAACATTGATTTGTGTCTGCAGGTGATGGGACATTCAGAGATTGCAGTGCAAGTTCTGACATAATTATTGATTGTTGATGTTTCAGATCTATAGGTACCTACCCGGCTTTGACTGGTTCTTCCTAGATCCAATCACCGAGAGTGGTATTATATTCCCAAGTGATGAGAAGTAAGTCAGTTATTTTTAAGAGCACTTCAAAGTTCTGTTGCTTTTCTAAACAAAAAATGCTATTTGTTCCACTGTGTAATTTATATAAATATATTTCCTGTGACCGCCCCATAATAATCAGAACGATTTTAACAGATGTGCTGCAGTGTTGATGCTTTCTAGTGTGGTACTAAGAGAGTGCTGTACTGTCAGAGGTACTGTTTACTGGACAAGAAATTAAACTGAGGCTCTTCTGTCCCCTCGTATGAACATAAATATTCCCATCACCCAATTGCTGTTTGTAAGACCTTGCTTTGTCCAAATTGGCTGCTCTTGTCCTACATGACAATGACTGCACTTTGTTTCCTGTGAAGTGCTTGGAGCATCCTGAGGATATGAAATATCCTGTATAAATACAAATCGTTTTTTCTTTTGCATCCACTTGAAGCCAATTGCTGATTGCACAATATTCTAGCCACTCTGGCTGTTGATTTAACCCGATTGCTCAGTAAATTATATTTCCCATGTGTATGTAATTTGTTCGCATTTATGTAATTTAAATGTTTTTTTAAAAAATTATGCTAAAAACCTTGTTTGAAATTTTTGCCTGTCAAGTTTTTCTAGTTTAAACATTCATTTAATTTTGTGAATTTTTAAGCAACAATATACAAAAATCAATGAGACATCTCTGAAGCTTCAAGGGTCAGTAAGCGTTTCTATCCACATTCTTCGATAGCAAAAGTTCTTGAGTGAATCTTTTTAGTTTGGAATTGACCAGTTGTCACCTTGCCAAACATCAGCAGTGCCCCTGGTATTTACCTGATCAAAGGAGTTTTAATGCTGCCTCCTCATAACTTTTTTTTTTTGCCATATATTTTCCATCCAAATGTAAAAACTGCTCCAATAAATGATGCACCTCTTGCATTAGCCATTTCATTGGGACTGTTGTTTTTATCATTCATCATCACATAACGTGAAACATGCAGTTTTTTTTGGAGGACCGTTGAGATGATAAAAGTGCAAAGAGGCGTCCTACGGGATATTTCGCTTGACATGGCCCCACTCGCAGGAGTCTCTTTGGAATCGGTTCTGCAGTTTAAATGTAAAAATAAGCATGAACAGGCTTGACTTGAAAGCTCAGTGAGTAATGGTGATCAGTGAACAGCTGAACCTAACAGATTTCTGAACACTGCTGAGGAAGCAGATCTCTGCTGGGAGTTAGCGCGAGTGCCTGTGTTTAGGAAGGGGAATTTGGCCATGTTTTCAAGCCTGATAAATATCCAGTGGCCACCGCTGGGATTGAATGAGAATGTGATTGGCATTGGGAAATATCCTGCTGCTCTCAATGCTGAGGCTCACTCCTTGATGGAGAAGGAAAGACTTGTATTAATTTGACCGTTTAAAACCTCAATGTCCAAACGTTCTTCCGCGTGATCACTGTTGTAATGTGGGGGAGAGGCAGCAACTCATTTGGACACAGCAAGATTCCACAAACAGTGTTCTAATGTCCAGATAATCTGTGCAGGGATGCTGGTTGAGGATTGATTTATGGTGAGGAAATCAGGGGGAACTCCCTTGCATACCTTTGAAATAGTGCTGTGGGAACCTTTACATTTGCTTGGGAGGACAGAGAGTGCCATGGCTTAACATCTCATCTGAAAGACAGTGCAGCACTCCCACACTGCTTTACTGGATTGTCAGCACTAAATCGCAAAGCTTCGAATCACAACCTCTGACTCGGGTGAGTCACTACTGGAGCTGTACTGAGCCATGAATAACACTGAGTACGATACAGAGTCTTAAAACATTTCTCAGGAGGGAAGGGAATTTGAGAGAAAATGAAAAATAACACCATGTCATAGGACGAAACTGGGCAGGGGGGTGAGGGGGCGGCGAGTTGGGCGGCAGGGGTAAGGGTGGTGCGGCATGATGTCAAGAGTGAAATGGGAAAGGCTATTCAGCCTGCAGTGCCTGATCTGACTCTTTAAAATGTTTAGTTTTATGTATGAGCAAACTCAGAACATAGCCCATGTGAGAGTGCAACATAAGGTTGCAGAGCTAATCATGTTCTCCTCCAGCAAGACAAATTTTTGTGACCGTTGGAAATGAACTCAATTCCCATTAGTTTAATACCACATGATTTCACAAAGCAATCCATCTTGAAGGGAAGAGAAAAACTAACCATCACTTGCCCCGAGTTGGCATGGACACTTTTTTTTTTTAATATCAGTCTTCATAATGCATATTTTCCATTGAGACAAATACAACTTGCTAGTTTTTGTACTCTTTATTCTAAAAGAATGGTAACTTGTTCGGAAAGCCAGTATGTCAGTCAACGAAAATAGGCTAAACAATACAAAGAACAGATAAACAATTTGTATTAATTTGGTGTCTTTAATATAATAAAAGAAGACACTGCTGAGCGATATTTAGTCAGTTGACCAAAGGCTTTGTCAAAGAGAGAGATTCTAAGGAATGCCTGAAAGGAGGAACTGAGGTAGAGAGGCGGAGTGGTGTAGGAAAGGAGAGCATTCCAGAGCTCTGATCCCAGACATCTGAAAGTGCAGCCGCCATTGGTGGAGCAAGTAGAGCTGCTTAGTAGACCTGAATTTGATGAGTGCGGATATCTCTCAGGGTTCTGGGGCTGGGGGAGCTTAGAGATAAGAAAGGATGAGGCCGGGGAAGGATTTGCAAACTAGGATGAGAATTTTAAATTAAAGACGTTGCTTGAACTGGAATGAAGTTGGGCCATGTGATTTCCGGTGGCGCCCTCGAGGAAGCAGGTCGGATCGCTCCCGCCCGCGATGGGCAAACAGACCTGTTTCACAGGATTTTTTCGGGACCTGACGACCTGAATTGGTGGAAGAGGTTTTCCCCCCGGGGTATGGACAGTTGGACCAGAAGTGGTCGAGTGGAGCGGCAAAGATCGAAACAGGAGCAGTGGGGACCCCAGACCGGGCAGTGAAGCATGTCGGACAGCAGGGAGCGGAGGCTCACTGGCCAAGGAAGCAACAGATGGAGTTTTTTAGGAACTGCTTCACCGAACTGAAGAGGGACACGTTGGACCCGATGAGGGCGATGATGGACCGGATGGTCGAGGCGCAGGTGGTCCAAGAGAAGGCGCTAAGGGAGGTTGAGGTGAAGCTCTCCAGCCAGGCGGACACAGTAACGGAGCTGGAGCACGAGGTGGAGGAGCTGAACTCCCGCCAGAGGAGGATGCAGGAGCAGCTTGAAGAGCTGGGGAATAGAGCCAGGAGGCAGAACCTGAGGATCGTTGGCCTCCCCGAGGGCTGTGAGGGATCGGATGCGGGTGCATACGTGATGGGTATGCTCGGGGCACTGATGGGACTGGAGGCCTTCCCTCGACCCCTGGAGTTGGATGGGGCGCATAGAGCCCCCGCACGGAAGCCCAGGACGGGCGACCGACCGAGGGCCTTGGTGGTTCGCTTTCACCGGCTTGCTGACCGGGATCGTGTGCTACGATGGGCCAAGGCGGAGAGGAGCAGCAGATGGGAGAACTGCGAGGTGCGCATCTACCAGGACTTGGGAACGGAGCTGGCCAAGAGGCGTGCAGGATTCATCAAGGTAAAGGCAGCCCTCTTCAAAAAGCAGGTGAGGTTTGGAATGCTGTATCCTGCGAAGCTTTGGGTGACGTTTGAGGAACTCCATCCCTACTTCGAGCCACCAGAACAGGTTTGGGCCTTCATTAAAGAGAAGAAGCTGGACTTGAACTAACGGGCACTTAGTTTTTTCAGTGCTGTACAGTGGCGGTGGTCTGTTAACCTACCTTGCTTTGACTAGGAATGAACTTTTATTAAAAGAAGCTGGACTTGAACTAAAGGACTCTGTGCTCTCAGAGCTTTTGTGTGGTGGCGGTCTGTTAAATTATCCTGTACTGTAATGTTTTATCTAAGATTGTTTTCAGCCTGGACAGAGAGCGGGGGCTGGAGGGCGCACTGCTTAGGGTGATTTTGGGAGATTGCAATGAGGGGAGGGGGGGGGGGGGGGGGACTTGAAAGGGCACGGGGAGATACAATCAGGTTAATGGGTCCTTGGTGTGTGGGGGGAGGGCCCGAACACTTGGGCGGGAGACAGTCAGGCGCCAAGGGCAGGGGCCAGCATAGCTAGCGTAGGTCAGGGTGCACCAGGGAGAGTAGGAGAAGACGCGGGCTAGGGCCAAGCGCAGGGCGGACCTGGCAGCCCAAGCCTGGGGGGGGGGGGGAAGAGAAAGAAAAAAAAAGTTGGGTGGGGGGGCCTACATGTGATCATAACTGTCCTCTGAAATGCCTTAGCAAGCCACTCCGTTCAAAAACAATAAGGGATGAGCAAACTCTGCTGGCTTTATCAGCAGCACCCACATCCCATGAATAAATACAAAACAAAAATGGGTTGGTAGTTTGCAAGGATTTTGAGGTCAGGGGGACCTCTGGTGGCGGCATTTAGGTGAAGGTTGCATGTTTGGTGGCTCCTGCTAGAACCCAGTTTTTGGTGAGCATTTTATATGATCAGTCAGGGTAAAGCTTAAGGCAAACTAAAGGTTTTCGAAATCCGAGAAAAAGAATACATTAACAAATGGGGCAAACAAACGTCTGCCGGCGAGTTCAGCAGGGGAAAGGTGGCGGGAGCAAGCTAGCCGAGTGGGGCCCACGCCCATTACAGTAGCTAAGCTGGCAGAAGTGATAGTGGGGAGTTTGAGCAGATGTTTTCAAAACATTTTGATAATCATTGAATGGAGGTGATGACCTCACTCAAGGAGTGGGTGGGTGAGACCGTTGCCCTGATGAAGGAGGCTTCAGCAAAGACGTTAACTACGGTGCGGGAGCAAGGAGAGGTGTTGAAGGGGGTGGAGGAGGTGTTGTCGCATCACAGCGAGCAGTTGACCTCGATGGGTGTGGAGCTGCGGAGAGTGGTGGAAAGTAACCAAGGGCTGAAGCCAAAGTGGCGGACTTTGAGAACAGGTCACAAAGGCAGAATCTAAGGAGCGTGAGACTGCCTGAGGGGCTGGAGGGTCGGAGACCTACAGAATACTTTGTGGAAATGTTCGCTAAGTTGATGGGGGAGGAGGAGGACCCCTCTCTCTATGAATTGGATAGGGCCCATCAGTTGCTTCGGCCGAAATCAAAGGCGAATGAGCCTCCAAGGGATGTGATAGTCTGTTTCCACAGCTATTAGGTGAAGGTGCTGAGATAGGCCAAGCTGATCCGAGAAGTGAGGTGGGAAGACGGTGGTATTCGTATGTACCAGGATCTCACAGTGGAGCTGGCAAGAAGACAGGTGGCCTTTGGTCAGACGAAGGCGGTGTTGTATAAAAGGGCGGTGTTGTCTTAAAGCAATGTGAGGTTTAGGGTGGTCTACTCGGCAAAGCTGAGAGTTGCACATAACTCCAAAGGTTGTACTTGGAGGAGGCGGAGGCGTTTGTGAAAGCTGAAGGACTGGGACTGAAATGAGTTTGGACTTTGTCGGTGTTATGCTTTTTTCTTTTACTTTCTGTTTTTCGCACTGTTGCTGTTTTCTCTCTCGTTTGTTAAGTGGTGTTTGGGAAGAGATGCTTTGGGCTGTATCGGTTGGGATTTGTTGCTTTTGGGTTTGAGGGATTATTGGGAGTTTGGAAGGTTTGGGTGTGGGGGGGCTAGGGTGTGGGTTTGCTTTATTATGTGGGGGAGGGGGCTCCAGCAAGGGCCACCGTGCTAGCAGATGCAATTTGGCTATTGAACCGGTGCAAGGTGGGGGGAGGGGGGTGATATTGGGTGAGGTGGTTTCGAGAGGAAGTGGCTGGGGAAATTCTGGGAAGGGGAGGGGCGGGTGGCTGACGGTGACTAGGGGTAGGGCTGGGTCCCGCTTGCTGAGCGAGGCCAGGAGTAGTGGTTATGACTTTATGACTGCCAGGAGGGTCGGGGGATTGTGAGAACCCCGGTCCGGTTGGTAACGTGAAACGTGCGATGATGGGGGGGGGGGGGGGGGGGGGGGGGGGGGGGGGGAACCGGTGAAGCGAGCGAGAGTTTTCTCACATTTGAAGAGTTTGAAAGCCGACATGGTGCTGTTGCAAGAGACCCATCTGAGGGTGAAGAACCAGGTGAGGCTGCGGAACATAGAACATAGAACATTACAGCGCAGTACAGGCCCTTCGGCCCTCGATGTTGCGCCAACCTGTGAAACCACTCTAAAGCCCATCTACACTCTTCCCTTATCGTCCATATGTCTATCCAATGACCATTTGAATACCCTTCGTGTTGGCGAGTCCACTACTGTTGCAGGCAGGGCATTTCACACCCTTACTACTCTCTGAGTAAAGAACCTACCTCTGACGTCTGTCTTATATCTATCTCCCCTCAATTTAAAGCTATGACTCCTCTTGCTAGACATCACCATCCGAGGAAAAAGGCTCTCACTGTCCACCCTGTCTAATCCTCTGATCATCTTGTATGCCTCAATTAAGTCACCTCTTAACCTTCTTCTCTCTAACGAAAACAGCCTCAAGTCCCTCAGCCTTTCCTCATAAGATCTTCCCTCCATAACAGGCAACATTCTGGTAAATCTCTTCTGCACCCTTTCCAATGCTTCCACATACTTCCTATAATGCGGTGACCAGAATTGCACGCAATACTCTAAATGCGTCCGCACCAGAGTTTTGTACAGCTGCAACATGACCTCATGGCTCCGAAACTCAATCCCTCTACCAATAAAAGCTAACACACCGTACGCCTTCTTAACAACCCTCTCAACCTGAGTGGCAACTTTCAGGGATCTATGTACATGGACACCGAGATCTCTCTGCTCATCCACACTGCCAAGAATCTTGCCATTAGCCCAGTACTCTGTCTTCCTGTTATTCCTTCCAAAATAAATCACCTCACACTTTTCTGCATTAAATTCCATTTGCCACCTCTCAGCCCAGCGCTGCAGCTTATCTATGTCCCTCTGTAACTTGTAACATCCTTCCGCACTGTCCACAACTCCACCGACTTTAGTGTCATCTGCAAATTTACTCACCCATCCTTCTACGCCCTCCTCCAGGTCATTTATAAAAATGACAAACAGCAGTGGCCCCAAAACAGATCCTTGTGGTACACCACTAGTAACTGGACTCCAGTCTGAACATTTCCCATCAACCACCACCCTTTGTCTTCTTCCAGCTAGCCAATTTCTGATCCAAACTGCTAAATCTCCCAGAATCCCATGCTTCCGTATTTTCTGCAGTAGCCTACCGTAGGGAACCTTATCAAACGCTTTACTGAAATCCATATACACCACATCAACTGCTTTACCCTCATCCACCTGTTTGGTCACCTTCTCAAAGAACTCAATAAGGTTTGTGAGGCACGACCTACCCTTCACGAAACCGTGTTGACTATGTCTAATCAAATTATTCCTTTCCAGATGATTATACACCCTATCTCTTATAAACCTTTCCAAGATTTTGCCCACAACAGAAGTAAGGCTCACTGGTCTATAGTTACCGGGGTTGTCTCTACTCCCCTTCTTGAACAAGGGGACAACATTTGCTATCCTCCAGTCTTCTGGCACTATTCCTGTTGACAAAGATGACTTAAAGATCAAAGCCAAAGGCTCAGCAATCTCCTCCCTAGCTTCCCAAAGAATCCTCGGATAAATCCCATCCGGCCCAGGAGACTTATCTATTTTCACCCTTTCCAGAATTGTTAACACCTCCTCCTTATGAACCTCAAGCCCTTCTAGTCTAGTAGCCTGAATCTCAGTATTCTCCTCGACAACATTGTCTTTTTCCTGTGTGAATACTGACGAAAAATATTCATTTAGCACCTCTCCTATCTCCTCGGACTCCAAGCACAACTTCCCACTACTGTCCTTGACTGGCCCTACTCTTACCCTAGTCATTCTTTTATTCCTGACATATCTATAGAAAGCTTGAGGGTTATCCTTGATCCTACCTGCCAAAGACTTCTCATGTCCCCTCCTGGCTCTTCTTAGCTCTCTCTTTAGGTCCTTCCTAGCTAACTTGTAACTCTCGAGCGCCCTTTCTGAACCTTCATGTCTCATCTTTACATAAGCCTCCTCCTTCCTCTTGACAAATGTTTTGACTGCCTTAGTAAACCACGGTTCCCTTGCTCGACCACTTCCTCCCTGCTTGACAGGTGCATACTTATCAAGGACACCCAGTAGCTATTCCTTGAACAAGCTCCCATTTCCATTGTGCCCATCCCCTGCAGTTTTCCTCTCCATCCGATGCAACCTAAGTCTTGCCTTATCGCATCATAATTGCCTTTCCCCCAGGTATAACTCTTGCCCTGCGGTATATACCTGTCTCTTTCCATCACTAAAGTAAACATAATCGAATTGTGGTCACTATCACCAAAGTGCTCACCTACCTCCAAATCTAACACCTGTCCTGGTTCATTACCCAGTACCAAATCCAATACGGCCTCGCCTCTCGTTGGACTATCTACATACTGTGTCAGGAAACCTCCTGCACACATTGGACAAAAACGGACCCATCTAAAGTACTCGAACTATAGCGTTTCCAGTCAATCTTTGGAAAGTTAAAGTCCCCCATAACAACTACCCTGTTGCTTTCGCTCCTATCCAGAATTATCTTTGCAATCCTTTCCTCTACATCTCTGGAACTTTTCGGAGGCCTATAGAAAACCCCTAACAGGGTGACCTCTCCTTTCCTGTTTCTAACCTCAGCCCATACTACCTCAATTGACGAGTCCTCATCAAACGTCCTTTCTGCCACCGTAATACTGTCATTGACTAACAATGCCACCCCTCCCCCTCTTTTACCACCTTCCATGAGCTTACTGAAATATCTAAACCCCGGCACCTGCAACAACCATTCCTGTCCCTGCTCTATCCATGTCTCCGAAATGGCCACAACATCGAAGTCCCAGGTACCAACCCATGCCGCAAGTTCACCCACCTTATTCCGGATGCTCCTGGCATTGAAGAAGACACACTTTAACCACCTTCCTGCCTGCCGGTACACTCCTGCAACTTTAAAACCTTACTCATGACCTCACTACTCTCAACCTCCTGTATACTGGAGCTACAATTCAGGTTCCCAAACCCCTGCTGAACTAGTTTAAACCCTCCCCAAGAGTATTAGCAAATTCCCCCCCCCCCCCCCAGGATATTGGTACTCCTCTGGTCCAGGTGTAGACCATCCCGTTTGTAGAGGTCCCACCGACCCCAGAATGAGCCCCTGTTATCCAGAAATCTGAAACCCTCCCTCCTGCACCATCCCTGTAGCCACGCGTTCAACTCCTCTCTTTCCCTATTCCTCATCTCGCTATCACGTGGCACGGGTAACAACCCAGAGATAATAACTCTGTTTGTCCTAGATTTAAGTTTCCACCCTAGCTCCCTGAATTCCTGCCTTACATCCCTATCCCTTTTCCTACCTATGTCGTTGGTACCTATGTGGACCACGACTTGGGGCTGCTCCCCTCCCCCTTAAGGATCCCGAAAACACGATCCGAGACATCACGCACCCTGGCACCTGGGAGGCAGCACACCAACAGTGAGTCTCTCTCGTTCCCACAGAATCTCCTATCTATCCCCCTAACTATGGAGTCTCCAATGACTAATGCTCTACTCCTCTCCCCCCTTCCCTTCTGAGCAACAGGGACAGACTCTGTGCCAGAGACCTGCACCCCATGGCTTACCCCTGGTAAGTCGTCGCCCCCAACAGTATCCAAAGCGGTATACTTGTTACTAAGAGGAACGACCACAGGGAATCCCTGTACTGACTGCTTCCTCCCAGCCCCTCTCACCGTCACCCATCTATCTTTATTCTTCGGAGTAACTACATCCCTGAAGCTTCTATCTATGACCACCTCTGCCTCCCGAATGATCCGAAGTTCATCCAGCTCCAGGGGACACTGTTAGCGTCCCTCACCTCAAACATTCTGCAGGAGGAACATTGCACTACCTTCCCTGCCATCCCCCTAGATAAAAAAAGAAAGAAAGAGCTTACCTGTTATTCACTCCCCTCCTCAGCAAGCACTCACTCAGCAACCTCTGCGCCCTGCACGATAACACCTGAGGGAATATAAAAGATAAAAGAAAAACTACTTACCAGTCACCAGCCAATCCCTACCTGCAGGCTGTGGCGTCACGGTTCAACTTCTTCCTGACCTCGAGCCTTCCTCTTGATCTTTACAGTGGTTGTTTTTTTGGTTAGAGGAGGGGGTAGGGAGGGAAACACTGAAGAAGTGTTTCGGGTTTAAGTGTCACTTGCCAACAGCTCCTCCACAAACTACCTTCAAATTAGGGTGACCACGACGGAGGTATGCAAATTTTGCTTGCAACACCAATCAGCAGCTCCGCTCTACTGCCCTCTGCTGGAAGTGTTGGGTAAGTCTGGTCTTCCACTCTGACAGCAGGGCCCAGGGGGTAGCGATACTGGTCGGTAAGAGGGTGAGGTTCCAGATTGAGCAGGTAGTGGCTGGCCAGGGGGGTAGGTACGTAATAGTAATGGGTGCTTTGGAGGGGAGGTTGGGGGTGCTGGTTAGCGTACACGCCCCGAATTGGATCAATGTATAATTTTAGAAGAAGGTGTTGGCTGCCATACCAAATTTTGATAAGCACCAGTTAATACTGGTGTGCGGGGTGTGGGGATTACAGTGCTGAATCCGGAGGTAGATAGGTCTGGGCCACATTTGCGTGGGGAGCGAAGGTGTTCACTGCGTTTGAGGGAGAGGGGTGCACCTGTGGCGGTTTCTGCACCCGTGGGAGAAGGAGTATTTGTTATTTTTGCCAGTACACAATGTGAATTCGAGGATTGCCGTTTTTGTTATGGGAAAGGCGCTGTTGGCAGGGGTGAGGATGGTAGAATATTCTGCGATTGTTATCTCAGACCATGCTCCACATTGGGTGGATGTGATCCTGGAGAAGGGACGGCATAGCGGCCTGCCTGGAGGTTGGGAATGGGGTTGTTGGCCGACCCAGACATTTGCACCAAAATGGGAAGGGTGATTGAGGACGATGTGGGGTTTAATAGGACTCAGGTGGTGTCACCGTCAGTGATGGGGGAAGCGTTGAAAGCAGTAGTGAGGGGAGGAGCAATGGTTGACAGCGGAAAGTATGCGGAGGATCCGACTACGGATATACTGGTGAGGAGGAAGGAGCTGCAGGCGAGGCTTGACCTAATAATAATAATAATCGCTGATTGTCACAAGTAGGCTTCAATGAAGTTACTGTGAAAAGCCCCTAGTTCTGTCCAAGGGTAAGGTGATTCAGCAAGAAGGTGGGCAAACGGGATTATATATGGGTATGGGCAGAAGGCCAACCTCTCGTTGGCAGGCAAGCTCCGCCGAAAGGCGGCAGTGAGAGACATTGTTTGGGTCCAGGGCAGGATAGGGCAGTTGGTGGTGGTGCCGGAGCAGGTGAATGAGGTGTTGGAAAAGTTTTATAAGAATCTCTATAAAGGGCAGCACGGTGGTGCAGTGGTTAGCCCTGCTGTCTCACGGTGCCGAGGTCCCAGATTCGATCCCGGCTCTGGATCACTGTCCGTGTGGCGTTTGCACATTCTCCCCGTGTTTGCGTGGGTTTCGCCCCCACAACCCAAAGGTGTGCAGGGTAGGTGGATTGGCCACGCTAAATTGCCCCATAATTGGAAAAATTGAATTGGGCACTCTAAATTTATATTAAAAATAAGAATCTCTCTAAGTCAGAGCCTCTGGAGGATGAGTCAGACATGATGGAGTTTCTGGGGTGGTTGGAGAACCCTAAGGTGGAGAGGAGGAAACGTCAGAATTGGCGGAGCCTGTGGGAATGGAGGAGGTGTGGGCGGCAATAGGGAAGATGCAGACAGGTAAGGCGTAGGGGCCGGATGGTTTCCCAGTGGAATTTTATATGTTTCTGGATAGGTTAGCGCCGCTGCTGGTGGAGATGTTAAAAGATGCGAAGGGGGTACTGCTGGAGACAATGGGTCAGGCATCCATTTCTCTGCTGCTGAAAAAGGACAAGGACGCAGTAGAGATTGGGCCGTATAGGCCATTATCGTTATTGAATGTGGATGCCAAGATTCTGGCAAAGGTGTTCGTGCTCAGGTTGGAGGAGTGCCTCCCGAACTGATTGGGGAAGAGCAGGCGGGGTTTGTGAAGGGTAGACATTTATCGTCTAATGTGCAGCGTCTGTTGAATGGGGTGCTTTCTCCGGCGGAAGGGAAGGAGTTGGAGGTGGTGGTGGCGTTGGATGCAGAGAAGGCATTTGATCGTGTGGAGTGGAGCTTTTTTTTTTTGTGGTGTTGTGGAGGTTTGGGATTGGACCTACATTTGTGGCTTGGGTGAAACTGTTGTATAAGGACCGAAGGCATGTGTGCGTACAAACGAGATAAATTTGGGGTACTTTCCTCTGCACAGGGGAAACAGGCAGGGGTGCCCCGTGTCCCACCCCTTCTGTTCATGTTGGCAATAAAAAGCATTTGGCCATTGCATGAGGTGCTCGGATGAATGGAGGAGGATAGGGAGGGAGGGGTGGATCGTAGGGTATCCCTGTATGCCAATGATCTGTTTTATCTCTCCAATCCAGGCTCGTTAGTGGGGTATACAATGGGACTGATTTGGGACTTTTTCATGCTACAAATTAAATTTTGGAAAAAGTGAGTGTTTTGTGGTATCTTCTCCAGGGGTGGAAGCAGGGGTTGTTGGGGGTGGGGGGTGGGGTTGCCATTTCTGGTGGCAACAACCCACTTTAGATGTCTGGGAGTGCGAGTGGTTCAAGACTGGGCTCAGCTCTGAAGGTTGACCTTTACGAATTTGGTGGGCAGGGTTAAGACGGATGTGCTGAGGTGGGATAGCCTTCCCCTATCGTTGGCAGGCCGGGTGCAGATGGTTAAGATGAACATTTTGCTGCGGTTTTTAATCTTGTTCCAGTGCCTGCTGGGTTTTTTTTGCCGAAAATGTTTTTTAGTGCGGTGGAGAGGCTGATTGTGTGGGCGGATAAGGTAGCAAGGATTAAGAGGTCAGTGCTGCAGAGGGGGTGACTGTTTGGGGGGCTTGGTCCTTCCAAACTTATACTATTACTGGGCAGCAAACGCTGAGAAGGTGCAGGGCTGGAGTAGGGAGACGGAGGCTTTGTGGGTGAAGACGGAGGCAGGTTTTTGTAAGGGGTCAGTGTTGCGGGTGTTGGCAATGACGTCGCCTCAGTTTGCCCCAGGGAGGTATTTGGGGAGTCCAGTGGTAGTGCCCACGCTGGAAGGCTGCACATTAAGTTGGGGGCAGGGTCCAAGTTGATGTTGATTTGAGGGAACCATGGGTTTGAGCCTGGGGGAATGGATGCGAGGTTTTGGCGTTGGGAGAAGCGAGGAGTGGTGGAAATAAAGGATCTGTTCCTAGAAGGACAGTTTGCAAGTCGGTAGGAGTTGTGGGTGAAGTTTGAGATTCTACGAGGCGAGGGTTTCGGGTACATGCAGGTGCGGGATTTTGTGAAAAAGGTCTGTCTGACCTTTCTGGTGGCACCGTCCTCCTCGTCACTGGAGGGGACATTGTCGGTGATGGGGTTGGAGGAAGGGTTCATCTCGGCGATTTATGGGAGGATTTTGGAGGAGGATGGGGCATCTCTGGAAGGGGTTAAGTGCTGGAGATGGGGCTGTTCTGGGAGGTGCTGCGGAGGGTGAATGCCTCCACCTCATGTGCGAGGCTGGGGTTGATGCAGATAAAGGTAGTTCACAGGGTGCGGCTGGTGAAGTCGAGGATGAGTCGGTTGTTTGAGCAGGTGAAGGATATTTGTGAGCGGTGTGGGAGGGTCCCAACCAATCGCGTACATGTGTTCTGGTCCTGCCAGAAATTGGAGAGGTTTTGGGGGTTGTTCTTCAGCATCATGTCAGCCATCTTGCACGTGGATTTAAAGCCCAGTTTCCTGGGGCCATATGCGGGGCATTGGATTTGCTGGAGTTGCAGACGGGAGTGGGGGCAGATGTTTTAGCCTTCGCCTCGCTGATCGCTTGAAGGTGGGTTCTGTTGGGGTGGAGGTCAGTTTCTCCACTCTGTGCCTCAGTGTGGCTAGGGGGATTTAATGGAGTACTTGTATTTGGAGAAGGTGAAACTTGCTCTGAGGGGAGCGAGTGAGAGGTTCCACAAGAAATGGGGTTTGTTTGTATTGCATTTTGGGGAGCTGGTTGCCGCTAACTGCTAGGGGGGAGGGGAGGGGGGTCTGGAGTTTTGTTTTGTTTTGGGTTGGTTTTATTTTGTAAATGTTAAGTGTTTTCTATGTTTAACTGTTAAAACGTTAAAATTTGAATAAAAATCTATTTCTAGAAAAGGATGTTGAGGTCAAGGGTTTTTTTTTGAGGAGAGGAGGTACATTTAAAGGAGAGAGGAACAACACCTACAGAGGGACACCAGCATTAGTAATATTGGTTAACATGGGGAATTTGGTCCACAGTTTATAGGGAATAAGGTTGAAGGGGCAGGTTTCTTGGACAAGATATGTTCAGAGGACATTTGGGGAGATAGAAGAGAAACTGGGGAATGATGCAAGTTCAGGGCTTGGGCAGGGGTAATGTTTAGAGGAGGTTTGGCCTAGTGGGATAGTGGAAGGGAGGGACGCGGCAGAGGCAGCTGATTGAATAATCACAATCTTCGTAACAAAGAAGTCCATGATCTCTCGAGGGCAGAGGGGGCGGGGAGAGGATCGGAGAAAAGAAGCCGGGGTTAATCATGCAATCCGGGATGATCCTGGAAAAGTTAGCAGTTTTAACAGACGAGAGCAAGACTAGGAACGAGGGGCAGTACGGTGGCATTGTCGTTTGCACTGTTGCCTCACAGCGCCAGGGACCCAGGTTCAATTCTTGCCTCCTGTGTGGAGTTTGCACTTTCTCCTCGTGTCTGCATGGGTTTCCTCTGGTTTCCTCCCATAGTCCAAAGGTTAGGTGGGTTGGCCATGTTAAATTGCCCCTTGGTGTCCAAGTGGTTAGGTGGGGTTACGGGGATAAGGTGGGGCCTGGCCCTTGGTAGTGTGCTCTTTCAGAGGGTCCGTGCAGACTCAATGGGCCGAATGGCCTCTTTCAGCACTGTAGGGATTCTAGATGGTGCTGCATGTGGTCCAGTTCTGGCAGTGGATGGCTCAACTATTTGTCCACCATATCCTTTCAAGTCGGTGTCCCTTGGACTTGACGGAGCAGAATGGAGGCTGTACCAGGAGGAGTAGCCATGGTGTGGGAGAGTAATGGTATTATTGAGGCGTGGGCATCAAAGCTGGAAAAGATGGCGTGGTTGAGCAAATAGGTAGCTGCAGAAATGTTGTGGTGAGTGTCGTGTTGGGTGTTCCGATGCACAAACGATCCAACACGGTTGTAGATGGTACAACTCTGTTTTATTATTCTGTACAGTAATAACTATTAACTTCTGGCTGTGGTTCGTACTTCACCAGCTAACCTGTGGACCCAGCCCCAGCACTATCTTAGTGAGGCACTCAGCGCATGGTGTATGTCTGAGTGGCACGCTGTGAGCTCTGTGCTCTGAGCTATCTCCTGTTAGAATGAGCAGGAACTGTGGTGTTCCCTGTTTTATAGTCCGTGTGCTCTCACTGGTGATTGGCTGCGATGTTGTGTGTGTGTTGGTTGGTCCAACTACCTGTCCATCAGTGTGCGTGTGTGATTGCACCATGACATGTTAATGTGGATATCATGACAGTGAGTGAAGGGCCAAAGGCTTGGGAGTTGGGATTTTGAAAGCACAGTTGTAAGTGAATTGTGGGATCGTTGTTTCCAGGGACAGTTATGAAAGGAAATGGAGTTGGTGGGAAGTGATCAGAGATAGCTTTATCTGTTATTCATATGGTGGAACCAGCAAGATCACTTGAGATGGCAAGGTCAAGTGGCTGGCTGTGGATATGGGTTTGGGAGTTCACATGGGGGGGTGGAGAGGTTAAGCGAGGATAAGAGGCAGTGAGCTCCAAGGAGAAGACAGAGTTTAGATGGAGGGTGGAATCACAAAGATGAGAAAAATCATTTTGTGTGAGTCTGAGAGAAGAAAGCAATGAATATATCTGGGTTAAAAAATGATCGTATTTGGGAGGGAGGTAAAGAACAATGATTTGTGGAATAGGTGAAGAGTCTGGAGAAAGGTAAAATGTCCGAAGGAGGAGAAAGTGCCAGAGCAGTAGGTGGTCGGACCAGTGTATGATCTTATGATCAGTACACCATCAATGCAATGTTCTTGGTGGGGTAAGTTTTGGATTTACACACAAAATATTCTCCCTTTAGCATAATAGTGGGGAGGTATTGGAAGGATTAGCAAGTTGATTATCAGCCTGTTGAACCATGTCAAGAACACTCCTAGAGTGGGGCTTTAACCTGGAACGTCTGGCTCAAAAGCAGGGGTGTTACCTGCTGAGCCAAAAGACCTCCAACTGAGTAAGTGGTGGAAGATATAGCTAGGTGCAGAGGCTTCATTCAGGGGGAAGGTGTCATTACGCCTCCGCCAGGCTTCCATCAATGCAGTCACCCTCAGGTTGTCAATGCAGTCTTCCAAAATAAGTTTATGGATGGTAAGGGCCTTGTTCACAAACAGACATGCTGGAGGGTAGGGGTGATGAGTGATCCGCTGTGGCAAAAGTCACCAGGATCATTCCTAGGTGGAATAAAAACAGACGGTGCTGGAAAGTCTCAGCAGTTTTTTAAAATGATTTTATTGTGTATTCATATTTTATATCCAAACATTTATAAATTACAAAACTGTGCCAAAACCAACACATATATTTACAAGCGGGTATCTTCACTATAACTAGCTGTGACCCCCCCCCCCCCCTTTAGTCAGGGAGTGATTCCCCAATATGCCCAAAGCACGCACTTACAAGTGTTCATTTGCAGTTCGGTTTGGGCCTTAGCTTGCCCTCAGATCTTGCCCTTGTGGCTTTGTCCCCCCCCCCCTTGTTCCCTGCATTCTTTTTGCGTGACTTTGCCCCCACCCCCTTTCCCTTTTCCTCCCCGTCCCGTGGCTCGCCCGTGTCGCCTCTGCTCTACTGGCTGCTGGCTACAAACAGGTCTTGGAACAATTTGGTGAACAACTTCCACATCCTGTGGAGGCCTCCTTCCAACTCACGGATACCGAACTTTATTTTCTCCAGTCTGGGAAATTCGATAGGTCGGCCAGCCAGTCTGCAAGCCTTAGGTGGTGCTGCCGATCGCCAATCGAGCAGGATTCTCCGGTGGGCGATCAGGGAGGCAAAGACTAGGGCATTGGGCTCCCTTCCCATGAAGGGCTCTGGCTGATCTGATACTCCGAAGACTGCCACTCTCGGGCACGGCACCACCCTCACTCCCACAACCCTCGACATGGCCTCACAGAAGGTTGTCCCGTCACCGACAAATCTGGGGTAGCCGGAACATATTGGTGTAGTTGTCCGGGCCTCCCTGGCACCATTCACATTTGTCCTCCACCACCAGGAAGAACCTCCTCATTCAGGTTCTGGTGAGGTGCACTCTGTGCACCACCTATAGCTGCGTTAGGCTCAGCCGTGCACATGTGGAAGTGATGTTCGCCCTGTGCAGTGCTTCGATCCAGAGTCCTCCCCTATCTCTGTCTAGTTCCTCCTCCCACTTTTTCCTTGTTTTGTCCAGGGAGGAGTGTGCCTCCTCCAGCGTTCGCCCATACATGTCTGCACAGTTTCCCTTCCCTAGGTCGCCCGTGTCTAACAACTTTTCTACTAATGTGTGTCCTGGTATCTGGGGATACGTCGTTGTTTCTTTGCGGAGGAGGTTGTTAACCTGAATGTATCTCGGGTCGTTTCCTCTTGGTAACTGGAACCTCTCCGTGAGTTCCCCCTGGGTCGTTACTCTATCAACCTTGTACATGTCCCCAACTGTCGAGTCCCCTCGTCCTGTCTCCACCTTTTGAAAGTGGCATCCATTATTGCGGGAGTAAACCTGTGGTTGTTGCAGATGGGGGGCCATGGTGGACATTTCAGTTAGGCTGAAGTGTTGCATCATTTGGTACCATGTCCATAGTGCGGCTACTACCACTGGACTCCTCTCGTATTTGGCCGGAAAGGATGGGAGATCCCTGTGCAGGAACTCTCTTCCACCTTCACCCACTCCGCTCCAGGTTCTTTAACCCATGACCGTACTCTTTCTGTGGTGGCCGCTCAGTGGGAGAACTGTAGGTTTGGAAGGGCCAGGTGAGGAGCCAACACGAGTGGGATGAGGCAATTTGCCTTGCTGCTCATAATGTGTTAGCACCAAGTACCTCAGTGAGCTCTTCAGAGGATGCCAAGAGAGGCATGGAGGGAAGCTGTAGGTTTATCCAAGAGGGAATTGAGCTCAGCATAGCAACAAGAGGGCAGAAAGGTCAAGACGTACAGAGGGTTGGAGGTAAGGATTTGGGAGGGCAGAGTACCTGAGAGCAGAGATGTGATAGGAGACAAGACAATAGAAGTGTCTAGGAGCGGTAAAGAGAAAATAAGTAGGAGAAAAGGGAAGTGGAAATAGACTGATGGATTGGGTCCAGCGTAGGAGCAAAAATGTGCGTGCAGATGGAATCGGGGTAAGTTACATAGGCATGGTTATATAAAAATTATGATATGTAAAAACCTGATCGCGAATGTGAAATAGGAAATAGATGGGAAATTATAGAAAGAAGTGGAAGAGTCGGGGTCCCATGCCACATGGCATGTGGAGGCCATTTTGGCAGGAGATTTGATGGCGGTATTCAAAATTGTGAGGCATCTGGACAGAGTAGATAGGGAGAAGCTATTCCCATTGGTGAAAGGATAGAGAAGGTACAGATGTAAGCTAATTGGCAAAAGAAGGAATGACGACATGCATCTAAACCGGAGAGGCATAAATATCCTGGCCGCGAGGTTTGCTAGTGTCACACGGGAGGGTTTAAACTAGTATGGCAGGGGGGTGGGCACGGGAGCAATAGGTCAGAAGGTGAGAGCATTGAGGGAGAACTAGGGAATAGGGACAGTGTGGCTCTGAGGCAGAGCAGACGGGGAGAAGTTGCTGAACACAGCGGGTCTGGTGGCCTGAAGTGCATATGTTTTAATGCAAGGAGCATTACGGGTAAGGCAGATGAACTTAGAGCTTGGATTACTACTTGGAACTATGATGTTGTTGCCATTACAGAGACCTGGTTGAGGGAAGGGCAGGATTGGCAGCTAAACGTTCCAGGATTTAGATGTTTCAGGCGGGATAGAGGGGGATGTAAAAGGGGAGGCGGAGTGGCGCTACTTGTTCGGGAGAATATCACAGCTATACTGCGAGAGGACACCTCCGAGGGCAGTGAGGCTATATGGGTAGAAATCAGGAATAAGAAGGGTGCAGTCACAATGTTGGGGGTATACTACAGGCCTCCCAACAGCCAGCGGGAGA
Source organism: Scyliorhinus torazame (assembly GCF_047496885.1). Classification (NCBI taxonomy): domain Eukaryota; kingdom Metazoa; phylum Chordata; class Chondrichthyes; order Carcharhiniformes; family Scyliorhinidae; genus Scyliorhinus; species Scyliorhinus torazame. Next base: position 249,036,425 of record NC_092707.1, read on the forward strand.
TGGAGGAGCAGATAGGTAGACAGATTTTGGAAAAGAGTAAAAACAACAGGGTTGTGGTGATGGGAGACTTCAACTTCCCCAATATTGACTGGGACTCACTTAGTGCCAGAGGCTTAGACGGGGCGGAGTTTGTAAGGAGCATCCAGGAGGGCTTCTTAAAACAATATGTAAACAGTCCAACTAGGGAAGGGGCGGTACTGGACCTGGTATTGGGGAATGAGCCCGGCCAGGTGGTAGATGTTTCAGTAGGGGAGCATTTCGGTAACAGTGACCACAATTCAGTAAGTTTTAAAGTACTGGTGGACAAGGATAAGAGTGGTCCGAGGATGAATGTGCTAAATTGGGGGAAGGCTAATTATAACAATATTAGGCGGGAACTGAAGAACATAGATTGGGGGCGGATGTTTGAGGGCAAATCAACATCTGACATGTGGGAGGCTTTCAAGTGTCAGTTGAAAGGAATACAGGACAGGCATGTTCCTGTGAGGAAGAAAGATAAATACGGCAATTTTCGGGAACCTTGGATGACGAGTGATATTGTAGGCCTCGTCAAAAAGAAAAAGGAGGCATTTGTCAGGGCTAAAAGGCTGGGAACAGACAAAGCCTGTGTGGCATATAAGGAAAGTAGGAAGGAACTTAAGCAAGGAGTCAGGAGGGCTAGAAGGGGTCATGAAAAGTCATTGGCAAATAGGGTTAAGGAAAATCCCAAGGCTTTTTACACGTACATAAAAAGCAAGAGGGTAGCCAGGGAAAGGGTTGGCCCACTGAAGGATAGGCAAGGGAATCTATGTGTGGAGCCAGAGGAAATGGGCGAGGTACTAAATGAATACTTTGCATCAGTATTCACCAAAGAGAAGGAATTGGTAGATGTTGAGTCTGGAGAAGGGGGTGTAGATAGCCTGGGTCACATTGTGATCCAAAAAGACGAGGTGTTGGGTGTCTTAAAAAATATTAAGGTAGATAAGTCCCCAGGGCCGGATGGGATCTACCCCAGAATACTGAAGGAGGCTGGAGAGGAAATTGCTGAGGCCTTGACAGAAATCTTTGGATCTTCGCTGTCTTCAGGGGATGTCCCGGAGGACTGGAGAATAGCCAATGTTGTTCCTCTGTTTAAGAAGGGTAGCAAGGATAATCCCGGGAACTACAGGCCAGTGAGCCTTACTTCAGTGGTAGGGAAATTACTGGAGAGAATTCTTCGAGACAGGATCTACTCCCATTTGGAAGCAAATGGACGTATTAGTGAGAGGCAGCACGGTTTTGTGAAGGGAAGGTCGTGTCTCACTAACTTGATAGAGTTTTTCGAGGAGGTCACTAAGATGATTGATGCAGGTAGGGCAGTAGATGTTGTCTATATGGACTTCAGTAAGGCCTTTGACAAGGTCCCTCATGGTAGACTAGTACAAAAGGTGAAGTCACACGGGATCAGGGGTGAACTGGCAAGGTGGATACAGAACTGGCTAGGCCATAGAAGGCAGAGGGTAGCAATGGAGGGATGCTTTTCTCATTGGAGGGCTGTGACCAGTGGTGTTCCACAGGGATCAGTGCTGGGACCTTTGCTCTTTGTAATATATATAAATGATTTGGAGGAAAATGTAACTGGTCTGATTAGTAAGTTTGCAGACGACACAAAGGTTGGTGGAATTGCGGATAGCGATGAGGACTGTCTGAGGATACAGCAGGATTTAGATTGTCTGGAGACTTGGGCGGAGAGATGGCAGATGGAGTTTAATCCGGACAAATGTGAGGTAATGCATTTTGGAAGGGCTAATGCAGGTAGGGAATATACAGTGAATGGTAGAACCCTCAAGAGTATTGAAAGTCAAAGAGATCTAGGAGTACAGGTCCACAGGTCATTGAAAGGGGCAACACAGGTGGAGAAGGTAGCCAAGAAGGCATACGGCATGCTTGCCTTCATTGGCCGGGGCATTGAGTATAAGAATTGGCAAGTCATGTTGCAGCTGTATAGAACCTTAGTTAGGCCACACTTGGAGTATAGTGTTCAATTCTGGTCGCCACACTACCAGAAGGATGTGGAGGCTTTAGAGAGGGTGCAGAAGAGATTTACCAGAATGTTGCCTGGTATGGAGGGCATAAGCTATGAGGAGCGATTGAATAAACTCGGTTTGTTCTCACTGGAACGAAGGAGGTTGAGGGGCGACCTGATAGAGGTATACAAAATTATGAGGGGCATAGACAGAGTGGATAGTCAGAGGCTTTTCCCCAGGGTAGAGGGGTCAATTACTAGGGGGCATAGGTTTAAGGTGAGAGGGGCAAAGTTTAGAGTAGATGTACGAGGCAAGTTTTTTACGCAGAGGGTAGTGGGTGCCTGGAACTCACTACCGGAGGAGGTAGTGGAAGCAGGGACGATAGGGACATTTAAGGGGCATCTTGACAAATATATGAATAGGATGGGAATAGAAGGATACGGACCCAGGAAGTGTAGAAGATTGTAGTTTAGTCGGGCAGTATGGTCGGCACGGGCTTGGAGGGCCGAAGGGCCTGTTCCTGTGCTGTACATTTCTTTGTTCTTTGTTATGAGGAGAAACTTATTTTATGCAGCGAGTGGTTAGGATCTGGAATGCTCTGCCTGAAGTATGGTGGAGGCAAATTCAATCAAGGCCTTCATGAGGAAATTGGGGAATTAAAAGGAAGAATTTGGAGGATTACAGGGAAAGGATATATGGGAGTGACAGTAGGTGAATTGTTCTTGCAGTGAGCCTGCATAGACACGATAGGACAACGCCTCCTTCTGTGCTGTAACCATTCTATGATTCTATGGTGGGGGTAATGATGACATGCGTAGGGTAGATTTAGCATGGAACCATTATCGAACTGTAATCATGGGGGAGAATGGTAAATACACATTGTCTGGATTGGAGTAATTTGACTCTACAGCCAGAGTTTCATTCACAATTTTCTTTTTAAAAAAATAAATAAATTTGGAGTACCCAATTCATTTTTTCCAATTAAGGGGCAATTTAGCGTGGCCAATCCACCTAGCCTGCACATCTTCGGTTGTGGGGGCGATACTTGCGCAAACACTGGGAGAATGTGTAAACTCCACATGGACAAGGATCGAACCTGGGACCTCGGTGCCGTGAGACAGCAGGGCTAACCCACTGCACCACGTGCTGCCACTTTGTTGCTTTTCTGATCGAAATCTATTGACCTGTTTTCCCCTCCGCTAGCCCCGATGGACTTACAGATAGTCACATTCTCTTAACTGTGCAATAGAGGTATTAAAGTTGGCAGCTCCCTGCAAGAAAACTTGCTGACTTCGAATGAAGGTGTCCCTTCCATTTTCAGTGTGGCATTTAAAAGACTTACTTAAAACAAAGCAAAAATAGGAGAAACTGGACAAAAATGTTGTTTCTGTCACTCGTAAATGCAGATTCTGATTTGCTCAATTGTGTGTTAACTGCCTTGTTCTTTTATCTTACTTCCAGTGTGAAGCATATCACCTGTCCATTACTGATTCTTCATGCTGAAGATGATGCCGTCATCCCCTTTCACCTGGGAAGAAAGGTGGGTCACGTCTGCAAGGCCCAAACTACCTTCCGGCGCTTGAGTGAACTTGTAATGATTTTTGTATTAGATTCATTTCTTTCTCTAATTGAAACTTTGCAACCTACAGTTTTGCAAGTGCAAGATTGTGATGAGGGGCCAATGAGGTTTTTAATAATTCTGTCCATAATGTTAATTTCCAGGCTTAAAAATAGCTTGCATCTGGCTACAGAGACTTGTAATCCAGGGTGACATTCCCAGTGTAGAACTGAGGCAGTGCTGCACTATTGCAGGTGCCATATTTTGGATGAGAGGTTGAACTACAATCCTGTCTACCCTCTATGGTGGAAGTAAAAAAACAAATTCCATGCCACTATTCAGAGAAGGGCAGGAGAATTTTTCTCAATGTCCTGGACAATTGTTCCCCTCATCCAACACCTAAAACAGGTAACCTGGTCATTATAACATTGTTGTTAGTGGGAGCTTGCTGTGTCCATATTGGCTAATCCTGCACTACAGCAGTGAACACCCTTCAAAAATACTTCATTAGCTGTAATGTGTTTCGGGAAATCACGAATTTGCAAAATAATTAAAAGTTTGCCATTTTTTATCTAACTATAAATTCTTTATTAAAATTAATTTAGATGAGTTAATTAAGTTACCACTTGCACTTACGTACCTGCTGCTAGTCAGATTTTCAGTGCAACTTCTAAAAATAAGTGCAAAGAAAAATAAATCATTCACAGTTTATCAGTTGGAAAAGATTTCTTCGAGGTTAGAGTTACGCTAAAGTAGTGGCAGCTACAGTTATTTTTAATTCATCCCCATTTGGAAAGCCTCATCCCCTGGGACTAGTCAGTACCGAATCGCAGTACTGAGCATTCAGTTTGTCTAAGTTGTATTGATCTTCAGTGATTTCAAAATAGCTTTAATATACCTATTCATATTATGGGTTTGGCCTCGGATGGAGCAACTGTATCCAATTCTGCACACCGAACCTTGGAGAGGATGAGAGACTTTGAGCGAGTACACGGAAGATTATTAGAATGGTTCCACAGATGAGGAATCTTTTTAAGCAGTTCCTTGGAATCGAGGATGATTTCCCTCCACTCTGCTCTGATGAGTTCTGAGATGATTGATGAGTCCCATGTGCAATCTGAAGACCCTGCCACATAAGGCAGGCGGTGCTTCGACGGTCAGGTAGTTGAGGTGTTGGGAAATTTTTTTTAAAAAAAGTATTTTTATTCAAATTTTCAATATTTTCAACATTTGTACAATACACAACCTCACCCCTACCCCCCCCCCCCCCCCCCCCCCACCTACCCCTTCACGGCAACCAGATCCCCAAAATGTAAGACAAATAAACCCCATATCTGGGGGAACCCCTCATCCACCCCCCTCATCCACCCCTCTCAGAGCAAATTTCACCTTCTACAAACACAGGAACTCCATTAGATCGCGCAGGGGCGGGGGAAGCTGACCTCCACCCTAACAGAACCGACCTGTGAGTAATCAATAAGGCAAAGGCTAAAACATCTGCCCCTGCTCCCATCTACAACTCCAGCAGGTCTGATACCCCGTATATGGCCTCCAGGGGACCCAGCTCCAAATCCATGCGCAGAACCTTGGACAAGGTGCTGAAAAACCACCCCCAAAATTTCTCCAACTTTGGGCAGGACCGGAACATATGGAGATGATTGACTGGGCCCCTCCCACACCGCTTGCAGCTATCCTTCAACCCAATCAAACTGCCGGCTCAACCTCGCCTTCTTTAAGTGTGCCCTATACACCACTTTCAATTTAATCAACCCCAGTCTCGCACACAAGGTCGAAGCATTGACACTTTGCACCATAATCTTCCCTCCAACACCATACCCAACTCTTCCTCCCACATGGCCTTAATCCCTTCCATGGACTCCATGTCCTCCTTCATTAATCCTACCGTAGATCACCCAAAAGACCCCACTCTCTAGTCCCATCCCACCGACTGCGCCTCCTCCAACAACGAGGAGGACGGTGCCACTGGAAAGTTCGGAAAGATCTTTCTTGCAAAATTCTGCACATGCATTTACCTGAAGCCCTCCTCACACTGGAGCCCAGACTTCACCCCTACTCCTCCAAGCTTGCGAACCACCCTTTCAAAAACAGATCCTTCATCTCTTTCTTCCCTTTCTCCTCCCATCCCCAGAACCTCGTATCCTTCCTCCCTGGCTCAAACCCATGGTTCCCTCTCATCAGCATCAGCATCGATTCTGGCTTGGGTCACTGTCTGTGCGGAGTCTGCACATCCTCCCCGTGTGTGCGTGGGTTTCCTCCGGGTGCTCCGGTTTCTTCCCACAATCCGAAGATGTGCAGGTTAGGTGGATTGGCCATGATAAATTGCCCTTAGTGTCCAAAGTTGCCCTTAGTGTTGGGTGGAGGTGTTGACCTTGGGTAGGGTGCTCTTTCCAAGAGCCATTGCAGACTCAATGGGCCGAATGGCCTCCTTCTGCACTGTAAATTCTATGATAATCTATGATATTCCTGCGTTTCTTTCTCCTGCAAGTGTTTATCCAATTTTGCTTTGAAGGCTCATAATTTTGTCTGGGATGAGTGCAGAAGGGCCAATGCTGGGAAGATGGGGGGAATATCCTAAAAAAGATCAAAATGAATATATATATTTTTTATTTAATAATTTTAGAGTACCCAATTCTTTTTTTTTTCCAATTAAGGGGCAGTTTTGTGTGGCCAATCCACCTACCCTGCACACCTTTGCATTGTGGGGTTAAGACCCACGCAGACACGGGGAGAATGTGCAAACTCCACGCGGACAGTGACCCAGGTCCAGGATTGAACCCAGGTCCTCAGCAGCATGAGGCAGCAGTGCTAACCACTGCAGCACCATGCCGCCCCCAGAATGAATAATGAGAGACTTCCAAAACAGATCACATGTGCAATAAATATTACCAAAGTCAGTGGACCAGTAAATGTTGCCTCGCCCTCAGATTCTTGCGTATTCTTTCGAAAAGTAGCATATGTACATTTGTTGTGTTCGCAGTATGCATACAAAAGACTATGCTGATCGCCACAGCAGCTGTATTGGGAGGTGGGGGTATATGGTGCCTTAATAAGACACTGAATAAGTTTTACGACTACCGAGTTATCTAAGCTGACTTTTTGTTTAGTTCAATCTTTCTCATTTAGCATCCTCAAACGTCACTTGAGTAGGCCCTGGTCTGGGGTATAGGCTGTGTTCATGGAATGACAACTTTTGAAAGCAATGATCTTTCTTGGTTCCATCAGCATTTAAAATGTTTTGTTTCTCCACAGCTTTATGACATTGCATCATCTCAGAGAAGTAGGAAAGTACAATTTATTCCCTTCCACAAAGACCTTGGCTACAGACACAAGTACATATACAAGAGCCCACAGCTCCCTCAAATATTAAGGTAAATGTACTCTTGCTATAACAATAACCAGGGGCTGGTTTAGCACAGTGAACTAAACAGCTGGCTTGTAATGCAGCACAAAGCCAGCAGTGCGGGTTCAATTCCCGTACCGGCCTCTCCGAATAGGCACCGGAATGTGGAGACTAGGGGCTTTTCACAGTAACTTCACTGAAGTCTACTTGTGACAATAAGCTATTATTATTATTATTAATGACCTCTCGCTATTCCACTTCTGTCTGTCCCAGCATCTCTTTTATTAGGTAAGGATATAATGGGGTAATGCAGCTAAGGTGGGTTATTGAAATTCTGATAGAAGCAGGAGTAGACAATATCACTCTTTGAGCCTCCTCTGCCATTCAGTATGATAATGGCTCACGTGTCTCTTGATTCGCTGAGAGATCAAAAATCTGTCAATCATAGCCTCTGTGGTTCACAATTCCAAAGAATCACAATCCTCTTGGTGAAAATATTTATCTTAATCTCAGTCCAAAATGACCCACCCTTTAATCTGAACACCCTTGTGTTCTCTAAATTTCCAGCCAGGCGAAGCCACCACTGTGTCTACCCTGTCAAGCTCCCTTCACAATCTTGAATATTTCAGTGAGATCGTCTCACATACTTCTAAACTCCAGAGAGTCTAGGCTCAATTTGCTATGCCTCTCACCATAGCACAACTCTCCCATCCAGGTACCAATGTAGTGAACCTTCACCGTACCGCATCCAAGACAAAAATATCCTCCTTTTGGCTAAAACTGCACACATTGCAAGTCCAAAGCCCAAAACAACTGTAACAAGAAGGTAGCAAGATTACCTTCTTGTCAAACTCCAGTCCCTTTGCAATAAAAGCATCATTACATTTGCCTTCTTAATTGCTTGTGCATCTGTATGCTAGCTTTTTATGTTCCTTGTAAAAGTACCCTTATTTCTGAACATCAACATTAAAAAGTTCCGAGCCCTTAAAAAAAACCCACTCTGTTTATTTTTACCGGACTGAATAGCATCACCCTTTCCCACATTACACTTCATTCGCCCACTCACTTAAACTGTAAGAGTTGAGGCCTGAGCACTGAACTTTGTGGCATTCCTCTCATTTAGAACCTGCCAACTTGGAAAAATGCCTTGTGTATCTCAACTCCCTGCTTCCTATTTACCTCCGGCCATGCTGATATCTCTCTCTCTCTCTCTCTCTCTCTCTCTCTCTCTCTCCCTCTTCCCCCCCCCCCCCCAAAAAAAAAATCCAAGAGCCTTATTTTGCCAATAATATATTGTGTGGCGTCTTACGGAAAACCTTTTGGAAATCCAAGTATGCTACATCTACTGGCCCCTCTTTATCTACTTTACTCATACTATATTCTCAAAAGCTCTCATAAATTTGTCAAACACTACTCTTCCTTTGCCTAGAACCAGGTTGCCTCTGTCTGATCATCCTATGGTTTTCTAAGTGCATGGTTATGACATCCTTTAAATAGATTCCAGCATTTCCCTGACAACTGATGGCAGGCTGTTTAATTGTCCCCGTTTTCCTTCTCCCTCCATTTTTTTTTTTGAATGGCAGTGTTGCATTTGCCAACTTCCAATCCATTGCAACTACCATTCTCAATTTTAGGGAATTCGGGAAAATTGTCATCAGTGCATCCACTATCGCTGCAACTCTATTGGATCCCCAGAGTTGTCTTCTACTATTCTTTCATGGTCTGAGTGTGTCGCTGGCAATGCCAATATTTGTTGCTCATCCCTAATTGCCTAGAGATGGTGGTGATGAACTGTTGCAGTCTGCCTGACATAGGTACATCTAGTTATATGTTAGGTAGGGAATTCCAGCATTTGATCAAGCAACAGTAAAGGAACGTCGGGTCATCCAGTTCCATGTCAGGAAGGTATGTGGCTTGGAGGGGAACTTGCAGACACAGTGCGATTCAGTATCTGAGGGCATCAGGTCCTGGCGATTTGTCAGCTCTAGTCCCTCAAATTTCTCTAATACTTTTTCTCTGCTAATATTAATTACTTATATTCCTCAAGATTACTATCCCCTTAGTTACTCTCTATTTCTTGTATGTAATTTGTGTTTTTTGTACTGTGAAGGCAGATGCAAAATATTTGTTCGTGATCTCTACAATTTTCACATACCCTGTGACCAACATTTACTTCCGTTACTGTCTTTTTTTTATGTACTCCTAAAAGCTCTTCCAATAGCACGGTAGCATTGTGGATAGCACAATTGCTTCACAGCTCCAGGGTCCCAGGTTCGATTCCGGCTTGGGTCACTGTCTGTGCGGAGTCAGCACATCCTCCCCGTGTGTGCGTGGGTTTCCTCCGGGTGCTCCGGTTTCTTCCCACAGTCCAAAGATGTGCAGGTTAGGTGGATTGGCCATGATAAATTGTCCTTAGTATATAAAATTGCCCTTAGTGTTGGGTGGGGTTACTGGGTTATGGGGATAGGGTGGGGATGTTGACCTTGGGTAGGGTGCTCTTTCCAAGAGCTGGTGCAGACTCGACGGGCCGAATGGCCTCCTTCTGCACTGTAAATTCTATCTATGATATGTTTCTATATTCCTGGTTGGTTTGCCTTCATTGCATTTTCTTCTCCCCTTTTTATCAACATATTGGTGGTCCTTTGCTGCTTTCTAAAACACTCAATTCTCTGACTTGCTACCATACTTCAAAATGTTGTACACCTCTTCTTTTAATCTAATAGTATCCTTAACTTTCCAAGTAAGCCATGGGTTGATCTTTCTCGAGGTTTTTTTTTCATGAAACAAATATTTTTTGGACATTTTGAATCATTTAAAATATTTTCCAAAGTTCACTTGCCGCCATACCTCTTTGTCTATTGACCCAATAAACCTCTTGCCTCGTATGTATGTGATTGGCTTAGTTTAAATAAGATTCTTGATTTGGCCTTGGATATGTCTCAAACATAATATCCAAATTAATTGTATATAATTACTTTTTCCCAGTAAAATTTTAACTGTGAGATTACTAATTAACATTTCCTGATTATGCAATACTAGATGTAAAATAGCTTAGTCCCTACTTGAATTCATCAAACCGTAGAATCCCTACAGTGCAGAAGGCGACCATTTGGCCCATCTGGTCTGCACCGACCCTCTGAAAGAGCACCCTATCTAGGCCTACATGCATTCAGATAAAGAGATTTTAATTTTTAACTATTCTTTGCATGGGCTTTATTTGCTTATGAACTATTACCATTGTAATTGCTGGTTAGCGCAGCAGTTTGGCATGGGATGCCAATGCTGGAAACAACATTCCCGATGGCACGTGGGAATTTTGTGCGTGGTATTTGTGGCAGAACTTGCCTTTTAAGATTGACCTCTCCAGCTGTCAGCAGAGGTGTGCTGTATGAAACCACCACATCTGAAATGGGATTTGTTTACTGTGCGTCCATTTTTTATAGATGGGAGAATGCGAACAAAAAGTATCGTTCAACATTCTGTCCCTTCTTGTCCCACTCTACTTGTCTTCAATCAAGTCACCACAGTGCTCTGTTGCCTCAAATTTTCTTTTTCGATTTCTAAATCTCTTTCCCCATGGCCCCTCCCCTTTAAAATGTAAAAATGTGATTGGCCAGAACAATAATACCAGCCTGGTTGATGTCGCGCGCATTCCAACAATGTTATGATCCAGTTAAATCGTGGAGCAAGTTCGAGGAACTGAATGGCCTATTCTTGATCTTATGATCCTCCGATTACTTCTGTCCTCTCAAGGTCACCTTTGCAGTATCCTATCCATTCATCAGCACAAGGCTAACTTCTTAGTTGGATCGGTGTGTGTGGCAATGACAATTTACGAGTGGTTTCTGGCCTAAAAATGTTTGAAATGGTTGGTGCTTGCAGAAAGAGCCTGAAAACTGTTGACACAACCAACGGTAGTTCCAATATGCTTGCGTTCAGGAGACCATCTCCATTGACTTATTCAATGAATGGCCTGACACTGGGTAGTTCCAAGGAACAAGGGGACCTTGGCGTGTTCGTCCGTAGATCTCTGAAGGCAGAAGGGAAGATTAATAGGGTGGTGAAAAAGGCATATGGGATGCTTGCCTTTATCAATCAGGGCATAGATTACAAAAACAGTGAGGTGGAGTTGTATAGAACCTTGGTGAGGCCACAGCTGGAGTACTGTGTGCAAACATTGTAGGAAGGATGTGATTGCACTGGAGGGGGTGCAGAGGATATTCACCACGATGTTGCCTGGATGGAATATTGGGATAGGCTTGGGTTGTTTTTGCTGAAGCAGAAGAAGACTGAGGGGTGACCTGATCAAGGTGTAGAGATTGTGAGGGACATGGGCGGGGTGGATAGGGAGCAGCTGTTCCTCTTAGTTGAAAGGTCAGTTACGAAGGGGCACAAGTTAAGGACAGGCCATGAGATTTAGGGAGGATTTGAGGCAAAACTTTTTACCCAGAGGGTGGTGACAGTCTGGAATGTACTGCCTGGGAGGGTGGTAGAGACTGGTTGCCTCGCATCCTTTAAAAGGTATATGGATGAGGGCAGCATGTGGCGCATTGGGACTGCGGCGCTGAGGACCCAGGTTTGAATCCCGGCCCTGGGTCGCTGTCCGTGTAGAGTTTGCACATTCTCCCCATGTCTGCGCAGGTTTCACCCCCACAACCCAATGATGTGCAGGTTAGGTGGATTGGCCACGTTAAATTGCCCCTTAATTGGAAAATAAATAAATAAATAATTGGGTACTTGGGAAAAAAAAATTAAAAAATTTTAAGTACCTGGATGAGCACTTGGCATGTCATAACATTCAAGGCTTTGGGCCAAGTGCTGGTAAATGGGATTAGCCAGGCAGGTCAGGTGATTTTCATGTATTGGTGCAGACTTGATGCTACTGGACTATTATTCTGTGGCTAACTTTCAAACTTTCTTTACTTTATCAGTGCAGTAGCCTCTAGAAGAGAAAAGAGAGGGACAAACATTGTTGAGTGTGGGAGAAGACGAGAAAATGCAAGGAATCTGCTTTGGGTTGAAAGATCTTCTCGATTTTAGGAAGTACACCAGGCATCTTCCTGTTTAGGCAGTAGGAAAGAGATTGAAACCACATCTGAGGGGAGGGCGGGAAAGAAATACAGAGTTTTGTACAGACTGTGTGGCTGAGAAAAGTGTGTTCGAGCTATCTTATTGTGGGGATAGTTTGTGATAGGAGGGGGAGCGATATTGCTGTTGACTATGCTGGTGACAATTCTAGCTTTACAAGAAACGGATTAAAGGATGTTGTCAGGGTTTTGGGAGCACTTGTTATAAAACAACATCACTCTACTTCACCGTGAGTAAGCCACTAGTAATATAAATGTTTGTGAGTTGTTATAAATTACTTTCTTTCTCTTGACCCAGGAGGTTCTTAAGTGACCCAAACTCCCATCAGTAATGAGGTGGACCACAGTGAACAGATACATCTTTGGAGCTGCATGAAGACTTCAGTTTACGTTAAGCAACTTGCATGACTTCTGTTGATTTGCATTCTACAAACCAATTTCATTTGAACACAAAAACAAAATGATTCTGCTTGGATTTTTTTTTTGTCATGCATGAGGGAGCTCCACAGCACAGCTGAAGAACAAAAGTGTAAGACTTAATTAATACTTGAGAGTTTAGTTCTTGGCATAAAAAAAATGAAGGCATACTTTTTTTTTTCATAACCTCAATCATGGAATTCTTACAGACAGAAAAAGTGAAAAATATTTAATTTTCTAAAGTGCAAAAAATAAATGATAGATGATCAGGGTAATTTCAAAATATGATTTTCAATCATCACCCTCCCATTTGTTGCTCCTGAATTAAGGGTCTTTATTTCTAACTGCGGGACTTTTATTTTTGCGAGATCAGACCTGTTTATTTCTTAAGCCCAATAGTGTTGCATGCACCAATGGACATGCCTTTTCAGTTCTGTTGTGCCGGGTGAAGGTTTTATGATGAAATGTTACTCATAAGATGTAATAACCTCCCTGCAATTCAGTTTGGTGCAAAGATTTTTTTGAAGGTTCGTATCTTTAGACTGAGTTCAGATGAGTCTGTCTCAGTATATTAACATCAAAGTATTCAAGTAGACAAATGTCAGCTGTAAACAATGGCATTATCTAGTATATTAAACAAATAATGTGTCTGTCTTCCTATTTCATGCCCAGTGTCTGCCTCTTGCTAATGTTGTGACCTCCTTCAAAACGAATGGGGTAGGTGGGAGCGGCAACTGTGTATATCAATCAGATGAAGATGACTGGCTGTTTGTAATTATCCTATGAAAGCTTACTGAGCAATCTCCTCCCAGTTCCTGGTGGGTCTAAGCCCTACCGCACAAAATGGACAACCTTGCTCAGGGAGGCCATAATGATATCTGGAGTGGGAAGCAGGAAAGATCCATCTATTGGTAGTCATTTGAGGTTGGAATACCTTGTATTATATAGCTGACTGTGCTGTTCCTGACCTAGGAGACATTGATGCTGACAGGAGCGATAGAATTGATCAAATTATTTAGATCCCCATCATTTTGATGAGCACAAAGTTCCACCCAATATTTCTTTAAATACTTAAAACTGAATCAAATGTTGACCTGTCTTTGCATCAATTGCACCACTATGAGACTGTAAGGTGCCCTCATGAATCCGGGTAGTTTGAGAAGTCTGGAAAAGATTTCAAATGTGATGTAGGCTTTGGAAGCAGACTGGGCGTTAGTATGATCAGTAGAACAAACCAAAAGAATTGCAACTAACTGTCCTGCTTATTACTTGTATTGTGAACTGTTAACACAGTGTTGCCTATGCACTTGTAGTACACCAAGCAACTCTACAGCTGTAACAATACTAGTGTGGAATATGTGTTAAATTACTGGTTGGCTTCTGGGAAACAACGTAACATGCTACTACTGTTGAAATAAAATCAGTTTCTGTAAAATATGTTCTGAACAAAATATATGCACCAATGTAAATAATATTCATTATTAAAACGAGCAGAACTCGTATTAACACAATGTTACAATGAAGAATAGAAATGATTGCCTAGTTTGCAGTCATTAAGAGAAAGCAGACTCCTTGCATAGATGCATAGTACAGCTTATTTATTAAACATTTACAAAATTGTCTAAAACAGCTCAGAATAAAATTAAAACTTGGAAACACTGGAAAGCTGTAATGAAAATAGAAAATTCTGGGAAAAAACACAATTGAACTGTTAGCCGTAAGAAAGCAAAAGATGACAAGTTACTGTTTCAGTATCACTCGGTAAAACAATAATCTGTTTTGTATTTCTCAGATTTGTCCGTTTCTGAAATTGTTTTAGCGAAAATCATATTGACAGGTTTCAACAATTGAAAAGAGGTTTTCTGTCCTTCCAAGAGGAGCAGGGTAGAATTCCTCCACTAGCAGGACCAAAAGTGTTATAGCTTCAAGAAGGATATGTCGCCAGCCCTTTCCGCTGGTATAAGATTATGTAGAATTGTACAGCACAGGCCAGCAGTGTTTATGCTCCACGTGAACCTCCTTCCATTATTCTTCTTTTCACCCTATCCTTCAGATCCTATTCCTTTCTGCCTCATGTACTTGATGGCTTGATGGGATTATCTAAGGCCACCTAGCAAAGGTGTGTGAGCAAGATCTGTCACTGTGTCTCTGAAGTGGAAATCTATCTTTACTGGCCCTTGGCTTCAAGAAGCAGTGATTCAAATGGATGTTACTTCTATTTCCGGTGTACATGTTCTGGGGAAATAACAGGGATCCAAGTCAGGGTCTGGGGCCCAAGAAATTTGACTTACTTTAACTTTAATTTATCTTTTGCTGATGAACTGTGCTATTGATCCGATGTGGTTGATCCTTGGGCATCTGGACTTGAATTTTATTTTCCCAATCCCCATCTGCCAAAAATGGAGTTTAACAAGATATTGTCATGTACCAGCTCCGACATGTATACATGCCAAATAAAAACATAGAAAAAATGTCTTGCATGGATAGTTGATTAGCTATTGTGCTGAAGAATTCCCGAGTAGAAATCTGGCATGTGTTCTCCTGAATACTTACTATACACGTTTCTGAAGCAGTTCTGAAAACAACCATGATATCATCCTTGGCTCATTTGCAACATTGTCACCTCCTGAGAGAGCAGGTTGTGGGAGCCTGGAGAGCACAAAACACCAGTGCAGTGTTGACTCTGAGAGGCTGAGTTGTTCAACCAAGGTACTATCTGCCCTCTTCAGATGGACGCAAGATCCCATTCAGTATTTTGAATGGGGAGAACAAAGAAAAGTACAGCACAGGAACAGGCCCTTCGGCCCTCCAAGCCTGCGCCGACCATGCTGCCCGTCTAAACTAAAATCTTCTACATTTCCAGGGTCCATATCCCTCTATTCCCATCCTATTCATGTATTTGTCAGGATGCCCCTTAAACGTCACTCTCGTCCGTGCTTCCACCACCTCCTCCGGCAATGAGTTCCAGGCACTCACTACCCTCTGTGTAAAACAACTTACCTCGTACATTTCCTCTAAACCTTGGCCCTCGCACCTTAAACCTATGCTCCCTAGTAATTGACCCCTCTACCCTGGGAAAAGGTCTCTGACTATCCACTCTGTCTATGCTCCTCCTGGTCCTCAGCCCACGCTTCTGAAATATAGGATCTCATTGCCATCATTTATCTCATTGCTGTTTTTGCAGCTTTGTTCTGTACAATTTGACTGGTGCTTTCCTTGCATTACATCAGTGAGGACACTGCAAAAGTAACTTCATTAGCTGTAAAGTGCGTTGCATTGTTCTGAGGTTGTGAAAGGCACGATACACACTCGAGATTTCTTTTCACCCATTCATCATCTTCTAAGATATCCTACAGCCAACTTGCTTTATGCTTGAAACAATTACTCCAGGGTCTTAACAGTGGGTCCCGAGCAAGAGCACTCGCCTCTTGAGCTATAATGTTTCTGTTAATGTCCAAGACCAATAGCTGGGATTTTCTTAATGAGGCTACCATTTAACCTGTGCAACTATTTTTAATCACTTGCTTTGGTGGGACCCAGAGTCTTCTGGAAAAATGCTTTCCCACTTAATCATGTTGATTCTAGCAGCGGCAGCTGTATAGAAAATCAGGGCTACCAGTATTGGGTGCTACTGTCCATGGTTGTGTGAAACAGAAAGAGATCAATTATTACTTACTTTCTCATAAGTACAGCTCATTACAGGGTTGATTCAGATTATTTAATGGGAGGGCGGCACAATGGTGCAGTGGTTAGCACTTCTGCCTCATGCCACCAAGGACCCGGGTTCAATCCCGGCTCTGGGTCACTGACCGTATGGAGTTTGCACATTCTCCCTGAGTCTGCATGGGTCTCACCCCCAGAGTCTGCATGGGTCTCACCCCCAGAACCCAAAATGATGTGCAGGGTAGGTGAATTGGCCACGATAAATTGCCCCTTAATTGGGGGGGAAAAAACGAATTGGGACTCAAAAAAATGTAATGGTTAAACTTGTAATATAGCTTTGTAACAAAGGGTGACACTGTGGTTAGCACCACTGCCTCAGTGCCAGGGACCTCGGTTCAATTCTAACCATGCGTGACTGTGCATTTGCACGTTCTCCCCGTGTCTGCGTGGGTTTTCTCCGGGTGCTCCGGTTAAAGACGTGCAGGTTAGGTGAATTGGCCATGCTAAATTGTCCCTTAGTATCCAAAAGGTGGGGTTATGGGGATAGGACGGGGTAGGCCTAGGTGGGGTGTGCCTTCGGAGCAGACTTGATGGGCTGAATGGCCTCCTTCTGCACCATAGAAATTGATTCTATGATGATCTGTAATACACCCGGCCTCTGTGTGTCTGTTTTGGCGTTTGACATCTGCACTGAAACTCACTGCCAACTCTTACATGGAGCTGAAGTTGAATGAAAACTCCCCTTATCTTGTTTTTCAAAAGCGAGCAGGCCTGTTATTGTTCTCCACGAATCGTTGCTTAGTCATGAATTAAACATTTGTGCTTCCCACTTGTCAAAGTGCTCAAAACTCCCCCACATTAATTGAGTCACCTTCAGACATCTAATCTATGTTGAGGGAAATGCTTTATTAATTTAGAGGCTTTGCTGTGCAATTTGATGGAAGTATCATTTTTTTAATACATTTTTATTGGGTTTTTGAACAAAGTATATTTACCGTTATGTACACAGAATAAAATAAATATATGTGTATATATAGAAGAGAAGAAAACAAAACTGGTAGGATATTGTGCACTAGCTCAACAACGGCAACTCTGTACAATTAGTAATATTTTTTTAACACATAAGTAGGCACCTGTTTGTGTGGGGGGGGCGGGGGAGGGTAACATACACACTTGGATGCTGGAGAAACAATTACGTTAGTTATGTCCAATACAGAGAGGGCAATACGAGAATGGATCTGGTGTTGGCGGTGTTACTTGCTCCTCCTGGACGGTTTTCGTTGCCGTTGTCGTCTAGCGTTCACCTCCGCTTCGGCCGTTCGTCCCGTCTTTCGCCCGTATTTTCCTTGCTCTCTTACTGTATTTGCTAAGTTTGTCGTTTTCCGTGCTCTCCTTCCGGCTATCATTCCCTTGCCTCCCCCACCCCCTCTCTGGTTCCCCTCTATTGTTCCCTGTCTCTTTCCCCCCCCCTTCCTCTTCTGCTGTGGTTCGCCTTTCTTTTCTCTTAGGTTTAGCTAAGGTTTCGGGTTCTTGTTAAGTGGGCTCTAGGTACCACTTTTAATTGCGTCAGGTTGAGCCTTGCGCATGTGGAGGCAGAGTTGACCCTACGCAGTGCTTCGCTCCAGAGTCCCCACCCTATTTCAATCCCCAGGTCCTCCTCCCATTTCAGTACGGTTCGGCCCTTTTTACCAGTCGCTCATACATGTCGTTACAGTTCCCTTTATCTAGGATGCTTGCGTCCAGTAACTCTTCCAGTAATGTCTGTCGTGGCGGTTGTGGGTACGTCCTTGTCTCTTTTCGTAGGAAGTTTTTGAGTTGTACTTTAGCTCATTCCCCCAGGCTAGCTGGAATTTCTCCAGTTCGTCCAGTGTTGCGATCCTGCCGTCCGTATATAGGTCCCTAACTGTCAGTGTCCTTCCGTCCTGACCCCACTTTTAAAAGGTGGCATCAGTCAGCGCTGGTGTGATCCTATGGTTGTTGCAGATGGGAGCTTTGTCCGACATTTTGGTCAGGCCAAATTGCTGCTGTAGTTGATTGCTCTAGCGATCGAGCCATTAGCAATTGCTCTCAGAGCAGCAAAAAGCTGGAGGGGGATCCGAAGGGGCGGCAGAGAGCAGAGTCTCACTCTATGCAGATGACCTGCTCCTCTACATTTCGGACCCACAAAGCAGCATGGACGGAATCATCGTGCTCCTGAAAGAGTTTGGTGCCTTCCCAGGCTACAAACTCAACATAAGCAAAAGCGAGATCTTCCCGGTACACCCATAAGTAGAGGGGGCAGCACTAATGGGACTGCCGTTTAAACAAGCCCGATACAAATTCCGCTACCTGGGGATCCAAACAGCCCATGACTAGAAAGGGGTCCACAAAAGGAACCTCACCAGTCTGACAGAGGAAGTAAAAAAAAAAGGACCTGCAATGATGAAACACACTCCCACTCTCCCTCGCGGGGAGAGTCCAGATGATCAAAATGAACATACCGCCCAGGTACCCCTTCCTACTTAGTTACATCCCGATCTACATCCCCAAGGCCTTTTTCAAAGCAGTAGACAAACTAACCATGGCGTTCGTATGGGTGGGGGGGGGGGGGGGGGAAGAATGCTAGGATCCCAAAGAAGGGATCCAACAAAAAACAAAATCCAGGGAGGGGCTAGCCCTCCCAAACCTACAATTCCACCACTGGGCAGCAACAGCCGAGCAAATAAGGGGTTTGATCAAGGAGCCAGAAGTGGGTGCACGCGGAAGAGGCCTCCTGCAAGGGGATCTCCCTCCGGGCCCTTGCCACGGGCAGCACTCCCATCCCCAACCAAAGAACACTCCAGCAGCCCGGTGGTGATAGCCACCCTCCAGTCCTGGAAGCATTATCATTAAGCAACTAGGCAGCCAATTTACTTGAGAGTAGTATGTGTTCATTATATATTGGTATTTTGTTTATTGGTTACTTGCGATTCTATTTTTAAAAAAATCCAAAGTACATTCCACCTGATTAACTTCAGAGGCCTGGGATTCTTTTGAATAATGATGCAATTTAATAATTGAATGTTATTAATTCAAAGGTTAGAATGCTCTGGGAAGCTTCAATAAAAGTTGCACAATTGTGTCAGCTTGGATTTTAAAGATGAGCAATTGGAACCATGACTCAGCATCCAAACACCTCTGCTTGTGTTCTTGGGTGTGTATAAATGATGCTGAAGGAGAGGTTTTTGCATGCAGGCTGTGGTGTTGTTCATGTTTCACTAATGGTACACAACACAGCTATTCCAGCACTTTATCTGCTTATACCATTTAAAATACAGTAAGAGGTTTTACAACACCAGGTTAAAGTCCAACAGATTTATTTCGATTTCACTAGCTTTCGGAGCACTGCTCCTTCCTCAGGTGAAATGCATTTAAAATACATTAGCTCGCTAACCACTCCAGTTTAGTACAAAACAGAACTCTTTTTAAAAAAAATATTTTTTATTCTCCTTTTTCACATTTTCTCCCAAATTTACACCCACCAACAATAAACAATAATCAGTAATAAATATGTCAATCCCCATATCAATAACAACAATCCCAACCTCCCACCAAACCCCAAACATTAGCCCGCATGTTCACACAAACAAATGACAAAAAGGAATGAGGGATCTCCCATAGTCGCCATTAACACACACAGCCCCCCCTCCCCCCCAACCCTCCCACCCACATGCCCCAACGAATGTTCGATGTTATCTAGTTCTTGAAAGTGCATAATGAATAATGCCCATGAATTGCAGAACCCCTCCATCCTTCCCCTCAGTTCAAACTTAACCTTCTCAAGAGTCAAGAATCCCAACAGGTCCCCCCGCCACGCCAGGGCACAGGATGGAGAGGTTGCTCTCCATCCCAACAGGATCTGCCTTCAGGCGATCAACAAGGCGAAGGCTACAACATCTGCCTCCGCAACCGTTTCCAGCCCTGGCTTGTCCGACATCCCAAATATGGCCCCCCGGGGGCCCGGGTCCAGTTTCACGTGCACCACTTTAGAAATTACCCTAAAAATGTCCTTCCAGTAATCCTCTAGCTTTGGACAGGACCAAAACATATGAACGTGATTAGTGCCCCCCCCACCCCTCCCCCCCCGCAACATTCACACGCATCTTCTACTCCTTCAAAGAATCGGCTCATCCTCACCTTCGAGAGGTGTGCTCTGTATACCACCTTCAGCTGTATCAGCGCCAACCTCGCGCACGAGGTGGAGGCATTAACTCTCCGGAGCACCTCACACCACAACATCATCTCCATATCCTCGCCGAACTCTTCCTCCCACTTTGCTTTGATCCCTTCCAGTGGTGTCTTCGCCTCTTCCAAAATAGTTCCGTAAACCGCTGACACTACCCCCTTCTCCAGTCCCCCGTCGTCAGCACCTCCTCCAGCAAAGTGGAGGCCGGCTGCACCAGGAAGCTCTGTATCTCCTTTCTGCCAAACCTGCATGTATCTAAACATTTCCCCCTGCTCCAGCCCATACTTCACTTCCAGCTCCTTACATCCTGCAAACCGACCCCTAAGAAACATCTTTTAGTGTCTTAATCCCCTTCTCCTCCCATTTCTGAAAATTTCCATCCCACCTCAAATCTGTGGTTACCCCAAATCGGCATTTCCCTTGACCCAAGTATTGGCGAAACTGCCTCCAAATTCTCAATGAAGCTATTATTACTGGACTCCCTGAGTATTTCCCCGGGGCTATCGGGTGCAGCGCTGTTGCTAGTGCTTTCAATCCCAACTCCCTGCACAAACTCTCCTCCATTCTGACCCACTGGGAATCAACCCCTCTGACCCAGCTCCGCACCTTCTCCACATTCGCCGCCCAGTAGTAATACATCAGGTTCGGAAGACCCAAGCCCCTGCCTGCCTTCCCCTCTGTAACAGCACTTTTCTAACTCTGGCCACCTTCCCTCCCCATATGAACGAAGTAATCCTTCCCTCAATCTCTGAAAAAAGCCTTTGGCAGGAAAATCGGCAGGCATTGAGAAATAAACAGAAATCGCGGCAACACGTTCATTTTAACCGCCTGTACCCGACCCACCAGTGACAGAGGGAGACCATCCCACTTTGCCAGATCAGCTTTAACTCTCCCCACCAAACTAGAAATGTTGTACCTGCGGAACCCCCCCGCCCCCCCACTCCCGGGCAACCTGCACCCCCAGGTACCTAAAGTGACTCCTGCCTTCGGAATGGCAGCCCCCCCACCACTGCTCCGATCCCCGGCTGAGACATCACATAATATTCACTTTTGTCTAGATTTAGTTTGTACCCCGAGAAAGACCCAAACACTCGAAGCAGCTCCAATTCCCCCTATCGGCACACTCTGTTCCGACACGTATAACAGCAAGTCATTGGCATATAAGGACACCCTATGCTCTTATCTCCCCCCCCTCCCCCGCACTATTCCTTTCCATACCCCCGAACTTCTTAACGCGATGGCAAATGGCTCAATCGCGAGTGCAAACAGCAGGGGGCACATAGGGCATCCCTGCCTAGTCCCACAGTGGAGAGAAAAGTATCCCGAGCTGATGTTGTTCGTGCAGACACTCGCCCTCAGCTCCTCATATAGTAGCTTTACCCAGTTCACAAATCTTGGTCCAATCCCAAACCGCTCCAGAACTGCCATCAAGTACCCCCATTCCACCCGGTCAAATGCCTTCTCGGCGTCCAATGCCACAACCACCTCTGTTTCCTTCCTCTCTGCCGGTGCCTTAACGACGTTTAATACCCTTCTAATGTTTGAAAAGAGCTGCCTCCCTCTCACGAATCTTCACCTATCACCTTCGGGAGGCACTCTTCCAGCCTACCCGCCAGTACCTTTGCCAATACTTTTGCGTCCACATTCAGAAGTGATATGGGCCTATACGACCCACACTCCGTCGGATCTTTATCTTTTTTTAGCAACATGGAAATCGATGCCTGCCCCAAAGTTTGTGGCAACACCCCCTTCCCTATCGCCTCCTCAAACATCCCCACCATCAGGGGTGCCAGCTTATCCTTGAATTTTTTAATAATATTCAACCAGAAACCCATCCGGCCCTGCCACCTTCCCCGACTGCATCCTCCCAATTGCATCCTTTATCTCCTGCTCCACTATCGCTCCTTCTAATGTAGCCCTGTCCCCCCTTCCCTAACCTCGGGTACTCCAACCCATTTAGAAATTCCTGCATCTCCCGGCCTCCCCCAGGTGGCTCTGACCTGTACAACCTCTCAGAAAATTCCTCAAAAACCTTGTTAATCAGGTCCGGAGTCACCACCAACTTCCCTGCCCTATCCAACACCTGAACAATTTCCCTTACCGCTGCCTCCCTCCGGAGCTGACCTGCTGACATACTTATCTCCATGTTCGTAAACTGCACCCCTTGCTCGTCTCAGGTGGCGCACTGTCTTCCTGGCACGGTCAAAGCTCGCCTGTAGTTCCTCTTTTCCAGCTTCGCTGGGACCCCATCTTCTGCATAACTCCCATCTAACTCCAACATCTCAGCTATTACTCTCTGCCGCTCCAACCTCTCCTCTTTGTCCACCCTGGCCTTAAACAAAATCACCTCACCCCTCACCACTGCCTTTAGAGCCTCCCAGACAACTGCCTTCGACACCTCACCCGTACAGTTGAAACCTACATATTCCTCCAGCACAGACTATTTACATGACTATTATATCTGTATTTTCAGAATTATGTCATAATCTCCGCCTAGCTGCCGGAGGTTTTTTTTTGGCCAGATTTTGTACTAGTAATAAAGGCAAAACTGTTCACATTTGCCATCATTATCCCATTGCAAGTGATCGCAATTTCTTAAATCCACGTTTAGTTAAGATTTGATTGTAAGTACTTCAGCGCCTTGCTGCATCCAAGTTCTGGAACTCTCTGCCCCACAGCATTGTCTGAGTACGTACACCAGCCAACTGCAGCAGATCAAGCAGAAGGCCCATCACTACCTCCAACTAGAGATGGATAATAAATGCTGTCTTTGTCAGCCTCCGAGAATGAATTTAGAAAAAAAGAGAGTCTGAATTGCTAGCTGTGGTTCACCAATGCCCATTGTCTGTTAGTACACGATAAAAGGTGACTGATGTTTGTGAATTTTCATCTACTTGATTGAACCCTTACACAAATTTTTCTATTTGTGGGCAAGATCAAAACTAGGGACCGTGAGTATAAGAAAGCCACTATTAAATCCAAGAAAGAACTGAGGAGAAACTTATTTACTCAAGAGCATAGCAGAAGTATTGAACCTGCTATCAAATGGAAGAATTAAAGATGCCTTTGACGGGCACACCGAAGTACCTGTGGGAGAACGGAGTGGGTGGATTTGTTGACCGGGTTATATGAAGTAAGGTAGCAGGCTTGTGTGGAGCATAAACACCATCTATGACCATTTTCCTCAACTGTGCTGTAAATTGTTACTTCTCATTTTTGGCAAAGGTGCAGTGAGCTTTGCATATTTCAAACTTGTCAAGTTTTCAGTAAGTTTCGTTTTTACCACATGCAGACAAGGCAAAGTGGCTAAATAGTCCTGTGAATGTCAAGCATATCAGCATATAGCCATGCCTTGGTTGAGGGAGGTTGAATGATGTACATTTTGTAAACTCCTGAATTTAGGACTTTGCTTGAACGTTAACTGATTTTACGTACTGTATATTTTTAAATAAATGATCCTGAGTACCTTGAGCTCACCATTTATTTTGTTTTGGCTACCTTTGTTTCATACTGCTACACGATGCCTCACATTCATGAGGGTTGTATAGAGTCATAGAATCGCAACCGTGCAGATTCTGCCAATCGAGTCTGCACCAACCGTTTGAACACCACACTACCTAGGCCCAATCCCCCACCCTATTCCTGCAACCACACCCTAAGGGGTACTTTAGCGCAGCCAATCCACCTAACCTGCACATCGTTGGACTGTGGGAGGAAACCAGAGCACCCGGAGGAAACCCACGCAGACACTGGGAGAATGTGCAAACTTCACACAAACAATTGCCTGAGGTCAGAATTGAACCCGGATCCCTGGCGCTGTGAGACAGCAATGCTAACCGCTGTGGGGCAGCAGTGCTAACCACTATGTTACCATGCCGCCCTGGTGTACTGTTCTTGCTTCCTATTCTTACCTGTTGGGCAACACGGTAGCCCAGTGGTGAGCACTGTTGCTTCACAGTGCCAGGGTCCCAAGTTCAATTCCCGGCTTGGTCACTGTCTATGCGGAGTCTGCACGTTTCCCCTGTGTCTGCGTGGGTTTCCTGCGGTTTCCTCCCACAGTCCTGAAAGACGTGCTCGTTAGGTGAATTGGACATTCTGAATTTTCCCTCAGTGTACCCGAACAGGTGCCGGAATTTGGCGACTAGGGGCTTTTCGCAGTAACCATTGCAGTGTTAATATAACCCTACTTGTGACAAAGATTATTATAAAAGAAGATGGGTGAAAACAGTGGCTGCGTTTCCTTCACGTCTTTGCCCAGATATGCCTGTAATCTGGACACATGTGGCTTAACGAAAGGATCATGGAGTTGTGGGTCTAGGTGAACTACATATTTAACTATAATATGCATCCAACATCTGTTCATCAAATCATCCACCTGAACAAGCTTCCATCCACAAAACTGGCAGTAGCCCTGTCACTCTCAAATGCTTGTATTTTCCAACCTTGGTTGGCTGGAAGGGATTCTCAACGTTGTGACCAGATTTTCAGTTGCAGCAGGTATAAAATTGGTCCTTTTGAACTTTTAATTGCAATGTTTTAATTTTTCCTCCCAAGTCACACTCTATTGTCAGTTTATTTAAATCTATTTTATGGCAAAATATGATTTGAAACTTTTAAATTGCAAAGCTGAAACAAAATATGCTGGTGTGAGTATGGCATTTCCCTCGGTCCTCATTATCTAGGCCATTCTATGGTGGACACTTACAACTCGGTGAGGCAGGGTGAAATGCTCCCCTATTCTCTAAGTTTATCCATAATGGTTTTTTAGTGAATTTAGAGAGAATGTCACTTTTTACATTTTTATTCAAACAGTTTTTTTAGGTTAAACAAAGAGCATAAGTTTATTGAAACTTCCCCAAACTAAAACAACTACGTAAATCACAACCAGTATTCATATGGCCACACATATTTGTCTGGGCACTCACACAGACACACACACACACACACACACTGGTACAGTTGGCAGAGTAAGAGGTTAGGCTTACAGGATTTTCATGAAGGATAAAATAAAGGAGTATACACAGTTAGCTGCTCCTTGGTTGATCTTGATTATGTGATTCCACGTTGTGGCCATTTTGTTCACGTATCTTTCTGTGTGTAGTTGTATGGAGTAGGTATCCATGTTTTTCCAAAAGATCTTGCTTTGCATTAGATTTCTCGGGATGACTACATTGCAAACTGGGCACTGCAATTCCAAGTGAGAGACAGAGGGGGCACACTGCTTCATACAGCCTGTGTTCAGTACAGCATTGTCTTTTGTCCCTTGCTGTCTGCTACCGTTATTGTTTCAGGACAGATAATGTCTCATCTCAGAAACATTTGAAGAGATTCATGATGATAGGAATCAACAGAGGATGGACTCTTTCACGCTCTGCAGGGCTGTTGACTGTCTGTCTTCATCCCACTTGGCCAAATGCAAAATTGCGTGTATTGCAGTAGTCTGGGCAGTTTCCCCATTGTAGAGGGGGTCCCAGTTTTAAAAACAAATTTAGCCAGAAAAAAATAGAAATTGCATCTTCAAAAACTACATCCTTGTAACAATGCTAAAATGTAACTTGTTGTAAAATGGGCATAAATAAGGCCCCAGGCTGAAATAATACATGTATGAAGTCCAAATGTACAAACAGACAAGTATATTTGAGTTCTAGTGAGAAATGTGAGACCCAATTCCAATAATCACTGTCTTGTTACTTTTATGCCTTCCCCCTTTCTCATTCAGGGTCCCTGAGAGGGTGATTTAATTTTGAATATCTCATTCATTAACAAGATGCAGGGGGGTGGGGGTTATTTGGATATCACATGTCAAGCTGTCCTTTCTCCAAATGGAAGTCCCCATGCTGCATTCTGGAAATCATGTGCACCGTACTGGGAAAGCTAATTGAGGCACGTGTGGGAGAGCAAGATGGCAATGATCCACTTTACCTTGTCCATAGGAGACTGCTCCAGGGCCTCTATGGCTCATATCCCCATATAAAATTAGCTAGAGGTCATATGGTGTGGCAGCTTCTTTCCTAAAACGATGGTCATGTCATGGGACTCATGTTTTTGCATATTTAAAGTGACCTTCTACCTGAAACAGGCTTCAACCTACCTACAGGAAACCCTTGTGAAAATTGCAGCAAGTGGATTCAAATTTTGAGTCCATTTATGTTAATTTCAACAAGTTAAAATTGGCCCGGGTGTCTCTGCCTCCTATCCTGCTCCAAAGGTATGGGTATGGAGATGTTATGATTATGTTAGTAGGTTAATAAACCAGTTGACACGAGTTCCAATCCCACAACTGCAGTTTGAGAATTTGAATTAATTCCTCAAAAATCTCAAAATAAAATGGCTTTAGTGAAGAGAGGCATCACAAAACAAAATATGGCACTGAGATGCATGAGGGGATATTTGGACAGGTGCCCAAAAGCATTGTAAAGAAGTGGAGTTCAAGGATGTCTTCATAGAGATCAGTAAGTGAGGTAAGAGAAAGGCACAGAGATGGAATTCCACAGTTTAGGGCCCAGACAGCTGAAGACACCATTGATGGAGAGATTAAAATGGGGGATGCTCAAGAAGATGGAACCTTGAAGAGTCGTCACATTGGAGGAGATTTAAGAGATTGGGAAGGCCATGGAAGGATTTGAAAACGAGAATAGAATTTTTAATTCTGGGTTTTTTTTTGCTGGGCAACAGGGGAAAATCAGCAAACTGCCAGGGGAGATGGTGGTGACTAGGGGCTTTTCACAGTAACTTCATTGAAGCCTTCTTGTGACAATTAGTGATTATTATGGGGCAGCATGGTAGCGTAGTGGTTAGCACCATAGCTTCACAGCACCAGGGTCCCAGGTTCGATTCCCCACTGTGTCACTGTCTGTGCGGAGTATGCACATTCTCCCCGTGTCTGCGTGGGTTTCCTCCGGGTGCTCCGGTTTTCTCCCACAGTCCAAACACGTGGAGGTTTGGTGGATTGGCCATGCTAAATTACCCTTAGTGTCCAAAAAGGCTAGAAGGGGTTATTGGGTTACGGGGATAGGGTGGAAGTCAAGGTTTAAGTGGGTCGGTGCAGACTCGATGGGCCAAATGGCCTCCTTCTTTATTGTCACACAAAGGCTTACATTAACACTGCAATGAAGTTACTGTGAAAAGCCCCTAACTTCAGTAACTAACAGTAACGTTATTGCAGTGTTAATGTAAGCCTATTAGTGACGCGAATAAAGATTATTATTATGATTAAATGTTGGCTTTAACCAAGTCCAGTCCTGTTCTAATAGATGAACCATTTTTTAAAAACATCTTCAAGAACGTTGGTTTATCGCATTTCAGGCCATTCTGCAAATGTGGGGTTTGAAGCTGAACTTAGCTCCCACTGATCTGCACCTTCTTCTCAATTTCTGTCTCACAGAATACTGGGTCGGATCAGGGCAGGGTACATATGGCAGCAAGATGTGTTGCCTCAGTTGCTGATCTACTTTGATGGCGAGTGCCATCTGGTGGCTACAGCTGGATGTTCACAATGTGTGATTCAGATTCATGATCACTTGAGACAGCAAAATTAAGCACTGAAGCAGCAGCACTTGCTCAGCCAACCTCAGCCAGCTCGCAACAATGGTGCCGAGGAGACCAGCCCCACGATTTGGGGACGCTGACCTGGGAGGCTGCTAGATGCCGTGGAGGCCAGGAGGGATGTCCTGTTCCCCCCCCCGAGGGTCCAGGATGGTTAACCACAGGGCAGCCAATGCTGCCTGGGCCGAGGTGACGGCAGCTGTGTGTGTGACCAGGAGGACTGGCCTCCAGTGCAATGACCTTTTGTAGCACGAGTGGTAGATACCAACCATAACCCCCCCCCCCCCCCCCCCCCCCAGAGACCATTCCGTCCCCACGGGAGCATCCACACCACCCCCCCAACTTCGCATGCGACCCCCAAACCTCCCTCCACCCCCTTCAACCCACCCAACACTTCCTTCACACACTACCCTCCCACCATTGTGAACCACGCAGGTGGCCAACGATGCACTCTCTGTTCCTCCGCAGGAGAAGCTGTTCCACAATCGCCGGGACAGGGCCCAGACTAGCGGTGCTGTGTGGGACATCAGATTCATCACTATGTTGGAGGAACAGGCTCTGGAGGTCGTGTAGCCGAGGACAGAACGGTCACCAATGTGGAGGCTGGCGCAGCAGAGGTGTGAAACACTGGGCTCTACCAGGAGGGTCTGTCAAACGTGAGTTGTTATTGCCTTACTGACTGACTCATCCCTCCCACTGACCACATG
Source organism: Scyliorhinus torazame (assembly GCF_047496885.1). Taxonomy (NCBI): domain Eukaryota; kingdom Metazoa; phylum Chordata; class Chondrichthyes; order Carcharhiniformes; family Scyliorhinidae; genus Scyliorhinus; species Scyliorhinus torazame. The sequence continues at coordinate 249,064,952 of NC_092707.1, forward strand.
TCCATTCTCCCGCAGGCCCTCCAGCTGATGGCGCCGGCCCATCCAAGGTGGCCTCCTCTCCAGGCTCCCAGGAGTACACCTCGGAGGGGAGCTCCGCGGATGCCACCATGATAGTCACGTCACAGCTGTCATTCCCACCCTCCACCAGTGCAGATACACACACCTCGTTGGGAAATGTTAGTGGTCAGGCTTCTGGGACACAATCTGGTGAGCACCACACAGCTGCTGATGCACAGCACAGTGGAGGCAGGAACCCTCAGGTGAGACAGCAGTCGGAGGTCTGCTGGATCTTAGGACCCAGCTTGGTCCCAGCCTGATGCTGAGCCGGCGGAAGAGGCATTCCCAGAGCTGATGGAGATGTTAGGGTGCGGCCATGAGATTCAGAGGGAGATGTCAGCGACACTCCAGCAGGTCAATAGCCGCTTGGAGGAGTCCCAGAGGACTCGGGTGCAGGAACTGTCGCCGGCAATGCGTGGCACCGAGGCCAACACTGCTAGGGTGGTGCACACAGTGGAGGGCCTGGTGCACGACGGCCATGGCTGAGGGGCTTGACAGAATGTCAGCCTCACTGGGGGGTGTGACCCTGTACCAGGCGGATGAGATTGAGGACATGTCCCGCTCTCAGATGGGAATGGCCGAGGCACTGCGGAGCTTGTCCCAGTCGAAGGTGGGAATTGCCAAGGCACTGCAGAGAATGTCCCAGTCACTGAGGAGTATCACCGAGGGCATCGACACAATGGTGCAGACACTGGGGAACCGCCAGCGCTGGCAGAGCCGGATGATGCAGGGGCAGCCGGGGCTTGAACCAGCTGCCCCTCTGTCCCAAGGTGAACCCCAGGGCCCTTTGGGCACCGCGGGAGGAGGGGCTGCTGGCTACCAGCCTGGACCCGTCCCATGGAGTGGCGATGGTGGCCGCTCTGTTGAGGCTGCGTCTCACAGCCTGCATCATTGGGAGGGTGGGGAATTGTAAAATACATAAACACATTTGTGCACAACTAGTATAATGCTTCTGCCACTTTCTTCCGCAATGTAGGCCAACGTCCAAACCCATGGCCCAACTCTCCATGTATCCCACCAACCCCCCTCCATAGCACTCACCCACCCTCCACCCTGGAGCTGCATCCCATCCCCTGGGTGTTCGGGTGTTGCCTCCTGCAGTGTTCAAGCACAGTGTTCAGGCATCAAGGTCTGATTGGGATGCTAGACAATGACTCCCACATGCTGCATGGCCCTTCCACGCATGGGAATCCACTTACGTTGTGTGAAGTACTCACTTAACCACGGTTGCCAATTCCCTATTAGCAACAGCCTTCAGCCACATGGCCAGAGGCCTCAGCAGTCGGTGGGGGTTATGGGTGGTCGGTGGAGCAGACAGGCAGGGACACGGGTTGCCCCCGGAAGGGTTACAGACGATCCAGGGGTTGGCATGGTGATGCCGCATGTGCTTGCCCCCCAGTGCCCCCCCAGCACCTCCCCCGCCCACCTCCTATGGTGACCCATCCCTGCGGAGGATCCCCCACCCCCAGCTGGGGTTCCCCCACTCCCCACCGAGCACAGAAGCCCTTCCGCCAACTTCACGTTTTTCAAAAGGAGTACTAATCGGCGCCAGCTTGACCACTTGCTGGGGAGGCCGCTGAATGATGGGAGGCCGTTGGATATGGGGTGGCTCTCATTAATAGTATGGAAATAGAAATTAAGTGGTGATAATTGGAGCAGCACGGTGCGCAGTGGTTAGCACTGCTGCCTCACAACGCTGAGGTCCCGGGTTTGATCCCGGCTCTGGGTCACTGTCCGTGTAGAGTTTGCACATTCTCAAACTGGAGGGAATGGCAGTGGTGTTGGTAAATATATATGCCCCCAATTGGGATGATGTCGCGTTTGTTAGGAAGGTGCTGGGAAAGATCCCGGACCTTGACTCGCACCCATTATGGGGGTGACTTCAACATGGTCCTAGATCTGAGAATGGACCGGTCAAGTTCTAGGCCAGGGAAGGTATCAGCAAAGGTGAAAGAACTGCGGGGTTTATGGAGCTCGTGAGGGGTTGGTCTGTGGAGATTCGAAAGGCCACGGAGCAAGAAATATTAATTTTACTCCCATATGCACAAGGCATACTCCAGGATAGATTTCTTTGTACTGGATAAAATACTGTAGGCGGGGGTGGGGGACACGGAGTACTCAACAATTGTGGTGTCAGACCAAGCCATTGGGTAGACCTGCGGGTAAGCACAGGAAGGTCCCAGTGCTGGCAGTGGGGATTAGATGCAGGGCTGTTAGCAGACGCCGAGATCGGTGAGTGAGTGAGGGAGGCCATTCGGGGGTATATAAAGAACAACGACACGGGAGACACCGCGGCTGGGGTGGTGTGAGAAGCATTGAAGGCGGTTATTAGAGGGGAATGCATTTTAATTCGGGCTCATAGGGAGCAGACTGAACGGGTGGAGCTGGACAGGTTGGTAGGGGAAATCTTACAGGTGGACAGAGATATTGCGGAGTCTTCGAATGAGGAACTCCTAAAGGAGCGACAGAGACTCCAAATGGAATTTGGGCTCCTTTCCACAGGTAAGGCAGAGGGACAGCTGAGGAGGGTAAACGGGGCAATTTAGGAATATGGGGAGAAGGCTAGCAGGATGCTGGCACATCAGCTGAGGAAGCAGGAGGCGGCGAGAGAAATAGGGAAAATAAAGGATACGAGGAGGAAGGTAGTGATGGACCTGGGGGCGGTTAACGACGTGTTCCGTGAATTCTATAGTTGACTATATGAGTCGGAACCCCCGGTCGGGGAGGAGGGTATGAATCAATTCCTGGAGAGGCTAGAGTTCCCGAAGGTAGATGAGGAGCTGGTGGAAGTCCTGGGGGGCCCAATTGGGCTCAGGGAAGTGATAAACGAATTGGGGGCGATGCAATCGGGTAAGACCCCGGGATCTGATGGATTCCCAGTGGAATTTTATAAAACGTTTTCTGGGCTACTGGGGCCACTTCTGGTCAAGGCTTTTAACGAGTCCAAGGAGCTGGGAGTGCTCCCCCCAACACTATCACAGGCATCAATCTCTCTCATCCTGAAGCGACACAAGGACCCAGAGAGCTGTGGATCGTACAGGCCAATTTGCCTTTTGAACATAGATGTTAAATTGATGGCAAAGATCTTGGCCACCCGAATAGAGGATTGTATCCCGGAGGTAATCGGGGAGGATCAGACGGGATTTGTGAAGGGTAGGCACCTGACGTCCAATATTAGACGGCTTCTTAATGTTATAATGATACCAGCGGAGGGGCGCGAGGTTGAGGTGGCAGTAGCCATGGACGCAGGGAATGCTTTCGACCGGGTGGACTGGAAGTACCTATGGGATATTTTAGGCAGGTTTGGGTTTGGGCAGGGATTTGTGGATTGGGTCCGGCTGTTATACAAGGCTCCGGTGGCAAATGTAAGAACCAACTGAGTCCGGTCAGAATACTTCAGTCTCTGTAGGGGGACAAGGCAGGGATGCCCGCTCTCCCCATTACTGCCCTGGCCCTAGAGCCCTTAGCAATGTCCCTTAGATCATCGAATGCCTGGCGGGGGATAATGAGGGAGGGGGTGTGTGGAGCAAAGGGTCTTTCTCTATGCGGACCCTCCCGAGCTTTATTAACTATTGCTGGGCGGCCAACATATCGATGGTCAGGAAGTGGGTCATGGGTGAGGGGTCGGTTTGGGAGTGGATGGAGGCAGCATCCTGCAAAGGTACATTTGGAGGCTTTACTGATGGCGCCTCTGCTGTTCTCGCCGGCTCGGTACTCTACAAGTCCTGTGGTGGTGGCAAGGCCAAGAGAAGTGACCTTTAAACTTGTTCAAGGCGGCAAAACATCCACAGAGTGGGATTGCTGGAGGGGATAGAGGGCGCACAGTTTGTACATCCCGAGCATCGAAGAGAGTAGGAGACAAGAATTGGTTTTCCTATTGGGCCCGGGAGAGATTCTAAAGGTATCTAAAGTGCTGCAATCTGGGAAAGCCCAAGGTCCTGATGGCTTCCCAGCCAAGTTTTACAAAAGGTTCTCAGCCCGGCTCATACCCTTAACAATGGATATGCTTAATGTGAGGTTATCCATTTTGGTAGGAATAATAGCAAAAGCAAATATTTAAATGATAAAATATTAAAACATGCTGCTGTGCAGAGAGACCTGGGTGTGCTAGTGCATGAGTCGCAATAAGTTAGTTTACAGGTGCATCAGGTGATCAAGAGGTCAAATGAAATTTTGTCCTTCATTGCTAGAGGGATGGAGTTTAAGACTAGGGAGGTTATGCTGCAATTGTATAAGGTGTTAGTGAGGCCACACCTGGAGTATTGTGTTCAGTTTTGGTCTCCTTACTTGAGAAAGGACGTACTGGCACAGGAGGGTGTACAGAGGGGATTTACTAGGTTAATCCCAGAGCTGAAGGGGTTGGATTACAAGGAGAGGTTGAGTAGACTGGGACTGTACTCGGAATTTAGAAGGATGAGGGGGGATCTAATAGAAACATATAAAATTATGAATGGAATAGATAGGATAGATGCGGGCAGGTTGTTTCCACTGGCGGGTGAAAGCAGAACTAGGGGGCATAGCCTCAAAATAAGGGGAAGTAGATTTAGGACTGAGTTTAGGAGGAACTTCTTCACCCAAAGGGTTGTGAATCTATGGAATTCCTTGCCCAGTGAAGCAGTAGAGGCTCCTTCATTAAATGTTTTTAAGATAAAGATAGATAGTTTTTTGAAGAATAAAGGGGTTAAGGGTTATGGTGTTTGGGCTGGAAAGTGGAGCTAAGTCCACAAAAGATCAGCCATGATCTCATTGAATGGTGGAGCAGGCTCGAGGGGCCAGATGGCATACTCCTGCTCCTAGTTCTTATGTTCTTAACTACTCAACATCTCGGGGCTCACTGCTCCCGACCCTCTCTCAAGCCTCAATTTCTTTGCTCCTTAAAGGGGGCAAGTACAAATCACAGGACCTGACCCTAGACCCCAAAAGCAATACGGATTTCCCCAAGAGGCAGAGGGAGAAATCGCAAAAGTAATCGACAGCTTATTAGAGCAGGGCGTACTTAGATCAGTAGCCTCCACTAATAATGCCCCGATTTGGCCAGTGAGAAAGCCCGATGGATCATGGCGACTGACCATCGATTACCGGGAACTCAACAAAGTCACCCCCGCAGCAGCCCCACGGTAGCCACAAATCCCGAAACCATGCTCAAGCAGGGACTCAATTCACAATTCTTTACTGTTTTGGATATCAGTAATGGATTCTGGTCCATTCCCTTGGCAAAGGCGTGCCAGTACAAATTTGCCTTCACCTTTAAAAATCAACAGTACACATGGACATGCCTTCCACAAGGATTCCACAACTCCCCCTCCATTTTCCACCGACAGCTGGCAAATGGTTTAGCCAAATTTTCTCACCCCGAATGTCTGGTCCAATACGTAGACAACCTACTACTGCAGACAGACACCAAGGAAGAGCACATCGAGCTTCTGTCCGAACCCCTGTAACTCCTACAAGCTATTGGATGTAAAGTCAACCCCAAAAAGGCCCAGATTTTGGAAAACAAGGTGATATATTTGGGTACAATTATCACACATGGTAAACGTGAGATCGAGCATAAAAGGATTGACTCGATTGCTAAATTGCCCCTTCCCCAGAACGTTTCAGCCCTCCGGTCGATTTTAGGATTGGTTGGCTACTGCCGAAACCACATTGACGGTTTCGCCAGCAAGGCAGCACCCCTCTCAGACCTCCTAAAGAAAGGAGCCCCCTGGGAATGGCTTCCGCAGCATACGGATGCTGTGGACTCGTTGAAAAGAGCACTCATAGCAGCCCCCGCACTACAAGTTCCAGACCCGCTTTCCCTTACGCTATAGAGGTAGCAAGCACAGACCGCACCCTTTCGGCCGTGCTCCTCCAGGAACGGCACGAACAGTTAAGGCCCGTGGCTTACGCCTCCAGTGTTTTAGATGCTGTGGAGCAGGGATTTTCAGCCTGTGAGAAGCACCTGCTCTCAGTTTTTTGGGCAGTACAGTATTTTTCTTACATAACCGGACTGAACCCCATCACAATCCTGACGGAACACCCCCCCCACTCAACTTTTACTGGACGGACGACTTAAGGACGGTACAGTTAGTCAGATAAGAGCAGCCAGATGGACCCTTCTTTTGCAGGGACGGGACATCACTGTTAAAAGGACAAAGACCCACACTTTTTTTTAGCCGATAAACTACAGTACCCCGGAACCCCCCATGAATGTTAAATCATCACTCCACACCACAACACAGGCCCCTTTATTGCAAAAACACCCCCCAGAAAGATAGGTAGTTCAACCCAGAGCCCCAAGCACACAGACACGTGCGAACCCATTAGGATATATGTGGATGGATCTTCCACAATATTAGAAGGGAAGCGCATAACAGGATGCGGTATTTATGTTGAGGATGCGCAGGGACGCGCCCTAGAAGAAATAGCAATAAAACTTCCATTACACTTAGGTGCGCAGGCAGCAGAACTTGCGGCCATCGCGTACATAGTGGAACACCCAGATTCCTTCCCCAGCCCAGCAGACATATATTTGGACAGCCTCTATGTCTGCAACAGCCTTACGGAATTCCTACCCCTGTGGAAAGCAAGAGGATGTGTTTCCGCAGACGGAAAACCCCTCCCTTCAGCCCCATTGCTCCGTCACATTTTAGAGCGAGCACAGAACCGGACTTTTGGAATAGTTAAAGTTCGTAGTCACCATCGTCCCCCCCCCCCCGGAAATGTAAAAGCCGACGCACTGGCAAAAGCAGGTTCCAGGCACGGATATTTTTGGACACCCCCCGAAAGCACACCAGTGAATGCAGTTCCGCTCTCGCAGACTAATATCGAGGATTTAGTGCAGGCCCGAAGCAGGATAGCAATCTCAGGGAGATTTTAAAAGGAAAATTTACGGAACCTTATATGATAGGTTTAAAAATGCTCTGACCACACGTGACGGTGTGGTATTAAAAGACACCCTTTATGCGGTTCCTGAACAGGACAGGAATCAACTGATTTCTTTGTTCCATGACAATCACGGACATCAGGGAATTGATCCCACTACAGCCCACCTCAGGCATCTCTGTTGGTGGCCGAGTTTGAAAGAAGATGTAACTCACTACGTTGAAAATTGCCTTATCTGTGCCCAGAACAATCCGGACAGGTATGCCAAAAAGGCTCAGCTTAGTCACACCCGACCCGTTAATGGCCCCTGGACTAACCTCTAGATTGATTATATTGGACCATTGCCCCCTTGCAGGAATGGTTATAAATATGTACTCGTAGTGATAGACACGTTTAGCAAATGGGTGGAAGCATTCCCATCCAGAACGAACACGGCAAAGACCACAGCCAAGATCCTAACCCACCTCATCTTTACAAGATGGGGACTCCCCCGCAGCATTGAATCCGACCAAGATTCCCATTTTACGGGATGTGTCATGAAGAACGTCCTCACGATATTTGGCATTACCCAAAAATTCCACATCGCACACCACCCCCAGTCAAGTGGTATCGTGGAGCGCATGAATCAGACCCTAAAAGCTACCCTCCGAAAAATGGTCCAGCAAAACAACACCACTTGGGATTCAGTCCTCCCTTTTGCGCTGATGTTTTTGAGAAATACGGTTTCTACATCCACAGGTTACACCCCACACACTCTCATGACTGGACGTCCCATGAAAGGCACAGAACTTTTATTAGGATTATATTTGACCAGCCCCGAAGTGACGGCCCTCACACACGAGAAAGCAGTAGAACAATTAGTGGCGAATGTTAAAACGGCTCAGGTAGCAGCCGCAGTGAAATTGGGCACAAGAAACAGAGCAAGGCCTGTTTCGATAAGACAGTGCATGCGACGGAGTTCAGTGTAGGCCAGCAAGTCATGCTCTCCGTATACAACCCCAGCACATTTCTGTCACCTAAATATTCGGGTCCGTACTCCATTGCGGACAAAGTCAGCCCTTCCGTCTACAAAATCAAGTATCCCAACGGAAAGACTGCGTGGTTCCACATCAACCAGCTTAAGGCATATGGAACACAGTCTAACCACACACATGTCATGCTCGACGCAGCAGACCACGCCCTGCCCACAGCCAACGTAACCCTACCCTCCCCCCAACACGTCCAGCCCAGCCACGGACTTAACCCCGACTCCACCCCCAAACTATAGACTTCGCCCGGAACGCCCACAGACTGCAGCAGCAGAGACAGCGACTGTGACTCGGACGATAGCCACAGCACGCCTCCCTACGATTCCCAGGCAACAGACCCACACCCAGCGAATCTGACCACGATTCAAGTGACCCCTTCATGATCACTTTCCTAAACAAACCCCAACACCAACCTACAATGACGACCCCGATTCCGTCCCCACAGAAGTAGACACCACCCTTTGGCACCCAGATAATTCATACAGACTCGTCCGGAATGACGAGAGCGATCCAAATTCACACCATGCAGCCCTATCAGCCCTGATACACTCGAGAGTTTGGCATTCGGGAGAAGATGACGACTTCGAGTCTGACTCCCAAAGCGATAACCCCTTTGCGACCCTGTTCGCAACCGATAACTGAGGTGACCAGATGATGTTTTAAAAAGGAATCGCTTGGGAGAAAACGGTGTCCTTTCTGATGGAACCTGCAGCATGTTTAATGTTGTTTGTTACTGTTATTGTTAAATGTTGTTTGTGAAATCGGAAATTTTTTCCACGGCCCCACGCTTTATCTTTCGGCCGAAACCTCCGAGAACTTGTCAGCACGCTCATCAGCAGAAACCTCTGAGAGATTGCCAGACCCCAGTTCGTAACTGCCCTTCTGGTTTGAAGGAAGAACCAATACTGCAACCCCCCACGATGACTACATTTCTTGCCCATTCTTGTCGGTTGCTCAGGCAGTGGAGAAACGGCATTGGGATCCGCCCTGCCTGAGGACCCCCCTCTGGTCAGCTACGCTCGGGTAGACCACACACGACATTGGTCACCGTCCTACCCGGGGATTCCATCCAAATCTTACCCGTCGCGGCCCATATGCACCTCATTTCGGCAATTTCCGTTCAATAAGTTGTTTTGTTAAGGGTCGCCAACCCTCTGCTATTTACATCCTCAAACATTTGGATGGTAAATCGCACAGCCTGCGAGACGGCTCGCACTGGTTCAGTATTTGTAAATGTGTCTAGTCTTGAAATTTGTTTTTTGAAAAAAAAAAATGAGGGGTCGCACATAGTGACCAATTATAAAGGGAGTAATTGGCACTAAAGGACAGACAGGCTATCATACGAGATATTAAACCAAGATAGTCACAGACACTATGCTTGATCCCACAGAACTCCAGAAGCTCCAGAGAAGAGAAAAGAGAAAGAGGAAGAACTATGAGGACATCCTCCGTGTTGCTCATCACCCTAATGGACATTTGGTTGTGCACGAACGCAAACCCCCTGACCTCAAACCCCCAGCCGTTAATGATTTACTTCCCCATAGTACCCAGAGCCCAGTCACAAGCGACACCACACCATCTTGGTGTGACAGGTTTATAACCTGGTACTCCCTATCCTACTTGATAGAATCCCTATTGGTATTGGCGATACTCTGCTGCATCGTGCAGACTATTCGCCTGAGGAAATGGCGAAGGAGAGCCTACCGCGCTCGCACCCCGGTATATAGGATAAGATCCTCTATTTTCAGTTATGACCAGACCCCCGCGATCTATAATAAAGAACATTCGTTGCATTTTTTTTGTGAATAAAGAAATGTTTCACGAGCGATAGTACAATCCTGAGCTTGACTGCCAAGCCAGGAAAAATGTGTATAATGCTGCTATGATTTTGTGTGTATTGTTTAGGAAGTTAGTATGATTGAATGTTTGAGTGAGTGTAGTTTATTAAGGCGAGTTAGAGGTACCGTATTTCTTATTTTGTAATGCATGTCCCTGTTTGACATAGCGCCACTCAAAATTGTCAGTTAAAAATTTCTTGCATAGTTATGGTCAGTGTAGAGGCCATAGAAGAGTGCTCGCCGGGTCAGGGAATGAAGAACAACGCAGTCATAGTGTAGCCACCTGGGTTGGCCAATTCCCGATGTAAAATGGAGAACAGCAAAGGCTGAAGGGAAATTCAGCCAACAGAGGCAGAAACTAGCAGGTGCAAGTTTACTGTGTATTAGACTCTGCAAAAGCCCAGACAGCATCGATACCATCAACCATCTTCACAATAATGTAGCGGCAATCTACATACTAATGAGCGATCCCCGGGAACAATAGAAACATTTGAGGTAAACAAAGCCAAGCCAGACTCCTCGGCGCCAGCAGGAGCCAACACAAAAGAGATTAACGGACACCTAAAGACTGCCCATCGATCAGGGAACCGCTCCAGTATTGGAGAAATCGAACCAAGCGATTGGAACAAAGGCCAATCACTTCAAACCAGGTACGGGATCCGCCCCAAAAGGCGGGAAGCCCCTGGGGACTATAAAGTAAGGCCCCCCAAGTTCAAATCGTCCTTCTTGACAGGGTCACTCAGCAACGTGAACCAACCCTTGACAGTGACCTGTCCAGCTGCCGCCAAATAACGTAAGTCTCAAGTCAACGCTCGCTACGAGATAGGCGCTCCTAGCTACCAGTCCATACCAGCTTTTGAATCCCGCAGACTCAGAACCCGAACGAAAGGCCATTTGTTCCCCTGACCTGGTGGGCCAGTCCGAAGATAAGTATTGGCCTGTTAGTGCTAGAAATAGTTTAGAAAGTAGAGTTTATGCATGAGTAGACTTGACGGTGTGTAAATAAATGAGCTTTGATTTGAATCTTACTAATTGGTGTACTGAGTTATTGATTATTACTTGAACTTGAACCTCGTGGCGGTATCATACTTTCCTGAGTGCCCTGACCAATATTTATCTCTCAACTAACATCACTAAAATGGATGACTCGGTTATTGCTATTTATTGGCTATCATGTTTCCTACATTACATCAATCTCATGACATTAAAAGATGTGAAATAAATCCAAATTATTTATTTTGCTAGTACATTATGGAAACAATGTTCCTTTTGGAAAAAAATAACAATTTACATTATTTTCCCTTTCTTGCTGCGGAGATTGTGGTAAATGGGTGAGCCAGAGATAGGAAGGACCCCTTATAAACCAGGCTCGGGAACACCGGCATGGCAGAAAGCAGGTGAACTCAAATCCAAAACACCTTTTAGACCACATCCAGATTTAACACAAAACACAATTTAAAGAAACCGGTAATATTACAGTTTTTAAAAATCAGGTCATCGATAGATCATGTTGTGTCCCTTGAAAAGACAGCACAACAGATTGAGAAGGCATCAATAACTAACTGAGTACATCCAGTAGGTCATTGTTTTACTGACCGTTCCCCTCCGCTTGCTTCACTAAAGAGGTAACTTTGAACTGCAAAGTCAATTTGAATGTCCAACAAATCAATGATACAAAAGGCCAGGCCGTGACTGATTGAGAGAAAGAATTGCCACACGTGTGCTATGCAAACATTTTTGTTTATTCTTTTAAATTTTCTCGCAGGTTCTGTTTCAAGCCTTCATGACTTGAGTGCTCATAACTTCAGTAAGATTGTCTCTGCGTTCATGCACAAGAAAATCGGTGACTTACAATTACTGATACTGTACACCAGAGAACAATCATTAAACAGTACAGCCACACCTGTTAAAGGCATTAATGGAGGAAACAGTACAATGGGCAATCATTCCAAACTGAGCTCTGCCCACTGTACACAACCTAGATCACAAAATATCGAATGCAAACAAATAAAAATGCAGGCTCAAAATGTTAGTCCTTTCTTTGACGAGCAGGCAAATATATCATTAGAGTAAAGAAATCTACCTTAAAAAAGCTGAGTCAGGTAACAGACATCAAATATCCTCTCAGTTAAACACATTTTTAATAAAGGTAAATAATGTGTGTTTTATAAAGACAAAGACTAATGCAAGACCATTTCCATAATAAACACAAATCAGATATATGGGCAGAGGTATTAAACAAAAACCCATAGGCTTAGATTGCAAACAATGCCCTTCTTGGTAACTCATAGGCACTTGATATACTAAGCTTTGGGTTCATTTGGAGGAGGAATCTTCACATCAGAGGGCTCCACCCCCCAGATCTCTCTAGCATACTGCTTGATGGTTCGATCACTTGAGAACTTGCCAGAGCACGCAATGTTCTTAATTACCGTCTTGGTCCATTCCCTTTGATTCTGTGAACAAATAAAATTGATTTGCAAAACATGACCGGAAAAAAAAACTTGGTAAAATACACAAGTGGGGCTAAGCCAGGGCACAGACGCAATGTAGCCTGACTGAAATGAGGGAAATGTAAAAAGGGCTTTTAACCCCACTTTGCAAAACTCAAAAGTTTACATTTCTTCCCAGAGATAGAATATTGAGCGGTGGAGTGGGTTAAGTGTTCACCTTGGGAAACGGAGTTCAAATCTAGCACTGAGGGAGCTGATTAAAAATCACCTTTGTTAACTATCAAGGTCGTAAATTAAATTAATCTGTACTATTTAAATTCTTTTTTTTTTCTTTTTTTAAATTTAGAGTACCCAATTCATTTTTTCCAATTAAGGGGCAATTTTAGTGTGGCCAATCCACCTACCCTGCACATCTTTGGTTTGTGGGGGTGAAACCCACGCAAACACGGGGAGAATGTGCAAACTCCACACGGACAGTGACCCAGAGCTGGGATCGAACCCTGGGACCTCGGCGCCGTGAGGCAGCAGGGCTAACCCACTGCGCCACCGTGCTGCCCTTACTATTTCAATTCTGATCATAGACTGCACCTGGTGAAGATCCATGTTCCAACACCATTAATCCTCTCTGTGATGAGCACAAACTCAACTGATTAACGCAAATCAAATACCTGATCGGCAGGCATTCTACTGGCATCCCTGCGTGCCTCGTTAGCTGCTTGACTGAGGAACTTCTATTTCTCCTGTCTCTGCTTGGATATAACTTAATTTTCTTCACTTGACCCACCTTTGCTTCCACATTCACATTTAGTTTCCTACTTAGGATGGTGATTTGCCTTTTTTGTTGGTGGTATGATATCTGATGCTAAACCTTAGCCCTCGTTTCTGGGTAGGGCAATACCGGCGATGAACAACCACAGCACTTCCTTTAATAAGTCTGCCCCTAGCATTAGCAGCCATGGATGCAGATTTCAATTCACGCAATGGATATAATGGCTTTAGAGCACAGTAGATTGTGCTCTATCATTGTAGCTATCATGAAAGAATAACTGATGGTCTGGGTGACCAATGGTGGAAGGACGAGGCTGGAGTAGTTGGAAGTCATGCGATGCATGCTTCCATTCGTCTCTGCCCCTCACAATATAGCCCAGAGTTGACAAGTCAAGGAGTGATTCACCAAGTGTATTTGGAGACTGCATTAACCTGACAGCAAGCCCTGTAGAAGCCTCACCTTATAAAGCTCACTAACTTTCTCTTGACTTTTGATGTATGCGCCAAAGTCAGCAAACACTTTAAACCTGAAAGAAATGAAAGTGAAGTTTAAGTGCCCAATACAGAGATCCTGCAAACAACCAGTCCAAAGAGATGGATTAAACAAACCAGTACTGAAAAACACAAATGACAGACAGTTAATTGGAATAAATAATCAGCTTGTATACATATGGCCAGGGTTTCAAATGAGAATTTTAAAAACAAAATGTGTCAAAAAGCATTTAGTATGTTTTCTCTTTTGATACCCCAGCTAAATTAATATCTGCAGAATGGGTGTAAAGCTTGGAGACAGCACTAGCTGACTCTTTATTGGGGTGGAAATTGAGAATCTGGTGGCGAGGAGGAAGGCGGTTTCTCACATCAGACACAAAAAAAAGCTGGTGAATCAGAGGATTCTAAAGTAACATCCAGGGTAAATATTTGGATATCTAATATGTAGGTTCATTGTGTTTGGTATCTCAATGGCTTTTGTTAAGAGGATTAAATCATATCATGGCAGGATAGACCTATTCAAGGCATCTGAACAGAGCTGGGACAAATATCCTTCGGAGCAGGTTAACGTATGCCTTGGAGGATGGTTTAAACTATCTTTGAGGGGTTTGAGAATAAAACTGCAGTATCATAAAGTAAAAACCAGGTGCACAGAGGACTGGGAGAGACTGTGTTAAAAACAATAAAAAGAGTCACGTAGGATCATAGAAAATATAAACAAGTCTAACTAATGTTTGGAGTGCATGTGTGTAAATGAACAAAGTATGGTTAATGGGCTCAGTGTGCTGTTGGCAAAGTAAAGGTAAAGTTGCCATAGTCCCAGATTACCATAGGCTGCTTCCCCCTTGAGGGGAAGAGCCGACTGGTGGTGATTTAACCTGAGGATCACCACACCTCAGGTTAGGGGCAAGGTTGAATAACATCAGCCAGCATGGGAATTGAAAGCGCGCTGCTGGCCTTGCTCTGCATCACAGACCACCTCTCTCGCCAAGTGAGCTAAACCGGTCAAAGTCTGCCAGGCAGAAATGTAGCAGGAAAATGGACAGCCTGTGAAGAGGAGGTAGATTGGGTGCCGTTTAAGTCCATTCCCACTAAAGGTAAAGGAAGGGCTACGAATGCCTGAACATTTTATGATGAAGGCACTAGTGGGTAGGATAAGGTAGAATGTATACTGGTCGTATGATAAATATTAGCTGTGATGAATGCAAGAAATTGTTATATATTAGGTTTCATATTTGTGGCAGTAATGTTATTGATAGAAATCAGATTTTGTGGTTAACTGTAGATAAGATAGATAAAAGGTTCAGTGAAGAAATCCTGGTTGGAAAAATCCTTTAATCCTTAAGAGTAATTAAATAAATCAAAATATATTAACCATGAGAGTGAGGAAAAAGCTGACCAGCTGTGAATTGATCAGATAAGACACACCATTCTCACATTTTGCAAGTTATTTGAAGACTGCTAGCGAATGCAAGGCAAAATAGCAGAAAAGACCCTTTTGTGTTATGGAGAACTGGGCTGACATCCCAGTTCCTTTTCGATGGTCACGGCTAGTCAGCCCGTAGTGATAATTTCTTGTGGGAAACGTGTTTCGCTCAGACCATCATGGAAAATTACGGCAAATCGGTTATCTCTTAAATTTGACAGACACTTTGGTTGAATTAAGTGAATTATAAATTAATTAAAGCCAATCATAGCTGCCAAGAGGACAAAACTTTAAAGATAGTAATCTCCTTAAAAAGTTCAGTTGTCGGGATGAGAAAATACCCTTTTTCTAATCCGGAATCACTCGAACCCATTTTCTGAAACCTGTTCTGCCAGCTTCTGCTAAATCGCCATTTTTCTTTTGTTTAAATCACTCAGTCATTTTTAATAGTGTGTATTTGATTTGAAGAATTACAGAGTTGTATTTTAGAACTCAACCACTTGCTAAAGACAATCGATCTGACTAGCTTGTTGCTGGGCTAGTTGGAACTTCCTAAATTTTGTATTGAAAAATTGACTTTATCAGTAGACACTAAAGCTGACGAATAAAGTTTCAAATAACTTTACCAAGAAGCGCAGTCTGGAATCTCTGTTATTTGGGAACTAAAAAGGGATAACGCATATACAGGGTTCTGAATAGACGCAGAGATCCAGCAGTTATTAAGAACCCTGGTTTAAAATACATACAGGGTGTCTGTGTGCTAAAGCTGTTATTAAGGAGTCGTAAAATGGGAGGTCAGGATTGATTCCAACCACTTACTGGATTACAGATAAAGGGCTAATTGATATTGCTGATTGCTAGAGATTGCCTGGAAAGTAGATAATGTATTATGGGTTGTATTTAGAGCTAGCTAAGCAGGTCATGTGACCTCTTAGTGGGATACAGATAATGTAATTAATGAGAGGAGCCAGGTCTGTCTGTAGTTTTTGAGTTTTCCTAGGATAATAATAATAATCGCTTACTGTCACAAGTAGGCTTCAATTAAGTTACTGTGAAAAGCCCCCAGTTGCCACATTCCGGTGCCTGTTCGGGGAGGCCGGTACAGGAATTGAACACGCGCTGCTGAACAAGCCAGCTGTTTAGCCGACTATGCTAAACCAGCCCCTAATTTGAGATGGACAAGGCTTTAGTTTTACCAAATGCTGCTTGGTTCTGCAGGAGTGTACTGAATCTGCTCTTGAAAGGAACTCTCTCCAAAGGTCTTCACAGCTAAGCAGTTTTGTTACCTTTATTTATAGGTGGATTTGAACTGCAGCCGGTATAGATAGCAAGTTTAAGTTTTTCTTGTGCTTATGAACTGTTTAACAGATAATTGCAAAGCTCTTTCTTTGATGTTAATGTGGTTAATTCTGTGTTTAAATTAATAAAGTTTGCTTTAACATAAAAGATACCTATTAGTCAGAGTTATCGCTCCTGGAGTGAAGTATCCTTTCCTCAACAGTTTTTCAAATTTAAAAAAATAAAATTGTTTGGGGTTCTTGTCTGACTTCCTAACAAATGCTGGAGTCTGATCCGGTATCCTAACACAGCTTAATATGAGGAACAGTCGGGCTGAATATAAAAAGTATGGAGTAGTGAAAATTAATTAAGAGCAAACACACAAGGGGATAGATTGGCAGCTGACATAAAAGGAAATCCAAAAGTCCTCTATCGGCATATTAACAGGAAACAGGTTGCCAGAGCCGCAATGGGGCCAAATGGAGACCTTTTGGTGGAGTAAGAAAACACAGCTGAGCATTTTTCACTGGTGTTTATCAAGTAAGAGGACTTTGTCAAAGCTATGGTAAACAAGGAGGCAGCCAGATAATGAAAACAATAGATTAGGAGGTACTGGAAAGGCTAGCAGTAATTAAAGTAAATATGTCATCTGGTGCAGATGGGATGCATCCTAGTTTCTGAGGGAAGTAAGGATAGAAATGAAGGTGGTTCTGGCCACAATCTTCCAATCCTCCTTTGATGCCAAAGGAATGGAGGGTTGCAGATGTTCAAAAAAGGGGAGAAAAATGAATCTGTAATTTTAGGCCAATCAGCTAAATGTCAGCACTGGGAAATCTTTTAGAAACTACATTTTTGGGAGAAAATGAACAGCCCCTTGGACGAGCAAATAAGACCAACACGGATGTTATGGGCAAGTCCTCACTGTATTTTGAATGTGGAATTAACTAACCTTCTGAGTTAATCACAACAAGAGTTTGCTGTGAGTTGTGAATAAATTGGATTACACAAACCAAGGATTTTGGAAAACATGCCACAGCGTACTTTAAAAATAATTCAAAACACCTTCTGCTAATGGACAATTTGAGAGAGGAATGAAGTGCAGATTGCCTTTCTCTCTGCTGTTCGTAACAGAAATTGGGGGCTCGTCTGGGATTGGGCCCATTACAAGCAAACCAAAAGTTGATCAAACAAGAAAATCTGACCAAAGAATTTGAGCAAAGTCCAAATCTAAGACAACAGTGGAGTCAGATATACAAGGAACCAACTAGACACTACGAGGACAAAAAACAAATCAGTGTATCATGAGAGGGAGATATTAGAAATTTGAGTTCAGAAATGGGCCCAAAAATAAAGACAATTTAAAGATTTAAACAGATTGAAGGAAAATGCAGTTAGCTTGAACTCAAAGGGATATGCCCATACCTGGTTCAGTCACATACTCCCATTCAGGCTTAAAACTTGTTAGGAAATGCACAATGTGATTCACCAAAGATTTATCATCTTTCAGGACATTCCTGCATGACAAGCCATTATCCCATTAACAGAGTCTGATTACCTAATGGCCTATCAGTGGAGGGAAGCTGCATATGAATGGCATAACTCTGGCCTTTTGTGTAAACAGGAATGGACTATCAGCCAAATAGCGAGAATCAATTTAGGTTTGTGGGAGAAGTTGTGTCTGAAGGACTGGGCGGAGCTTAGAGAGAGAGAGAGAGAGAGAGAGAGAGCGAAAGCAAAATATTTTTGGAACTAAGGCAGAAGCAGAAGGACAGCCAAGATGACAGGTCAGGAAACCCAGAGGCAGAAGGCTGTGGAGAGCAGCCAGTCAGGCCATGAAGCCTGCTTGCTTAAAGATGTAAGCAGTCATGGAACAGCTCATGAGAACTGCCACAGGGCGAGAAAGCTTTGAAAAAGGATTCTGAACTAACAGAAGAAAGATTGCTTTCTAAGTGAAAGTGCTGCCGTTGTCTGCATATGTAAGTGGGATGATAGCTGTTTTTTTTAAATTTAGAGTACCCAATTCATTTTTCCAATTAAGGGGCAATTTTTTTTAGTGTGGCCAATCCACCTACCCTGCACATCTTTGGGTTGTGGGGGCGAAACCCACGCAAACACGGGGAGAATGTGCAAACTCCACACGGACAGTGACCCAGAGTCGGGATCGAACCTGGAACCTTGGTGCCGTGAGGCCGCAGTGCTAACCCACTGCGCCACCGTGCCCAGAGAACTGTTTTTTTAATACAAAGTTTTGATTAATGGAACCTCCGGTGTTAAAGTGAAGAAACTGCATTTAATCTGTTATGTTAGAACTGTGAAGTTTGAATGTTTAAACATTCTTTTCTTTTAATAAAGTTTTGATTATAAAATAACAAAGCCCAATTTCTTATATTACCATTCCTGGAACAAATATATCTTTTCTTCACAGTCTTAAAACTTAAAAATGTCATGCGTCTGGTTCAGTATCTTAACCTTTGTTGAGAGCTGACCAGGCGTCTGTAACAAGTGGCTGGCTTTTAAAACCCAAGAAAATTGCCACAGCAAATTCCCTTCATTGAACGCGAAGAAAATGGATAAAACCAAGAGACTGAACACAGCAAAACATTAGCATCCTTAAGCACAGAACAACTTTGAAAGCTGTAGCTAGGGAGATACAATTGGAACCACCTACCCAGCAAGGTGAAAAGAAGTGAACTGATCTAGTTGCAGGTCGAGCATTTGAACCTTACCCATCAACCAGGTTAGGTAGATGGGGAGTTTAACCCCGATTCCAAACCCTTTCCGAGGTGGGAAAACTCAGAATGCAGCTAGAGTTTCAGGTGAGAAAAAAAGAAACTCAGGAGAGAGAAAGAGAGAGAGAGATTGATCAGCTCAGTAAAGAGATTGAGTGAGTGAGGGAGAGAGAATAATTCAAGCTCTGAAAATTAGAAATGCAGTTCGCAGCTCAAAGGGAGAGAAGGATTCCAGACACAGCTGGAAACTTCCAAGGGAAAACCTCTTTCTACCTGGTGTGAGCCCCCATCTGCCTATCCCAAAATGAATCACGAAGGCCCTTAGCTATGCTACATTTATTCCCGGATTTGGAGGTAGTGACGTAGAATCCCTTTTTTGCCATTTTTAAGGAAGTAGCAGAGCTTCTAAAATGGCCATTAGATTTCTGGACCTTTTTAATTCAAGAACAGCTATCAAGGAGACCCCTGACGTGGCCACTAATTATGAACAGACCAAGGCTTCTATCCTATGAGTTAGTTCCGGAGGCTCACTCGTTAGAAACCCATGGAGACCTAGAACCTGAATGGCTGAAGAAAATTATGTTTTTCTGATAGATCCACTATTTAAAACACAGCGCACCAATGAGGGATTATGTGACCGGATAATACTGGAAGAATTTTAAAACTGCTTACCCTCCAAGGGTGCACTTGGAGGAGCAGGGGAACCTCATGGCCAGGAACGTAGTTCCCACAGCAGGTGACTATGACCTCACCCATAGACCTGGAAACTCAGGTCAAACCACTCCTCTATGAGTGGTACCGTCCAAACCCGCAACCGCTACCATATAGAAAGACAAGGGCAAGCGCATGGAATCCCATCCACCTACAAGTTCCCCTCTTAGCCCCACACCATCCCAACTTGGGAACTATATTGCCTGTTGTTACTTTACTGCCGCTGGGTCAAAATCCAAAACTCCTGAACAACACCCCATGGACTGTAGCGGTTCAAGGTGGTAGCTGACCAGTGCCTTCTCATGGGCAATAGGGATGGGCAGCAAATGTTGGCTTTGTCGGCAAAAGTTATTTCCATGAACAAACTTTTAAAAAATGCACTGCATAAAAGAAACAAGAAAACCTATGATACTAGTTAAAGCTTCCCGTCTCATTTGATACAGTGTCAGAACTAGTCATGTGGCTGAGCCAAGCGCAGAAAAATTACAAGGAGCATTATCAAAATATATGCAAGCGTATAGATTGCTTGAATTTCTCACATAACCTAATTTAAATTTAAAGAGAAGGCAGCAGAAATTGTTGAAGATGAAGATGCATAAGAGATACTTCCTCTCTTGGACAGCTGAGGTGTTGTTGGATCTCTAAGGTTCAGTGTTTTGACTGGTCTATTTTGTTTGGTTTCTCATCTCAGAGGTACCGGATGACAACACAAGACCTTTCCTGGACAGGACCCTGTACCAAGCATCAATCCAACTCAGAATCCAAATTATTGGTGCACTGAGTACCATACAACACTTAGCTCTCGCTTAGCACCTTTGACCTGGCTCGGTGAAATGCCATGGGTGATAGCTTAGCGTGAAATTGTAGCCATCATTACTATCATCAGGTGCACATTTTGTAAGACAGTATTAAAAAATTAGTTTGGAATTGTGTTCTGAAATCTGAGATTGGTGCAAAATTCTGTTGGGGAACTTTACAAGAGCTCTGAATTTCAATATATAACAGGGAGGTATAAAAGCTAGGTGTGCACTGCATCCACAAATAGCATATTATTACTGCAATTAATATGGGCATCTCTGGCAAGGTCAGAATTTATTGCCCAAGTCTGGTGTAACCGGGTGCTTTCAGGTCACCTCTGACTGAGAATTAACCACACTGGTGTGGGGCTGGAGTCACATGTAGACCAGACTGGCTAAGGACAACCGATTTCCTTCCCTAAAGGACACTCGTGAACCAGTTGACTTTTTAACACTGTAGTTAGCACTGTAGCTTCACAGCGCCAGGGTCCCAGGTTCGATTCCCCGCTGGATCACTGTCTGTGCGGAGTTTGCACATTCTCCCCATGTCTGTGTGGGTTTCCTCCGGGTGCTCCGGTTTCCTCCCACAGTCCAAAGACGTGCAGGTTAGGTGGACTGGACATGCTAAATTGCCCTTAGTGTCCAAAAACGATAGGAGGGGTTATTGGGTTAAGGGGATAGGGTGGAAGTAAGGGCTTAAAGTGGAACGGTGCAGACCTGATGGGCTGAATGGCCTCCTACGGCACTGTATGTTCTATGTCTATTAACAACAGTTTCATGGCCAGTTTTACCAGATTTTTAAACAATTCAAATTCTCCATCTGCCATGGTTGGTTTTGAACTTGTTTTCTGGATTACTCATCTAATAACATAACAATGGCAGTGGGTAATCCATCAGTGGTTCATCTGTCTGATGCCAGTTACCTGTCATGATGCATCAACATGTTAACTATGTCTTTAAACTGCTCTGGCTCTTTAGGGGAGTAGTATCCACTACTGATCTGATCCATGGCTTGTCTCAGCTCTGGCAGCTTATCGAAGTAGTCTTTGGCATTGTACCTGCACAAGACACAAAATCAAAGAGTAACTTATACACAAACCTTTTTTTCAAAAGTGCAATTAAGGAACTTTAGAAAGATGAGGTCGTCTATCAAACTTTTTCATTCTTTAGTGCTCATCAGCATCTCACCTTTACCCACCTTTTCGCAATAAGTTGCAGATAAACCATTTCCTGGGCTGGCTTTTAGGGCCATTTGAAACAGGCGAGGTACTAAAAGTGCCACAGAGGAAAATAGGAAATACTTTCACTGCAATGCTCTTCCTCTAACCATACAGGAAGAATATTGATGGGACAAGATTTTACTGTGTCATTTTTACAAATACTTTCATGGTATAAGTGGCAGACAGAAAGAGGTGTTGACAAATAAATAAATTCTTGTATTTATTATAGTGCTTTTCACAACCTCAAGGTTTCCCAAAGCATTTTACAACCAAGGAAGCTTTTGAAGTGAAGCCATGTAGGAAACACAGCAGCCAATTTGTGTACAGCACAATCCCACCAATGGCAATGTGGTAATGATCTGCTTTTAGAGGTGCTAATTGAGGGATAAATTCTGGCCAAGGCACTGGGCAGAGTCCCCCCAGCTCTTCTTACTCTATTAGTGCAGGGAGATGGTAGATGGGGAATTTATTTAATGCCCCATCCAAATGATGATGGCACTTCTGACACAGTAACATGCCCTCAGTACTGCAGTGGAGTATCCACTTGTATTTTGTATTCAAGTCTTTGCAGTGGAGCCTGAATCCATGCCCTTCTGACTTAGAGGCAGTGATCAGACTACTGAACCATGGTTCAAAGGGACAGATGGATCTAATCGTTGTGATAAAGCACATTGTCATCTGCTAATTTATTACCAACCCCTTTTTATCAAGTGCCTCGACATCGTCCACTCTCATCCCAAAGATGAAGAGGTTTTCCTCTCCAGCCTCTTCCGCCATTTCTACATTAGCACCATCCATGGTTCCTATTGTCAGGGCTCCATTCAGCATAAACTTCATGTTCCCCGTGCCGGAGGCCTCTGTACCAGCTGTTGAAATTTGTTCGGACAGGTCGGACGCAGGGATCACTGTTACGAGAAATGAAGGGAGAGGGAGAAAAAAAAACAGCAGCTTAGCTTCTATTGTTTAAAAAAGTTGACAATCCTTAATTCCTCTTTTGCTGGGTTCATTCTTTTTAAATAAAGCTCATGCTACAACCACAGCAAATTACATTTATATAGCATCTTCAACATGGTAAAATGCCAGGGTGGCACGGTGGCGCAGTGGATAGCACTGATGCCTCACGGCGCCGAGGACCCAGGTTCGATCCCGTCCTTGGGTCACTGCCTGTGTGGAGTTTGCACATTCTCCCCGTGTCTATGCGGGTGTCTCACTCCCACAACCTAAAGATGTGGAGGGTAGGTGGATTGGCCACGCCTAAATTGCCCCTTAAGTGGAAAAAAAAAAGTATTGGGTAGCTTAAATGTTTTTTTTTAATAAATGGTAAAATGCCCCAAAGTCCTACACAGACATAAATTGACACCATGACATAGGAGATATTACAGCATGACCAAAACCCTGATCCAAGAGGTGGATTTTCAGCAGCATCTAAAAGAGGAGAGAGGTTTAGAGAAGGCCTAGATAGCTGAAGGTACAGCGAAGCACTCAAACTTGGAGAAATACTTGTACCAGTTCTTGTGAGCAGTTGTTTTATTGTCACATTATATATATTTTTCTTACCACATAACATCCAAAAGCATTTTGTAATTATACACAAGGTAGTATTTTTCTTTAATGTTACTGGAAGAAAGGAACAACACCCTCTAGGGGTTCCTTTGATGAAGTGGTTGTGATACATTTTTCCATAAAAGCGAAAGAAAATCACGTTTCATTTTTGTGTTGAAAGTTTGCATTGACTCCTGGAAGGAAAATAACTCTTTATGAGCCACCTGAAAGATTGGTGGAACTAGATTCAATAATAACATTCAAAAGGTTACAGGGTGAATTCAGTGCAGTGGGAATAATTAGATATCTTTATCAAAGAGCTGACAGAGGAAGATGAGCTGAAATGCTTCCATCTCTGCTGTATTATTCAAAGTCAACTTTTCTGCTCTATGGAAACGGCCTTTTTCCCTACAGGGTTGGCGTTGATGGGGCAGAGCCCGCTCTACCCACTGTTTTTAATGGCCTTCAACTTGGTAACAGCCTGGAAACAGATATGGAGCCACCCAACCATAGGACAATGCAATCCCTGCTGCGTGTGTGCACTATGCCCCAGCACAACCTGTGTTCAGGGGCCAGTAACTTTATCTTTAGGGATATCACCCAGCTCTGCCTCTGTCCATCTGCTCTTGATAACCTGGAAGTCATACATTTCTTGTCTCATCTATTTCTTGGTTGCCCATCCTCCACCGTCTCTGTAAACTAAATCTTCCGAAATAACACAATTCCTTCCCTAAACCCATCTGCCTCTAGCTTTCTCTCCTCCTTTAATACACGCCAAACATCTGTTTACCTGCCTCAATATCTCAAGAATCATTTTTTGTCCGACAATGCTCCTGTATATCACAGTGCACTGAAAAGTACATTTAAAGGTGTTTTACGAATAGGTTGTTGTGGTTTACGTTTCCAGTCAATGCAAAGTGTTCACAATTTCTCAGTAGTATTTGAGCAGGGCCAGAAATGTTATTCTAATTTTTTATTGGTCACCTGTGCAGCCAGATTTAGAATATTGTCGTGAGCATTTGACACACTATTGTCACAACACCCTGGATTACTGCGCGGTCAATTCCAGCCACACTTCACCCGGAGTCGCAACACAGGTGAAATTGGATTTTATTTAAAACACCCGAGGGCCTTGATTGAACCCAATAAACTACAGCCACCAGTATTATGTACAATATTATAATTAAATGGACAGAAAATGTAACTGACCCCCCCCCCCCACTTTTCTAACTCGCCCCACTTTCTACACGCAAAAGGGAACAAAGGTGGAGAATATTACAGGGCAGACTGTAGCGCTAGCAAGAACTAGGAGACCAGAGATAAACACTGCTGTGGGAGCAGGTGTGGAGAATTAGGAAGGTGAGAGATGAGCAGGGTTTCTATCTATGGCGAAGATCACCCCATTTTCATCAAATGATGTACCCAAATGCCTAACTATTTTAAGGGCCACGGGTGCTACGCAGGCCTCTTAGTAGATAAGGATTTGGGTTTTCTCTACTTATGGAGAGTTAGTTCAATGAAAGCTTCTTAAAAATAAATTTAGAGTACCCAATTAAGGGGGAAATGTGGCCAATCCACATCATTTTTGGTTGTGAGGCTGAGACACACGCAACCACGGGGAGAATCTGCAAACTCTACACAGATAGTGACCCCGGGGCCAGGATGGAACCCGGGTCCTCGGCTCCGTGGAGCATCAATACTGACCACTGTGTCACCGTGTTGCCCGTAGTTTCATGAAAGCTAAGGTGTGAATGGGATAAATTGAGATTATAGACGGGATTCTCCATTCTGGAGACTAAGTGCTCCCACCAGCAGAAAATCGGGACTGGTCTCCGCTGGCGTTAGGAGCAGGAACCAAGTGAGAGTCTCACTCCTGAACCATGCAAACGTATGCATCGCAGAGAGCTCACTGGATTCCATGGGGATCTCGGTATCAGGCCATTTTGAACGGGCGACTCAATTACAGTATAGCGGCAGGACCCCTCCTCCCATAATGCAAATCCTGACACCACTCCCTGCTGGGGGGGGGGGGGGGGGGGGGGGGGGGTGGCATAGTAGTTAGCACTGCTCGCTCACAGCGCCAGGGGTCCGGGTTCCATTCCGACCTCGGGTGACTGTGTGGAGTTTGCACATTCTCTCTGTGTTTGCGTGGGTTTCCTCCAGGTGCTCAGGTTTCCTCCCGCAGTCCAAAAATGTGCAGGTTAGGTCAACTGCCATGCTATATTGCCCCATAAGTGTCCAAAGGTTAGGTGGGGTTAGGATGGGGAATTGGGCCTAGGAAGGGTGCTGTATTGGTGGGTCAGTGCAGACTCAATGGGCCAAATGGCCCCGATTCTATGACAAGGAGGCCCCCCCCCCAACCGGAATAATGGATCAAGCCCCCCCCCCAACACCACACTCCCATGAGTGTGCCCACCCCCCGCACCCCAGGTTCCACCCATCAGTCACCCCCTTCAGTCACTGCCCCCTGACATTGGTACTGCACAAATATCGTAGGAAAACACAGTGGGTGGTACATGAGATACCAATGACACTACAGCTGTGAATTTGGAAAACTCAGGCAGAAGTCAACAGACATTTGTCCTGGCCAGAACTGCGTAAGAATATAGTTCAATTCTGTAGAACCTGTCATACACGTCAGGTACTAGGTAAACCACAACATGTATTTAGACTTTGGAAATGAAAGGAATGCACTCTCTCTCTCCTGCTTGAAGTGAAAGAACTGCTCCATTGTTCTGAAAGCAGCGATTGCCTGACACATCCTTTGCTATGAAGTGAAAAGATGCAGAGTCTGCAGAGAAAGTAGACAACCTTGCCAGAGAAAACCACCTCAAGCTGAGAAGTACCTCCAAAATAACGGGCTGAGAGAGAGTGTGAGAGTAAGAGAGAGAGAGAGAGAGAGAGAGAGAGAGAACGAGAGTTGGGAAAGGAGTAGTCGATAGTCAGTTACATTTTCTGTCCATTTAATTATAATTCTGCACTTAATGAAAGGTGAAAGGTGTTTTAAAATTACAGACAGGGGGCGGGATTCTCCAAAATGGAGGCAGAGTGTCCATGCCGTCGCGTTTTACGACGGCATGAACAGGCCGCTCCCACGTCGGATTCTGGCCCCTACAGAAAAAAGAGAGGCCAGCTCGCCGATCCCTGATTACGGGCCAGACCCCATCGGAGGCCCCCCCCCCCCCCCCCCCCCGGGAACGGAGCCCCCCTTCCTCCCCCACAGGCCCCCCCCCCCAAGCCTTCGCGGTGAGTACCCACCGGCAGCGACCAGGTGTGGACGGCGTCGGCGGGACTAGGCCGTTTACGCCTGGAGAATCGGTGGCCCAGCCGCAGATAGCGACCGGTGCCGTGCCAGCGTCGATTCGCTGCACCTCGGAGAATCGCGCGCCGGCGTCAGACCGCCGTCACGCGAAAAAATGGCACGACCGCCGATTCTCGCAGCCGGCGCGGCTTCGGAGAATCCCGCCCCTGGTGTCTGCAGTTTATTGGGCTCAACCAAGGACCTTGGGTATTTTAAATAAAATCAAATTTCACTTGTATTGCGACTCCGGGTCTAGTGAGGCTAGAATTGACTGTGGACTAACCCAGGGTGTCGTGACACTACTTCAAATGACACTAATGCACCGGAGAATTAAGGCTTAAAAAAAAAAACTGACATGAAACAATCCAGGCGTAGGTCTCTAAACTACAAACAAAGAATCACCAGAGCTGAAACTGCTTTCACAGAATGGATTCAATAATTCATATGCAAATGGCCTACATATATTACCCAAGAGCTGCGATCAAAGAACATAGGTTTGAGGTTGGCAAGCCTCAGACAATATTAAAAATTCCATGCTCCCCTGCAGGACCTCCTCCCCAATCCGGTAAATAAATACTCTTTAAAATAGTATTTGATGTTGATTCCCTCGCTCTTCAGATTACAAGCACCAAGAGTGCATTGGTAACTATGAACCTCCATATTAATATTGTCCTCAAGGCGTGGATCATTTTCGTTAGTGCCACATGCATCCAGTTTGCAAGGTTCTTTAAAAAGATTGTTTTTTTTATTAAACCTCAATCTCCTTTACCATTGATCTTTCCCATCAGCATCCAGATTTTCTAAATCATGATTTCTTATTATGTGCCTAAGAAATTCCAACTGTCTCTTCCTGATTTTGATCAGCAGAGTTCATTTGGTCTCAGATTTTACTCTGGCACATCTTCATCAAAGTGTGACTTTTCCAAGATATCTTCACTTTTTGCCTCAAAAACCACAACCCTGCAGTCTCAATTATTTTCTGCGTTGTTTCATTAATCTTCCAGCACTCGTTTCCACATTGATGTGATGTAGTATTCCAGGATTCACAGCATTGTTTCCATTGTTAATTTTGAGTTGATCATCTTCATTTTTTGAAGCACTTGCTATCTGATGGTCTGATGTTAACATACTTCCTAGATAACAACATTTGTGCACCCCTTCGAACTTTTCTTTTTCAAGGTCATCTTATTTTCTTGTATGATTTTCTTGTTGGACACTGCTGGACATTTTATTTTCTTATAATTTATGCTCAGCTCTTTCTTCTCACTTTCACTCAGTGCTCTATTCAAAACCTTTTGCAATAAGAGTGGTGTCATCAGTGTAACTTATATTACTAAGGTTGTAAAAGTAAAGTTGCCATAGTCCAAGATGACCATAGGCTGCTTTTCCCTTAGAGGGGGAGAGCTGACTGGTGGTGATTTAACCTGAGGATCACCACACCTCAGGCGAGGGGCAAGGTTGAGAAGACAGGGCCTTCATGAATAACCTTAGCCAATATGGGAATTGAATTCACGCTGTTGACCTTGCTCTGCATCACAAACCAGCTGTCCGGCCAACAGAGCTAAATTGGCCTTTGTAACCTCCAACTAATAATCGAAGAAGGTCTTCAATCTCTAAGAACATTTTCATTATAGAAAATGAATAAATCGGAGGAGAAAACACCACCTGTCTGATCCTCTTTCAATCTTCATAAAATTAGATCATTTTTAACTTGCACAGCTTTAGTTTGTTCCCAATAAAGATATTTTATCACTCTTAAGATCTTTGTCATCAAGAGTCCAACATGCTCATCAGTTCTTCATGTTTTACTTGGTAAAATGCCTTACCGTAATCCATATAACACATGCATATATCTGATAGCATGCATACCATGAAGGTAGCATTTCTCAATCCTGTATCTTGTACAAAACTTTGTGCAAGAGCTAAAATTTATGGCCTGATCTTGATCCTGGCCCAATTCATCCGTACCCAAAGAAGGATTTAGTAATGGGTGGCATAGTGATATTGTCACTGGACTAGCAAACCAGAGACCTAAAATAATGCTGTGGGTACGCAAGTTCAAATCCCACCACTGCAGATGGTGAAATTTGAATTCAATTAAAAACAAAATCTGGAAACACAAGTCTAGTGATGACCATGAAACCATTGTCGATTGTTGTAAAACCCATCTGATTCACTAATGCCCCGGTATGGCCTACATGTGACTCCAGATCCACAGTAACATGGTTGAAGGTTAACTGCCCCCTCAAGGGCGATCAGGGATGGGCAATAAATGCTGGTCTAACCTGCGATGCCCCCATCTCATGAATGAATTTTTTAAAAAATCATCAGACCGATAAGTGTGATGAATTCACATTCAATTGCTCCGGGCCTTTTAGGGGGCACAATAAATATTGATTTACATAATTCTTATGGGATTTCTCTTGTATCGTAAATTTCATTAGAGATGAGAATCAGCTTGTCTATTCCAAAGGCTTCTAAACTTTTAATTGATTTGGTCACTATTGGCTTTATTGTTTTTCACTTTATTTACTGCTGATCTTACTTCATCTTTCACAATCTTTGAACCAATGTTGTTTTTTCTTTGTTGTCCTCAAATAAGTCTGCTATGTATTCAGTCCACCCTGCAAGCACTATGTCCACGATGACTTCCTCAGGTCTCCTTTCGATGTACTCGACTTTTCCTGTGATTTTCCTATGTCTTTATGCATTGTCCTTGACACTCTGCTTTGAACATTTCTCATGTTGACTGGTGTCCTTGGTCTTCAATTTGTTCAAATCATTTTGAACTTCCACTTTTTTTTATTTTAAATTGAGCTCTCTGTATTGAATAGTTTAATCTAGACTCTTAAACGTCCCTGTTTTTTTTCCCAACTTCAGCTTTATTTTAATAATGCAAACTACAGGTACATGGTCACTTCCGCAGTCTGTGCCCGGGTAGGACTTTGTTGAACAATGTTTATTACTTTCTTCAAAAATGTGCAGATGAATATCTGATTGAGGATGGGATCACTGATTATATATCTGCGATAATAAATAATGGTGTGTTTAAAGCTAATTCTCATTTAATCATTTATTGTCCATCTCCATGAGAAGTTGGTGATGTAGCTTCTACCTGTTTGGTACAACTGAGTGGCTTGCTAGGTTACTTGAAAGGGCAGTTAAGAACCGACACATTGGTGTGGGACTGGAGTCAAATACAGGTCAGACCAAGTAAGGACCTCAAAACCCTATAAGGACATGAGTGACGCTGGGCTTTTCTGACAATCTGAGAGTTTCATGGCCACTTCCATGGATTAAAGCTGGTTATTTACATTGCTTTTAAAAACTGCATTTCTACTCATGTTGTACTGATTATGAGTCCAAGGTTCTTTTTGGATTATTAGCTGTAACAATGTCAGCAGAAGTTGCCGTTGGGCAGAGAAGTGAGGTGGATGAAGTTCCGAAGAGGAGTCATTTGGAACTCAAAATATTAACTCTGCATCTCTCTTCACAGATGCTGCCAGACCTGCTGTGTTTTCCTAGCATTTTCTGCTTTTATTTCAGATTTCCAGCAACTACGGTATTTTGCTTTTATTTCTATTGAGCAGGAGGAATGTTCTGTCCCGGATTTGTCTCTCGAGATCAGGGAGCATTTACACAGAACATTTCCTTGGGAGACTAAATAGACAGGATAGGGTCCACAATTGGATAGTTTGAAGCTAGACTGTGGAAAAAGCAGGATAAGAATGTTGAAGGGCCGCCCCGATGGGGGAGGTTAAGCGCAAATGGGAGGAGGAGCTGGGAAGGGAGGTGCGGGCCGGGATGTGGGTAGAAGCATGGCGGAGGGCGAACGCGTCCTTGTCGTGTGAGAGGTTGAGCCTCATTCAGTTTAAGGTGGTGCATAAGACCCCATGACGGTGATGAGATTGAGCCAGTTCTTTCCTGAGGTGGAAGATAGGCCTGGGCAGTATGCGTGGAGATTCTGGCAGGGGTTCTTGGATGTTATGTCCAAGATTCTGGGTGTGGGGGTAGCTCAGAGTCTGCAGGTGGCGATATTTGATGTTTTGGAAAATCCGGGAGTCCAGGTGGGAGAGAAGCCGATGTCTTCGCCTTTGCCTCCCTGATAGCCCGGAGACGGATTTTGTTGCGTTGGCGGGACTCGGAGCCGCCGAATGCGGAGGGTACGGGTGAGTGACCAGGCAGAATTCTGCGGTTATAGAAGGTCAAGCTCGCTTTGTGGGAGTCAGAAGGATTCACCCGGAGGTGGAAACCATTCATTGATTTCTTCAAGGAGGATTGAAGCATCAGTGGGGGGGGGGCGGGGCTGCTGATTTGTGGTTGTTTGTTCAGGTTGAGGTTTTTGGTCTTCTGATATTTGTGTATATATGTAAAAAGCCTTGAATAAAAATATTTCTAAAAATAAGAACATTGAAGGACTTTTCTCATTCATACTTTGCTCTTGAGAGTTGAAGATTTTCCAAACAACTGTATTAGATGTCTTCCCTTAATCTATTTCCTCTAGTGGGGAGTCTAGAGCAAGTGGGCATAACCTTAAAATTATAGAGCTAGGCCACTGAGAAGTGATGTCAGGAAGTAATTTGTCACAAAAAGGGTAGACAATATCTGGAAATATTTCCCCTCCATCCCAAAAGCTCTGTTCTTTTAAAAATGTGTTCATGGGATGAGAGCCTAACTGGCTGGGCCAGCATTTATTGCCCCTCCTAAGGACACGTAAGAGTCACCCACATTGTTGTTGTATCTGGGGTCACATGTCGGCCAGACCAGGTAAGAATGACAGATTTCCCTTCCTAAAAGGACATAAATGAACTAGATGGGTTTTTACGACAATTGACAATGGTTTCATGGTCATCATTAGAGCTTTAATTCCTGATTGTTACTGAATTCAAATTCCACTATCTGCCCTGATGGGATTCAAACCCAGGTCCCCAGAGCATTTCCTTTGGTTTTTAAGAGTACTAGTCCAGCAACAATACCACTACGCCACTGCAGCCCCTACTGAGATTAGGTCAGTTCAAAATGTCAAAAGTGAGATTGATGGTCTTTGGGTTGTAGGGCTTGATGCACGATCAATGACCACTACAGAGAGGTTGTAGTCCAACTGAAGGTTTTAATAAGCTAGATGTTTCCCCCAGCAGCTCAGGTACAGAATGAAGGCTGCTGGGGCGGCACGGGCTCTTATACCCCGCCTAGCAGGACGGAGCTACCATACAGCTTGACCAATAGGAAGCATACAATTTCTACCAATGGTGTTCCAGCATTACCAGGTACCGTAATACCTCTACTACCACATTCACCCCCTGTTAAAAAAAAAAGAGTCCGGCGGGGGTGGTAGCCTGATACTACAAACATGGCAACGTGGTAGAATTAGTTATGGAGGTACCGTAATACCTCCGTACAGTGTTTTGTAACTATTTACAATTCTAGTAACTATTTACAATTTAGGATTTAAATTTACAATTTAAAATGAAGCAATCAGTCGATCGGGGGCCTTGGTCGTCCTCTGTGATCGTCGGAGCTTCGATGGTGACTCCGGTGGAGGCTCAGGCGCCTGTGACTCTGGGTGCGTGTCCTCGATCTCTGTGGCAGCTTTGACACCCCTAGACGGCGCTGGTGGGGAAAATGGTTGACCTGGGAAGGGAGCGCCTGTGGGGTGTGTCGGTGGGTGGGGGGGCCTAGACGGCGGAAGGACCGATCCTCCTGTAAGGTGCCCTGGTGGCGGGGAGGGTGGGACTGGTGGCTAAGGTGTGCGTGGGGCTCCGGCGGGCGTCGCTCATAAAGGAGGACCCCCCTATCACTATGTATGTAGGCGGGGAACCCGAACAGTGCAAAGATACTACGGAGGGCCTTGATGATGGTGGTTGCGGCCATGTCGGGGCAGGGGATGGCGAATGGGAACCGGGAGTACTCATCAATCACGTTCAGGAAGTACGTATTGCGGTCGGTGGAGGGGAGGGGCCCTTTGAAGTCCATGCTGAGCCGTTCAAAGGGACGGGAAGCCTTTATCAGGTGCGCTTTCTCTGGCCAGTAGAAGTGCGGTTTGCACTCCGCGCAGATTTGGCAGTCCCTGGTGGCTGTCCTGACCTCCTCGATGGAGTAGGGCAGGTTGTGGGTCTTGACGAAATGGAAAAAGCGAGTGACCCCCGGGTGGCAGCGGTCCTCGTGGAGGGCTCGGAGGCGGTCCACTTGTGCGGTGGCACATGTGCCGCGGGACAGGGCATCAGGAGGCTCGTTTAGCTTCCCGGGACGATACAAGATCTCGTAGTTGTAGGTGGAGAGTTTGATCCTCAACCGCAAGATCTTATCGTTGTTTTTATCTTGCCCCGCTGTGCATTATTGAACACGAAAGCAACCGACCGTTGGTCAGTGAGGAGAGTGAATCTCCTGCCGGCCAGGTAATGCCTCCAATGTCGCACAGCTTCTACTATGGCCTGGGCCTCCATTTCGACTGAGGAGTGGCGGATTTCGGAAGCATGGAGGGTACGTGAGAAGAAAGCCACAGGTCTGCCCGCTTGGTTGAGGGTGGCTGCCAGAGCTATGTCAGACGCGTCGCTCTCGACCTGGAAGGGGAGGGACCCGTCGATGACATGCATTGTGGCTTTTGCAATGTCGGTGTTGATGCGGCCGAAGGCCTGGCGGGCCTCTATCGACAGGGGAAAAGCTATGGATTGGATCAGGGGACGGGCCTTGTCCGCATAGTTGGGGACCCACTGGGTAGTAACTGAAAAACCCTAGATGTGCTTCAGGGCCGTGGAGCAGTGAGGGAGGGGGAACTCCATAAGGAGGCGCATGTATGCAGGGTTGGGGCATATAACTCCATTTCGCATTACGTAGCCGAGGATGGCTAGGCGGTCGGTGCTAAACACGTATTTATCCTCGTTGTATGTAAGGTTAAGGATCTTTGCGGTCTGGAGGAATTTTCGGAGGTTGGTGCCGTGGTCCTGCTGGTCGTGGCCACAGATGGTGACATTATCGAGATACGGAAATATTGCCCGTAAACCGTACCGGTCAACCATTCAGTCCATCTCGTGCTGGAAGACCGAGATCCCGTTGGTGATAGAGCCGCCCATCTGCCTCGAAGGCAGTATATTTGTGGTCACTAGTGCGGATGGGGAGCTGGTGGTAGGCGGACTTGAGATCCACCGTGGAGAAGACCTTGTAATGCGCTATCCTGTTTACCAGGTCAGATATGCGGGGGAGAGGGTACGCGCCCAGCTGCGTAAACCTGTTGATGGTCTGACTGTAGTCGATGACCATCCTTTGCTTCTCCCCGGTCTTTACCACTACTACTTGAGCTCTCCAGGGACTGTTGCTAGCTTCAATGACTCCTTCCCTCAGTAGTCTTTGGACATCTGACCTAATAAAGATCCGGTCCTGGGCACTGTACCGTCTGCTCCTTGTGGCGACGGGTTTGCAATCCGGGGTGAGGGTCGCAAACAGGGAAGGCGGGTCGACCTTGAGGGTCGCGAGGCCGCAGACAGGGAAGGGGGGGGGTATAGGGCCACCGAATTTGAAAGTTAGACTTTGGAGATTACACTGGAAGTCTAAACCTAGGAGTGTGGCCGGGCCGAGGTGGGGAAGGACGTAGAGCCGGTAATTTTTAAACTCCCTTCCCTGGACTGTGAGGTTTGCTACACAAAACCCCTTTATCTCTACAGAGTGGGAACCGGAGGCCAGGGAGATTTTTTGATTAACGGGGTGGACGAGGAGAGAACAGCGCCCTACCATGTCAGGGTGTATGAAGCTCTCAGAGTGCTCCCAGAGTCGATTAGGCAGGATGTCTCGTGCCCGTTGATAAATACAGTCGTTGTAGCAGTTGAGAGTGTTCGAGGCCGGGACTGATCCAGAGTCACCGAGACTAATTGCAGCAGTTGAGAGTTCTCTTCGGGCAGTGTGTGGTCAGCCGAGCTGGGGTCCTGGGGGTCCATCCAAGATGGCGGCTCCCATCGGTCGCACATGGCTGGGGTGCACAAAATGGCGGCGCCCATTCATCTAACGTGGCGTCCTCAGGACAAGATGGCGGGGCCCGGGTACCGCATGTGGCCCTGGATTAGGAAGATGGCGGCGCCGGCTGGCCGCACGGGGACCGTGGAGCGATTTGTGGTGGCGGTCCGCATTTGCCGCCGGAGACCGCGGCAACCACACGGGCCTGGCATACCACCACGAAATGGCCCTTTTTACCGCATCCCTTGCAGGTGGATGAATGGGCCAGGCAGCGCTGGCAGGGGTGCTTGGCCTGCCTGCAAAAGTAGCAGCGGGGCCCCTTGGGGTTGCCAGGCCGCCTTGCAGCGCAAGCTTGTGGGGGGATGGGGGATGTCTCGGGGTCGGGTGCGGAGGGGTTTCACGCTGCCCAGGGGGCTGCTGCGCAGTCGGGAACGCAAGCGCGGGCGTTTCTGGAGGCCACATCCAGGGAGCCTGCGAAGGCCCGTGCCTCCTTGAGACCTAGAGTGTCTTTTTCCAGTAATTGCTGGCGGATTTGGGGGGACAGCATACCTGCCACCAAAGCGACCCGGACCAAGAGTTCAGTGTGTTCGCTCACCGAAACTTGCGGGCAGCTGCAGTTTCTTCCCAACACCAGGAGTGCACGGTAGAATTCTTCCAGCGATTCCCCAGGGATTTGTCGCCTCGTCGCTAGCAGATGTCGGGCGTAGACCTGGTTTACCGGGCGAATATAATGTCCTTTTAGCAGCTCTATTGCCGCATCGAAGTCTTCCGCTTCCTCAATGAGGGTGTAAATCTCCATGCTCACCCTCGAGTGCAGGACTTGCATTTTCTGTTCTCCCGTGGGTGTGTTTTCGGCTGTCCCTAGATATCCTTTAAAACACGCCAGCCAGTGCTTCAAGATTGCCGCTGAGTTCGCCACGTGGGGGCTGAGTTGCAGACACTCCGGCTTGATTCGGAGCTCCATCCTTTTAAATCTAGCTTATTAAATTGATGCACGATCAATGGCCACTAAAGCGAGGTTGTAGTCCAACTGAAGGCTGTAATAAGCTAGATGTTTCCCTCAGCAGCTCAGGTACAGAATGAAGGCTGCTGGGGGCGGCACGGGCTCTTATACCCTGCCTAGCAGGGCGGAGCTACCATACAGCTTGACCAATAGGAAGCATACAATTTCTACCAATGGTGTTCCAGCATTACCAGGTACCGTAATACCTCTACTACCACAGGGCTAAAGTGGGTAGATGGAGTTAAAATACAGATCACAATGTTCTAACTGATATGTAGAAATTTGTTAGGACTAAATGGCATATTTCTTGTTCCTACATTGCTCTTCCACTATACCGTTATATACATTTATGGCCAGGAGTTTCCAAAAACTGGCTTGGCAGAACCTGTTCTTAGTTTTTGTTCTCTCCCTGGCACCAGCCAACAGATTTCAATACATGCACAACAGGGTATGATTCCTGTGGCTCTTGTCGGCAGTACCTTTCTCAGCCAGTGACACCCGGTAGTTCTCCAGGAAGATGACCTTCAGTCGATCACCCACAATGGGGTCATTGTTAACAACATTCCCAACAGAAGTGATGAGTTTGATAATCATCTTGGCCATGTGATAGCCTGGAGCTGCCTGTAAAGAACAAGGGAAATACATTAAGCAATGGGGCAGCCTGTGGAACAATCTTCACGTGCGTGCAAACCAAGATGCTTGGTACACCGATAAGCCTGCCAGACATCGACTCGTCACTGTCAAGGAAGATGGAGAAATCCAGCTCGAACATGGTACAGAACAGCCCAAGGAGCTTGGAATCTATCCATTCCACTGTGGAAGTGTTGGCCAATACCTTGGGGACCCAACCAGAATGCAGGATCTGTTGGCTGCCCTCTCAGCCAATTGGAAACCACTTAACATTGCAGTGGAAGCTCAGATGGAATATATCAGATTCATTCTTACTGCCATGCAGAGTGCTGTCATCATGGCGACGGATCTGAGTGTTCAAAGGGGGACAGCAAACTTTCACAGCACTCCAGCAATAGATTACTAAGATTGCGGAGATATTATTGCCATGGGCGAGTATGAGGTCATTCACTTTGCTCGCAAGAATAGAAAAGCAGAATTTATTATAATAAAAAAGCATGAAACTTGCAAATGTTGATTTTCAGAGATCCTTGGGTGTGTTCTTACCAGGATCTCAAAGTTAGCATGCAGGTTCAGGAAGCAGTTAGGAAGGAAAATGGCTTGCTGGTCTTTACCGCATAGGGAATAGAGTATGAGAACTGCCTTGTTACAATTGTACCAGACTTTGGTGAGACAATTCCTGGAATACTGCTTGCAGTTTTGGTCTCCATATTTGTGGAAGGACATGGGTGGCATGGTGGTTAGCACTGCTGCCTCACAGTGTCAGGGACCCGGGTTCAATTCTTCCCTTAGGTCACTGTCTGTGTGGGGTTTGTATGTTCTCCCGTGTCTGCGTGGATCTCCTCCGTGTGCTCCGGTTTCCTCCCACAGTCCAAAGATGTACAGGTTAGGTGGATTGGCCATGTTAAATTGCTCCTTAATGCGCAGGTTAGGTTACGGGGATAGGGCGGGGGTAGCCCCTTCAAAATGATCAGTGCAAACTCGATGGGCCGAATGACCTCCTTCTGCACTGTAGGGAGTCTATGGTATCCCTGCCTTGGATAGTACAGCAAAGGTTGGTGCCTGGGACGACAGGCTAAATAAATTGGGCCTAGATTCTATGAAGTTTAGAAGAATGAGAGGTTATCTTATCCAAATAAACATGATTCTGGAGGGGCTTGACATGGTAGACACTGAGGGGTTTATGCTGGTTGACAAATCTAGAATGGGGTGCAAAGTTGAGATGAGGAACAATTTCTTTATTCATAGTGTTGTTAACTTTTGGAATGAACGTTATGGATGCTCCATCATTGAATATATTTAAGTTTGGGTAGACAATTTTGATCTGTCAGGGAAGCAAGAGATATGGGGAGTAGGCTCCTGCCTGTGGAGTTGCAGCTCAGGGTTGCACTGAATGGTGAATAGCTACGATTTGCCAGCTGTGTCGCATCCCAAGTCAGACCCGATACGGCTGCTAGATCACGCCCAAGATCTCTTGGTCTTTTGCTTTTCCTTACCTTCCCTCCGATGAGGACTGTCCTTGGCACAAAGGTTTTATTTGGGTCTTTTTTGATACCTGAAAGAAAAGAGAGATCATTCCAAAGTAAAATGCTATTGTTGGTATCTTTGATCTTGTGTTTACAATTAATATGAGAGCATCTATGATTATTAATTAAAATTATTATTAACTCAGCATTGCCGAACTTTAAAAATCCATTTTTGGCATTACTGGCAAAGTCAACAATAATTGGCAATCGCTAGGTGTCCTTCAGGAGCTGATGGTGAACTGCCTAGTGCTCCTGCAGTCCAGGACTGTGGCCCAACCACGATGAAGGATTGGTGATAAATGTTCCAGTCATGATGTGATGTGACTGACCAATGTATAGAGGACACAGAATTCTTAAAATATGTTCAGGAGAACCTTTTTTAAGCTATCATGTAGTAAGCCCAACATGGAGCAGTTCTGGACTTAAAGAAATGCAGCTGAGCAGGTGGACGGAGCATCAATGGCGAGCATTTTGATGATAATGATCATAATTCAGTTACCATAGCTGTGAGAAAAAGGCAAAGGCAGACTAAAAGTAAACGTTTTCAATGAGAGAAACGGCCAATTTTGAAAAGCTGAGAGATGCTATGGTAAAAGCAGATTGGGGATGGTTAACTGAGGGTAAATCAGTGAAATCAGTGTCAGAACAGTGTGAGGCATTCGAGGACTTGATAGAGAGAGAGGTCAGAACAAATATTTTCCTGGAAAGAAAAGGGGTGTGACTCTCAAATAAAATACCCACGGATGTCGAAGAGCAGAGTACAATAAGGCAGCAGAACAAATAAGAATGAACCCAGCAGCTCAAGATTTGGTACCATAAGACGTAGGAGCAGAAATAGGCCGCTCAGCCCAATGCGACTGCTCTGCCATTCAATGAGATCATGGTTGATCTGATATAATCCTCAACTCCAACTCCACTTTCCCACCTTATAGATAAGATCTTATTATAAGACCATAAGATATAGGAGCAGAATTAGGCCATTCGGACTATTGATCATGGCTGATATGTTTCTCATCCCATTCTCCTACCTTCTCCCCATAACCCCTGATCGCTTTATTAAATAAGAACCTATCTAGGTCTTAAAGACACTCAGTGACTTGGCCTTCACAGTTTTCCATGGCAATGAGTTCCACAGATTCACCACCCTCTGGCAAAAAAATTCTTCCTCATCTCAGTTTTACAGGCTTGTCCCTTCAGTCGGAGGCTGTGCCCTCAGGTTCTCCATGTCCACTCTATTCAGGCCTCTCAGTATCCTGCAAGTTTCAATAAGATGCCCCCATATCCTTCTAAACTCCATAGAGTACGGACCCAGAGTCCTCAACCGCTCCTCCACATGACAAGCCTTTCATTCCCGGGATCATTCCCGTGAAACTCCTCTGGACCCACTCCAAAGCCAGTACATCTTTCCTTAGATATGGGGTCCAAAACCACTCTTAATCTTCCGAATGGGTCTGACCAGAGCCTTATACAGCCTCAGCAATACATCCCTGCTCTTGTATTCCAGCTCTCTCAAAATGAATGCTAACATTGCATTTGCCTTCCTAACTGCCAACTGAATCTGCATGTTAACCTTAAGGGAACTCTGAACTAGGACTCCTAAGTCCCTTTGTGCTCCAGATTTACAAAGCCTTTCCCCATTTAGAAAATAGTCTATGCCTCTATTCTTCCTACCAAGGTGCATAGCCTCACACTCTTCCACATTGTATTCCATCTGCCACTTCTTTGCCCATTCTCCTAGCCTGTCAAAGTCCTTCTGCAGCCCCCCTGCTTCCTCAATACTACCTGCACCTTCTCCTCCTCTACTCTTGGCAACCAGCCCATCCAAGAACGTCTCAAACCCTCCTCCCAAGTCGGAGACTCCGATTTATACAGCCTTGGCTAGAAGGCCTGAAAGACCCCATTCACCCCCCGTGGCTCCAACACCACCATGCCTCTCTCGTCCCTCATCCTTCCAATCTCTCTCACTGCCTGCTTCCTGAACTGATGCGTCAACATCCTGTTCGCTTTTCCCCCCGATACTCATAAACCGCCCCTCTGGCGCTCCGCAGCTGCCATACCGCCTTTCCCATGCACTCCAGTACAAATAAATCTACCCGGGAGTGTACATGTGAAAAGTACAAAAACTCCTTCATCCTCGGCCTCCCAAACCGCCACTGGTCCGCCCCTCCCATACGTTCCATGAACCCCATAAACTCTTTCGTCGTAGCCGAAACCTTCAGGGACCTTGGGCACGGCCGGTCTAACTTAGGATTCAGAACTGTATTTAAATCTCCCCCCATAATCAGCCGATGCGTGAGGCCTCCTTCCTCTGTTGCTGGAACTTGTTGTTCATGAGCTGCTCTGCAGACCACTGGGCAGGCAACGATGCTCCAGCGCCTTCTGCCTTTCCATGTCACACCTAGACTATTCTCGTGGTCAAGTTGCTGCTTATTATTTGGTAAACTCCTCGTCTGGTAAGCCATATACCGGCCGCACCAGTGGAATATTGCAATTCTTCAGTCCTTATGCACCAGCAAAACACCCCTCAAGTTGGGTGGGGAAGGACCAGAAAATTCCACCTCGAGCGGGAGCCACCAAATGTGCGACCACTCACTCCATGGCCGCCACCAGAAGCCCCTTCCAGATCGTTAATGTATATCATGAATAGTTGTGGTCCCAACATGGACCTCTGTAGAAGACCACCAATCACCAGTTGCATCCTGAAAAACACCACTTTATCCCCACTCTCTGCTTTCTGCCAGTCAGCCAATCCTCTATCCATGCCAACACCTTGCCCCGAACACCATGGGCTCTTTTAAAAAAAATTTTTTAGCAGCCTCCTGTACGACTCCTTGTCAAAGGCCTTCTACAAATCCAAATAGATCACATCCAGACCCATAGGCTCTTATCTTATTAAAGTAGCCTTTTGTGTGGTGCCTTACCAAACGCTTTTTGGAAATCCAAGTATATTACACCTACCTGGTTCCCCTTCATCTACCCTGCTCGTTGTGACTTCAAAGTATTCTAACCATCTTCAGCTGCTTCTTCCATGACCTTCCCTCCATCACAAGGTCAAATGATTGCACAGTGTTCAGTACCTATTGAGAGTCCTGATATATTGAATCAGTCAGTGCCCGCATGGAGCATGATTTGGATAACGTTCAGGTTTGAGCTGATAACTGGCAAGTAACATGCACACCATTAAAGTGCCAGGCAGTGACTATCTCCAACAAGAGAACCTAACCATCTTCCCATGCTGTTCAGCAGCATTACCATCACTGAATCCCCACCATCAACATCCTCAGCATTACCATTCACAGAAACTTCACTACAACAACACACCATGGCTCCTTCAACAGCACCTTAGAGGCCACATAAATACAACAGAAGGTCAGAAGCTCACCTCCTGACTTCCCAAAGTCTGTCCACTATTTACAAGACAGGAGTGTGACAGAATACACTCTACTTGCCTGGATGAGTACAGTTCCAACAATGCAAAATGCTAGACACCATCCAGGGCAAAGAATCCCATTTAATTAGTACCTCATTCACCACGTTAAACAGTCACTTCCTCCAGCAGCAGTGCAATGGTAGCAGTGTGCAGCATCTGCAAGATGCACTACAACAACTCACCAAGGCTCCTTCAGCAGCACCTTATATTCATGAGGCTATGTTATTTGTGGAATATGGGGCTTAATTTCCCTTTATAGCATCTGACAGACAAGGTCATGTTTTTTAAGGATCATTACAATGTGAAGTACCCTCTCCTCTACCATCACAAGTTAAAACAACAAAATGTACTGCACCGTTGAGGCATTTTCCATTTTCTTCATTAGTTATTCCCATGGCTAGAGTGAGATTGTCAAGTTGGACCAATTTTACACTGCAGCATTTTCATGAAAGATCAAACTCATAGGGCTCTTATCAGAGCTTAATTGTCCTCCCAAATGTCAAAACAGTATGTATAACAGTACTATCTCCCCATACCACCAACTTATAGCAGATGGCAACTAGCAGTAGCTATGCAAGTAAGGGGCTGAATGTGAAGTCTTTAGTCTCCTCTCAGCAAACCAATGTTTCATCATTGACAAAGAATGCATCATGGATGTGACGCTATATGAACCATTCGCAGATTGTGACTTACGGTTGTAGAGAGTGATAACATGTAAACAGTTCAATAGCTGCCTCTTATACTCATGGATCCGCTTCACATGGACATCGAAGATAGAGGAAGGGTTTATTTTGACCTTGTACTCATTTTCCAAATAAGCGGCAAATTTCAGTTTGTTTTCCTGAAATAAAACAATGTCACCTCACCAAATAATTCATTATATTGCATATGTAAGTGCAGTCACTGTTATAATGCAGGAAACACAACAGATAATTTGCACAGAGTAAGGTCCAACAATGATGAGGCAAGTGTTTTACGGATGTTGGTTCAAGGACAAATATTGGAGAGGACACCGGGGAGAATGCCCTTCCTTTCCTTCAAAAATATGCCAGGGTATCATGTACATTCATCCAAGGGAAAAGAAAGAGCCTCAGTTTAACGTCTCATCTGAAAGACAGCAAAGATAGTAAGTCTCTAGAACAGGATTTGAACCCACAATCTTCTGACTCAGCAGAGTGCTACCATTGAGCCAAGGGTGATACCTAAGGATGTGTTGATGACACCTTGCAATGTGTGATCTACAATTTCACACAACTCAAACTACAGGAAAACAGCTCATTTAATTGTTAATTGCACCTGTTTAACATTGGCCACATCTCTAATGAAAGCTTCATTGTTAACGTGTTTCAACAATTCCTTCAGCTGGTCCAGGTCTGTGATGAAACTCTCTCCGATCCTCTGTGGGGAAAAAGATTATGTTATTCTCACTGGCTAAATACAAAGTAGACTGAGACAAAGCAGGGCTTTTTGCAAAGGGCACGCTTCCTCACATTGTAATAACTGTAATATACTAATGAAAGTCATTAATATTGGAAAGCATCCCAAGGTGCTTCGCAGGAGATTATTGATTAAAAAAAAAGGCACCATGTTACACACTCATGTATTAGGGCAGATGACCAAAAGTCTTGTCAAAGAGATAGGTTTTGAAGAATGTATCAAAATAAGAAAAGGGTAGGGGGTACTGGGATGGTTAAAATCACAAGGCAACAACAAAAGTTATTTTTCGTCAAAACTGCTCCAATATCTTTTAAGCTCTGCAAATCTACAGTTGTCAAGAGGACCTATGGATTGAATGATCAAGAGAGAGTAGAGAACT
This sequence comes from Scyliorhinus torazame, assembly GCF_047496885.1. Classification (NCBI taxonomy): domain Eukaryota; kingdom Metazoa; phylum Chordata; class Chondrichthyes; order Carcharhiniformes; family Scyliorhinidae; genus Scyliorhinus; species Scyliorhinus torazame. Next base: position 249,107,805 of record NC_092707.1, read on the forward strand.
GTCATTGCTCCCAATATATTCCTATTTCTTTCCTAGGGTTCCTCCTAGGAATCTCCTAGGTTATTCATGAAGGCCCGCCTTCTCAACCTTGTCCCTCGCCTGTGGTGTGATGATCCTCAGGTTAAATATTTTTTTTAAAATTCAGAGTATGGCCAATCCACCTAACCTGCACATCTTTGGGTTGTGGGGGCAAAACCCACGCAGACACGGGGAGAATGTGCAAACTCCACACAGACAGTGACCCAGGGCCGGGATTCAAACCCGGGTCCTCAGTGCCGTAGTCCCAGTGCTAACCACTGTGCCACCTTAGATCCTCAGGTTAAATGACCACCAGTCAGCTTTCCCTGTCAAAGGGGAAAGCAGCTTATGGTCAACTGGGACTATGGTGACTTTTAATTCCTAATTTTAGAGACAGTTTCCAAGGCTTGATTGGAAACGCAACTTATACAGAAAATGAAGTTGGTAAAATAACTTAGAGGGTTAAACTATGAGGCCAGGCAACATAAACTACACTAATTTTCCCTTGATTATAGGAGACTGAGGGGTAATCTAAATGAAGTGTTTAAAATTATGAAAGGATTTAATAGGGCAGAAACAGAGAAAACTTGGGAAGATAGGTTTAAATTTAGATCTAGGTTATGGAGGAGAGATAGCAGGATATAAAAGGGGGGGTGGCACGGTGGTTAGCACTGCTGCCGAATGGGGCCGAGGACCCAGGCACAATCCCAACCCTGGGTCACTGTGCATGTGGAGTTTGCACATTCTCCCCAAGTCTGCGTGGGTCTCACCTCCACAACCCAAAGATGTGCAGGGTAGGTGGATTGGCCACGCTAAATTGCCCTTAATTGTAAAAAAAAATTATTTTTTATTTTTTTAAAAAAAGGAAATAGAAAGGGTAGTAGGAATTTGGAACACACTCCACCAAAATGTTCTCTTGTTCCGATATCTCTCTGCCCTTCCAATTCACTACAACCTTTTAACACTAATCTTTATTAGTGTCACAAGTAGGCTTACATTAACACTGCAATGAAGTTACTGTGAAAATCCCCTAGTCGCCACATTCCTGCGCCTGTTCGGGTACATGGAGGGAGAATTCAGAATGTCCCAATTCCCCGAACAAGCAGGTCTTTCAGGAGGAAACTGGAGCGTCCGGGGGAAATGCACGCAGAAACGGGGAGAACGTGCAGACTCCGCACAGAGAGTGACCCAAGCTGGGAATCGAACCTGGGACCCTAGGACTGTGAAGCAACAGTGCTAACCACTGTGCTAACAACCCACTGTTAATTTAACTTCTATCCCAATCTCTGCCAGGCAAAGATTTCTTACCTCAGCTATGATATCTGCAAGGCCAGGGTTGCATAACAATAGCCAACGTCTTGGAGTGATCCCATTTGTCTTATTCTGGAACTTATCTGGTTCAACTTCATAGAAATCCTTGAAACTGGAAAATAAAACCAAAGATTAAAATAAGGAGAGGTATTATTTTCATGTTTGCATGGCTAACCTGATTTTGTGGTGACAGAATAGAGTGGAAGATGTGACAAAATAAAATGCTTAGAAGTAAATTGCATCCTGTCGCACAGATTGTTTTGGTAGGTTATTCAAAATGAGAAAAAAAAGACATAAGAACATAAGAACTAGGAGCAGGAGTAGGCCATCTGGCCCCTCGAGCCTGCTCCACCATTCAATGAGATCATGGCTGATCTTTTGTGGACTCAGCTCCACTTTCCGGCCCGAACACCATAACCCTTAATCCCTTTATTCTTCAAAAAACTATCAAAAAACTAACATGCATTTATATATCTCTTTTCATGACTTTAGTACAGCCAAAAACACTTCACAACCAATGGATTAATTTCAAAGAGTACACACTGTTGCAACGTAGGGCTAAAATGGTGCTAAATTCAGGGCTAGGATTGCAGCAATAAGCGGACAATAGAATTATTATATCTTTTTAAAATCTGCTTTCTATTTGTAGTGCAGCGTTTTAAACATAGTTGGATGATTATTTCCTCCACAATCAAGCATAAGGAAATTGGAATGAGGATAATATGTAGTTAATTCTCAATTTACTTTGTTGCATAATAATAACCCGATTATTTCAAATTAAATTGTAATATCAACAAAAGCAAGTATCATAAATAGCTCATTCATGTAACAACATTCACCCATACCAGTTTTTAAATGGACTGTCACAAGTAGAATCTGAACCATATTCTATATATAAACTGCCCAACCATTATCCCACAAATAATTCATTTAAAAGAGGGTTGCAACTTAACATTGATGGTACAATGTAGCATCAATTTATAACATGTAAAAATGGATCTAAATAAGTGCCATGCCAGTCATAAAAATTGAAGCAATTTTTAAAATGTTTAAATTTAGATCTAGATCATAAGAAGAAAATTTAAAATTAAAAGCACTCTGAAGTTACAGAAATGTTACATTTAACAAGTGCAAGTTTATTTCCCAAAAGTAGATTTGCGAATGTCATCTTTAAACCATGATAAAAACAAAGGTAAATTTCACTTTACTTTATGCTCTATACTTAGGCTTTATCAGTTCGCATTTACCCAATGCATCAGACTGAAATACAATTGTCTAATTGTACGAAAGGTTCACCAATAGCTGAGACTTAAAATAAATGTTTATCTATACAAACACAGACTTCCTGTTGCGGCTATGCGGAGCTAAGCCGCACGATTCGGCAGCTCCCGCGAACACGGACTTTTGGGCTCGATAGAAGAGCCCCAACGGAACATTTTTTACAGCCAACCCGTGGGGAAGAGAGGAGAGAGGTCCCCTACTAACTTGTATGGACCGGACCCGCAGCGAAACGGCCAAAAAAGTGGTATTGGAGCAGCGGGAGAAGAGGGAAAACAAGCAAAATGGCGGCGGCCGGGGACAAAGAGGAGATGCAGGAATTCATCAAGCGCTGCTTCGAGGAGCTGCGGAAGGAGATGGTGGCGCCTATGTTGGCAATAATTGAAGGACTTGGGGCAACCCAGAAAGCCCACGAGGTGAAGATCCAGGAGATCCAGGACAAAGTGAGTGAGAATGAGGACGAGCTCTTGGGCCTGGCGGTGAAAGTGGAGCGGCACGAGGCGCTACACAAGACGTGGGCGGGAAGACTCGAAGACCTGGATAACAGGTCGAGGAGAAATAATCTGAGGATCCTGGGTCTCCCAGAAGGAGTGGAGGGGGCCGACGCCGCGGCATATGCGGGCACAATGATCGGGTCGCTGATGGGCGTGGAGGCCCCCCGAGGTTGCTGGAGCTGGAAGGGGCGCACCGGGTGCTGGCGAGGAAGCCCAAGGCAAATGAGCCGCCAAGGGCGATGGTGGTGAATTTCACCGGTTTACGGACAGAGAGAGGGTCCTGAAATGGGCCAAGAAGGAGCGGAGCAGCAAGTGGGACAATGCAGAGATCAGAATATACCCGGACTGGAGCATGGAGGTCGCTAAGCGGAGAGAGGGTTTCAACCGGGCCAAAGCGGTGCTGCATCGGAAAGGAGTGAAATTTGGAATGTTGCAGCCAGCGCAACTGTCACATAATGGCCAACACCACTACTTTGAAACGCCCGAAGAGGCGTGGACCTTTATACTAACTGAAAAGTTGGACTCTAATTGAGGGTTTGTGAGGGTGGGGGGTGTTTGAGGGTTGAAGTATGATGGTTGTTGTATATAGGGGGTCAACCACGCGCAGGGAATGTTATATGGGCTGGGGGAGAGAGACAAGGCTGCAACAGGAGCTGCGCCAGAGGGGGCGGGGCAGGCGTTGGAAAGCGCGGGGTTCCTTTCCCGCGTGCGGGAAGAAAGGCGGGAAGGGGAACGAAGGAACGTATATTGATGCGGAGACTCCCATACAGGGGGGGTCAAAGGGATGGCGGGGGAAGCCGGGGTCAGCTGACTTACGAGAGTGATATGGGGGGAGCAAAAAAGCTAGACAGGGATCTAGCGGGGGGGGGGGGGGGGGGGGGGGGGGGGGGGGGGGGGGTGAAGAGGGGGGAAAAAGGGTTGCTGCTGCACTGGCCGAAAGGGAATGGGACACAGAAGAGGTGGTCGGGACGGAGGTCCCCCGGCTGGGGGACTGGAGACGCGGACACGGGATTGGCCCAGAAAAGGAGATGGCTAGTCGGGGGGGGGGGGGGGGGGGGGGAGGTACAGTGCTGGATCCAGCACTGGACCGCTCCAGATCAAGGACGGGAAAGAGGCCGGCGGCGGCCAAGGTGCTCAGGGGGTTTATGGATCAGATGGGGGGAGTGGAGATGGAGGTTTGCAAGACCGCAGGCCAGGGAATTTTCTTTCTTTTCCCACGTGCACAAGATCTACTCCCGGATAGATTTCTTTGTTCTGGGCAGGGCGCTCATCCCGAGGGTGGAGGGGACGGAGTATTCGGCCATAGCCGTTTCGGACCATGCCCCGCACTGGGTGGAAATGGGGCTGGGAGAGGAGAGGGACCAACGCCTGCTGTGGCGGCTGGACGTGGGACTGCTGGCAGATGAGGTGGTATGTGGGAAGGTGAGGACGTGTATCGAAAGGTACTTGGAGGCCAACGACAACGGGGAGGTGCGAGTGGGGGTGGTATGGGACGCGTTGAAGGCGGTGGTCAGGAGAGAGCTAATCTCCATCAGGGCTCACAGGGAGAAGACAGAGGAGAAGACAGAAAGGGAGAGGTTAGTGGGGGAGATTTTGCGAGTGGACAGGAGATACGCAGAGGCCCCGGAGGAAAGATTACTTGGGGAAAGACGACGGCTCCAGATGGAGTTTGACCTGTTGACCACGGGGAAGGCGGAGGTACAGTGGAGGAAGGCGCAGGGGGCGACCTACGAGTACGGGGAAAAGGCCAGTCGGATGATGGGAGGGAAATAGGGGGAATCAAAGATGGAGGGGGAGCCACGGTTCAGAGTGCAACAAAAATAAACAAGGTATTCAAGGCCTTCTATGAAGAGCTGTACAGATCCCAGCCCCCAGGGGCTGGGGGGGGGGGGGGGGGGGGGGGGGGGGGGGGAGAGAGAGAGAGAAGAGGGGATGAGACGATTCCTAGACCAACTGCGGCTCCCGAGGGTGGCGGAGCAAGAGGCGGCTGGTTTGGGGGCACCAATCGGGTTGGAGGAGCTGATTAAGGGTTTGGGGAGTATGCAGGCGGGGAAGGCCCCGGGGCCGGACGGGTTCCCGGTGGAGTTCTATAGAAAGTACGTGGATCTGTTGGCCCCGCTACTAGTGAGGACCTTTAACGAGGCAAGAGAGGAGGGGACCCTGCCCCCGACAATGTCGGAGGCGACAATTTCCTTGATTCTGAAGCGAGACAAGGACCAACTGCAATGTGGATCGTACAGGCCGATTTCGCTCCTCAATGTGGACGCTAAGTTATTGGCAAAAGTGCTGGCCACGAGGATTGAGGACTGTGTCCCGGGGGTGATTCATAAGGACCAGACGGGATTCATAAAGGGCAGGCAATTAAATACTAATGTGCGGCGGCTCTTAAACGTGATAATGATGACATCGGAGGAGGGAGAGGCGGAGATAGTGGCAGCTATGGACGCGGAAAAGGCCTTTGACCAAGTAGAGTGGGAGTACCTCTGGGAGGTGTTGCATCGGTTTGGGTTCGGGGGAGGGTTTATTAGCTGGGTTAAGCTCCTGTACAGCGCCCCGGTGGCGAGTGTGACGACGAACCGGCGGAGGTCGGAGTACTTTCGGCTGTACCGAGGAACGAGGCGGGGGTGCCCGCTGTCCCCCCTGTTGTTTGCATTGGCGATCGAACCCTTGGCCATGTCACTGAGGGAGTCTAATAAATGGAGGGGGGTGGTCCGAGGGAATGAGAGATTGTTTGAGGGGATGGAGGAGCAGGAGATAACATGGAGGGTGGGGGAAACTGGCACGTGCGGGCGAGAGCCAGTGTATAAAACTATGTAAATATACCATTTTGCCATGTATATATCTTGCTCAGTGTGATTTTGTGTTATTTTGTTACAGGGGAGGGGGGGGTTATTGTTTGTAAGGGGAAAATATTGTGTTGTTAAAAAACTTTAATAAATATATATTTTTTTTAAAAATCTATACAAACACACATTTATCTACTTTGACATATGCATATATATCCATACCGCATAGCTAGAGAGACAATTTGCTTTGCCCTGGTATAAAATTGAGCTTATTTTCTTCGTTCACTCCCTCCTCTCCTGTAAAACGATTTTCACCAAAATCTCTAATTTCTGCATCTTTTGATCACATTCTTAGGATGTGGGTGTCACTGGCAAGGCCAGCATTTATTGCCCATCCCAAGTACTTATGAGGGCAGCACAGTAGCACAATTGCTTCACAGCTCCAGGGTCCCAGGTTCGATTCCCGGCTTGGGTCACTGTCTGTGAGGAGTCTGCATGTTCTCCCCGTGTGTGCGTGGGTTCTCACCTGTGTATCAGTGGTGGAGGGAGTGAATATCTGTGAATGGGGTGCCAATCAAGTGAGCTGCTTTGTCCGGAATGCTATTGAGCATCTCAAGTGTCGCTGCAGCTTTGTCCATGCTGATGAGTGGAGAGTAATCCATCACATTCCTGACCTGCACCTCGTAGATGGTGGAGAGGCTTTGGCAACTCAGGAGGAGAGTTACTCACCAGAATGCACAGCTTCTGAGTTACATAGAAACATGCATAGGAAATAAAAGGAGGCAATTTGGCCCTTCGAGCCGAGCCTGCTCCGCCATTCAGCTGATCATAAGAGGTCAATTCCCTGATCCCGCCTTCCCCTCATATGGCTTGATCCCGTTAGCCCCAAGAGCTATATCTAATTCCTTCTTGAAATTACACAAATGTTTTCATCTCAACTACTTTTTGTGGCAGCGAATTCCAGATTCACCACTCTCTGGTGAAGACCTTTCTCCTCACCTCAGTCCTAAAAGGTTGACCCCTTATCGCCAAACTATGACCCCTAGTTCTGGACTCCCCCACCATCGGGAACATTTTTTCTGAATCTATCCGGTCTAATCCGGTTATAAATAATTTTATAGGTTTCTAAGAGACTTGCTTTAATAGCTTGTGTAGCTGGTCAATGGCAACCCTTTTTTCTAATGCCTTGTTATCACTCACCCGCTTTATTGAATTACAAAAGTAGTAATGGTTGGTAAAACTACATCACTTTCATAAGACATAGGAGCACAGTTAGGCCATTGGGCCCATTTGGTTTGCTCCGCCATTCAATCATGGCTGATATGTTTCTCATCCCCATTCTCCTGCCTTCTCCCCATAACCCCTGATCCCCATACAAATCAAGAACCCATCTATCTCTATCTTTTTAAAAAAATTATAAATTTAGAGTGCCCAATTCATTTTTTCCAATTAAGGGGCAATTTTAGTGCGGCCAGTCCACCTACCCTGCACATCTTTTGGGTTGTGGAGGCGAACCCCACACAAATAAGGGGAGAATGTGCAAACTCCACATGGACAGTGACCCAGAGCCAGGATCGAACCTGGGACCTCGGCGCCATGAGGTAGCAGGGCTAACCCACTGCGCCGCCCTCTATCTCTATCTTAAAGACACTCAGTAACTTGGCCTCTATAACCTTCTGAGTTCCACAGATTCCCCACCCTCTAGCTGAAGAAATTCCTCCTCATCTCGGTTTTAAAGGATCATCCCTTCAGTCTGAGGTTGTGCCCTCAGATTCTCCTACCAGTGGAAACTCCGCATTCACTCTAGCTAGGCCTCTTAGTATTCTGCAAGTTTCAATGAGATCCTTCTGAATTTCATCAAGTACAGACCCAGAGTCCTCAACTGCTCCTCATATGACAACAGCCTCAACAGGCTTAAGCATTCTATAAAATGCATCCCTTCATGAAACCGACTGTTTAGTCTGACACACTGATTTCCGTGCTCCAAAGATCCTCCAACTATGCAAACGTGGAGATGGTGATGAACAGGCCTTCAGCCAAATCATCACATCTTAGCTATGACAAGATCATTGAAAGTGATTTGCTACGATGAATAAATATGTCAAAACCTTGTTTGGTACTCGGTAGTGACGAGGTTTGATGTTTGCCTCAAGTGGCAAGAATTTTTTTTATTTTTTTTAAATTGACTTTTTTCTTTGGCGATGCTGAACATTTGATTTTTATCGTTTCATTAAAAACAATCCCAAAGCAATTACAAGCCTTTAAATCGCTGCCCAAGTGCAATAATTATGCATGAATGAACTCTTAATACACAGGGCAGCATTATCAATTTTTGCTCAGCGTCTATCACCCCATCAAAACAGTCAATCATGGTGGAAGGTTTAAAACAGAAAAAGTTAAGATTACAGCTTACAACAGAGGTTCAACTAGAAATGCAACTGCAGCGCCTGGCTACTTCAGCTGCAAAGAAGACATCAGTTGCCCTTTTCATAAACCAAAGGTGTGGCATCAAAAGGAGAGGGTCTTTAGCTCCAAAGCACTTCAGGGATATTTAGCCAGATTTATGAAGGATATCCTACTTAAAATTAAAATAAATGACAAAAGTATTTTATTATAAGGACTAAGTATACAAGTTTGATACGGTGATACAGTAAGGGACATAGAAAGATGAAGGGAGAAGGAAAGATTTCTTCTGGTTCCGGTTTGGATATACGCCTTTGTTTCGGTGGACGAGGGAAATTGGTTTGCATACTTGATAGTATTCTGAATATTTTGTCTGGAAATCAGGAGGTGCAAAACTAATTTAAATAAACAAATGGAATGCTAATCCTCATCTTAAGTGTCTGAAGTATTAAGAGGTGGAAGTTAGACTTCAGCTATATACAGCATTGTGCAGACACCATCTAGAGAGAGAGTGCTGTGTTCAGTTTTAGACATCACACTTCAGGAAAGGTATAATGGCCTTGGAGGTTTGTTCATCAGAATAACGCTGGGGCTAAAAGGGCTAAATTATGAAGAATATAGGAAATTAAGGGGTGATCTAATTGAGATTTTAAAAATGATTAAAGATTTGATAGGGGGCAGAAAGGTCAATGTTTTCTGTGGTGGAGGCAGCCAGGACAATTGGCATAACTTTCAAATTACAGCAGGGCGTTCAGATGCAATGTCAGGAAACATTTCTTCACAACAGGAATTATGGAAATCTGGAACTCTTTCAAAACATTGTTGAGGCCATAACAGACATTAATAAGATAATAGAAAGCCAAGAGAACCAAAGCAGTAGGGAACCAAAGAAGGTAACGGGAGTTAAGATACAGATTAACCATAATCTAACTGAATGGCGGAACAAGCTCGAGGAGAGGAATGGTCTACTGCTGTTCCTATATTCCTCACTGCCGAGAGATATGTGGTATCTCTCAAGGCTGAGCAAACAAAGAACTTGTGGCCTTTGCTGAACCACGTTATCAGCTAAAACACTGTGCATTTAGTAAGAGGGATTCCAGTCAGCCAATGTGACCAAAAACTCACTTAAAAGCTAAAGTTAACTCTTCCTTTAAACAAGGACAACCATTTATCTGTTGCTTAGACATCACTTACACTGTGCTTTTCACAATTTCGGAGTGGATTTGTGCAACGCCATTCACAGCATGCGATCCAACAACGCTCAGGTGCGCCATGTTAATCCTCTTGGGATCTCCCTCTTCAATTAATGACATGCGTGCCAGGCGGTCCATATCACCAGGATACAGTGCAGCAATATTCTAGAACAGAGAGTGAGTACTTGGGTCAATCTGAACTGGTAAACATTAAAAGATTATTTTAGTCCTTTATCCTAATGAAAGAGCTGAATGGGTTATAACAAGGGACATCTAAATAGCAGAGAGTAGGGAATGATACACAACCTTAGAAAAACCCTATAAGCTGGCAAACAACGTAGTTAACATTGAATCTTAGGTTACTATGTTCTCCGCTACACTCCGAAAACATGTTTAAAAACTGACCATGCCCAAGAACAGCTTCAGCAAGACAACTAGGACTGATGGTGTGAACAGACTTTGATCTTATTAACAATTATAATATGGGTGCAAGTGTTGCTGGATTTAACTTTTTCCAACTGACTGTAAAAAAGCTACGAACAGTTACATTTTCCACCAAATTTTTAAAGGGATAAAGCACCATTCTTTAAATATACAATGTTTTGACAAAAATAAGTGTTTAAAATACAACAGAGCCATGACCGAAATATGGGTGTAATCAATTTTGAAGCGAGGGACCCTGCTGTCCTGGATTGGTGCTCAATCTGTAGAAGATGATCCATATCCATTACATATCCTGGAGTAAATCTTCACCTTAATTGCATGATTGACAATTTAAACCCAATTGTCACTCCACTAACATAGATAGAACTTTATATTGCACCTTTTCTGACAGGATGTTCCAAAGTGATTTACAGCTAAAAAAAATACTTTTGAAGTGTGGTTATTGTTGTAATGTAGAGAAAACAAGTCAACTGTCTCACAAAGTCCCACAAACAGCAACGTGATAATGACCAGATCACTCTCTCGCTCTCTCCCCCCCTCGTAGCTCTAAGAATATTTCAAGGCGTCACTGTGGTGGAATGGTGAGGTTGGCTGAGACTGGAGTGCATGATGTAGGTCATGAAGTAAGCAAAGAGTTTGCGGTGTAAGGAGATCAGAGTGGATTATGAAGTACGAGTGTGCAAACAAGGTAGCCTCTCATTGTCTCAGCCATTTGTTTCAGCCTCAAGGCTTGGGCTGCCTTTTCTTCTTGCCTTTTATGTTTTTACTGCTACATCTTCCTTCTTACCAAAGTGTCAGTTGCGCCACCTTGGGGAATTTTAACTGTTTGAAATGCTTGGATATGGGGTGGGGGAGTGCAGTAGAATACAGAAAACCCAGGAGTCTGAATTCTCCCATATGTTGTAAAGTGTTAACTCCATCACTGATAAGTTCCCTGCCCAAAGGTTGACTTCCAGTTAGGCAGAGAATACTGGAGAAGAGGCCGCAGAACTAGGTAGGTCTGATCGCGAACCCAGGGGATAACATATTTAAAATACCAACACCTCTTCTGGGAGTGGGTTGTGTTCTGCCGGAGTAAAAGCCAAACGTTGGTGGGTTAGAGCCAGCTTCCTGACATGTTTCCATTATCTTAGCCATTTAAATCACACTTGCGCCCAATCTGACCCCCTCACCCATGTTATAACTGTCTCCAAAGGCTGCCTCTTCTTACTGTATTGTGATAGTGATTTATTTCCTATTCACCCCTTCACATATCTGTTAACCTACAGGATACCGCGAGGCCTGGATAGAGTGGACGTGGAGAGGATGTTTCCACTTGTAGGAAAAACTAGAACCAGAGGACACATCTCAGATTAAAGGGTCGATTCTTTAAAACCGAGATGAGGACGAATTTCTTCAGCCAGAGGGTGGTGAATCTGTGGAACTCTTTGCCGCAGAAGGCTGTGGAGGTCAAATCATGGAGTGTCTTTAAGACAGAGGTAGATAGGTTCTTGATTAATAAGGGGATCAGGGGTTATGGGGAGAAGGCAGGAGAATGGGGATGAGAAAATATTAGCCATGATTGAATGGCGGAGCAGGCTTGATGGGCCGAGTGGCCTAATTCTGCTCCTATGTCTTATGGTCTAATAGGGCTCGAAAGCTGGGAAATAGGGTGTTATTCAACACAAATTGGAAACCAGCTGTTTGCTCAGTCTCAAGAGTCCAACAGGTTACTTCCTGAATTCCTTAGAAGGAAGAAGGACTTCACACGATCAGAGACCCAGTATTATCTTTGTTCATGTACAGGCCAAACTTCAATTCATCCAATTCTCTGTATCTTATCCCGCTGGCCCATCGCCCCATCTCATTCTTGTCCCCCAATTCCTAAAGTAAAATTCTCATCCTCACTTTTTGCTCCTACAGATCTATGCCTTGTCTCATCTCTGTAAAAGATGGGATAAAGGGGGTAGGGATGCACAAGAGGCCTTCATTGGAGGAATGCAAAGTACTTGGTGAGTTCTAAAGCTGGAGAACCCGAGAAAGATGGAGGGATGAGGCTGTGAAAGGTTTTAAATACAAGAATGAGAATTGGGCGGGATGGACAGTCAATTTAGGTCATGGAGATGAGTGAACAGGATACGATGTAGGATTGAACGTAGCCTGTTGATGAGTCGAAGGTTTTAAGGGGTCTGCCAAATAAAAAAAAGAACATGTAGAATAAGGGTTTTGTGCAATCTACCGATGCCTCACTTACCCCATCTCCTGAAAGAATTTTTCACAATCTTTTAATTCAGCCAACGGTCATTTCATAGAATTTACAGTGCAGAAGGAGGCCATTCGGCCCATCAAGTCTGCACCGGCTCTTGGAAAGAGCAACCTACCTAAGGTCCACACCTCCACCCTATCCCCATAACCCAGCAACCCCACCCAACACTATGGGCAATTTTGGACACTAAGGGCAATTTATCATGGCCAATCCACCTAACCTGCACATCTTTGGACTGTGGGAGGAAACCGGAGCACCCGGAGGAAACCCACGCACACACGGGGAGGATATGCAGACTCCGCACAGACAGTGATCCAAGCCGGAATCGAACCTGGGACCCTGGAGCTGTGAAGCAATTGTGCTATCCACAATGCTACCGTGCTGCCCTACGTGCCATTAACTGGGCTCTGCCATTCATGCAGACGCAAGACAGCTTGTGCTGTATTTCCTCTCTACACCCTGAATCGGAACCCCCATTGGTGCCAATTCCCCTCATTCGAGCTTTGATCTGATGCCAGCAATAAGTTTCACAAAGAAATGTAACATCTGATGAGGGTACTTTCAGTAGAGTGCATACTTCTGCCAAGCTGTGTTAATTCAACGTTATTACAATTACGCAGCTCTTCATTGAGATTTTTCCCTGCCTGGAAGATGCTCTGTAGCTATAGAACTGAATTAAATTTTTTTTTCCATTTCATAGGAGGTTTCAGGCCAATCTACTGACTGAAAATTCTGCTCATGTTTTGGCAGCTGTGACAAATTCCAAAACAGCAGCACAGACAATACACAATCTTTTAAATTAAAAAAAAACCCTCAACAGCTACTTAAAAACTCAATCTGCCCCATTTCTCAAGTTTCCTGGAAATTCCAAGATCTGGATCCACATCTTTGCCAAGAACGAATCAATTCTTCCTTGGGCCATACCCAGTGTACTATGCTTTGTTGAAATTTGTCCCTTAGGTTTTGAGATAAGCAGCTCACAGACAAACTGACGAGGAGCAAAAACATTACCTCTGCCCAGCTTCACTGGCAGAGGTAATAATAAATATATAAAGTTTAATTGTACAACTAATTTTCATAACAAACATACTTGTGCTTTGGTTTTTTTAAAAATTTAGGGTAGCCAATTATTTTTTCCAATTAAGGGGCAATTTAGCGTGGCCAATCCACCTAACCTGCACATTTTTGGGTTGTGGGGGTGAAACCCACGCAGACACAGGGAGAACGTGTAAACTCCACATGGACAGTGACCCAGGGCCGGGATTCGAACCCGGGTCCTCAGCGGCGTAGGCAGCAATGCTAATCACTGTGCTGCCCTTACTTGTGCTTTGTTATTGGAGTCTTTAGAACTCTTAAAAGGCTCATGCTTCCCTTCCCATCTCATTTCTGAGTGATGTTCTGATTTGAAAACACGGAGTCAAGTCTCCCTAGACAACAAAGCACTTAGGCAGTAGAATGAAGCCGGAAGGTGACGATACCAACTTGATAAGAAAAGGGAGAACCAGGTGGAATATAAAAACTGTATAGTAAGTACAAAGTGGAAGTAAAACAAGTAATAAGAGGGTAAAGACACAATACGTGAACAGATTGTGGACCATCATAAAAGGGAAACTAAAAGCCCTTTTCTGTTAATCGGCCTGTAGGAGAAGCTGTGGTGAAAATTAAAAAGAGCAAAATGGATATCTATTGGTGGAGGCAGAAGGCATGGCTGAAGTATTGAAGGCGTACTTTGCATCAGTGTTTCCCAACCTAAAGGACTTTATCAAAGCTTCAGATATGAGGAGGTTGCCAGGGTACTGGATGAGTGTAAAATAAAAAAGTTGCAAATGTTGCCAGTCTTTCTGGTACACAATTAGTAGGACATCTGACTGAGGGAACTGTAGAAATGCAGAGGTGCTGGCTCAATCCTCCTTGGATATGGGGCTCGTGCCAAAGGACTGGAGGATAAACCTGCCAATTACCGGTTTAAAGCTGGTAGGGGAGGTTTTTGGAATTGATATTCCAGGGGAAAATTAACAGCCTTTTGGACAAACACATACTAATAGAGGGCAACCAGCATAAATTTGGTATGAACAAATGGTGTTTGACTTGACAGAGTTTTTGGTGAGCAGCAACAATGGACGAGGACAGTGCAATTGAGGTGTAAAAGAACTTCTCTGCGATAAAGTAACACATATTAGGTTTTTTAACAAAATTGAAGCCCATGGGATAAAAGATACAACAGGAGCTTGGATACAAAATTAGCTAAGAAATAGAAAGCAAAGTATGGTGGTGAATGAATGCTTTTTGGATTGGAGGGAGGTCTAAAATGACAATCACCATGGTTCAGTACTGGGACTACTGCTGTCTTTGGTGTACACAAATCACTTGACCCTGGGGGCACATGGCAATTTCAAAATTTGACGATGATATAAAATTTGTGGTAAGCGTCGAGGAGGATTGTAATAAACTTCAAATAGACACAGCAGGCGTCTGGAATGGTGGATACATGACAGATGAAATTTAATGCTGTACAAAATTTTGGCAGAAAGAGTGAAGAGAGATAATACACGCTAAGTGGTACCATCTCCGGAGCTTCTGCTCAAAACCTTGGAGGTGGCAGGTCAGGATAGCAAAGCAGTTAATAATGAATTCAATGAGAATGGGGGACCTGTTCATCGATGGGACGTTTGCGAGCCTAGGGGCGCTGGAGGAGAAGTTTGGGCTACCCCCGGGAAATGCTTTCAGGTACATGCAAGTGACGGCGTTTGTGAGGCGACAGGTGAGGGAATTCCCGTTGCTCCCGGCACAGGGGATTCAGGACAGGGTGATTTCGGGTGTATGGGTCGGAGAGGGCAAGGTGTCGGCGATATATCAGGAGATGAAAGAAGAGGAGGAGACTTTGGTAGAGGAGCTGAAGGGCAAATGGGAGGAGGAGTTGGGGGAGGAGATTGAAGAGGGTCTGTGGGCTGATGCCCTAAGTAGGGTTAATTCCTCTTCCTCGTGTGTCAGGCTTAGCCTGATACAGTTTAAGGTTATTCACAGAGCGCATATGACAGGGGCAAGGCTGAGTAGGTTCTTTGGGGTGGAGGACAGATGTGGGAGGTGCTCAGGAGGCCCGGCGAACCACGCCCATATGTTCTGGTCATGCCCGGCACTGGATGAGTTCTGGAGGTGTGTTGCGAGGACTATGTCTAAGGTGGTGAAAGTCCAGGTCAAGCCAAGTTGGGGGCTAGCACTATTTGGAATGACGGACGGGCCGGGTGTGCAGGAGGCGAAAGAGGCCGGTATCCTGGCCTTTGCGTCCCTGGTAGCCCGGCGGATGATCTTGCTATTGTGGAAAGACGCGAAACCCCCCAGTGTGGAAGCCTGGATAAATGACATGGCAGGGTTCATCAAGCTGGAGAGGATAAAGTTTGCCTTGAGAGGGTCTGCGCAGGGGTTCTTCAGGCGGTGGCAACCATTCCTAGACTATCTCGCGGAGCGTTAGATGGAGGTCGGTCAGCAGCAGCAGCAACCCAGGGAGGGAGGGGGGTCTCTTTCGGGGGGGGGGGTATAAGGGTGGGCGGGGAAAGAGGTTTTTCCTAGGGGCACTTGAGAAAGGAAAAACAAAGATATGGGAAAGTCAATATGTGCGGGAGGAACCCATTGTACAAGTTCTGTATTATGTTGGATTGATATGTTTATGTCTTGTTCTGTTACTTTTCTTTTCTTTTTTGTTACGGGGCGGGTTTGAATGGTTGAAAACTTTTGTTGAAAAATT
Organism: Scyliorhinus torazame; assembly: GCF_047496885.1. Taxonomy (NCBI): domain Eukaryota; kingdom Metazoa; phylum Chordata; class Chondrichthyes; order Carcharhiniformes; family Scyliorhinidae; genus Scyliorhinus; species Scyliorhinus torazame. The sequence goes on from NC_092707.1 coordinate 249,123,719, forward strand.
CTGAATAAACATATTTAAAAATTTTAAAAAATAATGAATTCAATGGAAAGTAATATTGGGTGCGGTGTAAAGGCAGTGTGTGACCCATTGAATTAGATCAAAATGATCCCCTGTGCCATCAGCGGACAGGTGGCAGCGCTCAGGCCCTTGCCAATAGCCATTTTGGATTCTGTTGTTGGGAGTTGGGAAGTGGGCAGACAAAATCACAAACCTCAGCTAAAGGAGAGCACCCATTCAAATTGCCCTTTCACCCTTGAACTAACTTTTTGGCCTCTTCTGGGTCCTCTCCAGTGGTAGTTTCCTGAATGACAGAATAACTTGATGGGGCATGTGGCCTATCCTTGTCTGATATTCTTATTAAGTTAATCATGAACAATTTTAAGGTGAATGATAGTTCCAGCTACTACATTTCCTCCATGGCAGATGCACCTTTGTATTGCAATGTTTTCAGAAAATAAATGTATTTGTTTTAAGAACCTCAAATATGAGACAACTGTATTAAGTGACAAGTTAATTCTTGTAAAGATTTGTAAATCCAAATGATTTCTTACTCTGCTTTTTTCCCCTCCAAAATAAAGAGCTCCTGAAACACTCTTCCTCCAAAGGCTGTGGATGCTAGGAAACACTTAAATCTTTCAAGGCATATCAGTAAGACATATATGGGACAAGGCAGATGTTGAGGTAGAGATCAGACATAATCTAATTGACTAGAGAACTGGTTAGATGGGCTGAATTGTCTAATCAAGGCCTATAGTGTAGAAGACCTCCGAGATTGGATAAAATAAGACAAGGAATCAATAATCAGGCGAAGCTAAACCTGGGTAATAAAAGCCAGAAAGTGTAGAGGATAGAAGAACATAAGTGATAGGAGGAAAAGACCATATGACCAATCAGTCTACTCCAGCCGTAAATATATTCAACGGTGGGCCATCCACAACCCCCTGGGGCAGGGAATTCTAAAGATTCACAACACAGAGTGAAGAAATATCTCATTTAAATCCTGAACAATCGTCACCTTATCTCAAAATGGTGCCCCCTTGTTCTAGATTCCCAAGCCAGAGAAACAACCTCGCTGTATCCACCCCATCAAGCCCCTTCAGAATCCCTCGGATTCTTCTAAACAACAAAAGGGATAAAAAGTTATTTTTCGGAATCGCAACCGGTGACGAGTGGTGTCCCGCAGGGTTCAGTGTTGGGGCCACAGCTGTTCTCTTTATATATTAACGATCTAGATGACGGGACTGGGGGCATTCTGGCTAAGTTTGCTGATGATACAAAGATAGGTGGAGGGGCAGGTAGTATGGAGGAGGTGGGGAGACTGCAGAAAGATTTAGACAGTTTAGGAGAGTGGTCCAAGAAATAGCTGATGAAATTCAACGTGGGCAAGTGCGAGGTCTTGCACTTTGGAAAAAAGAATAGAGGCATAGACTATTTTCGAAACGGTGACAAAATTCATAATGCTGAAGTGCAAAGGGACTTGGGAGCCCTAGTCCAGGATTCTCTAAAGGTAAACTTGCAGGTTGAGTCCGTAATTAAGAAAGCAAATGCAATGTTGTCATTCATCTCAAGAGGCTTGGAATATAAAAGCAGGGATGTACTTCTGAAGCTTTATAAAGCATTAGTTAGGCCCCATTTAGAATACTGTGAGCAATTTTGGGCCCCACACCTCAGGAAGGACATACTGGCACTGGAGCGGGTCCAGTGGAGATTCACACGGATGATCCCAGGAATGGTAGGCCTAACATACGATGAACGTCTGAGGATCCTGGGATTATATTCATTGGAGTTTAGGAGGTTGAGGGGAGATCTAATAGAAACTTACAAGATAATGAATGGCTTAGATAGGGTGGATGTAGGGAAGTTGTTTCCATTAGCAGGGGAGACTAGGACCCGGGGGCACAGCCTTAGAATAAAAGGGAGTCACTTTAGAACAGAGATGAGGAGAAATTTCTTCAGCCAGAGAGTGGTGGGTCTGTGGAATTCATTGCCTCAGAGGGCGGTGGAGGCCGGGACGTTGAGTGTCTTTAAGACAGAAGTTGATAAATTCTTGATTTCTCGAGGAATTAAGGGCTATGGAGAGAGAGCGGGTAAATGGAGTTGAAATCAGCCATGATTGAATGGTGGAGTGGACTCGATGGGCCGAATGGCCTTACGTCCGCTCCTATGTCTTATGGTCTTATGGTCTAACAAAGAATACAGGTCCAATCAATTCAGCCTCTCATCATAGGGCAACACTCATCCCAGGAAATGGAAAACTGAATCAGACAATGATTTCTCAGTGAGGGAAGCAAGGGAAAGTGAAGGCGAGTATGTGGAAATTAATATTTCATACTTCCAAATGTTTCTGGTTGATTGAATAGATGATTTGTAAGTGTCTCGGCAGAAGGTGCTCGAACATCTGAACTGGCCAGCGTTCCAGAGCCTCAGGCAGCACCGTATGGTTGGTATAAGCACAGGTCCGTTTGGTTATATCCCAGGCCTTTCAAGAGAAAAGGAAAAAAGAAATCATACAATGTAAGAGTTACTTGAGGCACAATAGATCATAGAATTTACAGTGCTGAAGGAGGCCATTCCGCCCATCAAGACTGCAACCGCCCATGGAAAGAGCACCCCACCCAAGCCCACACCTCCACCCTATCCCCACAACCCAGCAACCCACCTAACCTTTTTGGACACCAAGGGCAATTTAGCATGGCCAATTCACCTAACCCGCACATCTTTGGACTGTGTGAGGAAACAGGAGCACCCGGAGGAAACCCACGCACACACGGGGAGAATGTGCAGACGCCGCACAGACAGTGACCCAAGCCGGGAATCGAACCTGGGAACCTGGAGCTGTGAAACAACTGTGCTACCCACTATGCTACCGTGCTGCAATAAGTGTAACATGCTTTGGTGATTCAGGTAACTTTGGTCCTATGATTCCCAAACCTCTCTACCATTAGTGCTTTCCTCATCTCATGTCTGCGTACGTTTTGGACTAATTGGTAGAGATTAATTGCTATGATTAGTCAACAATGCAGCTAGCAGCATGGTAGACGATGAACTAGATGGCCTATGTACACAGTCGGCATTTTTATGTTAAATGATTCCTTAGGCAATCATCTTGCCATTCTCACACAATAGATTCCAGTCCTTTCTAAATAAAAAGGGCAAATTAGTAGTATCCCCCAAATAAGTGGTGACCACTGGCAAAAAATTAATCACAAATGACTGAGTGGAGCCTCCGCTTATGTGGAATAATTAGGAATACAAAAATCACCTCTTTAGTTAAGTTGTATCATTTCAGAATCACTCATCGAGATGAAAGTCTTCCTTAGTTAAAGCAGTCTGTTTTAGGCTAGTAAAACCCAACTGCTTCACTTATGTCCTTTCAGGGAAGGAAACCTGCTGTCCTTATGCAGTCCAGTTTATATGCATCTCTTAATCCCACATTAATATGGTTGACTCTTAACTGCCCTCTCAAGTGGCCTAGTTAGCCATTTATTTGTGTCAGCCCACTATCCAACCCAGGCAGTAGCAGTTAAAGATGAAGGCTCACCACCATCTTTTCAGGGCAACAAGAAATGGACAATAATTGCCAGTGACGTTTTTATCCCAAGAATGAATAAGAGTGAAAACTATTGTAGATTACAGATGAGCAACACTGTAACAGATGTCTCACACCAAAAGGTTTTCTTGACATAAATAATTAATGGATTTCTTTCCTAATTCATAGAGTCCCTCCGTGCAAACCGACCCTCTGAAAAAGGTGCACTTCCCCTCCCTCTCCCCGTAACCTCACCTACCCTGCACATCTTTAGGCTGAGAGGAAACTGGAGCACCCAGAGGAAACCCGTGCAGACACAGGGAGAATGTGCAAAAGCCACACAGTCACCAAAGTTCGGAATTGAACCCGGGTCCCTGGTGCTGTGATGCAGCCGTGCTAACCACTGTGCAGCCGTGCCGCCCCAATCAATTCAATTAAAAGTGCACTGTCGAAAAAAAAGGATGGTGCAAGTTGTGTCAGACACAATGTGATGATGTACTTCCTCACTATGCTGTTAACTATTTTCTCCCTTTTCAAACAAAAACAAATACTCTTAACTGTCTCTAATGGTTGCATGTTATTGATGGCAGCTGTGTTTTCAATTTCAGATGAATTTAAGTATTTTGTTTTGAATGGTTGTTTTTAAGGATTCAATCTCTGGATGCCCTGATAAAGTTTTATACAATTGAGTAATCACGAGGAGACTTCAAAGGATAATATTGTTCTGGAATTGGATTCGCATGTAGGCCAGAGCAGGTAAGGATACAGGTTTCATTCTCCAAGAACATTAGTGAACCAATTGGGTTTTACTGGCCAAAAACTAGCTGGTTTCAGCAGGAAGACCATTGGTGCAATAGCACAGCGACGAGGCTGCCTCTCTGCTTTGAACCCAAAAGTGGCATTTGTCAGAACACTCAGCGCATGGAATTTCGAGCAATAGGTTAGGTCACAACCAGACCAGATCCAACAAGGAAATATTCACTCATGTAAACTAAATTTTGTTTTAAGATTCCTGTACAGAACATTAACTAAAGATTCAATAGGATGGACAGTCAGCACCGCAAACTGAATTAAACGTCTTGCTTATGAAATATATACGAAACCCATTTCCCTTTGGTTACTTTTCCTAATATTTCTTTTTGATGGACAATGTTCCTGAGAAACATCTTTGGATGTTTTACTACATTAAAGCGACTATATAAACACGTGCTGCTGTTGTTGCAAAGTGCCAAGGATGGTGTTTATTTGTTTGAAAATGAGAAATAGAAATTATTTGTCAAACCCATACCTTTTCCCAATCCAGCTTCTCCACATCTACTAGGATTCTCATCAGCTCAGGAATGGCCAGTGCTGGATGGGTGTCATTGAGCTGAATGGCCACCTGTGAACAAAGAAACACCAACTTTAATACCTTTTAATGAATCATAGGATCATCAGGCTTACTGAAGAGTGAAGTGGGAAGTGAAGTAACAAATGCAACTTTTCATTACGAGTTTGACTCCAAGTCAGTCCGTTTATGGGACAATGCGATAGGACTGTTCATTCTCTAACTTGTCGGTTGGCAGCATTACTTCCTCTACTTATATGCAAGTCATTTCAGTATTACCTTGAGGCTCAGTGGTGACTACCACTTTTGCCTCAAGAGTCAGAAGGTTGTCGTTTCAAGATCCACTCCAGAGACTTGAGCACGTAACCTCCACTGGCACACCCGGTAGGATACTAAGGAAGTTCTTCAGTGTCGAAAGTGTAATTTTTCAGAGGCATCAGTCCTCAATGGATGCAAAAAGGTTCTACAGCGTTATTTTGAAGAGCAGAGGCATTTTCCGTGATGGTCAATATTTATTCCTCAACATCACCAAGAAAACAAATGATCTGATCACCATCCCAACATGGTTTGTGGGAACTTGCTGCGTGGAAATTGGCTTCCATGTTTCCTACATTACAACAGTAACCGCATTTCAAAAGTACTTCATTTTATAGCACCTTGGTACAGCCTACAGTCATGGAAGACACTATATAAATGCAAGAGTTTTTTTATTTACATTCTGCACGAGTCTTCTCCATCATGAAATGTGCCCTGCTACAAAAAGAACACATTTTACATCCTGAAGTGTGAGGTGTTTTATTTTGGTGAGAAGAAACAGAGGCAATATAAAATAAAAATACAATTCTAAAGTGTAGGACCAGAGGACCCCAAGGGCACACATGCACAAATCACTGAAGAATTGTAGGGCAGGCTGAGGAAGCTTCTAATATAGCAGACAAGATTTAGGGCTTTATAAGTAGGGTTTTAGAGTACAAAAGCAAGGAAGTTACAATAAACCCGTATAAACACTAGTTCGACCTTAACTGGAGTATGGTGTCCAGATGTTAGGAAGAATATCAAGTCATTGGACAGGATGCAGAAAAGATTCATGAGAATAGTTCCAGGAATGTGGAGCTTCAGTGATGTGGATAGACTGGAGAAGATGGGATTTTTTCTTTTTATACACTTTTTAACTAATGCCTGTATGATTATATTTTATGATGGCGGTAGAGCCAAAAACAGATCTCCACTTTTGTGTGGGCAATAAAGTTCTATTCTATTCTCCCATGAAGAAGAAAAGATTAAGACGAGATTTAATAGAGGTGCTGAAAATAGAGTCTGGACAAAGTTGATGAGGATAAAATTAACTGTTGTCATTGGCAGAAAGATTGAGAACTAGAATGTACCGATTTGACCCGAGGGCAAAACCTCAGACCGAAGGAACGATCCGTTAAAACAGAGAAGAGGAGGAATTTCTTCAGCCAGAGGGTGGTGAATCTGTGGAACACTTTGCCGCAGAAGGCTGTGGAGGCCAAATCACTGAGAGTCTTTAAGACAGAGATAAATAGGTTCTTGATTAATAAGGGGATCAGAGGTTATGGGGAGAAAGCAGGAGAATGGGGATGAGAAAAATATGATTGAATGGCGGAGCAGACTCAATGGGCCTAATGGCCTAATTCTGCTCCTGTGTCTTATGATCATAGGTGATTGGCAAAAGAAGTAACCATGACATGAGGAATTATATTTTTTTAGTGCAGTGAGTAATTAGGTTTCTGCTCTGCCTGAGACTATGCTGGGAACAGATTCAATCATGGCTATCAAAAGAGAATTGGACAGTTATCTGGAAGAGAAAAAAAATTACAGGGTTATAGGAGAAAAACACAGGCAAGTGGGACCGGTGGTGTTTTTTTCTTTAATATTTTCATGGGATTTGGGCATCTCCTTTGTAGCCCATCCTAATTGTCCTTGAACAGGCACGGTGGCTTAGTGCTTTGCACTGCTGCCTCACGGTGCTGAGGACCCGGGTTCGATCCTGGCACCGGGTCACTGTCCGTATGGAGTTTGCACATTCTCCCAGTGTCTGCGTGGGTCTCAGCCCCACAACCAAAAGATGTGCTGGGTATGTGGATTGGCCACGCTACATTACTCCTTAATTGGGGGGGAAAAAAAGAATTGGGCACTTCAAAACGGAGTGGCTTGCTAATTTCATTTTAAATTCCACCATCTGCCGTGGTGGGATTCAAACCCGGGTGTGCAGTGCATTACCCTGGGTCTCTGGATTACTAGTCCTGTGACAATACCAATACGCCACTGCCTGGTAGAGAGCCAGCACAGCCAAAACAGGCCAAATGATCCCCTTCTGGGCTGCAGCCATTCCATGAATCTATAAACTTGCTGCCAATTGCAGGCACACAGCTCACAACTCTCATTAATTTAATCTGCCCTTCCTGCTTGGCAGAGCAATCAGTGCCATTAGCAATCGAAGTCCATCGATTGTGGCATCAAAACAATTGCTTATTTATGTACTTTGTTCATCCTGTTGAGTCACCTACACCAGTGCAGCTGTTTACTTTTTAAATATCAGGAATAAAGCCAGCTTCATTGACTGGGAAGAGGAAAAAGAGAATGAAAGAGACACAGACAAACAGGTGGATGGAATAGAAGGACAGAGAAGAAACAGAGAAACATATTGTGTGGGGCATTGAGCCACAGCGGCACTGAAGAAATCCATTTGGTCCATTAAGTTCCATCCCAGCTCTCAAGAGCAATGTAGTCAGTCTCATCCCTGCTCTATCCACGTAGCCGTGCAAGTTTATTTCCCTCAAGTGCACAACAAACCTTCTTTCGAAATCAATTATTGATCATTTGTGCCTCCACAACTTCCATAAGCAGTGAGTTCTAGGTCATTACCACTCTGCATAAAATTGTTCGTCCTCACATTTTCCCTGTGCTTCTTGCCCAAAACCTGAAATTTGTGTCCCCTCATCCTTTTTCAAAAAAAAAATAAAATTTAGAGTACCCAATTATTTTTTTCCCAAAAATTAATTGATGAGGGAAAGGCAGTGAATGTCATCTGCATGGACCTTAGTAAGGCGTTTGACAAGGTCCCCATCATGGCAGACTGGTACAAAAGTCACATGGGACTAGGAGTGAGCTAGCTAGGTGGATAAAGAACTGGCTTGCCAACAGGAGACAGAGTTAAAGTGGAAGGGAGGTTTTCAAAATGGAGATCTGTAACTAGTGGTATTCCATAGGGATCAGTGCTGAATCTATGCAAATGACGGGTTTGTATGGACCTGCCAGTGCAGGGTGCAAACATTGATATCGCTGCCAATGAGGAACCGAGCATGGCGTCGGAATTGGCACAAACCTCGATTTTATAATTCCCCCTGATTCTCTGCTCGATCGCGATTCCAGCATTGCGAAGCCAACATGTTTGGTTGTGGTATGAACACACTTTCCTTAGCCATCAAATCCTGGAGTGCGACTCAAACCCAGAGTTTCTGCGTCAGAGGCAGGAACGTCACGGAGTATGCCACAAAACCGCCACATCTTCTTCCTACTCCTGTAAATTTGACTGCAGGACTTTTGAACCTTCCTCTTTAGATCACCGGAACTGACATGCACCACAACTTCTGGCTCACTCACTTCTCATTGAAGAATGTTCTGCATTCTTTGTGATCTCCTTTACCTTGGCACCAGAGAGGCAACACACCCTGCGGGACTCATGATGACTGTCCCAAAAATATCCATCTGTCCCCCTAACTATGGAATCGCCGATAATAACTGCATCTCACTCTTTGCTGTTTACCCCTGTGGAGCCCATTCCCCATAGACATCATGAGCTGGACTGCAATACTTCAAGGTGTCATCATTCCCAGCAGTCTGCAATGCGGAGTACTGGTTTACACATGAACTAGGAGCAGGAGTAGGCCATCTGGCCCCTCGAGCTTGCTCCGCCATTCAATAAGATCATGGCTGATCTTCTTGTGGACTCAGATCTATTTACTTGCCGGCTCACCATAACCCTCAATTCCTTTACTGTTTGGAAAGTGGTACACTCCCCAAAGACACCTGAACTTCCTGACTCTTATGGATGGCGCTCCATCCACTATCCTGCTTCATAAAGCAGCTGCAGACACTCCTATATTGATCATGGGGGACCATTATTTTTTTTTTTAAATGTTTTATTTTTCCAATTAAGGGTACATTTAGCATGGCCAATCCGCCTACCCTGCATATCTTTGGGTTGTGGGGCTGAGACCCATGCAGACAGGGGGGGAATGTACAAACATCACACGGACAGTGATCCAGGGCTGGGATCGAACCTGGGTCCTCGGTGCTGTGAGGCAGCAGTGCTAACCACTGTCAGTGTGGAGTTTGCACTTTCTTCCCGCGTGTGTGTGGATTTCCTCTGGATGTTCCGGTTTCCTACCACAGTCCAAAGACGTGCGGGTTAAGTGGATTGGCCAAGCTAAATTGGCCCATAATAATTGACAGGGTCACAGGGATAGGGTGGTGGAGAGGGTCGGTTTAGACTCGATAGGCCGAATGGCCTCCTTCGGCATTGGAGGGGTTCTATGGTGTCCCCTAGTTCTACACTCACCAGCCAAGGGAAACATCCCATCGACATCAACCCTGTCACAACTTCTTCTAACTGTAACCATTCTATGTTTACTGGAAATATTAGTGGCTTTTGAAGATTATGTTTTTTAAATACTTGCATTTATATAGCACCTTTTATATCCTCATAACACCCCAATAGTGCAGTAACTGTTACAACGCGAAAATTTCAGGAGCCAATTTGCACAGAACAGAGCAAACAGCAAAGTGATAATGATCAAATGATTTGTTTTAGTGATGTTGAGATGAATATTGTCTTATTTTTTCATAATAGTGGGTCTTTTAAAAATATGAATCTTATTTAGTCTGCGCATACAATTGGAGAGAATTCCTGACTTGTGCCTTGCAGTGTGAAAGGCATTAGGGAGTCAAGAGGTGAGTAACACAGTGTTGAATTCCCAGCCTCTGACCGGCCCAGTACTTATGTAGCAGGTACCATTACATTTTTGGCGAGTGGTAACCGTCAGGATATTGATGGTGATATACTACAAAGTAGATTCAATTATGCTCCACATAAATTCTGCTAATGCATCATCCTTGGGAAGCTTACCTTGTCTGGGAAAGTTTCAAATGAAGTTCGGACTGGATCCCGACAACCAAACTTTGAAGACTTGAAGCGACGGATAATGTCCTGGAGTGAGGCAGCTACCACAAAGTATTCTTGCTTTAAACGGAGCTCTTTACCTTCAAAGAACTAAATGATGAGATTTAACATTGTAACTTTCAGTCAGAAAGCCAACTACAAACTTAAGACAAATGTACTAAAACAGCGATATGGTCCCAATCATTTTGTGGGGGGTGGGATGGGGGAGGAGAGCAGGAGGAAAGCGGGGTTACTAAAGGTGGGACGGATGGCCCTGTCTTACCGCCAGATATTACATAATTATTATTTCAGACAGAAGACGACGACATTCGATCCATCTATCTCCCGTAATCAAGCAAGTCGCTTGGCTCATTTCGCTTAACCCTGAATCCAACTTGTCCACAAGAGTACATTCAGTAGCTTCTTGAAACCCATAAGGGCTTTTTTTTGTCCCACCTCTCATGCCAGTTCCCCATACTTACAATCCTCCTGGTTTAAAAAAAAAATTCCTCTTGCATTTCCAATTTTCTTTTGTAAACATGACCCACTATGCTTAAATTCTGCATACAGCAGAAAAGCTTACTCGGATTAAAGCTGTCCAAACTGTTCAAAATATCACACATTTCTATCATATTCTCTCTCAGTTTTTTTTTCAGGTTAGTTTGCGTTTAGAAAAATCTTCCCTCAGAGAACCTTAAAATTGCTTCAGGGTTACTTGCATTGATCTTGATTTTTCTGTTCCAGATTTTAAAAACGGAATTCAAGTTTTCAAACTGCCAATTTTGCATTTCTCTGGATTACTAATCTAGGCCCCTAAATTATTAGTCCAATGATTTACCATGTGCTGTAACATGGTAATTGAGGTTGCACCAATTTTGACTACTTACCTCAAGTGCTCAAGGTCAGATTTTCCAAGACCACAACAGTGATCAGCTAGCATGTGCTGCTTTATGGAGTGGCCATCACGAAGGCCTGGATTTTCAGAATGATGTACAGCTCCGCCGCCATTGAGAAAATGGTGGAAGAGGCTGAAATACAGAAACTGATACCCGAACACATCACCTCTCAATTTCACAGGGGCAGGTCAAGATTTGCACATGCGCATTCCATGGGGGCACGTGTCCATATAAAACAGCAGCTGCCTCTAGTGAGGTCTGAGTTTCATTAGCATGCGCAGATTAGATCTGGCAGTAGATCTGGCAGTAGCAGGTCTAAACTTTATAAAGTCCTTTGGATAAATGGGGCACCCTTTGGATATGGTCGCAGGACACCTTTAGAGGAGGTCATGTGGGAGAGGCGAGGTGCCCTTTGGACATGAAAACAGCGTAAAAATGCACAAACTCCTTCCTTTTAAATCTTTGAAAAAAACCATGGTGGTAAAAAAAAAATTGTTTGCTATTTAATTGTTTAATTTAGCCGAAGCCTGAGGGAGCTATAATTGCTGGATTAGTGCTGTATGACTGATTTCACAACCTACCATTGTCACAGCAGTTTTCTAAGAGATTTTGTAGTTGAAGGAATGTAAAGATAGTGAATGTTTTTTTAAAAATGACTTGTTATTTTAAAATATAAAGTCTGCAACAGACACATAGAACTTTATTTTATTCAATCTCAGCATAGGTCCTGAGGTCTGTTCATGATGGATACTATAAGAGTCGGCATGTAGGGTGTAAAGGGTGGTTGGGGTGGGGCGCATGGATTGGCACGAGTTGGAACTATGCTGGTATAGGAATTATAAAGAACACAGCAGCAAAAAATCAGGCCTAAAATAAAGTGTCCGCTCTTTTCCTTAGAATTGCATAAAATGGAAGGAAACAGGGTATTGAGCTCCTCCCACATCTCTTAATTTAACCCTTTCAGCATATTCTCCTAGTCTTTTCCCCTTCATATGCTTAGCTAGTTTCTCTTTAAATATATCGATGTTATTCGCCTCAATCTCTCATCGAGGTAGCAAGTCTTGTAGTTTTGCCTGGATTCCCCAAATGGAAATATCTTCTCTAAAGCTACCCCATCAAACCCTTTCATAATTTTTCAGACTTCTATCAGGTCACTTTTCAGCCTCTCCTTTTCTGGAGAGCATTTGAAATACAGGAAGTACTTAAAAAGGGAACAACTGGAGAGCTATGGAGAAAGAATAGAACGGGACTAACTGGTCAGCACATTGAAAAAGCTACCCATGCACAATGGGCCAAATAGCCTTCTTGTGTTCTTTAATATTCTACGATTTCCCGCACTGAGAACAATGTCATCTTTCTTTCATCAGCCAAGGTTACATCCTCCTCCACCCCAGTCTTTCCTTTTCTCAATCTCGGACAGGTAAAGGAAGGGCACAGGTACTTTACTAAAACATTTCTCAAAGCGACAATGTAATTCTTCTAGGATAGCTGGCACCATCCTGAGACAGGAATTAGTACAGTGGCTTTCAGGGCACACCTTGGTGTTGGTGGTTTCTAGTAGTGTAACTGATTAGAATTTAATGGAGCCTGCCAGAGCGGGCATGATGGCAGGGGCACATGGAGAAACAGGTGGGAATACCCACATCCAATTCCCGGCGTCAGGAGAATTTAGTTTGGGGGGGGGGGGGGGGGGGGGGGGGGGGGGCGGCAGCCCCGAGAAGGACCAGGTATGGAAATTCTGCCCACTGGTAGCAGGACGTCAATTAGGGTCATGAATGAGCCACTTAAGAAGCAACCATCCCAGAGCCTGTTGGATTTAATTGTGGATCAGGGATTTAACGGGACTCGCAGTTTTCTGTGCCAGCCAATCTGAAAATCCTGTTCGGTCAAGGGACCCAACATCGGGAAGGGGATGGCCACTGAAAAAGCCACCCCATTTCCTTTGCATCAAAACCCCCCTGCTCCCCACTCATTGGGATCCAGTAATAATTCATTGTGAAGGCTGCAGAATTATTGGCACCTGGTGGTGCTGCAGGCAATGGAGTGCTGCTGGTCTCTGACTGGAAGCTCCTGGGGCCTTGATCGCGTTGAAGGTAGATGCTGGCCGGTTAATTGTCCAACTACACTTTAATAGTGCCGAGACACCCAGTCAGAAGCAGCATGGGGTTGCCATCAGTTCTCATTGCCTACCAAAGTGGGGGAGGGATGTGCGGCCCACAGAAAAGTTTGGAACTGCCTTGATAAAAGCAGAAGTTTAAGCTGGCATACTTACATTGTCATTGGGATACAGCACTCGGGATATATTCTCAGCCAGGTTTCGATCCAACACAGCCTGGATATAGTCACCAACATTAACTATAAAACAAAACGTTTCCCCATTTAATACCACCAGAAATTGAAGATAATTTCAACACAGGAAAAGCAAAACTCCTGTCAGGGTTTTGACCTGTCCGCAGAACTATAGAAAGGTTACGATGCAGCAAGAGGACATTCGCGCCTGCGCTGGCCAAAAAAATAAACTAACCATCTTACCACTATGTCAGGACTGTATTCCCTTTGCCACCGCCTCTTCTGGATCTGGCCTGCTGGTTGTGCAGGAGACAGGACATATCCATGGATGGTGTTGGAAGTGTCTGGGACATTGCCTCCAAAATCTGATTCTGAGTACACGACTATGTTGGGATATTGCTAGACTAGCATGCGAGACAGCTCTCCCAATTTTGGCACAAGGGCCCAGATGTTAGTGAGGAGAACTCATCAGTGTCACCAGGGCTGGGTGTGCCTTCACAGTGCTTGGGGCCCAGGTCAGTGCTGCGTGGTGGGTCTGGTTTTATTTTAATTTTATGGTTCTCTCACTGTTCAATACAACTGAGTGGATTGCTAGGCTACTGCAGAGTGCAGTTAAGAGTCAACCACACTATTGTGGGCCTGGAGTCACATGAAGGCCAAAGTGGGAAAGGGCAGTATATTTTCTTCCCTGAAGGAATTAGCAAACCCGATGGGCTTTTATCGCAATCCAGTCATTTCATGGTCAGTGCTACTGAAATTAGCTCTTTATTCCACATTTATTTAATTGAATTTAAATTCCGGTAGCTGCCATGGTGGGATGTCTATGTAACATTAGTCCAGACCTCTGGATTACCTGGTCAGAAACATTGACACATCAGATCCCCTTAGTCTACCACATGAGTATTTACAACAATTCAACAATGTCCCAGTTACTTTTACAGGTACCAGTTTTAAAATCATATTTAAATTCTCAATCCGGGATTCAATTCATGGGACTGGATTTTCCCTTTAGAGGTTGATGTGTTGGGTGCTCTGGATCCGTGGAACACATACAGGCCACCAACACTTAAAATAGTGCAACACTATTTTATTAAGTTAGAAACTGTTGAACATACTTTCACTGTGGGTTGACACGATGTTCGATTAAACTAAAGACCTATGCCTGTCCGAACCAGTCTCTGCACTCAATACATGGTGAGGATCTGTGCTGTAAGCTCTGTCCTTGTAGGAGGCTGCATCCCGAATGAGCGGGAACTCTGATGCCCCCTGTCTTTATAGTGGGTGTGCTCTAACTGGTGATTGGCTGCGGTGTTGTGTGTGTTTGAACATAGAAAATACAGCACAGAACAGGCCCTTCGGCCCACGATGTTGTGCCGAACCTTTGTCCTAGATTAATCATAGATTATCATTGAATTTACAGTGCAGAAGGAGGCCATTCGGCCCTTTGAGTCTGCACCGGCTCTTGGAAAGAGCACCCTACCCAAACTCAACACCTCCACCCAACACCAAGGGCAATTTTGGACACTAAGGGCAATTTATCATGGCCAATCCACCTAACCTGCACATCTTTGGACTGTGGGAGGAAACCGGAGCACCCGGAGAAAACCCACGCAGACACGGGGAGGACTGTTGATTGGTCTTGCTGTGTGTCCATCAGTATGTGTGTATCTGCACCATGATATACTGGTGTATATTATGACAGAGGTGAGAATTGTTCTGCTTTAACTTACTTTTAAAATTTGAAGCAACTGGAAACTGACAGGTTCGGAGGAGTGGGAGGGAGATGCAGTGTAACTGATCGGAAGCTCCAGGCGCATGCAAATCCTATAGTCTTGTGCAAAGCTTTCTGTTCTTGCCAAATTCCCCTCCAATAAAGCAGCAACTTCAGAAATAAAGGAATCAAACTAGGTTGCATGGGAGAGGTTGGGTAATGCAGAGCAGGTACAACATCCTTGCATGCACTTATGTACACTAGATACCACGCATTGTGCAAGGGTCCTACCAGTGCTCATGGCTTCCCTATAAGTATGGATATTTGTACATATACAGGGCTGAAGTAAAACTGCCTTGGCTAAGACTTGGAAAGATGTATCTCCACTTCTACATTTGGTAGTCAGCTAAAACCTGTTATCAAGGGAATTCAGTAGCACAACAACAAAATGTTACACATCCTACCCATTCCTAGGTTTTATTTCATGTTGATAGTACTCAAATATCAAAAAGGTCCTTGTTTCAAGCCCTATTCCAGAGACTCGAATACAGGCCCTCTAGGCCTGCACTGCAACAAGAGGACAGCACGGGCGGCACAGTGGTTAGCACTGCTGCCTCACAGTGCCAGGGACCCAGGTTCAATTCCGAACTTGGGTGACTGTCTGCGTGGAGTTTGTACGTTCTCCCTGTGACTGTGTGGATTTCCTCGAGTGCGCCAGTTTCCTCCCACAGTCCAGAGATGTGCAGGTTAGGTGGATTGGCCGTTAGTTTCCAAACATGTGCAGATTAACTGAGGTTACGTGTGACAAGGCTTAGTTAGAGTGCTCTTTTGAAGAGTTGGTGCAGGCTAGGTGGGTCAAATGGCCTCTGCTTACACTATAGGGATTCTATGAATCTAGTTGAAGAAAGAGTTCTTGCAGTTCCTGGCCAACATTTATTGCTGTTAGTGGCTCATAAACATAGAACTCCCCCTTCTAATTGCAGTGTGCATGCGCCGACAATGCATCGACTGCCGTGGTTCCAGGCGGCGGCTCACCAGCACCTTCTCAAGGGCAGTTAGGGATGGGCAACTAGTGCTGGCCTCATTAGTGATGCTCACATCCCATGAAAGAATTTAAAAGGTACTGAGGTAATGCAGTTCTGCTGGAGATCAGGGGCAAAATTCTCCGACCCCCCGCCGGGTAGGAGAATCGCCGGGGGCTGGCGTGAATCCCTGCCGGAGACTTCGGCAACCGGCGGGGGCGGGAATCGCGCCGCGCCGGTTGGCTGGCCCCCCTGCTCGATTCTCCGGCCCGGATGGGCCGAAGTCCCGCCGCTAAAATGCCTGTCCCGCCGGCGTAAATTAAATCACCAACCTTACCGGCGGGACAAGGCGGCGCGGGCGGGCTCAGGGGGGGGGGGGGGGGGGGTCGCGGGGCGATCTGGCCCCGGGGGGGGTGCCCCCCACGGTGGCCTGGCCCACGATCGGGGCCTACCGTTCCGCGGGCGGGCCTGTGCCGTGGGGGCACTCTTTCCCTTCCACCTCCGCCACGGTCTCCACCATGGCGGAGGCGGAAGAGACTCCCTCCACTGCGCATGCGCGGGAATGCTGTCAGCGGCCGCTGACGCTCCCACGCATGCGCCGCCCGGAGATGTCATTTCCGCGCCAGCTGGCAGGGCACCAAAGGCCTTTTCCGCCAGCTGGCGGGGCGGAAATTCGTCCGGCGCGGGCCTAGCCCCTCAATGTTGGGGCTCGGCCCCCAAAGATGCGGAGCATTCCGCACCTTTAGGGCGGCGCGATGCCAGTCTGATTTGTGCCGTTTTGGGTGCCAGTCAGCGGACTGCCATTTCTGGAGAATTTCGCCCCAGTTTCTCAGATGGGATGTCATACTCAAGCCCCATCTGCCCTCCCAGGTGAATGTAAAAGATCCCATGGAATTATTGGAAGCATAGCAAGTCACATTATTGTTTGTGGGAGCTTGCTGTGTGCTATTTGGCTATGTTTCCATAAATTACAACAGTGATTACACTTCAAAAGTACTTCATTGGCTGCGTTGTACTTTGCGACATCATATAACAGTGCTCCCTCTAATTTCCCTTCAAACGCACGTGACTACCGCACATCCTTTGTGCGGTAGAGCATGCGCCCATCTTAAAAAGGAGCATTGCTTGTGCGCGTCCTGTTCCTTATGTCGCTCCTGATTCTGCAGGGCCATGCACCCACACAGCTTAGAGGGATCAAGGTTATCAATGCAAGTCCTTTCTTTGGGAGTAAACAGCCTTTGTTCTGATGCGGTGCACCCAAGATATTTTTATTTTAAAAATCAACACGCTGAGGAATCTTTAATTGATTCACATATTGCCTCCATGTTATTATGTTCAAACTGTGAAGACCAGGGGCGTCATTCTCCGACCCCCCAGAGGGTCGGAGAATGGCCGTTGGTCGCCGTGAATCCCGCCCCCGCCGGTTGCCGAAGTCTCCGAAGGGAGAAAAGTCGGCGGGGCGTTAATGGCGCCGCTGCCGCGGAGAATGTCACGGGTCTGCGCAAGGCAGCCGATTTTCGGCCTGCCGATATTCTCCCTTCCGGATGGGCCGAAGTCCCGTCGACGTGATGACCGCTCACGTCGACGTGAATCAAACCTCCTTTTCATCGGCGTGACCCGGTGCTCCAGGCTCACGCCGACCAGCGTGGAGGTGAGTGACGGCCTGGGGGGTTGGCTCTGGGCAGGCAATGGCGTGGCCGCAGTCTGATTGCGTGAGGAGAGGTGTGTCTCGGGTTGTGTGTGCGTGTGCGCGGCGGGGGGGGGGGGGGGGGGGGGGGGGGGGTGGTGGTGGTTAGAGTAGGCTGGGCTCCGGGGGAGTGCCGGGAGGGGGTCCGTGCCGGGGTGGAGGCTGGTGGGGGGGGGGGGGTTTGTGCCGGGGTGGAGGTTGGGGGGGGTCCGTGCTGGGGTGGAAATTGGGGGGGGGGGGGGGGGTCCGTGCTGGGGTGGAGGTTGGGGGGGGGGGGATTCCGTGCCGTGCCGGGGTGGAGGTTGGGGGGGGGGGTCCGTGCCGGGGTGGAGGTTGGGGGGGGGGGGGTCCGTGCTGGGGTGGAGGTTGGGGGGTCCGTGCTGGGGTGGAGGGTGGGGGGGGGTCCGTGCTGGGGTGGAGGTTGGGGGGGGGGGGGGGGGTCCGTGCTGGGGTGGAGGTTGGGGGGGGGGTCTGTGCCGTGTCGGGGTGGAGGTTGGGGGGGGGTCCGTGCCGGGGTGGAGGTTGGGGGTTGGGTCCGTGCTGGGTGGAGGTTGGGGGGGGGGGGGGGGGGGTCCGTGCCTGGGTGGTGGTTGGGGGGGGGGGGGGGGGGGGGGGGTCCGTGCTGGGGTGGAGGTTGGGGGGGGGGGGTCCGTGCCGAGGAGGTGGATGGGAGGGCAAGTGAGTTGGTCCACCTGGCCAGGTGCCAGCCTCCAACAGTTGGACCCATGCGGTCCATACCACCTGGCTGGGGGGGGGGGGGGGGGAGGAGGGGATATGGGCAATGATGACATGTCGTCGTTCCCCTCCCCCCCACCAGGCCGTCATGTTTTCAGATCATCCAGCGATGTTGGCCGCCGTGGTGGCAGCTGCTCATGTCTATGTTGCCCTGGATGAGGAGGAGGAGGAGGAGGAGCGTGCCAGAGAGGCGGCGCAGGCTGCCGCAGAGGGGCAGGCGGCAGCCGCCCAGGCTGGAGGGACACCTGACCGACAGGACGAGGAGGGGGAGGAGGACGTCGCGGCCCCACGGCAACGGAGGCACCCGAGGGCACCCCGTGTGTACTGGCCCCAGCAGTCATACCAGGACCTCACGGACCGGGAATGCAGGAGGAGACTCCGGATGAGCCGTGGCACACATCTGCCACCTGCTGGCACACCTGTCACCGCGTGGCACTGGCGGGGGGGACCCTCTCCCCGTGTCCGTCAAGGTTACGGTGGCCCTGAACCTTTATGCAACGGGGTCATTCCAGGCACCGAGTGGGGACCTGTCCGGCATATCGCAGACATCGGTGCACCGGTGCATCCGGGCAGTGACAGATGCCCTATATGCCATGGCACACCACTACATCCGCTTCCCCGTGGACCGGGCCAGCCAAGATGCCCGGGCCGTGGGCTTCTCTGCCGTTGCCGGGTTCCCCATGGTCCAGGGCGCGATCGATGGGATGCACATCGCCGTGCGGCCACCTGCAGATAACAGGGCCGTGTTCACTAATAGGAAGGGGACCTATTCGATGAACGTACAGGTGGTCTGCGACCACCGCATGATGATCCTGCACGTCTGCGCCCGTCACCCAGGCAGTGTACACGACTCATTCGTGTTGTCGCGGTCATCCATCCCCGGCATGTACGAGGGACGCCATCCCCGGCTGAGGGGCTGGTTGCTGGGCGACAGGGGCTACTCATTGCGATCGTGGCTGATGACGCCTATACGGAGGCCACGCAATGAGGCGGAGAACCGCTACAATGATGCCCATGTAGCGACAAGGGGAGTGATTGAGAGGTGCTTTGGTGTGCTGAAGATGCGTTTCAGGTGCCTGGACCTCTCTGGGGGCGCCCTCCAGTATCGGTCAGATAGGGTCGGCCGCATCATTGTGGTGTGCTGCGTCCTGCACAACATAGCCCAGCAGAGGGGCGATGTGCCGCAGGCAGAGGACGGCGGAGTGGAGGAGCAGCAGGAAGAGGCCCAGTCCTCCCCAGATGAGGGGGATGGGGGCAATGGTCAGGGCAGACGGGGTAGACACAGGCGGGTGGCTGTCCACCGTTACCGGCTGGCCCAGCGGGCACGGGACTGACTGATAGACACCCGCTTCACTGACTAGATGGGCGTGGGAATCGGGTAGTATGGCCACAGACCGCACACCATGGCAACAGCCGACCACCCACACCCCCCACCCAGCACCCTCACCCCCCTCCCCAACCCCACCCGCATGCACACCACCCCCCCGCCCCCCCCATTGCCGATCCACCTGCGGCACAACGGGCCGGGCTCACACAGTTGCGGGTGGACGCGTGTCTATCGCAGGCCATGGAGGATGATGACAACCCGCCCTGCGATGAGCTCCTGGCTCTACATCGTTGGACTATGTCTGACCCATGGCCACAGTACCACCATCCACCCGGACCATCCCTGCATGCGGCTGTGACACTGCAGCGCACGGTCCCGTCCTCTGCCCGGGGGATGTTGATGGCGGCCCAGGGGGAAGGGGGCAGACTCACCTGGGGCTGAGGTAAGACCACCCCTCACACACACACACTTGCGCTCAACGTACATGACACCCCCGCACACTTTGGACAGAGCACAAAGGCAGCTTCGGTAGGTGTAACATTGACTTTAATAACCAAAGGAGTTCATGCACGTGCCCTAGCCCCTAAAACTCATCTGTGCCCTGCACCCGTGCCAACTTACTCAGTGTCTCATTGTTTGGCCTTACGGGCCCTTTGACTACGTCTACGTGGTTCCCCAGACGGTACAGCAGAACTGGAGGTGGACCCCTGTGATTCCTGCCCTCTGACACTGGATCCCTTTGGCGGCCGTTTCCTGGGGCGTCCTGGCCTAGATGGGCCAGGCTGCGGCCCGGGCGACTGGGATGGCGAGCTGCCAGCCTGTCCTGCCCGTTGCCCATACGATGCACCTGGGACGGAAGGCGGGGGGGGGGGGGGGGGGGGGGAAGAGTCCGAGGTGTCGCGGTGTACTGGGACCTCCCCTACAGAGGGAGCCGGGACGGACCACAAAACCTCCTCCTCCCTCGGGGTGCCCGATGGCCCCCAGGCCTCTACATGGGTGGGGGATGCGAACGGACTGGCCATCCGACGCCCCCCCCGACATCTGGCGCTGCCAGTCCTGGAGGCCCGTGCAGGTATCGACAGGGGTCTGCAGGTTTGCAGCCATGGAGCCCAGGGGGTTGGCAAACCCTGTCTGTGACAGTGCGACGCCGGCTCGCACATGGCCACTGGCGCCGATGCCCTCAGCGATGGCCTGCAGAGACTGGGCCATGGCCTGCTGAGACTGGGCCATGGCCTGCTGAGACTGGGCCATGGCCTGCTGAGACTGGGCCATGGCCTGCTGAGACTGGGCCATGGCCTGCAGAGACTGGGCCATGGCCTGCAGAGACTGGGCCATGGCCTGCAGAGACTGGGCCATGGCCTGCAGAGACTGGGCCATGGCCTGCAGAGACTGGGCCATGGCCTGCAGAGACTGGGCCATGGCCTGCAGAGACTGGGCCATGGCCTGCAGAGACTGGGCCATGGCCTGCAGAGACTGGGCTATGGCCTGCAGAGACTGGGCTATGGCGTTGAGCGCCTCTGCCATCTGGCGCTGGCTCATGGCCTCCTGTGAGAGGGCAGCCATTTCCTGGGCCACAGACGCCGCCTGCACGGAAGGCCCCAGGCCTCGCAAACCGTTCCCCATGTCTGACACCGTCGCACCCATTGCCTCCACCGCGGACGCCACCCGTGCGGTGTCAGCCTGGGTGGCAGGCATGACCGGCACCATTCCCAGCTCCTGGACGCGGGTGGACTCCTCCACCTGCGACCGCAGCCGCCGCAAGCCGCCCGTCACCCTCTTCGCTCGTCTCCGGGTCGGTGGGTGCATCGGATCTATGTGTGGGTGTGGTAACTGCAGGAACCCGGGATCCATCTGGGCGGCAGATGTTCGCTTGGGCTGGGCTGCCCTCCGACCGCCCGGTCCCTCTGCTGCTCCTACCTCCACCTGCTGTACCGGGACGGCTGTGTTGTGCGCACCAGTGAGTGTACCAGACGCCTCATCACTCAAGTGCCCAACCGTGGTGAGTGTTTCTGCGATGGTGGAGGGTGTTGGTGACAGCAGTGGCGTTGTGTCGTGCTCTTCGTCCCACTCTGAGTCCATGGCACTTTGGGGTGGGGGTTCGTCTCCACCCATCCACTCTGTGTCACTGTCCGGTATTTCGTCTTCCTGGGTAGTGCTGTCCCGGGTAGGGGTGTCCTGGGTAGTGCTGTCCCGGGTAGGGGTGTCCTGGGTAGTGGTGTCCTGGGTAGTGGTGTCCTGGGTAGTGGTGTCCTGGGTAGTGGTGTCCTGGCTCAGATGTGACGGGGGCCTGTGGCTGCCCCCCTCATCGCTGGGTGGTCGCTCCCGCACGTGACGGGGGTGTCGTCTCCCTGTTGCTCCAGGTCTCTCTGTCTCCCGTGGCGTGCGAGGGGCATCCTGCGGGCGTCGCATGCTGGAGGGTCCGCGTCTCTCAGTCTCCCGTGGTCTCCGAGGGGCATCCTGCGGGCGTCGCATGCTGGAGGGTCCGGGTCTCTCTGTCTCCCGTGGTCTCCGAGGGGCATCCTGCGGGCGTCGCATGCTGGAGGGTCCGGGTCTCTCCGTCTCCTGTGGTCTCCGAGGGGCATCCTGCGGGCGGTCTGCATCTGCGGGGATGGGTGCCTGGACGTTTGGTCCTGCGATACACAATGAAGCATGCATGGTTAGACATCAGGCAGTGATCAGGTGATACGGGGAGGGGGATATAGGGGAGGGGGGATATGGGGACGGGCTGTCGGTGGCTCACTCGCTAGTACGCCCCCGACCTCTGCATCAGCAACCTCCCGGTCCTCAGGTCCGCCAGCCAGTTCCAGGGCCCTTTCCTCGTGTACGGTCAGTGGCCTCTCATCAGCGGGCCCTCCTCCAGTCCTCACATGCTCCCTATTGTTGTGTGCGCGCTTCTCCTGTGGGGGGGGGCAGGCGTAAAAGGCAACAGTGTTCGGCAGGTATATGAATGCACGCCATCGGTTGCGCGTGCATTGCAGAGGTTAAGGTTAGGGCTGGATTCACTTGGGGATATGGGGGAGGGGGGATATGGGGGAGGGGGGATATGGGGGAGGGGGGGATATGGGGGAGGGGGGGATATGGGGGAGGGGGGGATATGGGGGAGGGGGGGATATGGGGGAGGGGGGATATGGGGGAGGGGGGATATGGGGGAGGGGGGATATGGGGGAGGGGGGATATGGGGGAGGGGGGATATGGGGGAGGGGGGATATGGGGGAGGGGGGATATGGGGGAGGGGGGATATGGGGGAGGGGGGATATGGGGGAGGGGGGATATGGGGGAGGGGGGATATGGGGGAGGGGGGATATGGGGGAGGGGGGATATGGGGGAGGGGGGATATGGGGGAGGGGGGATATGGGGGAGGGGGGATATGGGGGAGGGGGGATATGGGGGAGGGGGGATATGGGGGAGGGGGGATATGGGGGAGGGGGGATATGGGGGAGGGGGATATGGGGGAGGGGGGATATGGGGGAGGGGGGATATGGGGGAGGGGGGATATGGGGGAGGGGGGATATGGGGGAGGGGGGATATGGGGGAGGGGGGATATGGGGGAGGGGGGATATGGGGGAGGGGGGATATGGGGGAGGGGGGATATGGGGGAGGGGGGATATGGGGGAGGGGGGATATGGGGGAGGGGGGATATGGGGGAGGGGGGATATGGGGGAGGGGGATATGGGGGAGGGGGATATGGGGGAGGGGGATATGGGGAGGGGGGATATGGGGAGGGGGAGATATGGGGAGGGGGGATATGGGGGAGGCTCACCCTGCCTGCTCTGACGAGGTCGTTCACCTTCTTGTGGCACTGGGTGCCTGTCCGTGGTGTCAGGGCCACAGCGGTGACGGCCTCTGCCACTTCCCTCCACAGACGCCGGCTGTGGCGTGGGGCAACTCTGCGGCCGTGCCCGGGATACAGGGCATCCCTCCTCTGCTCCACCGCGTCCAGGAGCGCCTCCACATCGCGTGACTCGAACCTCGGGGCTGAACGACGGCCAGCCATCCAGTCGGGTGTTGCGGTCGGGTGTTCCGGTCGGGGTGGGGGGGGGAGCAGCGCGGCCTTAAGAGCCGTCACGCCGTGCAGCGTGTATGACGCTGCACGGCGTGAACCACTGCGCAAGCGCGGATCCCGTTACGTCGCTGCTAGCCCATTTCGGGCCGGAGACTATCGACCCATTTTTCCGACGTGACGCAAGTCGGATTTGCGCCGTTTTTTGCGCCGATCGGCGGACTTTCCGC
This sequence comes from Scyliorhinus torazame, assembly GCF_047496885.1. Lineage (NCBI taxonomy): Eukaryota > Metazoa > Chordata > Chondrichthyes > Carcharhiniformes > Scyliorhinidae > Scyliorhinus > Scyliorhinus torazame. The sequence continues at coordinate 249,147,657 of NC_092707.1, forward strand.
CGATAACGGAGAATTTTGCCCATAGTCTCCATTTCGGAGAATCGCGCCCTAAGTGCTCGCGCTGTCGTGAACAGGCAGTCGGCACGGCGCTGGGAGGTTCACGCCGCTCCAGCCTCCCCCTTCCCGGCGCCAAATGGGTGCCGCGCCAACCCGCGCATGCGCGGGGGACTTCTTCAGCGCACCGGCCCCAACGCAACATGGCGTGGAGGTTCAGGGGCCAGCGCAACAAAGTAGGCCAGGGGGGCTGGGGAAGAGGCCTGCCCACCGATCAGTGGGCCTCGATCACGGGCCAGACCCCATCGGAGCCCCCCCCCCCCCCCCCCGCCGGTGAAGGAGCACTCTTTCCCACCCCACAGGCCGCCCCCCCCCCCCGACGGTACGCGCAGCGTTCCCGCCGGCTGCGAGCAGGGGTGAACGGCGCCGGCGGGACTCTGCCCTTTCCGTGCGGCCGCTCGGCAAATCCGGGCCAGAGAATCGGCGGCCCGGCCGCGGACAGCGGCCTGCGCCAAATGCGGCGGTGCAAATGCAGACGATTCTCCGCACCTCAGAGAATCACGCGCCGGCGTCGGGGCGGCGTGGCACGGTTGCAGCGATTCTCCGGCCCGGCGCGGGGCTGGGAGAATCGCACCCTAGATGTCACAACAAACAGTTCATAGCACAGTGCCAAAAGTTCTCAAGTTTACAATCTATTCAGTGGAGACTCTCAGCACTTCAGGGAGCATGTCACTCACCAATACTTACAGCACCATATAAAGGAGAAGAATGGTCAAGCTTTTAACTACCTCACTTCTGTACTGGAAACTAACAGCAATTCAATTTGCTATCACTAAGACTGGATAAAGTGTGTAGATTAGTTCTCCTTGCTGGAAATTTATGTTTTAAAGCCAGTACAACAAGAGCTAACTTTTATCTAGCATCATAACCAAGCAAAAATATGCTATGGCACTTCAAAGAGTGTAAATCAGATGACAATTGATAGCAAACCCAAGAAAATACGATCAGGATGAGATGACTAAAAGCTTGGTCAAAGTGATTTATGGAGTATCATGAAGGAGAAGAGCAAACTAGAGAGGCAGAGGGTTTTAGGGAGAAAAGTCCAGAGCTCAGGACCCAGATGGCCAAGGGCACTGCCACTAAGGGAAGAAAAGGAATTGGGAGATAGACCAGGGGTCAGAGTTGAAGGAAGTTGTTGGTCTGCTGTAGGCCTGGAAAAGTTCAGGGTGACAGAGAAGAGCAAAAATCAAGGAGGGATTTGAAAACGAGGCTGATAATTTTGAAGATCGTGATGTGGACATAAACAATCCCGTGGCAACTATTTAAAGAGGAGCGGGGGATGTTTTGCAGTGCCCTGGCCAACATCTATCCCTCAACCAACAACGAAAATAAATTAATTTTCCAGTTATTTGTCAGGAGGCCACCGGAAATGCGATCAAAGTGGGAATATTGGTGCAAACCAAAATGGAGAAGGCTCATTCAGGAAGGCACTGAACACAGAAAAATACTTTTTCAGGAATGTGCAGAGGCAAAGTCAAGGCATCAGAGAGAACGCTCAAACTCATCTATCCAACCCTTCAAGCATCACCCGCCCCACCTGTGATAGGGTCTGCAGGTCACACATTGGATTTATCAACCATCTCAGAATCCATCTAACCGGTATAGAAGCAGGTCATCCCCACCCCGGAGAAACTGCCTAAGGAGGAGGAAGAGGATTGGTGCAGCAGCAGAAAATTCAGAATAATGAACTATAACCTTCTAGGATTGTTAACCATTTGGAATTGTTCAGCTATCTCCTGCAATGAAAGATTATTGTCCTAGATACAGTTGAAAGCAATTTTGTTTCTTGTTGTAAAAACATTGGAGATGGGGCAAAAAAGGCCAGTTGAGTGTGAGTAAGAGTTATGAATCAGCCAATCAGATAACGAAGATGGAGTTCACTTTTCAATTGACATGGAAAGTAGGGTGCCAATAGAACGGACACGCAGTGGCAGGTGTTGGGACAGTGCAGTTGGAGGTCATTAGATGACAGTTTCTGGAATTAAGAGTTTCCCAGCGTGGTGACCCACCAAGGGTTCACGAGCAAATGTTATTTATTTGTTGCCCTACAGGCCAAGTTCGCCACATTTTAGTGTCTTTGAAAGGAATGTCAGTTAGCACACGCCTTGAAATAGAATGTGACTTGACACAAATCAGGATTGAGTAACAGGAATGGAATCTGTTTCACTCTTTGTTTAAGCAGCATTGTTGGCTCTACACCAACACCCATCAACGATGGGCTTGTTTAATAGAGTGCAATCCTGCTTCCGAGGCTGCAACCGTCATGGTGTTGTCTCCAACAATTCTGTGGTCAGAATCTGCAGATCTTGGTGAAGGCTGGCAGCCAGTGGTTGAGGAAGATCTTTTAGAAGCTCGGGAAGCTATTCAGACCGGTTTTAATTTAATGGATTGACTTCACAAACACAATGGAACAACACTCGTCACAGCTTTTATTCAGCAGCTTGCCTGCTTGGTGGTGACCTCAAGCATCAACTGATGTTGGCAGGTGACATTCCAGTGCAGTACTAAGGAAAGCTATCCTGTCAGAAGTACACATTTCCAGATGGATGTAAAAATCTTCCCTCTCTGGTACACATAAATGATTACATATTTCAAAGAACATCAAAAGCATTCTCCCTGGTATAATCGCAAATATTTATCCATCAACCCAAGCTAAACAGATTAATCGGTCATTTATTTTATTGTTATTAGTGGGATATTACTATTTATAAATTGGCTGAAGTATATTTTTATCCAAATAAACAAGGTTCCTTTCAGTCACTGGCTGTAACGCACATTGGAATGTCCCGAATTGATGAAAAGGCACTGCATAAATGCAAGTTTTTCTTTTTAAACCAATTTGATTTCATGTGTTGGACCAAAGGTTTGTCTTTTCTGGTTTAGGCTACATTTAGGAGTCCATGATAAAAATCTAACTCAACAGTTCTACACAAGTATGAGCTACCATTTGTTTGTATTATAAAGTTTACAGGAGTGCTTTATCTGGGATGTAACAACAGCATGCAGCCCATGGATTGAAGTTAAGACTGGTGACGGCATAGTTGTACAAGTGTGTTTAAAGAGGTCACCCTGGTTACTCCTCAACCAACACCACTAAAACAGATTATATCATCCAAACACTAAAGCAAAATACTGCAGTTGTTGGAAACCCTAAAACACACAATGCTGGAAATATTCAACATATTCACTATATTTAGAGAGAGAGAAACAGAGTTAATATTGCAAGTCTATGAGCTTTCATTCTATCTGGTCAGCAACATATGGTTGCAAGATCTTGCAGTGCACAACTTGGCTACATCTTTTCCGATGTTGCAACAGTGATTACACTACAGAAGTACTTCATTGACAATGAAGATTTTGAGACTCTCTAAGACGGTGACTGTCCTTTCTTTCCTCAAGACTTAGCTCTTCAATGCTGGAGGATCTGCACGGATTATTTGACCTTGTCCACCTTGGTGAACATTGCTCACATTTGTGTTCAAATCAATCAGGGAGAAATATTATAAAGGCAATAAAAAAAATTCTTTCTTTTTTTATTAATTCTATATATTTTTGTTTAAATTAGAGATGGGGATAATAGCTGTTTGAGTGGAGTGGTTAGAGGTTGTGTGCAGTAACTTGCTGGAACAAGTCAACACGAGTTGGCAATCCATAAGAAACACAATGTGCTGAATTTACTGCTGCAGCAAAACTGGAGGAGGGGGTCACCACTCCATTCCCATTGGACTCTGGATGTCAACCTAGAATTCCGAGGCCTGAACTCATGGGGGCTGGGAATGCAACTAACAGCATAAAAGATTTGATTCTCAGCCAACTGTTCCTCTGTACTTATTTTAAAAATAGATCTGAAACTTGCTAGTTGTACAACACTCAGTTTCATGCAAATAAACAAGGTCTTTTACAGTTCTTCTGTAGCCGTATATTGTTATTCAGGTGAAGGAACAGTTATTTACACTTGGCATTAACTGGCAATCATGTCCTAAATCTACAGCCCTGCATCTTTCTATTACCACCCAGTTTGACCCATTCCCTGCCTTCAGATAGTTGAAAGTAATTAGCAACCCTTCCCCTCCCTACACTGTGGATGCCTCATAGTTCAAAAAGGCTTTAGCACCTTCCTTATACATAATGCATTCAATATTTCCAAACACTTTTAGAGATAATGCCTCCTTCTCACACGCATGGTGCCTCAGATAGTTCAAACTCTCTATACTGACAAATCTGCTTAAACACAGGGGCCGTGATTCTCTGCCGGCGGGATTCTCCCTTATGCCGGCACCCGGGAGTTTCCCGACGGCGTGGGGCTGCCCCACAATGGGAAACCCCATTGACCGGCTGGCGTAACGGAGAATCCCGCTGGCCGGTCAGGGGAGAGGTGTGGCACGTCGGGACGGAGAATCCCGACCATGGTGCCTCAAGTGGTTCTAAGAGTCTGGGGAGGGTTAAATTTAATCAGGCGAGATGGTGGTGGGTGGGTCCCCATCACCTCCATTGTGGGAAGACCTATGGACTGCTTTTCTGTCCTGCCCCAATTGAAGCCCTTAAGTGGGCAATTAAGGCCCCATTAGGCGCCTCAACCCACTATATCTGATATTACACCAGTAACAGACAGGCCTGTCGCCATGCGGAATCGCGGAAACATGAAAAGCAAATAGTGAAAACTGCTTGTGGTCTCTGAGGATGCATCTCTTATTTAAAGGGACTCATGCCCGACAAAGGGTCTCGACACTGGGCAGTGGGCCATTGAGAGCCATCCTCTGTCCTTATTGCTGACCCCCGGCACCAGGCATTGTCAAACTCGGGGACGCGACCCGGTGGGTCGAGGGCGGGTGTCGGGAGGGTCGCGGTGCTCCCGATCGCGCAACTCTGTGTGCAACAGCCGCAGAAGCCGGCTGTTAATAACGCCGGCTGCAAGCGGCCTTCAAAATGGCCTTGAACATGTAAAAAAAATGCAGCCGCATTGCATGTACGTGCCAGATCATCGGCGCGCATGCGCAGTGCAGCCGCTTTTTTTTTTTAAATGGCCACAGCTTTTAGTTTTACAAATTCGGGGCAGTTTTATTCATTTATTTTATTCTTTTTTTTTTTTACAAGTTCAGGGGGGGTTTTATTTGATAACATTTTATGTGAAAAAAATGCAGAACTTTGGACAGATGGAGACTCAATACTTTCCGACACCAGAAGGCTTCATCTTCATCCAACACGTTCCATTGGAGGAGCGTGTACGAGGGCCAAAGGGACCCAAAACCATTTCCTCCATTTTTGTCAGCAGCAAACAAGGTAAGAGAAAATGGTGGTCGCCGCGAAGGTCGGCCGGGTTGGGTCCCGAAGGTTGGCCGGTTGGTAAAAATGGGTCCCCGGAAAAAAGGTTTGAAGAACACTGCCCTACACCATACCAATCCCCCATGACACCAGCAGAAACCCAACCCCACCATCACTTACCTCTGGCCTGGGTCTCTCTGTAATCCTGGGCCTCCTGTGGCTGTATTTCCCTCAATGGCCAATGCCTTCCCAGTGGTGTTGCCGAGCAAATGAACTGCTGGCCACTGAATGGTTGGTTGCTCTCTGCAGGTCTTCCCGCTCTAGGTCCTGATCGCATAAAAAGCTCACCAATGGCCTATTAATTGCCTGATTGGGGAAGGCCTACCAAATTAAAAGCCATTGGAGGAAATCTGGGTCAGTGGCGGTGAGCCCAGTTACCACAATAAAATTCCCATAATGGGTGGAGAATTAAAACCCAAGAAAAACAATCAGGTTTGAATCAGGTGGGAGGTTCAAAGTCTGATATAGCACTTTCCCAATCCTAACCTACCACTGAGGCTGGATGGCGAGCAGGTAATCAACACGCTCCTAGAAGGTAGGTTAGTACCTGAAATGTGATAATGAGCTTATATGTGGTAGCTTTATCAAGATGACAACTTGGTGGATTCAGGAGTTGAGTGCCTTCACACCTACCTCCCAGATCCACATGCCTACCTGCAAACTGGCATCTCCCAACAACCTTCGCTCTAGAATCTCAGACCACCAGGCCCCCCAAATTCCTACCCCATCAATCCCTGGAGCTCTCCAATTCCCCACCCCTCCTACAAGCCCAACCTCTCCATTCACAGGATCAACAGTTCATCTGATTGGCCTCACCACCTCTGCTCCAATCAACTCCCTCCTCAGTCCAGCCCTCCTCCTCCAGCGCTTACTTATCTGCTCCTGTGGCCTTCACTGCCCAGCTCCTCTCACGACTGAAAGCCATCCATCAATGAGGCCGTCAGCCAAGCTAATTCATGGATACATGTAGAGTTAAACTCCATAGTGTGGAGAAAATCCCCAATCACAGGTTCCACTCTACTTTCTGACTAAGCCATTCCCTACAAGTAAGAATTCCCCCAAACATCTCACAGATAGTTCAAACAGCCATTTGAGAATATCTCACTTACTCTTTACACATAGAGCCTCAGATACCTGCAACAGTAACGCTCCGCCAGGTGCATCGAAGACAACGGGACGAGGGAAGCAGCTGTCTGCCTCCACCTCTGATGTGCATCTTGGGAAACACCAAGACGTAGTGGTAGAGCTAGGAGGGCGAAGCACGTTGACGATCACTGAGGGCATAGGGGAGGGCGGTACCATCGGGAGTGGGGTATTATACGACACATTAAACACCTTTTTGCACAACCATTATGGTGCCTCTGTCACTTTCTTCTGCAATGCGTGCTGACCCCTGGACCCTTTGCCCATCTCTCCATGCATCCCCCCCCCCCCCCCCACTCTCCCTGTGCACCCACCCTCCGGCCATAGGCACGCCCCCGGAGCTGTGTCCCATCCCCTGGGTGTTCAGATGTTGCATGTGCAGTTGTGCCTCCCACAGTGTTCAAGCACAGTGTTCAGGCATCAACGTGTGATTGTAACGCTAGGCAATGACTCCCACTTGAGGAAGCCTCTAACACTTCAGCAGCTGCTGCTTTAAACACTTGTCCTGAGGCAAGTGAAAATGCAGTGATGTTTCACTCAGATGCTTGGGCTGCTCTTCAGCTTTTAGGCAGGGCTGGCTGGGGTGGTGGCCCCTGTCTGGGGGGAGGGGGTGCCTGTCCAGGGATGAACCATTATTCCCATGGTGCTGAGGGGGAGGATGCCCTTACTTGTCATGGGACAGGGTTGGTTGATCAGCTAGTCCTTTCCAGACCATCAATTGTACCCATATGCAATTCTTGTTGGGATATGGCAAGTCACTTTTAGACTACTATTGGCTGGCCAGCCTGCAAGATTAATGTCACTCTGAATATTGCCTCTCTAAATCCCCTCTTTGATTAAAAACTGAGGAGCAGTCTATCAAAACTGCAAATGTTGACCAGCTCGTTAGCATTGTAAGGACTCCAGTTTAGAAACATACTTCCCAAACTAGGATATCCATTGGTGCATTACATCTAACACCATAATCACTCACATACTTGTATGATTATTTTTCAATCAGCATTCATAAAATGTGCTAAATAGATTCTGACCCTGGGAAACATTTCAGATGCGTGTTGCAGTGACTTGTTTGGCCTGGCCTGCATTGAAGAACAACACATGACACACCGGTTTTCCTCCCTTGCACACAAAGAGAGGTAAAAAAACCTTCACAATTCCATCTTCAATTTGACTAAGTGCCATGGAAACCATCCAGAACTCAGAACAGATGAATAGAGCCATTGCTTTAAGTTGGCAGAATCAACCACTTACAATTGAACAAAAAAAGGCCACAAATGATTTGCTGTTATTGTCTCTTTATAGCTGGGGGAGGTACTTTAAGAACTGGGTCAACTGCTACACCAACCGGCAACCCCCCCCCCCCCCGCCTCCCATTCTTTTTCACTGCTCTCTTCAATAATATAAGTTTACCATTCGAAAAAGGGAATACCAATACTGTCACCTATAATTTATTATACTTTGTTACTGTTCAGAGGAGGAGGAAAAAATAAAAAAAACTGATACAAAGTTGGCGAGGCAAGAAATGGAGGCCTGACTGTAGCAATCAGTTAGGAATTCAACGAACAAGGAAACAAGCCTCCTTTCATTTAACTATGCCAGCAAATGTTCACCTGATAGCAAATAACAATGAACGACTTCTCCAGAAAGCTAGTGCAGGCATTAAGATTCATCCTCTCATTTTGCAAATACTTAATGAAGAGGCCCACACCAAAAGTATCTTTTAAATGTTCAAATGGATTCAAGTAAATGCTTGTCAGGGCGGCACAGTGGTGCAGTGGTTAGCACTGCTGCCTCACGGCACTGAGGACCCAGGTTCGGTCCCGGCCCCGGGTCACTGTCCATGTAGAGTTTGCACATTCTCCCCGTGTTTGCGTGGGTCTCAACTCTGCAACCCAAAGGTGTGCAGGTACGTGGATTAACCATGCTAAATTGCTCTTCAATTGGAAAAAATTATTGGGTACACACATTTATTTTAAAAAAGAACAAAGAAAAGTACAGCACAGGAACAGGCCCTTCGGCCCTCCAAGCCTGCATCGACCATGCTGCCCGTCTAAACTAAAGTCTTCTACACTTCCGGGGCCCGTATCCCTCTATTCCCATCCTATTCATGTATTTATCAAGATACCCCTTAAACATCATTATCATCCCTGCTTCCACCACCTTCTCCGGCAGCGAGTTCCAGGCATCCACTTCCCTCTGTGTAAAAAAAACCTGCTTTGTACATCTCCTCTAAACCTTGCCCCTCGCACCTTAAACCTATAACCCCAAGTAATTGACCACTCTACCCTGGGAAACAGTCTTTGACTATCCACTCTGTCTATGCTCCTCATAATTTTGTAGACCTTTATCAGGTCGCCCTCAACCTCCGTCGTTCCAGTGAGAACAAACCGAGTTTATTCAACCTCTCCTCATAGCTAATGCCCTCCATACCAGGCACATCCTGGTAAATCTCTTTTGCACGCTCTCTAAAGCCTCAACATCCTTCTGGTAGTGTGGCGACCAGAATTGAACACTATACTCCAAGTGTGGCCTAACTAAGGTTCTATACAACTGCAACATGACTTGCCAATTTTTATACTCAATGCCCCGGCCAATGAAGGCAAGTAAATGACTGTCTTAAAAAATGTTAACCTGACTTTAGGTTTTATGATTTATCATACTGTATGATCACATATAATTTTATCATACTGTGAGGCAGTAGTTAGCACTACAGCCTCATGGCCAGGGATCCGGGTTCAATTCCTGCCTCGGGTGACTGTGTGGAGTTTGCACATTCTCCCCGTGTCTGAGTGGGTTTCCTCCAGGTGCTCCGGTTTCCTTCCATTGTCCAAGGATGTGCGGGTTAGGTGGATTGGCCATGCTAGATTGCCCCTTAGTGTCCAGGGATGTGCAGGTTAGGCTGTGGGGATAGGGTGGGGTGAATGGGGGAAGTGGACCTGGGTAGAGTGCTCTTTGAAGGTTGGTGCAGACTCGATGGGCCAAATAGCCTTCTTCTGTACTGTAGGGATTCTATTCCGATTCATTGTTCTAATATCAACACTTTTGAAACAAGATTTATTGGACGTTTTCATTGTTTTAACAATTCATTGTACAAATCAGATACACCCACTAAAATGTCAGCATGAAACCTTTAAGTTTGGTAAATTTTGGGTGGGATTTTCCACCCCCAGGCGTGTGTGCCTCAGCAGCCTGCTGTTCGCTGGTGGAGTGATTCTCTACTCCCACTGCTTGTCAATGGGATTTCCCACTGACGCCACTGGGAAACCCGCGGACGGGGGTGGGAAAAGAGAATCCAAATGGATGGAGAATTCCGGACCTTGGTGAAAAGCAAAATCTATTGGTTTTTGAAGCGTGATTTATAAGGATTTCCAAATTTTTTAATGGATGTATGATTTACCTGACTTCCTAGAAGTACTTATGCAAATGGTTAATCAAAATTATTGTACTTACTTTAAAATATTCAATTTCTTTAAATGAATTATTTCAAATAAATCCAATTTAATCCTTTGCTCCAGTGCCTTTTCACTTTAGCCGCCCACACCTGCCTACGAGTTTCACTTGCACTATACAGTGCAATTGGGTCTTACTGTAGCTGATGCTGAGAGAGAATCTTTCCTGCTTCAAAATGAAATTTTCACCATGGGTTTCCTGGTAGGTAGTTGATAAATTGATTTGAAGTCCACAGCAAGTGCTGCCCCCCCCCCGCGCGCCCCCCCCCGCCCCCCCCCCCCGCGCCCCCCCCGCGCCCCCCCCCCGCGCCCCCCCCCCCCGCGCCCCCCCCCCCGCGCCCCCGCTCCGGCCCCGCCCCCAAAATCCAGCCCCTAGTTTTCTTTTCAGTTCAGAGCACAAATCCATGTCTGGCGGGTCACTAAGATCGAATCTCTCCTCTGGAACATGTTTAAAACTCAACCACATCCCTCAGGATGCTGAGAACCTCACCCATGAACAAATAACTGCTCAGGAATCAAATGCAGTGAATATTCTTCCCTGGCCTCCCCATCTGCACACTTCACAACTCCAGATATTCCAGAACACTGTGAAGAAGGGGACATTGGTCACAAAGTCCACCCACACTTAGTCTTCCCTAAATTACACCATCACCTGGAAGTTTCTCTCCAAGCCACCCACCATCCTGACTTGAAAACATATCGCCGTTCCTTCACTGTGGCTGGTTCAAAATCCTGGAACTCACTCCCTAACAGCACTGCAGGTGTACCTTCACCACATGGTCTGCAGAGGTTCAAGGAGGCAGCTCACTACCACCTTCCCAAGGGAAATAACTGCTGGTCTAGCCAGTGACGCCCACATTCCATGAATGAATAAAACATGTAAGGACCAGATAATCTGTTGGGAGTAATGATGGTTGAGGGATAAAGATTGTTCAGAACACAGAAGAAAACTCCCCAGCTGTTACCTTGTAACAATGCTGTGTTCTTCTTTACATCCAACCGAGATGGAGATTCAGTTTAATGTGCCATCTGAAAAATGAAACCTCCCAGCAATACAGCACTCCCTCAGTGCTGCATAGAGTGTATCAGGCCAAATTTATCAAGTCTCTGGACTGAGATTTGTACCCACAACCTTTGAGTCAGAGTGCTACCACAGCATGTCTTTTCCAACCAGTTTCCACAACTCCTCTTGTTTGTACCTTTATGCATCTGTTCCCTCATTGAGGCTGGATCCCACAGCCATTAAAAAAACATCCTTTCTTCTCATTATTTCTCTTCAAAAACCTCCTGCAAACATTTTCAAAATCATGGCTTTGATCTCTCCTCTCGTCCCTTCAATCCCTGCTTAGATGCATTCTTTCACACAAGGACCACTAAATATGTACATGATGGCAAAACGCAAGCCATTCATTGTACAATGCATACAATAGTTATATTAGCTTGTATGATACCAGGGACAAGCTTTTCACAACGGCAGTGAAGTTTTCTAACAACTTACAGTCTTTCAGATTGAAGTCGTTGGGAGCCTTGGCAGACCACAGCCTCATGGTATTGACAGTGTTGTTCTTGAATCCTGGCACTGGAGTGTCATAGGGCATGGCAAGGACAACCTGTTTTCATTAACACAAGGTCATTATTTGGCACAGAGAACTCCTAACCAGCAGCAAAGATGCAATACTCCCCTTAGAAACAGGAGTCGATGATTCAGCCCTTTGAATCTGCTCTACCTTTCAATGAGATTGTGGCTGATTTGCCCCTCAACTCCAGTTACCCTCCATTGTTCTATTCCCTTAGCTAACAAAACCCTATTGATTTCAACCTTGAAACTCCATTTGCCTCCCAGCATCTACAGCCTTTGATTATAGATCATAGAATCACTACATTCTTTGATTTAGTTAATTAACTTAAAAGTTGCTGTTTGGTTTAGAAGAAGGTGAATTTTCAATCAGCTTTAAACAGGCTTCTACTTGTAGGCACTTGCAGCTGGAGCTTGTTAATTAGTTAATTGGATTAGGCCAGTTTTCAGAGGCTAGATTCACAGTATAAAAGTGATCCCCTACAGTGCAGACTTTGTTTGCACTGAGTGCTGAATTTGGTGCTTTTTGAGTGCTATAGTAAGAGTTTGGTGACCGAGGGAGTTAGGTGAGGAGGTGCTCCTTTCATTTTGTTTCCGACATTTCCGCAAAGAGTGCGAAGAGAGCCAGGAGTTTACAGAAAGTGTAGCTGACTGGGAGCAGAGTCGGAGGGCGGAGATCTAGTTAGTCCACACGGCAGCTATATTCTGTAAGGTAAGAGGGGATGGAGGCTAGGCCAGTTGCATGCTCCTCCTGTAGGATGTGGGTGGTGAGGGATACCACCGGTGTCCCCGCTGACTATACCTGCGGGAAGTGCACCCAACTTCAGCTCCTCAAAGACCGTGTTAGGGAACTGGAGCTGAAGCTGGATGAACTTCGGATCATCCGGGAGGCAGAGGGGGTGATTGAGAAGAGTTACAAGGAGGTAACCACACCCAAGGTACAGGACAAGAATAGCTGGGTTACAGTCAGGGGGGAAAAAACCAAACAGGCAGACAGTGCAGGGATCCCTCGTGGCCGTTCCCCTTCAAAACAAGTATACCGTTTTGGATGCTGTTGGGGGGGGATGACCTACCGGGGGAAGGCCTTAGCGGCCAGGTCTCTGGCACTGAGTCTGGCTCTGGGGCTCAGAAGGGAAGGGGGGAGAATAGAAAAGCAATAGTTGTAGGAGATTCAATGGTTAGGGGAATAGATAGGAGATTCTGTGGTATCGAGCGAGACTCCCGGAAGGTATGTTGCCTCCCGGGTGCCAGGGCCAGGGATGTCTCGGATCGTGTCTTCAGGATCCTTAAGGGGGAGGGGGAGCAGCCAGAAGTCGTGGTGCACGTTGGTACCAACGACAGAGGTAGGAAAAGGGGTGTGGAGGTAATAAACAAGTTTAGGGAGTTAGGCTGGAAGTTAAAAGCCAGGACAGACAGAGTTGTCATCTCTGGTTTGTTGCCGGTGCCACGTGATAGCGAGGCTAGGGATAGGGAGAGAGTGCAGTTGAACACGTGGCTGCAGGAATGGTGTAGGAGGGAGGGCTTCAGGTATTTGGATAATTGGAGCGCATTCTGGGGAAGGTGGGACCTGTACAAGCAGGACGGGTTGCATCTGAACCAGAGGGGCACCAATATCCTGGGAGGGAGGTTTTCTAGTACTCTTCGGGAGGGTTTAAACTAATTTGGCAGGGGAATGGGAACCGGATTTGTAGCCCAGCAACTAAGGTAGCCGATATTCAGGACGCCAAAGCATGTAGTGAGGCAGTGGGGAAGGGAACACTGACAAAGGAGAGTACTTGCAGGCACGGAGATGGGTTGAAGTGTATATACTTCAATGAAAGAAGCATCAGGAATAAGGTGGGTGAACTTAAGGCATGGATCGGTACTTGGGACCACGATGTGGTGGCCATCACGGAAACTTGGATAGAAGAGGGGCAGAAATGGTTGTTGGAGGTCCCTGGTTATAGATGTTTCAATAAGATTAGGGAGGGTGGTAAAAGAGGTGGGGGGGGTGGCATTATTAATTAGAGATAGTATAACAGCTGCAGAAAGGCAGTTCGAGGAGTATCACCCTATTGAGGTAGTATGGGTTGAAGTCAGAAATAGGAAAGGAGCAGTCACCTTAGGAGTTTTCTATAGGCCCCCCAATAGTAGCAGAGATGTGGAGGAACAGATTGGGAAACAGATTTTGGAAAGGTGCAGAAGTCATAGGGTAGTAGTCATGGGCGACTTTAACTTCCCAAATATTGAGTGGAAACTCTTTAGGTCAAATAGTTTGGATGGGGTGGTGTTTGTGCAGTGTGTCCAGGAAGCTTTTCTAACACAGTATGTAGATTGCCCGACCAGAGGAGGGGCAATATTGGATTTAGTACTGGGTAACGAACCAGGGCAAGTGATAGATGTGTTAGTGGGGGAGCATTTTGGAGATAGTGACCACAATTCTGTGACTTTCACTTTAGTAATGGAGAGGGATAGGTACGTGCAACAGGGCAAGGTTTACAATTGGGGGAAGGGTAAATACGATGTTGTCAGACAAGAATTGAAGTGCATAAGTTGGGAACATAGGCTGTCAGGGAGGGACACAAGTGAAATGTGGAACTTGTTCAAGGAACAGGTGCTACGTGTCCTTGATATGTATGTCCCTGTCAGGCAGGGAAGAGATGGTCGAGTGAGGGAACCATGGTTGACAAGAGAGGTTGAATGTCTTGTTAAGAGGAAAAAGGAGACTTATGTAAGGCTGAGGAAACAAGGTTCAGACAGGGCATTGGAGGGATACAAGATAGCCAGGAGGGAACTGAAGAAAGGGATTAGGAGAGCTAAGAGAGGGCATGAACAATCTTTGGCGGGTAGGATCAAGGAAAACCCCAAGGCCTTTTACACATATATGTGAGAAATATGAGAATGACTAGAGCGAGGGTAGGTCCGATCAAGGACAGTAGCGGGAGATTGTGTATTGAGTCTGAAGAGATAGGAGAGGTCTTGAACGAGTACTTTTCTTCTGTATTTACAAATGAGAGGGGCGATAGATATTGTTGGAGAGGACAGTGTGAAACAGATTGGTAAGCTCGAGGAAATACTTGTTAGGAAGGAAGATGTGTTGGGCATTTTGAAAAACTTGAGGATAGACAAGTCCCCCGGGCCTGACGGGATATATCCAAGGATTCTATGGGAAGCAAGAGATGAAATTGCAGAGCCGTTGGCAATGATCTTTTCGTCCTCACTGTCAACAGGGGTGGTACCAGGGGATTGGAGAGTGGCGAATGTCGTGCCCCTGTTAAAAAAAGGGACTAGGGATAACCCTGGGAATTACAGGCCAGTTAGTCTTACTTCGGTGGTAGGCAAAGTAATGGAAAGGGTACTTAAGGATAGGATTTCTGAGCATCTGGAAAGACACTGCTTGATTAGGGATAGTCAGCACGGATTTGTGAGGGGTAGGTCTTGCCTTACAAGTCTTATTGAATTCTTTGAGGAGGTGACCAAGCATGTGGATGAAGGTAAAGCAGTGGATATAGTGTACATGGATTTTAGTAAGGCATTTGATAAGGTTCCCCATGGTAGGCTTATGCAGAAAGTAAGGAGGCATGGGATAGTGGGAAATTTGGCCAGTTGGATAACAAACTGGCTAACCGATAGAAGTCAGAGAGTGGTGGTGGATGGTAAATATTCAGCCTGGATCCCAGTTACCAGTGGCGTACCGCAGGGATCAGTTCTGGGTCCTCTGCTGTTTGTGATTTTCATTAATGACTTGGATGAGGGAGTTGAAGGGTGGGTCAGTAAATTTGCAGACGATACGAAGATTGTTGGAGTTGTGGATAGTGAGGAGGGCTGTTGTCGGCTGCAAAGAGACATAGATAGGATGCAGAGCTGGGCTGAGAAGTGGCAGATGGAGTTTAACCCTGAAAAGTGTGAGGTTGTCCATTTTGGAAGGACAAATATGAATGCGGAATACAGGGTTAACGGTAGAGTACTTGGCAATGTGGAGGAGCAGAGAGATCTTGGGGTCTATGTTCATGCATCTTTGAAAGTTGCCACTCAAGTGGATAGAGCTGTGAAGAAGGCCTATGGTGTGCTCGCGTTCATTAACAGAGGGATTGAATTTAAGAGCCGTGAGGTGATGATGCAACTGTACAAAACTTTGGTAAGGCCACATTTGGAGTACTGTGTACAGTTCTGGTCACCTCATTTTAGGAAGGATGTGGAAGCTTTGGAAAAGGTGCAAAGAAGATTTACCAGGATGTTGCCTGGAATGGAGAGTAGGTCTTACGAGGAAAGGTTGAGGGTGCTAGGCCTTTTCTCATTAGAACGGAGAAGGATGAGGGGCGACTTGATAGAGGTTTATAAGATGATCAGGGGAATAGATAGAGTAGACAGTCAGAGACTTTTTCCCCGGGTGGAACAAACCATTACAAGGGGACATAAATTTAAGGTGAAAGGTGGAAGATATAGGAGGGATATCAGAGGTAGGTTCTTTACCCAGAGAGTAGTGGGGGCATGGAATGCACTGCCTGTGGAAGTAGTTGAGTCGGAAACATTAGGGACCTTCAAGCAGCTATTGGATAGGTACATGGATTACGGTAAAATGATATAGTGTAGATTTATTTGTTCTTAAGGGCAGCACGGTAGCATTGTGGATAGCACAATGCTTCACAGCTCCAGGGTCCCAGGTTCGATTCCGGCTTGGGTCACTGTCTGTGCGGAGTCTGCACGTCCTCCCCGTGTCTGCGTGGGTTTCTTCCGGGTGCTCCGGTTTCCTCCCACAGTCCAAAGATGTGCAGGTTAGGTGAATTGACCAATGATAAATTGCCCTTAATGTCCAAAATTGCCCTTGGTGTTGGGTGGAGGTGTTGAGTTTGGGTAGGGTGCTCTTTCCAGGAGCCGGTGCAGACTCGGGGGGCCGAATGGCCTCCTTCTGCACTGTGGATTCAATGATAATCTATGATTAATCTAGGACAAAGGTTCGGCACAACATCGTGGGCCGAAGGGCCTGTTCTGTGCTGTATTTTCTATGTTCTATGTACAGTGCAGAAGGAAGTCATTCGGCCAATCGAGTCTGCACCGGCCCTCTGAAAAAGAATCTTATTTGACAATAAGCGATTATTATTACCTAGGCCCATTCCGCCCATCCTAACCCTGTAACCCAGTAACCCCACCTAACCTTTTGGAAATTAAGGGGAAATTTTGCAAGGCCAATCTACCTAACCTGCACATCTTTGGACTGTGGGAGGAAACAGGAGCACCCGGAGGAAACCCACGCAGACACGGGGAGAACATGCAAACTCCACACAGTCACCCAAGGTCGGAATTGAACCTGGGTCCCTGGCGCTGTGAGGCAGCAGTGCTAACCACTGTGCCCCCATGCCACCGGGTGGAAAGAATTCCAGATTTCCATTGTCTCTCGCAAATCATCCCTCAATCTTCTAAACTCAAGCGAATTTAAGTCATATCCGCAACCTGAATTTACAATTTAATCCTCCAAGTCTCACGATTTTGACATATCGGCACGGTATACTCTCCAAAACCAATATATCCTTCCTGAGGTACAGTGCCCAGAACCAAACGCTGTACTCCAGGTGGAGCCTGACCAAAGCTCTGTACAATGGCAGGATGACTTGCTTCCTTTTGTATTCCAGGCCCTTCAGGTACAAAAAGGAATGTTGGCCTTCATCTTGCTGGGAATTGGCCAGTGGTGGAAAATTATTTTGCTTTCCCTGGAAAGTAACTTTTTTTTAAAAATGTACTGCATTTTCTTCCTGCGCCATCAGTTAAAGACAAAATCTCTTTGTCTTCAGACTTACAATGCTTAGTTACCTACCCAAGGTATAAACACCTTTAAAGCATTTCAACATACTGACTGTTCACAAGTTAATAGCACTAACACCTTTTTTCTGGCAAGAATTGAGTGTTGTATCATAGAATGGTAAGTTATAGATTTGCGGGAATGAAATTAGTTTTCCTGTCTCGACATGAAGTATCTTGCTTTCTCTCATCAACTTCTCTGGTGGCACAAAGATCATTCATGCAACAAAGGCATGAGCACAAACTGGTTAACTTACCACCCCATGCCACTCTACTCCACACCAATACATTGCTTTCCCTCTCCTTTTCCTGCCAGGAGTCATCTTAAAGAGACAACTATCTGAAAAATGCAGTAGATACAGATTCCATATAGGGTCAGGCTGACAAGGCACTTAGGCCACGAACAGAAACTGTCACGAGGCCCTGGCTGCAAACAAAACTGACCATCTGCAAGAGCACTCAAGTCAACACAAACTCGTTATCGCTATATGGGTTTTGTGATTACCCACTCTGTTTACACAAAAGAACAAGATCATACTATGAATATGTAATGAACTTCTAGACACAGGTGATCAACTTTGCAGCAGGACTAAGGACAGACAAAAGAAGAATCAGACTCCATAAGGGGCTGATGGCTGGTCAGACGAGGGTGTTTCAGAGGACAATGGGTCTTGATTGAATCAACCTGGATAAACAGGGGTATCCTGTTTTCCCCATTAAAGTGTTGGGGTATTAAATGGCATTGGAGGAAGTTCAGAGGAGGTTCACTAGGTTGATTCCAGGGATGAGGGGTTTGTCAAATGGAGAGAGATTGAACAGTTTAGGCCTATCCTCTCTAGAGTTTAGAAGAATGATGGAAGAGAAAATTGAGATATACAAGATGATAAAAGGTATGGACAAAGTAGACGTGGAGCGGATGCTTCCTCTTGTGGGGCATTCTAAAACAAGAGGTCATAGTCTTAGGATAAGAGGTAGCAAACTTAAAACGGAGTTGAGGAGAAACTACTTCTTCCAAAGGGTTGTGAATCTGTGGAATTCACTACCCCAGAGTGCGGTGGATGCTGGGACAGTGAGTAAATTTAAGGAGGAGTTAGACAAATTTTTATTTGGTAATGGGTTGAAGGATTATGGCAGGATGGTGGACTTAAGGCCAGGATGAGATCAGCCATGAGCAAATGGCAGAGCAAACTCGATGGGCCAAATGGCCTAATTCTGCTCCTAGACCTTATGAACTTATGGGAAAATGGCCGGTTGTGGCCGGAGACCTATGACTCAAGCTAGCATACTAGTACAAAGGAAGGAACATTTGGAACAGATCTTTAGTGGTAACCTGGGAGTCCCAGGCACAAACATCGCAAGAAGAAGGGACCTTGGGTTTCGAAGTCCAGAGAAGACATCAACATCAAGTGACTGTAGCCTGGCCAGCCTCCTTCACTAAGTGCGGGAGACATTGCTCAGCTGTGCGTCGGAGTCATACTTGTTGAGTGAGAGAATTGTGAATAAAATTGAATTAAGGCGTGTACCTGTTTTATTCTTTGTTCATCTCGCAAATAAGGGCACCGGTGTAAAACTTGATTAATACACTGGTCGAAGTTTCTGAATTGGACAGATACACCACATAGTAATTTTCAAAAGGGATATGTAATTGAAAAGGAAAAATCTGCAAAATTATGGGGAGAAAACAGCCAAATTGGGACTAACTAGATAGATCTTTCAGAGAACTGACATTGGAATTATGTTTTTCCTGTGTGGTTTGATTCTATGAATACTTTTCTCAGTTTTTCCACAAAAAAGGTAGTGAATATCTGGAACATTCGCCCCAAGAAAGCTATGATGATTCGAGGAGCTGAAATGACGGATTCCTATTCTTTTGGCAGAAAGTTCCCACGTTGGTAGAGTCAGCTGCTTTGATGGTGTGACTGCAATCTATCATTCTCCCCTAAAAATTCTACAATTTGCAGTTTAAGCAGTACATACCTGAGTATCAACCCATTTGTTGTCATCTGCGGAATGCTCAACCCGCCCATAGAAATGAACAGGGAGCATGTATTCCGGCCGTGCCTTTTCCCAAGGGTTACCATAGCGCAGCCAATCATCAGCTTCTTCCACCTTTAAATTAATAAAAGTAAATAAAACAAACAAATCAATGGAATGGAATGGCTACAATTTATCTCCTACGGATCTCTGCCCTAAGGAAAGCAAAGTTTTATCTTTGGGACTGCCCCAAAGAAAGCAATGATAAACCTGTGGGCAGCAGGGTAGCATTGTGGATAGCACAATTGCTTCACAGCTCCAGGGTCCCAGGTTCGATTCCAGCTTGAGTCACTGTGCGGAGTCTGCACATCCTCCCCGTGTGTACGTGGGTTTCCTTCGGGTGCTCCGGTTTCCTCCCACAGTCCAAAGATGTGCAGGTTAGGTGGATTGGCCATGATAAATTGCCCATAGTGTCCAAAATTGCCCTTAGTGTTGGGTGGGGTTACTGGGTTATAGGGATAGGGTGGAGGTGTTGACCTTGGGTAGGGTGCTCTTTCCAAGAACCGGTGCAGACTCGATGAGCCGAATGGCCTCCTTCTGCACTGTAAATTCTATATATCATATCTATATCAAACCATTCATGCTGCAGAGCAGGGGTTTGGGATTTCAGACCTCTCTGCGGGTACAATTTATCTGGAATTCTCCGATTGGGGACAGATGGTCTCCCTGGTAAATGGTAAAAATGGGCAACAGTTTGTAGAAAAATTATGGATACCTACAACTTTGCAGACCCTACTGGAGGTAGCAATATGGCCTCAGAGCTCATTGCATTCGGCCATGTTCATTGGACCAAGGCAAGAAAAATCATTTGCGTGCATGTGAAGGGACTAGGAACCAAGCCATTGGCAGTCCCAGCAGAGTCTCTGCTCCAGAGTCACTGTTGCACTCTTAGAACTCATGACCTCAGTTGCTTATCCTGTGACTCCACTGGAGGTCGCAACCCACTGTTTGGGAATCCCTGGTCTAGTCTCATACCTTTGTAAATCCACTGTGCAAATGTTATTTCTGAGAGCCAGCTGTGGCTCTGTGGTAGCACTCTCTCACCTCTGGGAGAGGAAGGTTGTGGATCAAAGCCTACTCCAGAGACCTGAGCAAAGTCATAGCTAATAATTACTCCTCAAACGAGATCACTGACCATTATCACATGCCTGTTTGTGGGGCCTTACTGTGCACCAATCTGGTCAATGCCAGTGAAGAGTACAACATGAATTTAGCACTGGATTTTAATAAGGGACCTGGGTGGGAGGGGGTATTCTAATTTAGGGGCAGCACGATGGCACAGTGGTTAGAACTGCTGCATCACAACTCCAGGGTCCCAGGTTCAATTCCGGCCTCGGGTGATGGTCTGTTTGGAGTTTGCACTTCCCCGCCCCCAGGTCTGTGGGGGTGCTCTGGTTTCTTCCCACAGTCCAAAGATGTGCAGGTTAGGTGGATCGGCCATGCTAAATTGTGCCTTTGTGTCCACAAGGTGAGGTTACTGGGTTATGGGGATAGGGTGGAGGCGTGAGCTTGGGTAGGGTGCACTTTCCAAGGCCGGTGCAGACTCGATAGGCCGAATGGTTTCTTTCTGCATTGTAAATTCTATGATCTAAATTGGGTAATTACTGAAAATTGATGCAGGGCTTGCAATGTGTGATCAACCCACACACATTCATTGCCATACGGACAGGACACCACTTGAACTTCATTTTCCTTAATTAATATGGTGCTGTGTAAGAAATAATAATGACTTGCTAATTGTACATTAATTGTTTCTAATTGTAAGCAGAGTGTTTTCAAAAGCTATATTGGCACTCTGAGTGGAGGGGATTACTTCTTGTACCTAACTACTACATTTTAATGACTTGTATGCATGAGCCCCTGAAACACTTTGACCCTCCACATTGCCTAACTTTTCCCTCAGTGATAATCAGATTGATCCTATTTTCATCTAAAATGGATGACCTCACACCAAGTTTACTTGCTCAATTTAAAGATGCCTCGGGGATTACATTTTCAGAAATTTTCAGCACTAGATGAGCTGGGACAGGGGCAAAGTCAAGTGATGGCACAAGTTTGAGGTCAGACGTTTATCTCAAGATCAATGAGCAGCTCGGTAACACAGTGGTTAGCACTGTTGCTTCACAGCGCCAGGGTCCCAATTCCGATTCCCGGCTTGGGTCACTGTCTGTGCAGTCTGCACGTTCTCCTCATGTCTACGTGGGCTTCCTCCGGGTGCTCCAGTTTCCTCCCACAAGTCCCCAAAGACGTGCTTGTTAGGCAAATTGGACATTCTGAATTCTCCCTCAGTGTACCCGAACAGCCGCTGGAATGTGGCGACTAGGGGCTTTTCACAATAACCTCATTGCAGTGTTAATATAAGCCTACTTCTGACAATAAAAATTAAATTAACCAGCGTCGAAATCCACCTGCCACAGTTTAATACACTTCCTTAATCCATCAATCCCTCTGTAATCTTACGCTCTTGGATTACTTGCTACACTTTTAAAAAATAAATTTAGAGTACCCAATTTTGTTTTCCAATTAAAGGGCAATTTAGTGTGGCCAATCCACCTAACCTGCACATCTTTGGGTTGTGGGGGTGAAACCCACGCAGACACGGGGAGAATGTGCAAACTCCACACAGACAGTGACTCGGGGCCGGGATCAAACCCGGGTCCTCAGCGCTGTAGGCAGCAATGCTAACCACTGCGCCACTATGCCGCCCATTACTTGCCACACTAACCAATTTTCTGTCCTCGGCAAACTTAAGATACATGGCTCTCTATTTTGTGACCCAAAGATAAAATTAAAGTTGAGGCCCCATTAGGGACACTGATCTCCTCTTTCCAATTAAAGTTATTATCTAGTAAACCTTCTCTGTCTTTGATCGATCACCTAACCAGTTCAATGATTTTCTTCATTCCAGGAGCTTTAATTTTAGCTGTCAGCAAGCTAGACTGCAATGTTAATTGTGTATCAGTTCAGTTTTAATTATTTTTTATTTTAACTTTTTTCTAAATTTAGAATACCCATTCATTTTTTCCAATTTAGCGTGGCCAATCCACCTGCACATCTTTGGGTTGTGAGGGCGAAACCCACGCAAACACGCGGAGAATGTGGAAACTCCACACGGACAGTGACCCAGGACCAGGATCAAACCTGGGACCTCGGCGCCGTGAGGCAGCAGTGCTAACCACTCCGCCACCACGCTGCCCTATCAGTTCGGTTTTAATTGTATTCAGGTGGTGAGTGTTAATTTTGGACTCACCTGTGCTCATGCATATAGAAACAGAATGAAAGATTGTTGGTTGGTGTTGTACCATAGTGTGTGTTTCTCGGTGTATAAAAGCTTATAAGTGCATAAAGGTTAGGCTTCAGTGTTCTTTCCTTCACCAGCTAGATACAGCCTGTTAGTGGGCAGATAGCTGTATGTGAAGTAGTCAAACATCAATAACAAATACACTTATTTTTTACTCTTTTGTTCAATAGATCATTTAATCATTCCAGCAAACTCACCTGCCAACCATTATGAATCTTCTGATTAAAAATACCAAATTCATAGCGAATTCCATAGCCATATGCTGCCAAACCCAGGGTGGCCAATGAATCAAGGAAGCAGGCTAAATGCAAAAATAAAAACAATCAGCAAAAGTGCCAGCATTGGTTTATCGGTATATTAACTTTTCAACGGTAGGTCACGGTGTTACAAACAGAACATAGACCATACAGTGCAGGAGGCCATTCGGCCCATCGAGTCTGCACAGACCCACTTAAGCCCTCACTTCCACCCTATCCCCGTAACACAAATAATCCCTCCTAACCTTTTGGGACACTAAGGGCAATTTAGCATGGCCAATCCGCCTAACCTGCACGTCTTTGGACTGTGGAGAAAAAACGGTGCACCCGGAGGAAACCCACGCAGACACGGGGAGAACGTGCAGACTCCGCACAGACAGTGACCCAGAATTGAATCGAACCTGGGATCCAGGCGCTGTGAAGCCACAGTGCTAACCACTATGCTACCGTGCTGCCCAAGGAACAGCTTCCAATCTGTTGTGCTTGTTTTTTTTGCAGTACAATTTACCTGAAATTGTACAACCCATCGCAAAAAGTCTGAAGAATTGAAACTGCAAGTTGCACCCATTGAGTTTGTGAGATCTTTTGAGCTGGTTTAAATAAAAACTGTGCAAGAAGATGGCCCCACCCACAAAACTGGCCACATACTGGCTTGAAAAAATTTACAATTTTTCCAATTAAGGGGCAATTTAGTGTGGCCAATACACCTACCCTACACATCTTTGGGCTGTGGGGGTGAGACCCACGCAGACACGAGGAGAATGTGCAAACTCCACACGAACAGTGACCTGGGGCCTGGATCGAACCAGAGTCCTTGGCGCCGTGAGGCAGTAGTGCTAACCACTGCGCCACCGTGCCGCTCCCTCAAAAAAAAATATGACCAAAAAGTAATTTGAGATAACCGGAGGTTGTGAAAGACTCTATACGTATGAAAAATGTCCCGAATGTTTTTCCAACAATGTATTAGGACAACTACAAGAAAATGGCTGCTGCCTGGCTGTCCCAAACAACTGCTAGGAGAGATTTCCTCTCCTCCTCCAGCACCCCCCCCCCCGCCCCCCCCCCCCGCCAAATAAAAGGCCCATTTAAAAAAAAAAGGCTATTACAATGCTCACTCCACATTTAAGCCACTCTCGTTTGCACCTTGGGAGCCAGACTTGGACACATTGCTGCCAACTGGAAGGGGCATGGGAGATAGCACAGTGGTTAGCACTGTTGCTTCACAGTGTCAGGGTCCCTGGTTCGATTCCCGGCTTGGGTCACTGTCTGTACGTTCTCCCCGTGTCTGCGTGGCTTTCCTCCGGGTGCTCCGGTTTCCTCCCACAAGTCCTGAAAGACGTGCTGTTAGGTAATTTGGACATTCTGAATTCTCCCTTTGTGTACCCGAATAGGTGCCGGAATGTGGTGTCTAGGGGCTTTTCACAGTAACTTCATTGCAGTGGTAATGTAAGCCTACTTGTGACAATAAAGATTATTATTAAATAGACACATTGGCAACAACTCACTCAATCCCAGATTTCCCACAGTGAGTTACAGTATTAAAGCAAAGTCCACATTGGGTTTGAACATAGCTCCCAGAGGTTTACACACATAAATGTAAGGGAACAGCAGAGAAAGAAATAGAATTCAAATAAATATGTCTTAAACCAAATTCTAAAATATTTTGTTTTGTGTGTGGGCAGAAAACACAGGTGGAAATAGATCTTATAGACTCTTGTTAAATGAGAACTCTGACTACCTGCCAATCGACCAAGACCTCCATTGCCAAGTCCAGCGTCTTCTTCAATTTCTTCCAGTTCTTCAATGTCTAAACCCAGCTAGAAGTTAGGAGGAGGGAAGAATAGAAGTTTCATCAAATAAGGATCAATCTTTGCTAATATTTCCTGTTCACACAAAGGCAAAATACTGCAGATGGTGGAAATCCAAAAAGAAACAGAAAATGTTGGAAACACACAAGTAACAGAGTTAATATTTCAGGTTGATGATCCTTCATCAGAACTACTCCACCAAGTTTTATTTTCATTCCCCTTTTTCTGTTCATCTCGAGTTACAATTGGTTCAAGGGTAAAACATAACTGCAGACCTGCCCTAGCTTTCCTCTGTCCAAATTCTTACCAGAATTCTGCATCAAGACAATTTTGCTACTGCAACTCAAAGATGCTATTGCACATTTTGCAATTTCCCCCATTCATCAGGCGTAGCTATTTTGTCTCTCATGCTGGCCTAGCCAGTGAAGCCCACATTCCGGAAGTAAATTTAAAAAATGCCTATGTCAGTGCTTTGCTGGGACAATTTAATAGAAGTGTTCAAAGTTGTGAAGAGTTTCAACAGAAGAGATGGGACGAAATGGTTTCAACTGTTAGGAGGGCATGGGTAGGGATGGTCAGTAACCAGTGGGCACAGATCGAATATAATTGGGAAAAGAACCAAGGTGGAGATTAGCAGAATTTTTTTTTTTTTAAATGAGCAAGTTAAAAAAAAAAAATCAAGCATCTGCTAGCTGAAAGGGTGGTGGAAGCTGATTCAGTCGTAACTTCCAAAGGTAACTGAATATTTGCTTGATGAACATAAAAACAAGGAGCAGGAGTAGGCCATCTGGCCCTTCGAGCCTGCTCCGCCATTCAATGAGATCATGGCTGATCTTTTGTGGGCTCAGCTCCACTTTACCGCCCGAACACCATAACCCTTTATTCTTCAAATAACTATGTATCTTTATCTTGAAAATATTTAATGAAGGAGCCTCAACTGCTTCACTGGGCAAGGAATTCCATAGATACACAACCCTTTGAGTGAAGAAGTTCCTCCCAAACTCAGTCCTAAATCTACTTCCCCTTATTTTGATGCTCTGCCTCCTAGTTCTGCTTTCTCCCGCCAGTGGAAACAACCTCCCTGCATCTATCCTATCTATTCCCTTCATAATTTTATATGTTTCTATAAGATCCCCCCTCATCCTTCTAAATTCCAACGAGTACAGTCCCAGTCTACACAACCTCGCCTCGTAATCCAACCCCTTCAGCTCTGGGATTAACCTAGTGAATCTCCTCTGCACACCCTCCAGCGCCAGTATGTCCTTTCTCAGGTAAGGAGACCAAAACTGAACAATACTCCAGGTGTGGCCTCACTAACACCGTATACAGTTGCAGCATAACCTCCCTAGTCTTAAACTCCATCCCTCTAGCAATGAAGGACAAAACTCCATTCACCTTTTAATCACCTATAAACCAACCTTTTGCAACTCTTGCACTAGGACACCCAGGTCCCGCTGCACAGCAGCATATTTTAATATTTTATCATTTCAATAATAATTCCTTTTGCGGTTATTCCTACCAAAATGGATAATCTCACATTAGTCAACATTGTATTCCATCTGCCAGGCCCTAGCCCATTCACTTAAACTATCCAAATCTCTCTGCAGACTTCCAGTATCCTCTGCACTTTTTGCTTTACCGCTCTTCTTGGTGTCGTCTGCAAATTTGGACACATTGCACTTGGTCCCCAACTTCAAATTATCTATGTAAATTGTGACCAATTGTGGGCCCAACACTGATCCCTGAGGGACACCACTAGCTACTGATTGCCAACCAGAGAAACACCCATTAATTCCGACTCTTTGCTTCTATTAATTAACCAATCCTCTACTTTACCCTTAACGCCATGCACCATTATCTTATGCTGCAACCTTTTCAAAAGGCACCTTGTCAAAAGCTTTCTGGAAATCCAGATATACCACATCCATTGGTTCCCCGTTGTCTACCGCACTGGTAACGTCCTCAAAAAATTCCACTAAATTAGTTAGGCATGACCTGCCCTTTATGAACCCATGCTGTGCCTGTCCAATGGGACAATTTTCATCCAGATGCCTCGCTATTTCTTCTTTGATGATAGATTCCAGCATCTTCCCTACTACCGAAGTTAAGCCAACTGGCCTATAATTACCCGCTTTCTGCCTACCTCCTTTTTTAAAACAGTGGTGTCACGTTTGCTAATTTCAAATCCGCCAGGATCACCCCAGAGTCTAGTGAATTTTGGTAAATTATCACGAGTGCATTTGCGATTTCCCTCTTTTAGTACCCTAGGATGCATTCCATCAGGGCCAGGAGACTTGTCTACCTTTAGCCCCATTAGTTTGCCCATCACTACCTTCTTAGTGATTACAATCGTCTCAAGGTCCTCATCTGTCATAGCCTCATTTCCATCAGTCACTGGAATGTTATTTGTGTCTTCCACTGTGAAGACCGACCCAAAAAACCTGTTCAGTTTCTCAGCCATTTCTTCATTTCCCATTGATAAGAAGGAATGTGCAGATATATGGAGAAAAAGCAGAGGAAATTGGAAGAATTGGATAACCCTTTCAGAGGGATGGTCCAAATAACATCCTCTTGTGCTTTATGATTCAATTGGAGGTGCAGTCCAATGCAGTCTCTCTGTTCATTAGCTAGAATGACTGCTCTTGGCTCATGAAACTGTGTGCTGAATGTCAATGTTTTAGATGTCGCATAAATCAATATAACGTCCCAAGTAATGAACATATGGTGCAGCAATAAAATCCTCTTTAGGTTGAAGTAGTGTGCTCATTGCTGCTAGGAAACTGCGCTTGGCAAGAAAATATTGAAGGACGCCGAAGCATATTACTGCAAGCTGCAATGAGGTATAAAACAGAAAGACGATTACCACCTGTGCAATTGTAGATTACCGGTACATTAATTTGTTTCATTTATATGTTTCAAAATGGGATTTTTATAGCACTATGGTCAAAGGGAGCTAAAAAGCAATCTTTGGAGCGAGTACCAAAACCAACATAATTTTAAAGTTGTACAATAATTTTATTAAGTTATGAGCAGAAACACATACCTAAAAGCAAAAATGAAAAATATTCAGCTTCAATGTTAAACTAATCCACCTAGTAAGAACAGTGACTTGCCTTCCATAAATTTAAGCTCATACTCACTTGCTGACCTACAGTGACTCCTGGTCCAATTGAGACATGATCTAAAAATTCTCATCTTTCATTCCCTCGCTCCTTCCTCCCTTACCCTGCAACAAACTTGAGCCCCACAAACCTCTGAGAACTTGGAGTTCCTCTTAGGTTGGGCACTTGTGGGCGGTACACTGGCGCAGGGTCACTGTCCGTGTGGAGTTTGCACATTTTCCCTGTGTTTGTTTGGGTCTCACCCCCACAACACAAAGATGTGCAGGGTAGGTGGATTAGCCAGGCTAAATTGCCCCTTAAATGGGAAAAAAAGCATTGAGTACTCTAAATTTATTTTTTAAAAAGTTGGGCACTTGTGCATCCCCCACTCCCTTCACTCCAACATTTTCAACTGTCTATGCCCTTTGTTCTAGAATTCTCTCCACTGCTCTTCCTTTCAGACGTTTCTCAAAATCGACTGCTTTGAACAAGCATTTTAGTCACCGGTCCGAAGATGTCTTTCTTCAGGCTCAGTGTCACTTTTTGTCTGATTTACACTCCTGAAAAGTGGCCTGCGGTGTTTTACTATTTTAAAGGCAAGTTGTTATTTTTAAAAATAAATTTAGAGTACCCGCAGCATGGTGGCGCAGTGGTTAGCACTGCTGCCTCACGGTGCCGAGGTCCCGGGTTCGCTCCTGGCTCTGGGTCACTGTCCGTGTGGAATTTGCACATTCTCCCTGTGTTTGCGTGGGTTTCGCCCCCACAACCCAAAGATGTGCAGGGTAGGTGGATTGGCCACACTAAATTGCCCCTTAATTGGAAAAATGAATTGGGTACTCTAAAGTTATAAAAAAATAAATTTAGAGTACCCAATCATTTTTTCCCAATTGAGGAGCAGATTGTAGCATGGGCAATCCACCTACCCTGCACATCTTTGGGTTGTGGGGGTGAAGCCCACGGACAGTGACCCGGGGCCGGCATCGAAACTGGTCCTCAGCACCATAGGCAACAGTGCTAATAACTGTGCCACTGTGCCGCCCGGCAAGTTGTTATTAACATAGAACGTCACTTCACAGAAACAAAACAGATCCTGAGCAGTGGATGACCAATAGTAGGGTGAGAGAAAATGCATGAGTTTTGAAATATGGAATTAGAAAAGGAAGAAGTTTTCAGAAAGGGATTTCCAGAGAATTGGGCCACGGTGGCTGAAATCTAAAAATAGCTCAGATGGAAGGGATACACAGGAGGACAGTGAACCACAGGGTAAAGGCTGGGGAGAGGAAGAGATTGCAGAGGAATGCATGATGCCGATAAGAAATTCCAATTAAATATTCTAGTAGAAAGGAGCATATGGATAATAAGAGACCCTGATGAGGGTTTTGGAGTCATGAAGTCCGAAGGCCAAAAACCTGAAAGAGAGACAATATTGAGAAACAGTTGTCTCGGTGATGTATGGTGTTTGAAGGTCAAAAGTTGAATGTAACAGAGAAGTGATCGAGAGATAGAAAGTAGGCTTTCCACAGTAACTTCTACTTGTGACAATAAAAGATTATTATTATTAAACAGGTGGGGGAATAGGAATGGAGAGAAAAAAACATTTATCAAACTAAGGACATACACAGAAACATACATACATAGAAAATAGAAGCAGGAAGAGGCCATTCGGCCCTGTTCCGCCATTCATTTAAAAAAAAACTTTTATTGGCATTTTCAAAATTATATACTTGCTGTTCGTTTTCATTTATTGTACAGCCACAAAAGGTTCCTTCTTAGATTTCTCTACTTACAGTCTACTGTTGCCGTCTGGCTTGCTCAGCCTACAATCCTCCCTATCCCGCTGCCCCCCCCCCCCCCCCCCCCCCCCCCCCCCCGGGGCTCCTCTCTTCTTGACCACCCCACCCTTGCTTCGCCTCTTTTTCACTACTGTT
Organism: Scyliorhinus torazame; assembly: GCF_047496885.1. Taxonomy (NCBI): domain Eukaryota; kingdom Metazoa; phylum Chordata; class Chondrichthyes; order Carcharhiniformes; family Scyliorhinidae; genus Scyliorhinus; species Scyliorhinus torazame. Next base: position 249,177,405 of record NC_092707.1, read on the forward strand.
CCCCATTTTTTCTTGCTGGGTTTTGCTATCTCGCCTTGCTCCCCTCCCTGCCACTCCCCGGTCCTTCCTCGCTTTCCTCTTTCTATCTTGTCCTGGCTATTTCCCCCTGGCTACTGGCTATTTATTTATTTATTTATTGGCCACAAACAGGTCTCGGAACAGTCGGGTGAATGGCTCCCATGTTTTGTGGAAGCCCTCTTCCGACCCACGGATGGCGAATTTGATTTTCTCCATTTGGAGAAATTCCGATAGGTCGGACAGCCAGTCTGCAGCTTTAGGTGATGCTTCTGATCACCACCAAGCAGGATTCTACAGCGGGCGATCAGGGAGGCAAAGGTAAGGGCGTCCGCCCTCCTCCCCATGAAGAGATCTGGCTGGTCTGATACCCCGAAGACCGCCACCTTCGGGCATGGCTCCACCCTCATCCCCACCACTTTGTACATTGCCTCGAAGAAGGCTGTCCAGTACCCGGCAGGTCTGGGGCAAGACCAAAACATGTGAGGTGGTTGGCCGGACCTCCTTGGCACCATTTGCATCTATTCTCCACCTCTGGGAAGAACCTACTCATTCGGGTTCTGGTCAAGTGGGCTCTATGTACCACTTTTAGCTGCATTAGGTTGAGCCTCGCGCATGTGGAGGTAGAGTTGACCCTGAGCAGTGCTTCGCTCCAGAGACCCCACCCTATTTCGGACCCCAAGTCTTCCTCCCATTTCCTCTTTGTCGTGTCCAGTTCGGTGTTGGCCCTGTCTAGCAGTCGATCGTACATGTACGAACCTCGTACATGTCACTGCTCCGCCATTCATTATCATGGCTGATCATAAGAGTTCAATTCCCTGATCCTGCCTTCCCCCCATATGCCTTGATCCCTTTAGCCCCAAGAGCTATGTCTAATTCCTTCTTGAAATTGCACAATGTTTTCGCCTCAACTACTTTCGGTGGCAGTGAATTCCACAGATTCACCACTCTCTGGGTGAAGAAATTTCTCCTCACCTCAGTCCTAAAAGGTTCCCCCCCTTATCCTCAAACTATGACCCCTAGTTTTGGACAACCCACCATCGCAAATACTATTTCTGAATCTACCCTGTCTAATAATCCTGTTAGAATTTTATAAATTACTCTGAGATCTCCCCTCACTCTTCTAAACATTAATCAATATAATCCTAACAGTTTTAGTCTCTCCTCGTATGACAGTTCTGCCATCCCAGGAATCAGCCTGGTAACACTTTGCTGCGCTCTCTCCAAAGCAAGAACATCCTCCATTAGGACACCAAAACTGCACACAATACTCCGGGTGTGGCCTCACCAATGCCCTATACAATTATAGTGAAACATTTCTATTCCCAAACTCAAATCCTCTCACTATGAAGGCCAACATACCATTTGACTTCTTTACTGCCTGCTGTACGCTTATTTTCAGTGACTGATCCACAAGGACACCAAGGTCTCACAGAGTATCTGCTAGCTTACTTTCGTAATCAATCCTTTGGTCTGCCTTATCTGAATTTGAAACTGTTCCTAATCCTCTGGTCTATTACTTTTTCTTGTTAACTTATATGCCTCTTCTTTGAATCTATTACTACCTCTAATTTCCCTTATAAGCCATGGTTTGGACACAGTTCCCTTTCTACTCTTGCACCAAATAGGAATAAACAACTTTTGGAGTTCACCTATTTGTTCTTTAAATGCCTGCCATTGCCTATCCATTGTCCTTCCTTTCGGTAATGTTTCCCAGTTCGTCATAGCAAACTCATGCCTCATACCATCATAGTTACCTTATTGAGATTTTGGAATCGTTTTAGAATCAACTACCTCATTATCCACCATGATAAAGAATTCTATCATATTATGGTCAAAAATCCCCAAGGGTCCTGTCACAACTAGGTTGCCAACTAATCCTATCTCATTGTGCAACATCTAGTCCAAGATGGCCTGTTCTCTTGTTGGTTCCTCAACATATTGATCCAGGAAACCATTCCGTATACACTCCAGAAATTCCCGCTCTGTTGTACTGTGACGAATTTGATTTACCAACCTACATGCAGATTAAAGCCACCCATAATCACAGATGTTCCTTTGAAACATGCATCTCTGATTTCCTGTCTAATGCTATTCCCAACATTACCACTACAGTTTGGTGGGCTGTGTACCACCTCTACGAATGGTGTTTCTTGACTCAACCCATACAGATTCCATATCGTCTTTGCTAATATCATTCTTCAATATTGTATCAATATTTTCTTTAATCAACAATGCAACTCCACCACCTTTTCCTTTCTGTCTGTCCTTCCTAAAAACTGAATAGCCCTCAATATTTAGTTCCCATCCTTGGCCATCACGGAGCCATGTCTCCATAATCCCAAATATATCATACCCCTTTACATCTATATGCGCAACTAATTCATCTATTTTATTTTGAATGCTCTGCGCATTCAGGTACAAAACCTTAAGGCTAGTCCTTTCCTTGACAAGTCCCTACTATTTTTTAACAGTATCATTATCTGATAGTGGCCCTTGGTTTCTCTGCCTATTATTTTTCTTATTCTCCTTGCTGTGATTTTTCTCTTGTTCTTGATTCCCTCTTTTCGGTATCCTTACATAGGTTCCTATCCCGCTATCCCCCTTCCATATTTTTTTAAAATTTAAATTTAAACCCTCCCCATCCGCTCTAGCAAGTGCCCCCCACACACAAGCAAATAATCAAAAACAGAATAGATTCACTTTAATGAGATTTTGCTCCTGTTCAGTTGGCCAGTTTGAATGTATGTAGAATGTCATAAGACGCCTAAGCAGTGGAATTAAAAACCATATGACAATATGATAATTAAACAACACTGTGAAAAGAAAAATTACAGCACCATTACCCTTCATTATATAATTCTAAAGTAGCTTGAACATGCCTCAACCTAACCAATAATAGGCTCTTTTAATTCCACATTGGCCTATCATGTCTATGCATCAAATTGCTGAATATGAACTAGGTAATATTATACTGCAATCCAGACGAGGTAACAGAATACTACAATCCAGCCAGCTGCACTGTTGTTAGGCACCATACCTGATACATGGCCTCATCACTGGCATTCTCCAGCCCCAGGTTCACCATAGTGTTCTGCAAGGTTCGGCCCATGTAAAACTCAAGAGACAGGTAGTAGATACGCTGCAATAAGAAGGGGAAAACAGTTTATTATAGCAGTGAAGAAAGGTGATAATAAAAGGGTTACATTTATATTGCACCTTGTGTGATCTGAGGGAACACTGAAACATTTTACAGTGAGAAGTACTGTGGGGAAAGGCGGCAGTTAGCTTGTGCACCAGAAAGCCTGAAAAACAGCAGTGAGATAAAGGCCAGATGATCTTTTTATCGATGCTGATTAAAGTTTTAAACATCTGTAGTAGAATCATGGCATAGTGAAACCCATTCCGGGAACAGAAATGACTTTCAAAACTTCAAATGACAATGACATTTGACTCCAAGAAGTGACTACTCAAACAGCACTGGATACAGAACATAGTGGCAATGATTCTGTAATCCAGAGATCTGCATTAATAATCTGGAAAACATGGGTTTAAATTTAGTTTCAGATCCCAAAACTTGGATGAATTCTAGGACAGGAATCTGGAGGACACCATGAAGGGACCATGAAGGAGATTTGAGCAGGCGGTCAATGAAAAGGACGCCTCCAAGTGCCCCATCCAATTAAGGACAGCAGGCAGCCTCCACGACCAGGAGGGCCAATAGGAGCAACTAAGATTCTGGATGGCTGACAGCCACACTGGGAGATGTGTGTTGCCTCTTTAGATAGGAGGTCATAAGGACACCTCAAGATGTAAGTGGTCTCTGAAGACTTGTAAATAATACAAAATATGCTGTGGCTGCAGCTTGTCAGACCATCATAGCAGAGGGGGGAATCCTTACTCAGCAATACATTCTGTGGCCCTCCTAGTGTTGCAGGATGTGCCGCTGGCATGTCACTTGGTGGCTTTCCTCCTATGGGCTCCAGCCATATAAATGGGCCCAAGTGGCTGCTCGGGCGTACTTTTCTCAGTCACTTCACAAGCAAACACCAAGCCCAGTTCAAATGATGTGTCCTGTATGCCAAAAAACACATGTGAAGTAAATTCCTAAAGGGTCAATTAATCATATCCTTTGTTAAGTGGCCACCGTCTTACTTATTTTTAGACCAAAAGCATTCAGTTTAGTTTGGTCACATGATAGCTCGAGTAACATAAAATGAAATATTGCTTTTTAAAAAATCAGTATCTAAACAGCTTTCTATCAAAAAGGACATGCTCCATGATTGTGGTGAACTATCCCAACTTGTGCTTCATGACCAGTCTGCAGCTTTTCACATTGTTGATCACATTATCCTTCTCAGATGTTTTTCTTTGTTGTCTAGCTGGGGATGAGAGTATGGGGGGCGGGGGTGGGAGCGAGGGATGGTGCTGTACTCACCTTATTGAATTCTTATCTGTTCCGTTGCAGCCACGCAATCATTGCAATAGCTTCTCTTGACACTGCCCTATCTATCTATCCTTCGTCCCCCATCCTATGTTGTCCCACGGTGATATAATCTTTTTTTTTATAAAATAAATTTAGGGTATCCAATTCGTTTTTCCAATTAAGGGGCAATTTAGCGTGGCCAATTCACCTACCCTGCACATCTTTGGGTTGTGGGGGTGAAACCCACGCAAACACGGGGAGAATGTGCAAAACTCCACACGGACAGTGACCCAGGGCCGGATCGAAACTCGGATCTCGGTGTCGCGAGGCAACGGTGCTAACCACTTGCGCCACCGTGCTGCCCTTCGGTGATATAATCTGATCACAAATTAAAATTTCATTTGTAATCTGTACCTCATGACTACATCTCTCGACATTTCCACCACCTCTTAAGTTGTCAGGGTGCTCATCAATTATCCAGTCCTGGATAAGTAGAAATTTCATCCAACTAATATTGGGAAGGCAAACCCAATGCCTTTGGTCTCTATTACAAACTCAATTTCTCTCTTGGCAACCACCTGGCACTGAGTCAGACTGTTCAAACCTTGGCATTGTATTTGATCAAAGATGAGTTTACAATCACATTCCAGGGCATTACTAGGACCACCCAGTTCTGTAATATCACTAACTCTGCTCCTTCCCTCAACTAATCTGTTGATGAAACCTTGATCCATGCCTTTGTTATCCCCAGGCCTGACTATTCCAATGCACTCCTGGCCAGTTTCCCATTTTCCATACAAAATTCTTCTGCCCATATCCTAACTCACATCAAGTCCCACTCAGCAATCACCCATGTTTTCCGACCCACACTTGTTGAGCAAGGTCTTCATTTTAAAATTCTCATCCTTATTTTCAAATTCCTTCATGATCTCGCCGTCATGAACCTGCAGTAGACAGTATTCAAAAGGGTCTTAATTGGTATGCATCTCCCGGTAACGAGGTTCGAACGGCAGTTTATATAATAATCAAGTGTGAACAGTTTATGGAGAAGAAACAGATTATACACGATTGGGAGTTTTACATATGTTAATGTATAGTCAAGGAAGTTAATGGGGACAGACATCTGAATACACAGAAGGCATAATCAAAGAACAACAAAGGTATAATTGACCAGGCTCCGTGAAGAATGGGAGGCAGTTACCATCTAGCAGTTTCAGAAACCGGACAGGTCAGTTTCCAGTCACCAAGCCTGAAGGCCAACTTTACTGCAAACAAACTTCTAAATCTTAGAGTCAAGGCAGTGTTGAAAACCTTCATAACAAGTTTTAAAATATCTTCAGTGGACCAAGAAAAAGACGATTCTCAGATTTGAACATTCTCCCTGTACTGTGTTGTAACTATGGCTGGCTATTCAATTTGGATGTTGTTTGGGAACAGGGGAAGTCTCAGAGTTCAGGTATCGTATGTTCTATAGAAACAGTGTGTGTTTAATAATTCATAAATCTTAAATTGCGCAAGAGTAGAGTAGACTGGTTTGTGTGTATATCACTTTTCTTTACTTTAATAAACAGTCTTTAATAATGGTTACCCGCCGACTAGGCTAATTATTCTCACTGGGGTTTCAACTTGCGGCTTCATAACAAAATTTAAAAAAAACTATACACCCCTCCTCCTCCACACCAAAATAACCCCCCCCCCCCCGAACCAGTGTTCCAAGTTGGGATACCCTCACAGATGTTTTGTTTTTTTTTTAATTTAGAGAACCCAGATTATTTATTTTTTCCAATTAAGGGGCAATTTAGCATGGCCAATCCACCAACACTGCACATTTTTGGGTTGTGGGGGTGAAACCCACGCAGACACGGGGAGAATGTGCAAACTCCACACGAACAGTGACCCAGGGCCGTGATTTGAACCCGGGTCCTCAGAGCCGTAGGCAGCAATGCTAACCACTGTGCCACGTACCTGGGATAACCCTCACAGATAACATCAGTGTGCTCTGTGATATTGCTTCCTTCCTATTTCTGAAATCGCGTGCAGCCCCATAAATCCATCGAGGTACATTCCTCCAAAGCCTCTTGTGCATCCTGATTTTGTGCTCCACCAGTCGCAGTCGTGCCGTGAGATGTCGGAACCTTAAAAGTTTTGTAATTCCTTCATTAAACCTCGCTACCTCTTTCCTCCTTTTAGATGCTTCTTACAACCTAACTTTACACCTCCTCAATGCCTAATACATCCAATAACTATTCCTCATCATTTTCTACTCATGTCTGGAGCATGAAAGGGACAAACCAAACATATTTATCCATCTGGCAAAGAATGAGAACATGTCAAAGAAAATAGTATCACTATATTTATATGTTTGGATATCCAATGACACAAAGATAGATGGCATTGTAGGCAGTAAAATTATAAGATTAAAAGTGAATGGCGAAAACTGTGGCAAATGGATTTTTATGTAGGCAAATTTGAGGTCATCAGCCTTGAACCCAAAACAGATAGGTCAGGTACGCTTTAAAATGGGAAAAAACTTAGAAACCGTGGAAGTCCAAAGTGGTTTAGAATCTGGTTAATGGATGATAATATCTTAGAAAGGGTCAGAAAATAATCAAAAAAGCCAACAAAATGCTGGTCTCCACATTTAGAAAAGTAGAATACAATGGGTTAGATGTTATGCTCCAGCTATGCAAAGTCCTGGTTAAACCACACAGCTGGAGAACCTGGAAACAGTTCTGGGCCCCACACCCAAGGAAGGATATATGGAGGGAGTGCAGTGTAGGTTTACCAGAATAGGACAAAATTACATAAGTGATTACACAAACTGGATTGGATTCTTCGGCCGCACACGCCGCGGACGGGACGTGGACCATGTTAACCTCGGGGAGGAATTTCCGGTCGGTTTTCGCTTCATTGCTATCTACCTCATTTCTGCTGTTTAGAAAGTCTAACACTAGGGAGGATACCTAAAAAAAATATGCAACCTTCCAGGAGTAAAATGTGGAAATACCTTCACACACAAGGGTGGTTGAGGTTGGAGGCTCTCTTTCACAAACAGCAATTAGTGGCATATCAATTGCTAATTTTAAAATCAGAGAGTTTGTTAATCCAAAGTATTATGGGATATGGGACAAGGTGCGTAAATGGAGTTAGGCACCAGATCAGATATGACCTCTTTGAATGGTGGAATATGGTCAAGGACCAAATGGTCTATTCCTGATCCCATAAAATATTTTTGAGTTCCGATGAAAGATCTTAAACTATCATGTTTCTCGCTATATTTGGTTATACCCATTGGCGTTTAGAAGAATGAATGAAAGATAATCTTATTGAAATGTGCAAGATCCTGAAGGGACTTGATAGGCAGGATACCAGGAGGATGTTTCCTCATGTGGGGTAGTCTGGAACTAGGGGATCCAGTTTAAGGATAGAGGTCTCCCTTTTAAGGTGGAGATGAGGAGACTTTCATCTCTCTCAGAGGGCCGTTAGTCTATGGGAATTCTCTTCCCAGAAAGCAGTGAAGGCTGGGTCACTGAATTAATTCAAGGCTGAATAGTTAGATTTTTGATCAACAAGAAATCAAGGGTTATGGGGAAAAGAGAGAAAAGGGAAGTTGAAACCACAAATAGATCAATCATGATCTTATTGAATGGCAGAGCAGAAGCTTGAAGGATTGAATGACCTACTCCTGCTCCAAAGGTCTATAGTCCTTATGTTTAATTTGGATAAGAAGTGCAGTAAGTTACGATAAGTGATCAGCACAATTCTGTATTTGTCAGGTTGAAAATATTTGGGGCGGAATTTACCGGCTGTTCATGCCGGCAGGATACCGATGTCGCACCCCCTCCTCAGGTTTCCCAGTGATAAGGTGTGCATTGAACGGGGAGTCCCGTTGACAACGACGGGATCAGAAAATCACATTTGCGGGCTGCCTCCTCCGCCGAAAAATGCGCAATGGGTTGCTCAGTAAATCTCGCCCTTCGTTGCCCAAACACACATTGGGTGCCAGGGCACCCTACAAGCACATGAATCTACACTGGTATCATACCTTTAAAATTGGTCATAGTTTTCCTATTTATAGTGAGTTTATAATATTTAACTTCTACAGGTGAAAATAATAGTTATCACGAGATAAAGCACAGTAGGGCAGCAGGGTGGCACAGTGGTTAGCACTGCTGCCTCATGGTGCCTAGGTCCCAGGTTCGACCCCGGCTGTGGGTCACTGTCTGTGTGGAGTTTGCACATTCTCCCAGTGTCTACGTGGGTTTCGCCTCCACAACCCAAAGATGTGCAGTATAGGTGGATTGGTCATGCAAAATTTCCCCTTTATTGGAAAAAATGAATTGGGTACTAAATTTTTTTATTTTTTTAAATTGGCACCAGTGACCCACATAGGCAGGAAAACAGAAGGCAATTACTTAGGTGCCTGTTCCTAAGCACTATCCAATCCTTCCAATTGGACGCTGCATGTGTATGGCGGTGTTGGGTAAGGACAGGACAGGGCTAATCAACTTGCATTTAAATAGAGCTTTTAACATAGCAAAATATCAATAAAATTGTGTTTTAAAAGAATGTTATCAGCGACAAATTGACAAGGAGCCACAGAAGCAGAACGCCACGGGTTAGCCGTGTAGAACGGAAAAATCCATTGACCTCGGGTGGGATTCGCCCGTCGCTGGGCGAATGCGGCTGGAGATTTGAGAATGAAAAAAAGAGAAAGGCTGAAAGTTTGGGGAGAGAATTACAAATCTTAGGACCCAGATGAGTGATAGCATGACGGTCAGTGTTGGACTATGGATAATATGTTAGAATTGGAATTACTGAGCTCTGACGGTTGTACGGTTGATGGAGTTTACAGAGCTGGGAAGGTTGAAGGATATCAACAATTATTTTTGGAAGTCAAGATGCTGGCAGACTAGGAGCCAATGTAGGTTGGTGCGCACAGTGCTGATGGGTAAATGGTGCAGGTAATGACGTATGCTGCAAACAGGAGGCTGCTCAGCTGTGACAGTCCTCCAAAGTCAACAGTCTATTAACACATAAAGGAAGGCAGTTGCACAGTGATATTGCCATTGGACTATTAATCTAGAGACCCACAGTAATGCTCTGACGATCCAGGTTTGAGTCCTACCACAGCAGATGGTGAAGTTTGAATTCAATTTTTGTTTCAGTGTGGAATGTCTAGTGAGGACCATGAAACTATTGCCAATTGTTGGAAAGGCCCATCTGGTTCACTCCTGTCCTTTAGGTGAGGAAATCTGCCATCCTTACATGGTCTGGCCTACATGTGACTCCAGATCCTACTGCCCTCTGAAAATGGCCTCGGCGTTCAGTTCATGGGCAGTTAGTGATGAACGATTAATTTAAAAAAAAAATCAATTTAGAGTACCCAATTTATTTTTTCCAATTAAGGGGCAATTTAGTGTGGCCAATCCACCTAGCCTGCACATCTTTTTTGGTTGAGGGGGCGAAACCCACACAAACACGGGGAGAATGTGCAAACTCCACAGACAGTGACCCAGAGCCGGGATCGAACCTGTGACCTCGGCGCCGTGAGGCAACAGGGCTAACCCACTGCACCACCGTGCTGCCCTAGTGATGAACAATTAATGTGGCTAATGATGTCCACATCCATGAAAGAATGGTAAAAAAATACTAGGGATGGACTTTCACCTCCGCAGCCCCCCCCCCCCCCCCACCCCCCACCCGCACCACCACTGCAATCAGGCTCTAGGCGCACAATTTACATAAAGCCCACCCAGTCATAATGTGCACAGTTGCAAGCAGGCCCAGGGGATGCAGACAGCCATAGCAGCCAGACCCAGGTAAGCCCTGAATTTTGAACAAGTAGAGATCAGGGAGCTAGAAAATGGGGTGAGGCCTGTGAAGACAGTGATGTGGGTGGACTTTTGAAGAGTGGGATAATATTGTGTGTGTTGGAGGGGTGGGGGGGGGGGGGGGGGGGGGGGGAGGGGGAGTGAGAAATGTGCACCCTGAGGCGCCCCCTGACTGAAGTGCACCCCCTTTCTTCCTGCCTTGTTCACAAAGTTTAAGAACAAAAAATGGCCTTCTCGCTCCTGCCCACGCCAACTATATTATGCTCTGGGCAGTGTAATATTTGGGTCAAATGGCTTGATAATAAAGCAATGAATGTGCCATTGTGGTTGGGGCCATTGTGACTGACACGCAGTCTATTTGTTGCCAACTGGAAGCTGAAAATTAAGCTGCTTTATTATTTTAAAGCTGAGCTATGTTTGAATGAGTATCAAAGCAGAAAGAAAGAAGGAGGAACTTGTGTTTATATAGCACTTTTTATATTCAAACTGCTTATAGACAATTAAATACTTTTTTATAGTGCAGTCACTACACTACAAAAGTATTTCACAGACTGTAAAATGCTTAAGGTGTTGTGAAAGCATTATAAAAATGCAAGTTCTTTCTTCTTAAACAAAAGCAAATTATCCACCCCATTATTCAAACATAAAAGCTGTTCAAAATGATCAACTGACTAGCTTTGCCGTGTCTGCGTGGGTCTCACTCCACAACCCAAAGATGTGGAGGGTAGGTGGATTGGCCACGCTAAATTGCCCCTTGATTGGAAAAAAAGTATTGGGTACTTTAAATTTATAAAAGAAAAAAAAGACTAACTCTGAAAGAATATGCACTGTCTCGGCAATCCAGCACAGTGTCTTAAAGAGGTGGTCAAATAGAAATATCAGGTGGTATTTTAGCAAACTGTTTTTAAAATATTTTTATTCAACGCATTTTCACATACACAAAAAGAATCAGAAGAACAAAACAATTCAATAAACAACCACATCCCACCTACTCCCTGATGCCAACCCCACCTCGCATCCTGCCTTCCCCATTCTGACCCCGTAACGCCCCCCCACACCAGCTGACCCTTCAAACCTCCTTAAATAAATCAATAACGGCTTCCACCTCCAGGTGACCTCTACCGACCCCATCAAAGCGAACTTGACCTTCTCCAGGCTCAGGAATTCCGCCAGGTCGCTCACCCACACTCCCGCTTTCGGCAGTTCTGAATCCCAGCACCCTAGCAAAATCTGTCTCCGGGTTATTAGGAAGGCAAAGGCCAAACATCGGCCTCTCTCAACCCCTGGAATCCCAGACACCCCAAATTATGCCACCTCTGGACTCGGAACCACCTCCACACCCAGCACCTCGGACAAGGGTCAGAGAACCCCTGTCAGAACCCCCTCAATCTCGGACACGTCCAGAACATGTGGATGTGATTCGCGGGCCTCCCCACACACCACCCACACTATCCTCTACTCTCACAAACAACGTACTCATCCTCGCCACTGTCATATGAGCCCTCTGCACCTCTCTGAACGGGATGAGGCTTAATCTTGCACATGACGAGGACACGTTCACCCTCCACACACATCTCGGCCCTCCGCTCCCCTCCCAGCTCCTCCTCCTATTTACGCTTAATATCCCCCACCAGGGCTCCCTCCCACTCCATCAACTCCTGATAGACATCCGACACCTTCCCCTCCTCTATTTCGTCCTTCGACAGCACCTCGTCCTGCAACCCCAGGGTCGGCAGCTCAGGCATGGATGGCGCCTCTTTCCTTACAAAGTCCTGAACCTGCAGGTACCTAATGTCACTCCCTCTGGGCAACTCATACATTTCCTCCAGCCCTGCGAATTTGCCCCACATAAAAAGTCGCCAAAGCGCTCAATCACTGCCTGCCATCACTCCCTCATCCTCGCATCCAGCCCCATCGGAGCAAACCTATGGTTATTACAGATCGGCGCCCACACAAAGGCACTCTCCAGACCCAAATGTTGCCTCTACTGCCCCCACACACAGCCTGAGGGCCGACACCACTGTTGGGCTCATGGAGTACCTGGCCGGCTGTGGTGGTATGTATTAGGGGTAGTACGGTACCCAGTGATGCCGAGAGGCTATTGGTGGATAGATACTGGGTCCTGATTGGATCTACCACCTGCTGGCTCCTCCCAGTAAGGCAGAGTACAAGAACCCGGGTTCTCCCAGCAGCCGCATTCTGTAACCGAGCTGCTGGGGAACAAGTCTGCGTAATAAAGCCATCGATTGACTTCATCTCTTCTTGCCTCGTGAGTGATTGATTGTGCTACACCGGCAAGAACGGTAAAGGCGCCAACAACAAAGCCCTCAAACACCTACTTCCTGCACGATACTGCCTCCACCGTGCCCCCACAACGACCCCTCCCCCTCGGCCCATTTCCTAACCATACCAATGTTCACTGCCCAATAATAGTTCATCATATTCGGCAATGCCAGCCACCAGTCCCCTCTCAAGAAAGCCCGCCGGACCCACGGGGTCTTCCCCGCCCACACAAACCCAGATACCAGCCCATTGACCTACCTAAAAAACGACTTGGGAAGACTGGGAGGTCCTGAAATACAAACAGAAACTCTGGCAGCACTGTCATTTTCACTGTCTGCACCCACCCTGCCAGCGATAGCGGCAGCTCATCCACCTCTTCATCTTCATCCCCTCCACCAGTCAAGCAAAGTTCAGTCTGTGCACCCAATTTTGCGCCATCTGGAAGCCCAAATACCTGAAACTCATCCCCACCACCCTAAACTGCATTCCCCATGTCTCCTTTCCTGCCCTCAATCAGGAACACCTCGCTCTTTCCCATATTCAATTTGTATCCCGAAAGCCGGCCAAATTCCCCCAGGATCTCCATGATGCCTCCGATGCTGCTCACTGGGTCTGAAATATATAACAACAGGCCGTCCGCATACAATGAGACCCAGTGCTCGAGGCCCCCCACCCCCGCTCAATCTTTCTCCAGGCCCTCGACACCCTACGTGCCATTGCCAGCGGCTCTATCGCCAAGGCAAAAAGCTTCAGGGAGAGCGGGCACCCCTGCCTCGTCCCGTGATGCAGCCCGAAGTACCCCAAGCTCACTTGATTCGCCCACAAGCTCGCAACCGCCGCTGTAAAAAGCAGCTGGATCCAATCCACAAACCCCTGCCCAAAACCGAACTGACCTAGCACCTCCAGCAAATATGCTGACTCCATCCTTCTCCGCATCCATCGCCACCACTACCTCCACCTCCTGCCCCTCCGAAGGCACCATAATTACATTGAGTAGCCTCCTCACATTCGCCGACAACTGCCTCCCCTTCTCAAAACCCGTCTGATCCTCACCTATCACCCCCCGCGACACAGTCCTCAATTCGCGATGCCATCACCTTCACCAATAACCTGGCATCCACATTCAGTAGTGATATCGGGCGGTACGACCCACACTGCTCTGGGTCCTTGTCCTTCTTCAAAATCAGAGAGATGGAAGCCGGCGACAATGTAGGGGGGAGTTACCCCCTTCTCCCTCGTTGCATTATGCATCCTCACAGCAGTGGCCCCAGGTCTGCCCTAAATCTTTTATAAAACACTACTGGGAACCCGTCCAGTCCCAGAGCCTTCCCTGCCCGAATCGTCCCCATACCATCCATCACCTGCCGCAGCTCAATTGGGGCCCCCAGTCCCTGAATCAGCCCCTCTTCCACTTGGATTGGATTTGTTTATTGTCACGTGTACCGAGGTACAGTGAAAAGTATTTTTCTGCGAGCAGCTCAACTGATCATTAAGTACATGGGAAGAAAAGGGAATAAAAGAAAATACATAATAGGGCAACTTTGGGAAACTCAAACCCATCAAGGAGCCACTGCATCCCCTCCCATCTGGCTGGGGGCCCCGTCTTGTAGAACCTCCTATAGAATGCCTCGAACACCCCATTCACCCCCTCCGGGTCCATCACCACCTTGTCCTTATCATCCCTAACCCTACCCATCTCCCTCGCCACCTCTTGTTTTCTCAGCCGATAGGCCAACATCCTGCTCACCTTTTCCCCACGCTCATACCGCTTTCTCTGTAGAAACTAGCCCATCTCCATCTGAGTCACTGCATCTCCTTCAACTGCCTTGCCTCCGAGACCTCAGAATATCTCCTGTCCACCCTCAAAATCTCATCCAATTGTCTTGCCCTCTCCTTCCGCTCCCTTTTCTGCCTATGCGCCCAAATTGATATGAACTCCCCCCTAACTACAGCCTGGAGTGCCTCCCACAGCGTGGCAGCTGTGACCTCCATGTCGTTCAGCTCCAAGTTGCCCCGAATGGCAGCCCTCATCCACTCACACACATCCTCATCTGCCAGCAACCCCACATCCAGCCTCCACTGCGGGCACTGCCACCCCGCTACCCGCAAATCCACCCAGTGCAGCGCGTGGCCGTAAATCACAATCGCGAATACTCCGAGGCGGCCATCCTGCCAGCGACGTTTTGTCCAACACAATCTGTGAGTACACCCGGGGAGTACACCCGGTGCACATAGGAAAAGTATGAAAGCTACTTCGCCCTCGGCCTCCCAAATCTCCACGCGTCCAACCCACCCCCCCGTGATCCATAAACCCCCACAACTCCTTCATCACTGCCAAAATCCTAAATGACTTGGGACCTGACCGATCCAAGGGCGTATCTATGACTGTGTTAAAATCTCTCTTTCCCCCACCCCCCCCGCGACCGTTTGACCGGCCCATTCACCCCCCTCACGTTCTACGTACCGCGTCACGTGACCCTCAGGCCCACCCTGATGTCTACCGCCATCAATCCCTTCCCAACTGCCCCACACCAACCACATCCATGTCAGCAACCCTCCCCTCAAACAAAGAACAAACTCCATCCCCCATCCCCCCACACACACACACACCTTCTTCCTGGCAAATCCCCAATTCACTCCCGTTAACAAGCCTCCAATCATCCTTTCTCCCTCCAGTCATCGCCACCCCCCCCCCCCCCCCCGCCCCAACCGTCAACTCATAAAGACTAACAAAAAGGCTCATCTACCATCGTTGCTCCCCCATTGGAACCTGGCAGTGATTCTCCAGATCCTTCAACTTCTCCCACATGGCCCCCACCACCGACATACACACAGACCGACACACCAACATACAACCTTAAAATTAGAACTAGATCCGATGCCAGGAATCATAAAGGGAAGTGGAAAGATGGAACGTCTCTCTCCTCCAAACAGTTCTTGAGGTAAGGCCAATTGAAAATTTCAAGACGGAGATTGACAAGAGTTTTGTTAGGCAAAATAGTGTTACGGAATCGTGATAAATAACTGGAGTTAAGATACAGATTAATTATGATCTAACTGAATGGTGGAATGGATTGAAGGGTCTGAACAGCCTATCCCAGTTACTATGTTTGTTCTTTTGTCTGTTGCTTTGAACAGAGATATCCATTCCAGTCCTGTCGCTCTTTATTCACAAAGATCTATATTTGAATGAAACTTTTCAAATACCCAAACCATGCCACATTGTATCCTAGAAACATTTGCCAGCTTGATTCAGTAACATTACATACCTGAATGCCACAGCTGCAAAGATAAATCCAGCACCTCTGCCAAGAGGATACACCGTGCAAAATTAGCAAAACTTGCGAGGAACAAGCCTCAGTTTTCTAAATTGCCAAATGAAGTTCACAGGTGACTGCATCACTTAGTTCCTTCTTGAATGTGTCCTTTTTCTCAATACATTTATGAAAACTTTTGATGAGTGTTGCTTTAATATCAGCCCAAAGAATTTTTAAAAATGTAAATCATTTGAGTATCGCAAAGTCGAGCTCAGTGATAGCGCACTCACCCTTAATTCTGAGATGGTCATGAGTTCAGATTTCCACCCCAGAGACTTGAGCACATAATCCAGCCTGAGACTCGGGTGCAGTATTGAGAAGGTGCCAACTTTCAGATGAGACATTTAGCACACAGAGGCTGCCCCATTTGGTGGGCATAAAAGATCCCACAGCACAATTTGAAGAGGAGAGTACTGTGCCTTGAATAATAATTGGCATTAACCAATACCACAAAACCTGCATTCGTAGAACTACATTAACCACAGTGCAAAAGTATGTTATTATCTGTGCTGCAATTTGGGATGCCCTGAGGTTATGAAAGTGATTCAAGTCCAAGTCTCTTTTCTAAAAACTGACTCTTCTCTACCATGCGCCCAGAGTTGCCAAGTTGAAGTGCAGCAATACACTGACGGATAGCAATTAAATCAGCACAGACAGGGCAGCACGGTGGCGCAGTAGGTCAGCCCTGCTGCCTCACACGCCGAGGTCCCAGGTTTGATCCTGGCTCTGGGTCACTGTCCGTGTGCAGTTTGCACATTCTCCCCGTGTTTGCGTGGGTGGGTTTCGCCCCCACAACCAAAAGATGTGCAGTGTAGGTGGATTGGCCACGTTAAATTGCCCCTTAATTGGAAAAATGAATTGGGTACTCTAAATTTATTTATTTATTTATTTTTAAATCAGCACAGACAAGCCAAATGAAGTCAAGACCTAGCTGTTCTCATAACGGAAAGTGCGCCAGCGCAGTCTCTCTCAATGCAAATCCAACTTTAACTCCCTAAGCATTTTATCATTTTAATAACTTGGTTATAATTGAGTTTCCAAATTTCAGTAATGCATTACACTGCTCATTCAGTAAGTGAGATATTTTGAGTTGGTAGAGAAGTTGTGAAAATCATATTTCAAACAGAAGTCATATCATATTTCTGAGACAGCTTCTTCAATCATTACGTCAACTTGGCATATTAAACTGGCGACCATAAAACAGAAGTGTATCAGAAAGGAAATAATTTGAGCTCTATAACCTGTAGTTTGCAAAACTTGAAAAAAGTGCCAGGACATAGGGTTCAGCATTTTAAAATGTTTACACGAAGATGCTAGTCAATTAGTGCAAAGGTGGAGTTTATCTAACAGTACATGGCACATCATACAATAATGCAAACAAACGTTCAGAGACAGAAGATTTTGTTAATCAGTTCAAGGATAAGAAACACATGAATACAGCAGCATACTTAAATAATTAAATCTGCCTGGACATCAGGCTCTCTCCTGCACGTAAGCATTTCTAGTTTCTGCAATTTATTCAGGTTGAATCTCATGTGTGGTTAGTTTTGAGGCCAGATTTAGATTAAGACCATTTAAGGCAAATAGTTTTGTTCTTCCACTCCACAATGATTCAGCAACAGTTGCAATAATAATTTAGTGTCAGCCTTAGTTCAGAGGTAGCCCTGTGTCAAGAGTTCAACCTCACTCCAGACACTTGAGCACAACATCCAGCCGAGCACCCCTGGTGCAGTATTGAGGGAATGCTAAAGGTCCCCTCTAAACAGTGGCCATGTCTACCTCCTACGGTGAACATAAAAGGTCCAACTGCACTATTTAAAGAGAAGGGGGGGGGGGGGGGGGCAGGGGCTGGAGGGTCAGGTAGGGGAAAAAGGAAGGTCAAGGGATTGATTAAAGGGCGGGAGAGATTAAATGACAAAGATGTCATGGACAAAATGCAACGGCAATGGTTATAGTAAACAAAGTATTGGTCCGGAGTAGGTGTTAGTGGTAGAATAAAAAACAGCTCTCTGTGAATACAAAACATTAAGAAGTCTTACAACACCATGTTAAAGTCCAACAGGTTTGTTTCAAATCACTAGTTTTCGGAGCACTGCTCCTTCCTCAGGTGAATGAAGAGGTAGGTTCCAGAAACATATATATAGACAAAGTCAAAGATGCAAGACAATACTTTGAATGCGAGCATTTGCAGGTAATTAAGTCTTTACAGATCCAGTGAGAGGGGGAATCCAGGTTAAAGAGGTGTGAATTGTCTCAAGCCAGGACAGTTGGTAGGATTTCACAAGCCCAGGCCAGATGGTGGGGGATGAATGTCATGCGACATGAATCCACGGTCCCAGTTGAGGCCGTACTCATGTGTGCGGAACTTGGCTATAAGTTACTGCTTGGCGATTCTGCGTTGTCGCCCGTCCTGAAGGCTGCCTTGGAGAACGCTTACCCGGAGATCAGAGGGTAAGCGTTCTCCAAGGCGGCCTTCAGGATGCGCGACAACGCAGAATCGCCGAGCAGAAACTTATAGCCAAGTTCCGCACACATGAGTACGGCCTCAACTGGGACCGTGGATTCATGTCGCATTACATTCACCCCTCACCACCTGGCCTGGGCTTGCAAAATCCTACCAACTGTCCTGGCTTGAGACAATTCACACCTCTTCAACCGGGGATTACCCCTCTCTCTGGATCTGTAAAGACTTAGTTGCCTGCAAATGCTCGCATTCAAAGTATCGTCTTGCATCTTTGACTTTGTCTATATATATGTTTCTGGAACCTGCCTCTTCATTCACCTGAGGAAGGAGCAGTGCTCCGAAAGCTAGCGATTTGAAACAACCTGTTGGACTTTAACCTGGTGTTGAAAGACTTCTTACTGTGCTCGCCCCAGTCCAACGCTGGCATCGCCACATCATGAATACAAAACATGAAAGACAAGGTACAGATTGGCACTTGGCAAAAGACAAAACAAAATGGGAGTACAGATTTCACAGCCTGAAGTTGTTGAACTCAAATGTTGAGTCCAAAGGTTGTAAAGTGCTTAATCAGAGGATCAGTGTTGTTCCTCACTGGGCTTCAATGGAACATTGCAGCAGGCCAAAGACAGAAACATGAGCATGAGAGCAAGGTGGTGAATTATTTTCCCCTAGAAAAAGAGCCATATTGGTCTTGAAATATTAATTTGGTTTCTCTTCACATAGATGCTGAGTTTTTCCAGTACTTTGTTTTTCGTTCAAATTTTCAGCATCCACAGTATTTAGCTTTTAATAATAATCTTTATTATCACAAGCAGGCTTACATCAACACTGCAATGAAATTACTGTGAAAAGCCCCTAGTTGCCACATCCAGCGCCTGGTCGGGTACATGGGAGAGAGAATTCAGAATGTCCAAATTACCTACCAGCGTGTCTTTCGGAACTTGTGGGAGGAAACCGGAGGAACCCACGCAGAGACAGGGAGAACGTGCAGACTCCGCACAGACAGTGACCCAAGCCAGAATCGAACCTGGCACTGTGAAGCAATAGTGCTAACCACTGTGCTACCCATGCTAACACAACCATATCAAACCTGCTG
Organism: Scyliorhinus torazame; assembly: GCF_047496885.1. Taxonomy (NCBI): domain Eukaryota; kingdom Metazoa; phylum Chordata; class Chondrichthyes; order Carcharhiniformes; family Scyliorhinidae; genus Scyliorhinus; species Scyliorhinus torazame. Next base: position 249,196,840 of record NC_092707.1, read on the forward strand.
AAAAGTGTGGTGCTGTTGCTGTCTGGCATACTGACCTCTACCTAGCAGAAAATGAACTCCAACTCTCCAAATCTTCCTCCTACCCTACTCCCTCCAGACCATGACCCCACCTTAGAACATCAAAGTATTGATTCCAGGACTGTCAGTGACTCATCTCCTCATGAGACTTTCTCTCCACAGCCCCCAACCTCAGTCCCCTGTCCAAGCTAAGCCCAATTCTACCTCCTTCTCCATGCGCGCAATTCTACCTCCTTCTCCATATGCACAAACAGGATTATCCTGGTAAACATATTGTTTCAGCCAACTCCTGCCACATTGAACTGATTTCTTCCTATTTGACTATATTTTTACTCCTCTTGTCCATTCTTCACCCCATCTACATCCGTGGCTTTTCAGCGATTTGACAGTTTCCAATTTCCTGGCCATAAGCCAGCAGCTCTTCACCATGGGAACCCTGTCCCCTGCAACCCCAACCCCCATCAAGACAGGCTGAATGGTCTCTGCTTCTTCCTTGAAAGACGGTCCAACCAGTTTCCATCCAGCACTAGCCTCCGCTATCTGACCTAACTCGTTCTCTCATTAAATGTCTTTTAACTCATTTCACTTCCTCCAAATAAAAAGTGTTGCTATAGGGACAGTACCCACATGAGTCTTGTTTATGCTTTTCTGTTTTTGGCATATGTGGAACATTCCTTGTTCCAGTCCTATTTGGCGCCCCTTCCCCCAACTCTTCTTCCAGTATATTGATAACTGCATTGGTGCCATTTCCTGCTCGTCCCGAATTGGAAAACTTCAACTTTGCTTCCAATTTCCATCCTTCTCTCACCTTTACATGGTCAGTCTCCAATTTTTCACTTCTATTTCTCGACTTCTCTGGCTCCATTTCTGGGGATATTCAACCAATATTGATTATAAACCCAGTGACTCCCACAGCTACCATGAGTACATATGCTCACACCCTGGAAGGATTCCATTCAAGTCTCTCAGTTTCTCCACTGCACCGGTTCTGACGATGCGATCTTCCATACCAGCACTCTGATGTGTCCTCTTTTCCTTAACTGAGGGTTCCCCACCCCCCAACCATATTTGAGAGGGCTCTCAAACGTATCCGGCCCCAGTTCCAACACTTCTGCTCTCACCCTTTCTCCTCTCTCCTAGAACTACAATACAGTTCCCCTTGTCCTCACCTTTCACCCCATCAGCCTTCATTTTCAATTGATCAGCTTCTGCCGTTTTTGCCAGCTTTGATTTTAAATTTTCCATTTAATTCACCACCTTGGCCTCATGTGACATCTGCCCTCAGCCTAGTGCAGAGTTCCAGTGAAGCTCAACAAGCTCGTGGAACAGCACCACATATTTTGGTTTGTGGCAGAAGGAATACCATGTGGAAAAGTGAGGTTATGCACTTTGATAGGAAGAATGGAGACATAGACTATTTTTTTAAAATGGGAAAATGCTTAGGAAATCAGAAACACAAAGGTACTTCAGAGTCCTAGTTCAAGATTCTCTTACGGTGAACATGCAGGTTCAGTCGGCATTTAGCATTCAAGTCGAGATGGCTCAAATACAAGAGCAGCGATGTACTTCTGAGGCTCTACAAGGCTCTGGTCAGATCCTATTTGGAGTATAACAAAGAACAAAGAAAAGTATAGCACAGGAACAGGCCCTTCGGCCCTCCAAGCCTGCGCCGACCATGCTGCCCGTCTAAACTAAAATCTTCTACACTTCCGGGGCCCGTATCCCTCTATTCCCTTCCTATTCATGTATTTGTCAAGATGCCCCTTAAATGTCACTATCATCCCTGCTTCCACCACCTCCTCCAGCAGCAAGTTCCAGGCACCCACTACCCTCTGTGTAAAAAAACCTGCCTCGTACATCTCCTCTAAACCTTGCTCCTTGCACCTTAAACCTATGCCCCCTAGTAATTGACCACACTACCCTGGGAAAAAGCCTCTGACTATCCACTCTGTCTATGCCCCTCATAAGTTTTGTAGACCTCTATCAGGTCACCCCTCAACCTCCGTCGTTCCAGTGAGAACAAACCGAGTGTATACTTAAAAAATATATATATATTTATTAAGAGTTTTTTAACAAAATTTTCAACCATACAAACAAACCCCCCCCCCCCCCCCCCCCCCCCCCCCACCACGTAACAAAAGAGAAAGAAAGCTCACATAGCAAGACATGAACATGGCAAGTCAATATAATACAGAACTTTTGTACGGGAGGAATCCAATGTACATGTCAGTTTTCCAGATCGTTCATGTGTTTTCTTGCTCAAATGCCCCCCAGAAACAACCCCCCCCCCCCCCGTTGCTGTTGCTGCTGTCCGACCTTCATCTAAAGCTCCGCGAGAAAGTCTAGGAACGGTTGCCACCGCCTGTAGAACCCCTGCGCAGACCCTCTCAAGGCAAACTTTATCCTCTCCAACTTGATGAACCCTGCCATATCATTTATCCAGGCCTCCACGCTGGGGGGCTTCGCCTCTTTCCACATTAACAAGATCCTTTGCCGGGCTACTAGGGACGCAAAGGCCAGAATGCCGGCCTCTTTCACCTCCTGCACTCCCGGCTCATCCACTACTCCAAATAGTGCGAGTCCCCAGCTTGGCTTGACCCGGAATTTCACCACCTTAGATACTGTTCCCGCCACTCCCCTCCAGAACCCCTCCAGTGCCGGGCATGACCAAAACATATGGACATGGTTCGCCGCACTTCCTGAGCACCTCCCACATCTGTCCTCGACTCCAAAGAACCTACTCAGCCTCGCCCCCGTCATATGCGCTCTGTGCACTACCTTAAACTGTATCAGGCTAAGCCTGGCACACGAGGAAGAGGAATTAACCCTACTTAGGGCATCAGCCGACAGCCCCTCCTCAATCTCCTCCCCCAGCTCCTCCTCCCATTTACCTTGCAGCTCCTCTACCAAAGCCTCACCCTCTTCTTTCATCTCCTGCTATATCGCCGACACCTTGCCCTCCCTGACCCATACGCCCAAAATCACCCTGTCTTGAATCCCCTGTGCCGGGAGCAGCGGGAATTCCCTCACCTGCCGCCTCACAAACGCCCGCACTTGCATGTACCTGAAGGCATTTCCCGGGGGTAGACCAAATTTCTCCTCCAGCGCCCCTAAGCTCGCAAACGTCCCATCGATGAACAGGTCCTCCATTCTTCTAATCCCTGCCCGATGCCAGCTCTGAAACCCCCTGTCCATCCTTCCTGGGACAAACCGATGGTTATCCCTAATCGGGGACATCACCGAGGCTCCCAGCGCTCCAGTGTCGTCTCCACTGCCCCCAGGTCTTTAGCGTTGCCGCCACCACCGGGCTCGTGGTGTACCTTGTCGGCGAGAGCGGCAGCGATGCCATCACCAGCGCCCCCAAGCTCATTCCTTTGCAGGACGCCATCTCCAACCTCTTCCACACCGCCCCCCTCTCCCTCCATCACCCACTTACGGATCATCGCCACGTTGGCTGCCCAGTAATAGCCACCCAAATTCGGCAACGTCTACCCTCCTCTATCCCTGCTACGCTCCAGGAACCCCCTCCTTGCCCTCGGGGTCTTGCTCTCCCACACAAAACTCGTAATGCTCCTGCCTACCCTCTTAAAAAAGGCCTTGGTGATCACGATTGGAAGGCACTGGAACACAAAAAGAAACCTTGGGAGGACCACCATTTTAATCGACTGTACCCTGCCCGCCAACGAGAGTGGCAACATGTCCCACCTTTTAAAATCCTCCTCCATCTGTTCCACCAGCCACGTCAAATTAAGTTTGTGCAGTGCCCCCCAGCTCCTAGCCACCTGAATCCCCAAGTATCGAAAGCTCCTTTCCGCCCTCCTTAACGGTAGGTCGTCTATCCCTCTTCCCTGATCCCCCGGATGCACCACAAAGAGCTCACTCTTTCCCATGTTGAGCTTATAGCCCGAAAGATCTCCAAACTCCCTTAGGAGTGCATGACCTCAACCATTCCCTCCACTGGATCCGCCACATACAGCAACAGGTCGTCTGCGTACAGCGACACTCGATGTTCCTCTCCCCCTCGGACCATCCCCTTCCATTTCCCCGACTCCCTTAACGCCATGGCCAAAGGTTCAATTGCCAATGCAAACAGCAGAGGGAACAGGGGGCACCCCTGCCTCGTCCCTCGATACAGCCGGAAATACCCCGACCTCCGCCGGTTCGTGACCACACTCGCCACCGGGGCTCTATACAGGGGCTTGACCCAACTAATAAACCCCTCCCCAAACCCAAACCTCCTCAATACTTCCCAGAGGTACTCCCACTCTACTTGGTCAAAGGCCTTCTCCGCGTCCATGGCTGCCACTATCTCCGCCTCTCCCTCCACCGATGGCATCATTATCACATTTAGGAGCCTTCGCACATTGGTATTTAGCTGCCTACCCTTTACAAATCCCGTCTGGTACTCGCGAATCACCCCCGGGTCACAGTCCTCAATCCTCATGGCCAACATTCTTGCCAGCAACTTAGCATCTACGTTAAGGAGCGAGATCGGTCTATACGACCCACATTGCAGTGGGTCCTTATCCCGCTTCAAGATCAAAGAGATCGTCGCCTCCGACATTGTCGGGGGCAGGGTCCCCCCTCCCTTGCTTCATTGAAGGTCCTTACCGGCAACGGGGCCAATAGGTCCACAAACTTCCTATAAAACTCCACCGGAAACCCATCCGGCCCTGGGGCCTTCCCTGCCTGCATGCTCCCCAGTCCTTTAACCAGCTCCTCCACCCCAATTGGCGCCCCCAAACCAGCCACCTCCTGCTCCTCCACCCTCGGGAACCCCAGTTGGTCCAAGAATCGTCGCGTCCCCTCTTTTCCCCCTGGGGGCTGGGACCTATACAGCTCCTTGTAAAAGGCCTTGAATGCCTCATTCACTTTCATCGCACTCCGCACCGTAGTTCCCCTGCCATCCTTGATTCCACCTATTTCCCTCGCTGCCATCCTCTTATGGAGCTGATGTGCCAGCATCTGACTGCCTTCTCCCCATATTCATATATCGTCCCCTGTGACTTCCTCCACTGTGGCTCTGCCTTCCCTGTGGTCAACAGGTCGAACTCCGTCTGGAGACTTTGTCTCTCCCGGAGTAGTCCCTCATCAGGAGCCTCTGCATATCTCCGGTCCACCCTTAAAATCTCCCCCGCTAACCTCGCCCTTTCCCTGCCCTCTCTCTTCACCCGATGAGCCCTGATGGAGATTAACTCTCCCCTGACCACCGCCTTCAGCGCCTCCCATACTACTCCCACCTGCACCTCCCCGTTGTCGTTGGCCTCCAGATACCTTTCGATGCACCCCCGCACCCTCCCACACACTTCGTCTGCCAGCAGTCCCACATCCAACCGCCACAGCGGGCGTTGGTCCCTCTCCTCCCCCAGCTCTAGCTCCACCCAATGCGGGGCATGGTCTGAAATGGCTATGGCCGAATACTCCGTTCCCTCCACTTTCGGGATCAATGCCCTGCCCAGAACAAAAAAATCTATCCGGGAGTAGGCCTTATGTACGTGGGAGAAAAAAGAAAATTCTCTGGCCAAAGGCCTGGCAAATCTCCACGGATCTACTCCCCCCATCTGATCCATAAACCCCCTAAGCACCTTGGCCGCAGCCGGTCTCTTCCCCGTCCTAGATCTGGAACAATCTAATGCTGGGTCCAGCACCGTGTTAAAATCCCTACCCATTATCAAGCTCCCTACCTCCAAGACTGGAATACGCCCCGTCATCCGTTTCATGAATCCAGCATCGTCCCAGTTCGGGGCATATACATTCACCAGTACCACCTCTGTCCCCTGCAACCTACCGCTCACCATCACGTATCGGCCTCCATTGTCCGCTACTATGTTCTTGGCCTCAAACGACACCCGCTTCCCCACCAATATTGCCACCCCTCTATTCTTCGCATCCAGCCCCGAATGGAACACCTGTCCTACCCATCCCTTCCTTAACCTGACCTGATCTGCCACCTTCAGATGTGTCTCCTGAAGCATGGCCACGTCTGCCTTCAGTCCATTCAGGTGTGCGAACACTCGGGCCCTCTTAAACGGCCCATTTAGGCCTCTCACATTCCACGTGATCAGCCGGATTGGGGGGCTACCCTACACCCCCCCCCCCCTCTCCCCCCGGCCGACTAGCCATCTCCTATCTTAGGCCAGTCCCGTGCCCGCACCTCCCGCACCCTCCAGTCCCCCCGACGGGGAACCCCCGCCCCGACCATCTCTTCCATGTTCAGTTCCCCCTCGGACAGTGCAGCAGCAACCCTAATGTCCCCCCTTCTCCCCCCCTCCCCGCTAGATCCGCATCTACCACTTTTGCTCCCCCCATATTGCTTCCGTGAGTCAGCTAACTTCTGCTGACCCCTGCTTCCCCCGCCTTCTCGTTGATCTCCCCCGTGTGGGAGTCCCTCTTCCTCCTTACCTTCCTCCTTCCCCCAGCACGGGAAAAAGCTTGCGCTTTCCTGAGCCAGCCCCGCCCCCTGTGGCGCAGCTCCTGTCGCGGTCATTGTCCCAGTTCCCCCATCCCCGAGTCTCACCTCCCTCCAGCACCGACGCCCACATTCCCCACCATCTCGTCTACAGAAAAAAAAAGACTTTTAACCAGAACTCTACCCACATCCCCATCCATCATCCCACCCACGAAATATTCTTTACCCATATTTACAACCCCATATACAACCGACCCCCCCCCCAACAACCACATCCCCTCAGTTCGAGTCCAGTTTTTCCATCTGAATAAAGGTCCAAGCCTCTTCTGGCGTTTCAAAATAATGGTGTCGGTCCTGATAAGTGACCCACAGTCGCGCAGGCTGCAGCATGCCGAACCGGACTCTTTTTTTTAAATGCAGCACCGCCTTGGCCCGGTTGAAGCCAGCTCTCCTCTTCGCCACCTCCGCGCTCCAATCCTGGTAGACCCGGATCACCGCATTCTCCCATCTACTGCTCCGCACCTTCTTGGCCCATCTCAGAACACTTTCTTTGTCCGCGAAGCGATGGAACTTTGCCACTATCGCCCTTGGCGGCTCATCAGCCTTGGGTCTCCTCGCCAGGACCCGGTGTTGATAGAGTTGATGTAGAGAGGATGTTTTCACTGGTAGGAGAGACTAGAATCTGAGGCCATAGCCTCAGACTGATGATCCTTGAAAACCAAGGTGAAGAATTTCTTCAGCCAGAGGGTGGTGAATCTGTGGAACTCTTTGCCGCCGAAGGCGGTGGAGGCCAAATCACAGTGTCTTTGTGACAGAGATTGATAGGGGATCAGGGGAGAAGGCAGGAGAATGGGGATGCTAAACACATCAGCCATGATTGAATGGCAGAACAGATTTGATGGGCCAAAAGGCCTCATTCTGCTTCAGTGTCTTATGGTGTGGTACTTTGTAGCCTCCTATTGAGCCCAACAATTGAGCCCAACAATTTCAGATCATAATCTCTGCCCCACCATGGCCTTTTCTTCTCTGCAGATTTTGTTATCTTGCTTTTCTCATTTTATTCTTTTGGGACAGCAGCTATTCATTATTCCACCATTTACACCTCATTTGGGCCCATCATTGTTTTTTTACTTGTCCCACTAACATTCCCTTTGACTATGTGCATCATTTCTCACATATTTAATGTCTCCCATCTTCTGCCCAATCACATCCACCTTTTCCCATTTCATCTCCTTATAAGCCATTACATTTCTTAACAGTTTTGATGAAAGGTCATGACCTGAAATGTTAGTTCTGTTTCTTGCACCACAGATGCTGCTTGACTTGCTAAGTATTTTCAGCATTTTCTGATTTTTTGATAAATGGAAATGTTTAACTCACTTGATTGAATTTCACTGATTAAGTAACAGGGAGGGTTGATGAGCGTATTATGTTTGAGGTGTTTATGGACTTCCAAAAGGCATTGATAAAGTATCACATAGGCTTGCTTACAAAGTTGAAGCCCATTGAATAAAAGGGAGAGTTGTAGCATGGATACAAAGTTGGCTGAGTGACGTGAAACAGAGTATTAGCAATAGTTGTCCCCCTCCCGCCCCGCCATCTGGAAGAAGGTATAAAATACGGTTCCCAGGGATCAGTGCTAGGCTCCTTATTTTTATTGATCTATATTAATGATGCAGACTTGGGCGTACAGTGCACAAATTCAAAATTTGCAGATGACACAATATTTGTGCTTGGCGAGGGGGATGGTGATGGACTTCAAAAGGACGTAGAAAGACTAATGGAATGGGTGGACACAATGATGGATGACACAATGCAGAGAATTGTGAAGTGATACATTTTGAAGAAAGACAATGTGAACTAGGCAATGCAAACTAAAATGATACCATTTTAAGGGGATGGTTGTACACATTAATCTGAAGTGGCAGGGCAGGTTAAGGCATTCAGGATCCTGTGTTTTATAGAGGCACAGAATACAAAAGCAAGCAAGCAAAGATGAACATTTATAAAACACTTTTCACCTCAACTGGAGTATTGTGTGCAATTCTAGGTACCACTCCTTTGGGAAGATAGTGAAGGCTGGAGAGATGATTTCAGAGATGCAAGGGACTTCAGTTAATTAGGCAGATTGGAGAAAATGAGGTTGTTCCCCTTCAACAGAAAGTGGAGAGGTGATTCAATAGAAATATTCAAAATCATGAAGGAGGGCAGATAAGAGCAAAAATTAGTTTCTAGCGGCAGGAGGGTTGGGAATCAGAGGACACCGATACAATGGCGAACAGCAAAAGAACCAATGGCAACACGAGGAAAAACATTTTACATGGAATGGTTAGGTTTAGAATGCACTACCTCAGAGTCTGGTGAAGGCAGATTCAATTATGGCTTTCATAAATAAATTGGACCAAGCACCTTGAAGAGAAGGCAGGGCTACAGAGAAAGGACTGGGGCTAGCTGATCTGCTCTTGCACAGAACCAGAATGGCCTCCTTCTAAACTGTAGCCATTCTGAGATTCTAATCAGAGTCAGGGTAAATGAAGCGGAGTACCTTTCTAAATGCGTTTCTGCTATGGGGCATTCATTTAAAGATTTACTGTATAACCAAACTAGACCAAACCCACACACGGCAAATTCAGGTCAAATCCATGCCAGTTCCGATATAAACAACCCTCAAACTACAAACCCAAGAGAATTTCACAGTATTTAAGGACTGCATTTGACTGGATTACAACGGGGTACGTGGGGGGGGGGGGGGGGGGGGGACTTGTTTCGCCAATAAGTCGAAGGCTTCCTGTAAATATTTTTAAACATAGTCATCGAGTTCACTACAACTCTCCAAATTATATTTTGTACTGCAAGAAGAGGATTTAAAACAAAAACCACAGAACATGTTGATTGTAAAGTAGAATGTGAAAAAAATATATTCAAAAGCTTTTTAGATCCACATTCACCCGTTTTAAAACTAATTTGACCATGAGCCTGAGGGCGTTGTTGCATAGCCATTATATAAAGTTCCTCATTCTCACACACTTTAATTGCAAGAGGGGTCCATTTCCAATGCAGTGTTGTGCAAGCAGTATGTCAACGGTGGAATAAGCGGAAGGTGTAATGATCCCCGTCCGAGATGGGACGTGACTGGTGGATTATAGTCCATTACCCACCTTAGGGTCCTTCTCGTAGTAGTACTGCTGGGTGCGGATCCACCGTCCAACCAGGTGGTCGCGGATGGTGTGAGCCAGGGCGAAGTAGTAATCCCGAGGGGTGGCGACATTTCTGTCCTTGACCAGTGTGAAATGCAGATGCCTGTTGAAGCTTTTCTTCAACTCCACCACGTCCCCGAGCTCGGCGATCCCCCTCACGCTTATTTGCTTCCTCTTATCAAAGTCTGTCAGTGGGGTGGCCATGGTATCCTGTTGAGTGGGTGGTGGTGCTGGGACTGCAGTGCGAGGCAGCAAGGTCTGCAGAGGACTGCGGCTCAGCTCAGACTGAGCACAATAGTTGGCTGCGCCTCGTCCTTCCTGCTCCGAGACGTGCTGAGTACGTACGGCTCTGGGCACAGGAAGGGGGAGGAGGAAAGGCAGAACATGGAAAACGATTGCGAGCCGAACGCATTAATGCGTGGAGTGACAAATGCATGATCGCAGAGAGCGAGATTACAGATTGCGCCTCGCCAAAGATGAAACAGAGGGAACGCCCTATAACAACCGATTGAGACAGAATGTGCCTCAACTGAAGCAGATTGCCCCCCCCCCCCCCCATATGGGTATGGGTACCAGAGTATGGGTGGAGTGGGGAGGAGAGAGCCCCGGGGGGTATGGGCATAGCTGAGGGGTTCGGCCGCTATTGGTTGTATACCCATCACAGGGGCAACTTCACCGAACACCCTCAGGGCAGAGTCCCGTGGTAATATGGTGAAGGTCACTTTAACCCCCACTGACCATGCCGGCCTCTGGCTGCACAGCTGAAAGCTATTGCTAATAGGGATTTGCCCATGTTAGTAATGGGAGCACTTCACCACTCCCAGTGGTGTTTTATGTGTGCTCCTGCTTTTGGCTGCAGAAGCCAAAGGCCTAGTTTTTATTTGCTGCTGCCTCTCCTGCTTCCAGAAGACACAGGGAGGCAGGCCTTCTACTAGTCTACAGAAGGGGAAGGGGTGCTAATTTAACTCTTCTGCTATGCGCTGTGTGGCTTTCAGGTAATGATTGTTCCTTTCTTGAGAGTGCTGCTGGGAGCTGCCAGAGGGGGAGAGAGGAGGTGTGCCTGACTGCTGTTGCTGCCACTTGGAAACTGTGTGTCATCTTGCTGCCACCTCTTTTGCTTCTGTTGCCTGGAGTGATGAAGGGGAGTGAGATTCAGCTACTGCCAGTGCTGTCGAAGGGAAAGGGTGGCAGCTGATTCAACTGAGCAGCTTGCTGCAGGTATGAAGAACTGCTTTGCAGCATGCTAGTGCTTTTATTGTACTGCTAACTGTTCAATGTTTCATGTCTGGAAGCCGTGTGTTCCTTGCTACTGCCTCTTTTACTTCTGTGGCCTGGACCAATGATTGGGTGGAGATGGTGACCAGATACCATATTACAGGAGTGGAGGGGGGTGGCTCGATTCGACTGCGCAATTTGCTGAAGGATTAAGGGTTTGCTCTTGCAGCTTGCTGGTGCTTTGTTGTACTACAGACTGTTTCATGTTTGGAAGTGTCTGTTGCTTGCTGCCTCCTTTACTTCTGTGGCTTGGAGCAAAGACTGTGTGGAGTTGATGACCAGATGCTGGTGTTGCTAACTTTTGGTTGGCTCTTAAATGTTGCCCGTTGTATGTTTAATTTGCTCTGCTTCTATAACCTTTGCTCTAGAGTCGCCAGGTATCTTTATGATACCGCCCCGAGGTTCAAGTTCAAGTACTGATCAATAACTCAACACACCAATTAGTAAGATTCAAATCAAAACACATTTATTATACACAGTAAATCACTACTCATGCATAAACTCTACTTTCTAGACTATTCTCTATCACTAAAAGGCCTATACTTAGCTTCGGAATTGGCCCACCAGGTCAGGGGAACAAATGGCCTTTCGTTCGATCTGAGTCAGCAGGATTCAAAAGCTGGTATGGACTGGTAGCTAGGAGCGCCTATCTCGTAGCGTGCGTTGACTGGAGACTTACTTGGTTGATGCGACAACTTGGGCAGTTCACTCTCAAGGGTTGATTCGCTGCTGAGTGACCCTGCCAAGAAGGACGATTTGAACTTGGGGACTCTATTTTATAGTCCCCAGGGGCTTCCCGTCCCTTTGGGCGGACCCCGTACCTGGTTCCAAGTGATTGGACAACGTTCCGATCACTTGGATCGATTTCTCCAATACTGGAGTTGTTCCCTTTGTCTTGGTTCCTGCTGGCGCCGAGGAGTCTGGCTTGGCCTTATTCATCTTAAATGTTTCGATTGTTCCCGGGGATCGCTCATTAGTATGCAGATGGCTGTGCATTTCAGTGCTGTCTGGGCTTTTGCAAGTTCCAATTCACAGGATTTCTGCAGTTGCTAGTTTTTGCCTGTGTTGGCTGAATTTCCCTGTAGCTTTTGCGGACCTCCATTTTAAGTTGGGAAGTGGCCAACCCAGGTGGCTACACTCGCTCCTTGTGATCCCTAATGCGAAGAGTGAAGGATCACAGAACTGCGTTGTCTTCATTCCCTGACCCAGCGAGCACTCTTCCGTGGCCTCTACACTGACCGTAACTATGCAATGAAAATGTTAACTAACATTCTAAGTGGTGCTATGTCAAAACAGGGACATGCATTACAACATTAAAAAAAACGGTATCTCTAACTATCTCTCATAAACTACACTCACTCAAACATCCAATCATACTAACTTCCTAACAATACACAAATAGTAGCAGCATTCACATTTTTCCTCTGGCCTGGCAGTCAAGCACAGGGGGGTACAATATTTTCGTTGTAAACGAAACACATTTCTTTATTTACAAAAAGAACGCAAACGAATGTCCTTTATTGTAGATCATGGGGTTCGGGGTCCTGGTGATAACCGAAAATAGGGGATCTTATCCTGTATACCGGGGTGCGAGAGCGGTAGGCTCTCCTTCGCCATTTCCTCATGCGGATAGTCTGCACGATGCTGCAGAGTATCGCCAATACTAGAAGGGATTCAATTACGTATGATAGTGAATACCAGGTTATGAACGTATCACACCACGTCGGTGTATCGGTGACTATCTCGGGGTTAACTATTTCAGGGTGTAGTGTATGGTAGGGATGGGAATCATTCACGGCCTGTGTGGTAGGGGTCAGGGGGTTCGCATTCGCGCGGAACCGGATACAAAGTACAATAACGACAAAAAACAAGTATGACGTCTTCATTGTTGTCTTTCCTTTTCGTCTCTTCCTTTCCGTTTCTTCTCTCTTCCTGGAGCTTCTGGAATTCTGTGGATCAAGCATAGTTTCTGTTACTATCTTGGTTAATATCTCGTGCGTTAGCATGTCTGTCTTGTAGTGCCAATTTCCCTTTATAATTTGTCACCATGTGTGACTCCCTCTTTTTTTTTTTTGTTTAAACCGAAAATTTGGACTGGACATCTAAGAAAAAAAAATACTGAAACAGTGCGAGCCGTCTCGCAGGCTGTGCGATTTACCATCCAAATGTTTGAGGATGTAAATAGCATAAGGATGGCAACCTAAGGGTTGCCCGAAAACAAAACAAAACTTTTTGAACCAAGAGTGCCGAAATGAGGTGCGTATGGGCCGCAACGGGTAAGATTTGGATGGAATCCCCGGGTAGGACGGTGATCAATGCCGTATGTGCTCTACCCGAGCGTAGCTGACCAGAGGGGGGGTCCTCAGGCAGGGCAGAGACCAATGCCATTTCTCCACTGCCTGAGCAACCGGCAAGAACGGGCAAAAAAATGTAGTCATCGTGGGGGTTGCTGTAAAGGTTCTACCGTCGAACCAGAAGAGTAGTTATGAACGGGGGCTGGCAAGCTCTCAGCGGTTTCTGCCGATAAGCGTGCTGGCAAGTTCTCATAGGTTTCTGCCGACAAATATGGCATGTGGCCGTACAAACAACACTTAACAATAACACTAACAAACAACACTGAACAACATGCTGCAGGTTCCATCAGAAAGGACACCGTTTCTCCCAAGTGGTTCCTTTTAAACCATCATCTGGACACCTCAGTTATCAGTTGTGAACAGGGTCGCAAAGGGGTTCTCGTTTTGGGAGTCAGACTCAAAGTCATCCTCTTCACCCGGATGCCACACTCTGGAATGGATGAGGGTTGATAAAGCTGCATGGTGTGACTTAGGGTCCATCTTGTCGTTTCGGACGAGCCTGTATGAATTATCGCGGTGCCAAAAAGTTGTGTCTAATTCTGTGGGGACGGAGTCAGGGTCGTCATCATAGGGCGGTGGTCTTTGGTGGTGTTTATTGAGGAATGTGACGAGGAAGGGATCACTCGAATCATGTTCAGATTCGCTGGGTGTGGGTCCTGTTGCATGGGGATAGTAGGGAGGCGTGCTGTGGCTATTGTCTGTGTCACAGTCTCTGTCTCTGCTGCTGTCTGTGGGCGTTCCAGGGCGGAGTCTAGAGTTCGGGGGTGGAGTCGAGGGCGAGTCCGTGGATGTGGTGGGCATGTTGGGGGAGGGTAGGGATTCGTTAGGTGTGGGTGGGGTGTGGTCTGCTGCATCGAGCATGACGTGGTGTGCGTGGTTGGACTGTGGACCATATGCCTTAAGCTGGTTAATATGGAACCACGCAGTCTTTCCGTTGGGTTACTTAATTTTATAGACGGAGGGGCTTACTTTGTTCGCAATGGAGTACGGACCCGAATACTTCGGTGACAGGAATGTGCTGGGGTTGTAAATGGAGAGCATGACCTGCTGTCCTACCCCAAACTCAGTCGCATGCACTGTCTTGTCAAAACAGGCGTTGCTCTGTTTCTTTCTAGTGCCTAATCTTACTGCGGCTGCTAGCTGAGCCGTTTTTACATTTTCAACTAACTTTTACTACGTTCTTGTGTGTGAGGGCCGTCACTTCGGGGCTGGTCAAGTCAAGTCCTAATAAAAATTCTGTGCCTTTCATGGGGCGTCCGGTCATGAGAGTGTGTGGGGTGTATCCTGTGAATGTCGAAACAGTATTTCTCAAAAACATCAGCGCAAAAGGGAGGACTGAATCCCAAGTGGTGCTGTTTTGTTAGACCATTTTTCTGAGGGTTGCTTTTAGGGTCCGATTCATTTGCTCCACGATACCACTTGACTGGGGGCGGTATGCGATGTGGAACTTTTGGGTAATGCCAAATATCGTGAGGACGTTCTTCATGACACATCCCGTAAAATGGGAACCTTGGTCGGATTCAAAGCTGCGGGGGAGTCCCCATCTCGTAAAGATGTGGTGGGTTAAGATCTTGGCTGTGGTCTTTGCCATGTTAGTTTTGGATGGGAATGCCTCTACCCATTTTGTAAAAGTGTCTATGATGACTAATACGTACTTGTAACCATTCGTGCAAGGGGGCAATGGTCCTATAAAATTAATCTGGAGGTCAGTCCAGGGGCCAATAACAGGGCGGGTGTGGCTAACTTGAGCTTTCTTTGCATATCTGTCCGGATTGCTTTGGGCACAGATAAGGCAATTCTCAATGTAGTGCGTTACGTCTTCTTTTAAGCTTGACCACCACAAAGCTGCCTGAGGTGGGCTGTAGTGGGATCAATTCCCTGATACCCATGACAGTCATGGAACAAACAAATAAGCTGATTCCTGTCCTGTTCAGGAACCACATAAAGGGTGTCTTTTAGGACCACACCGTCATGTGTGGTTAGTGCGTTTTTAAATCTTAACGTAAGGGGCTGGAAAGCTTCCTTTTAAAATCTCCCTGAGATTACTGTCTTGCTTCTGGGCCTGCACTAAACCCTCGATATTAATCTGTGAGACCTGAACTGCATTCTCTGGGGCGCTTTCGGGGGGGTTCCAAAATTATCCCTGCCTGGAACCTGGAGCCAGTGTGTCGGCTTTTACATTTCCATGTGGGGAGGAACGGTGGTGACTTCGAACTTTAACAATTCTGAAAATCCTGTCCTGTGCTTTATCTAAAATGTGCCTGAGCAATGGGGCTGAAGGGAGGGGTTTTCCGTCTGTGGAAACAAATCCTCCTTGCTTTCCACAGGGGTAGGAATTCTGTAAGGCTGTTGCAGACATAGAGGCTGTCCGAGTATATGTCCGCTGGGCTGGAGAAGGAATCTGGGTGATCCACAATGTACGCAACGGCTGCTAGTTCTGCCGCCTGCGCGCCTAAGTGTCCTGGTAGTTTTAAGGAGATTTCTTCTAGGGCATGTCCCTGCGCGTCCTCGACATAAATGCCGCATCCTGTAATGGGCTTCCCTTCTAATACAGTGGAAGAACCATCCACATATATCCTTAAGGGTTCGCACGTGTCTGTGTGCTGGGGGCTCTGGGGTGAACTACCTATCTTTTTGGGGGGGTGTTTTTGCGATAAAGGGGCCTGTGTTGTGGTGCGGTGAGATGATTTCACATTCGTGGGGGGTGCCTGGGTACTGAAGGTTGTCAGCTAGGAAAGTGTGGGTCTTGGTCCTTTCAACAGTGATGTCCCGTCTCTGCAAAAGAAGGGTCATCTGGCTGCTCTAATCTGGCTTACTGTACCATCCTTAAGTCGTCTGTCTAGTAAGAGTTGGGTGGGGGTGTGTTCCGTGAGGATTGTGATGGGGTTTAGTCCGGTTATGTCGGAAAAATACTGAACCGCCCAGAAAACTGCGAGCAGGTGCCTTTCACAGGCCGAAAATCCCTGCTCCACAGGATCTAAAAGTCTGGAGGCGTAAGCCACCAGTCTTTACTGTTCGTGCCGTTCCTGGAGGAGCACGGCTGAAAGGGTGCCGTCAGTGCTAGCTATCTCTATAGTATAGGGGAAAGCGGGTCTGGAACCTGTAGTGCGGGGGGTGCAATGAGGGCTCTTTTCAAAGCATCCACAGCATCCGTATGCTGCGGAAGCCATTCCCAAGGGGCTCCTTTCTTTAGGAGTTCCGAGAGGGGTGCTGCCTTGGTGGCGAAACCGTCAATGTGGTTTCGGCAGTAGCCAACCAGTCCTAAAAACGACCGGAGGGCTGAAACATTCTGGGGAAGGGGCAATTTGACAATCGAGTCAATTCTTTTATGCTTGATCTCGCGTTTACCATGCGTGATAATCGTACCCAAATACATCACTTTGTTTTCCAAAATTTGGGCCTTTTTGGGGTTTACTTTACAACCAATCTGCTGTAGGAGTTCCAGGAGTTCGGACAGAAGCTCGATGTGCTCTGCCTTGGTGTCTGTCTGCAGTAATAGGTCGTCCACACACTGGACCAGACATTCGGGGCGAGAAAATTTTGATAATCCATTTGCCAGCTGGCGGTGGAAAATGGAGGGGGAGTTGTGGAATCCTTGTGGAAGGCATGTCCACGTGTACTGCTGACCTTTAAAACTGAAGGCAAATTTGTATTGGCACGCTTTTGCCAATGGAATGGACCAGAATCCGTTACTGATGTCCAAAACCGTAAAATATCGTGAGTTGAGTCCCTGTTTAAGCATGGTCTCGGTACTTGGGGCCTGCTGTGGGGGTGATTTTGTTGAGTTCCCGGTAATCGACGGTCAGTCCCCATGATCCATCGGGCTTTCTCACTGGCCAAATCGGGGCATTATTAGTAGAGGCTACTGATCTAAGTATGCCCTGCTCTAATAAGCTATCGATAACTATTGAGATTTCTCCCTCTGCCTCTTGGGGAAATCCGTATTGCTTTTGGGGTCTAGGGTCAGGTCCTGTGATTTGAACGGAACCAGTCATCCGGCCACAGTCATGTTTGTGGGTCGCGAATGCTGTCCTGTGCTTCTCAGAACTACCCTAACCTGCTTGTCTGTGCTAATCGTGGTCGGGTCAAACCAGAAATCGCCAACTGCGCTAATCTTGTTTGCATACTCACCTACTGTGAGCGTTGCGGAGGCTCTTGCCATTTTCCAGACACATTGGTTTACTGGATCAAATGAAAGGTGGTGGGAGTTCATAAAATCAAGGCCCAAAATGTGTTCTGCTGTGTGGGGTAGATCGACTAAAACTATGGGGTATCTTGTCGTAATATTGCCAATTTGAATGGGTACAGGGGCTGTGATGTGTCCCTGCTGTGAGTGGCCTGTGAAGCCGCTGAGGGTATTGTGGCTGTAGTGGGCCACGTGTCTTTTTGGAATATGGTGGAGGAATTAATCGTGGTGCGGGACCCTCCTGTGTCCCAGAGAAATTCGATGGGCTGTCCCCATACTTTTGCTGCAACTACTGATCGGCCGGACCTATCCCAAAGGGTGTCACAGACCCAGGTGGGGAAGCCAGAATACCGTCAGTCAGTTCCGTTCATGTCTGTCTGGTCTGAACGAGTGCTCACACTATGTATGGGCTCTGTCCTATTCTTATTCAGAGTGCCTGCCGGCTGGGCTCTCTGTGGCTTTCGTGGGGCATTGCATTCTCTTGCAAAGTGTCCCAACTGTCCACAGTTGTAACACTACTGTGGCTTTTGTGGGGGGCTGTTCCTGCCATCGTTCACCCTTGCGGGGTTCTGGTACGTTTTCACCGCTTGGATGTCTGCTTCTGCCTGCTGTTCCTCGGGTTTCCTAACTGCGGGTGTGTTTTGGACAAATTGCTCCCAGGCACGGGACAATCTCTTTAAAACCCATTTCTCATTATGCGCTTCTTCTGAGGGGTCATAGTTGGTACAGGCTTTTTGTCCTGCCTCTGTGGCATGGGAGATAAGGGTGCGGGTCCATTTGGCCATACCTTCTTGGGACAAATGGGCGCGTTCCAGATTACCAAAAACGGCTGTGAAATGGATCCACAGGCATCCAGCAAACATTGTGGGGTATTCTGTCTTTTTCTGCCTGCACTTATTCAGGCCTTCTACTGGGTCACCTCTGTTGTAGCCGATCACATCTAGGATCGCTGTGTGCATTTCTGCGAGGGTGCCTCCTCCTACATTCTGTGGGTCAGGAAGGGCTGCTACGACCGAAGGGTCTAAACTCAAAACTGTGAGCTTCACTTGCTCTCGCTCATCCAGGCCATACATGGTCGCCTGCTGCTTTACTCTAGCAAAGAACTGGTGGGGGTCTGAGGTGGGGAGGAACGGTGTGATCTTTTCGCACGCGTCCCGTAATTGGGTCACGGTTAAGGGGGTGGTGTAAAGAAATTCTGCGTCTCCTTCCGATGTGACTCTGCGGTGGGTAGTGACTGGATTCATGGGAACCTGATCTATTTGCTCTGTGGGGGATTGGGGTGCTTTTCTCCTTTGGGGCTTTCCTTATGCACATGTTCCCTGAACATATCTATGCGTGGTTTCATTTAATTCTTGCCAATCAGGGCCGTCTTCCTCATCTAATTGGGATCCAAAGGTGCTCTGAAACCCATTCTGTACTGAGAGCAAAGACTGCAGTTCCGCAATCTGCTTCCTGCATTTCGCATGATCTAATGAGCTTTGTCTGTGCTCTGTGGTGGCAGCATAGAGTGCTCTTAACGCTGACTTTAAATCGCTGCACTGCCTTTGCAATGCCTCTACCTGTTTCTCTGTCTCTTCTCTTACCAGGACTGCATGTTGCATGTCCTATAGGCCTTCTCATATTGAGTTTGGAAGCTGCTCAGATGCGCTTGACAAGACTGGTGTGCCCACTTGACGTCATCCACCTCTCCGTCCTTTGCTGCCAACTTCCTTCTTAACTCTATATTCTTTTTCTCGATCTCGCTAACATCGACCTTGCTCATTCGAGGTGCCTCCTCTATCTCTCTGCGGAGCATCCGAACGACTCCCTCTGTGCCTCGCAATTGTGCCAAACAGGACACGATTGCCATTGGCTTGCGAGCTTTCCCTAAGATTTTCTTATGGATCTCTGACATGTTCTCCCACCAAGTATGTCCTATACTCCCGGGTCCTGTTTCCTCATTATCTCAGAATTCACTCCAAAGGGGCCATCCTTTCCCTGTGAGATATTTTCTGATCTCTTCTTCCCAAACGGGACACTGTCCTTCTCTGCTGCTGGTTGCTGCGACCACAAATTCTTCAGGGTTCATGAGGCGTTGCATTGCCTGCATTTCCATCTTTCCTCTCTAAATACTCTCTTAAAATTTGGAACGAGGGGTACTAAGGCGGTGCAGTAATTACGGATACGGCTTTCTCTATTTTCCAGAATACAAACTCCCGACAGTTTTTCGCAACAAAAATCTATCAGTTTTATCTTAGAGCCCTGTTAGTTATGCATGCATTAACACACTTCCGAATTATGAGGATTGATCAGAACTGCTTGAACACTTGTGGTTTTTCTGTTCCCAATTGGATTCTAATTCAAATTTTTGGGTTCTCCCGGAGTGGTTATGCCACTTCTAAGTTGGGTTCCATCAGGATGTCGCCAGTAATATGTTGCTAACCTTTGGTTGGCTCCTAAATGTTGCCCGTTGTATCTTTAATTTGTTCTGTTTCTATAACCTTTGCTCTAGAATCGCCAGGTATCTTTATGGTACCGCCACGAGGTTCAAGTTCAAGTACTGATCAATAACTCAACACACCAATTAGTAAAATTCAAATCAAAACACATTTATTATACACAGAAAATCACTACTCATGCATAAACTCTACTTTCTAGACTATTCTCTATCACTAAAAGTCCTATACTTAGCTTCGGAATTGGCCCACCAGGTCAGGGGAACAAATGGCCTTTTGTTCGATCTGAGTCAGCAGGATTCAAAAGCTGGTATGGACTGGTAGCTAGGAGCGCCTGTCTTGTAGCGTGCGTTGACTGGAGACTTACTTGGTTGATGCGGCAGCTTGGGCAGTTCGCTGCTGAGTGACCCTGCCAAGAAGGACGATTTGAACTTGGGGACTCTATTTTATAGTCCCCAGGGGCTTCCCGCCCCTTTGGGCAGACCCCGTACCTGGTTCCAAGTGATTGGACTACGTTCCGATCACTTGGATCGATTTCTCCAATACTGGAGTTGTTCCCTGGGCGGTCCTTGAGTGTCCGTTGGCCTTCCTTTGTCTTGGCTCCTGCTGGCGCCGAGGAGTCTGGCTTGGCCTTATTTATCTTAAATGTTTCGATTGTTCTGGGGGATCGCTCATTAGTATGCAGATGGTTGTGAGTTTCAGTGCTGTCTGGGCTTTTGCAAGTTCCAATACACAGGATTTCTGCACTTGCTAGTTTTTGCCTGTGTTGGCTGAATTTCCCTGTAGCTTTTGCGGTTCTCCATTTTAAATCGGGAAGTGGCCAACCCAGGTGGCTACACTGGTACTACAGGAGGGGAAGAGTGGTGGCTCGCTTAAGCTGAGCAACTTGAAGATTGTGAAAAAATGCTCTTGAAGATTGTTGGTGGCTTATTGTGCTGGTGACTCTTTACTATTTCAGTTTGGATTGCATGCAAATTTCTGGTGCCTTTTTGTACTGTTTCTTGTTTACATTTAATGTTTAGAAGCTGTTATAATGCCTGGAGGCGGTGGGCTTGTTTGCTGCAGCCCCCTTTGCTTCAGTGGCCTGGAGTCTGGTACCTCTGCCAGTGCTGGAAAGAGGTAGGGGGTGTTCTCTTGTTTTCCCGCTGCGCTCTGTGTCGGTGTGACTTTTCCAGTGCATTTGCTCATTCCTGATCGACTTTCCACTGAAGTGGGTTTACTGCTGGAGCTGGGGATGGGGAGGTCTTGGGGATGGGTCACGGGAGTGGCGGGGGGAGGGGGCACGAGGGAAGAATTCTTGGACTGTTGCCTCTTTGTAATTTAATGTTTGGAGGCAGTGTGTTTGTCTGCTGCAGCCCCTGTTATCCATGGCAGGAGTCCGGAAAGGGCTGCTCTCTCATTCTTCTGCCATGCTCTGTATCAGTGTGACTTTCTGGTTCATAAGCTCATTAAAAAAGGAGCAGAATTAGGCCATTTGGCCCATGAGTGTCTGCTCCGCCATTCGATCTCCTCCGACCTGCCTTCAAGCCATTCAACATAAATCGAGTGAGAGATAGTGACCCCCATACCCAGTGAGATAGACTGCACCAATTAAAATGTCTTACTCCTCCTTAAGTTTACGCACTGTCCCAGCATCCACCGCACTCTGGGTAGCGAATTCAGATTCTCAACCCGTTAGAAGTAATTTCTCCTCAACTCTGTTTTAAATTAATGCCTCTTATCCTAAGACTCGGACCTCTCATTCAGGAATGCCCCACAAGAGGAAGCATCGCTCCACATATCCTTTATCCATTCCTTTTATCATCTTGTATACCTCAATTTGATCTTCCCTCATTCTTCTAAACTCTAGAAAGTATAGACCTAAACTGTTCAATCTCTGGTTAGTCTGCTGCTGAGAGCTGTGGGAGGGGGAGGGAGGATTAGGTTATTTCAGAAACTGATAACTTCTTTGTACTGTTGATTGTTCATGTTTAATATGTATTTAGTTTCTTTGTATAACTACACTGTTGTGGCTTTGTGTTTGTACTGATATTTTGTAGTGAACAGGTGCCTGTGTGTAGGGTACGGTGCCTTTTCTTGTTGGTTCATGGTTAATATAATAAGTGGACTGTTGTTTGTTTTTATCTTTTGGATATTGTTGACTGCTAATAAACAAAATATTCCCAAATGGATTCCTCTGGGTACACGTGCCATGTCAAAGGCGGGTGTTACTGCTTCAATTACACTGTGAGGCCTGGACACTAGAAGCTTCAAAACCACAGGAGCAGCAGCCAACAATCGAACATCCAAGAGATGGGCCGCAGCACTGGGGACCAGAGGGGAGGTATGTGGATCGTGGAAGGGGTATCCGAGTCCAGTCCCAATGCTGTTCCTGGCGGGATTCTGAGGTCCGGTGCCCAGGGGCCCCTGCTATGGCCGGGGATACACGTGCAGGGTTGGGACCCCCAGCACAACCGGGTCATTAGATGGCACCATGAGAAATAGGAGAGAATGTCAGGGTGGGGGAGGCTTGAGGGATTCAAGGTTAACTGGGTGGAAGCCATAACTGATTGTCGGTCGGCGCCGAGGTCCCAGGTTCGATCCCGGCTCTGGGTCACTGTCCGTGTGGAGTTTGCACATTCTCCCCGTGTTTGCGTGGGTTTCGCCCCACAACCCAAACATGTGCAAGCTAGGTGGATTGGCCACGCTAAATTGTCCCTTAATTGGAAAAACTGAATTGGGTACTCTCAATTTATATTTTAAAAAATAACTGATTGTTGGTCTCGCACCCGCTCCAATTTCTTCTAGACGTCACAGTATGGACGATATTGTGGACCTTGTAGCAACTGCCCTCACGATGGCAGTCCAGGCAGCGGCGGCGTCATCAGAGACTCAACATGGCAGCCGATGTGTAGGGGTCCGTCCCACACCCTGAGGACCCTGCCACCCACCAGGCCAGGGGGAGACTGGCAACAGCCCAAGGTGTACAGGCATTGCTGGTCATTTGAAGAGACAGCATATGCCGCAGGAGGCTTCGCCTCAACAAGGGGACAGTGCGGCACCTGTGTCATGTCCTTGCAGTCTGGCATCATGGGAGGAGGATTCTCGCTCCCGGTGGCTGTCAAGGTCACCGCAGCCCTGAACGTTTAAGCCTCGGGATGATTCCAGGGCTCCAACGGGGACTTGGGTGGCATTTTACAGGCAACAGCCCACAAGTACATCCATGAAGTCACAGATGCCCTGTTTGCCCGGGTAGCTGACTACATAAGCTTTGAACTGGATCAGGACCATCAAGACGCCTGGGCAGCAGGATTCTTCATCATCGTCGGGGTGCCCCAGGTCCTGGGATAATAGGTGGCATTCATGTCGCACGTCATAGGACGTGGCTTCATTTGTCTTCTCACACTCTTTCCTTCCATCCCCCTTCCCCCCAACTCATCCTTGTTCGCTTCTCATAGGATATGGCTTCATTCGTCTTCTCACGCCCCACGCCCCCCACACACACACACACACCATGTCTGTCTTACATTACCCCAGGGTGATGGGCTTGTGTTGGCACTGTCAGTGGATCAATATACAAGACAGGAGGATGATGATAACCCACTGAGGTGAGCTCTGATGATCCTCAATCTATGCCACAGTCTGACTCCTGACTGCGGACAGCGCGCTCACACCATGGTGTGCCTTGAGGAGGGGGGGAGGGGGGCGGCAGATCTAGGACCACTATGGATGGGGGCTGGGCCTCAGTGCTCTTCTGCTATGTCTAGGTATGTCCCCAGGATGCACATCAGAGGTGGAGGCAGCCTGCTGATTACCACGTCCTGTGGCCTGTTGAGGGCCGGGGCTGGAGGGCCCGCTGACCCCAAGGATCGCTGTTGTCAGTAGAGAAGGACCCGATGAGAGGTGTTGACTGCCTTTGACTCCCTGTAGGACGGCTCTGGGTCAGCCTCCAGTGCTCCCTCGTCCCAGTCAGTGCTCATAGAGCCCTAGGGGTCACCTTGAGATGGAAGGGCAGCTTGATTGAGCTCCAGCGATCCCTATGCTATCTGGCTCTGCCAGCCCTGGCAGCTCCTCATTGTCGGTACCGTGGTATCGATGATCCGTGACCGGGCCACACTCCACAACGCCTCAGCCAGGTCCACCAGAGTCTGGGACATGGAATCATGGAGGCTATTCGGATCATCGAGTCTGCACTGGCACCCACTGAAACCCACACCTCCACCACATCCCAGTAACCCCACCTAGCCCAAGGGCAATTTAGCATGGCCAATCCTAACTTGCACTTCTTTGGACTATGGGAGGAAACCGGAGCACCGGGAGGAAACCCACCCAGACACTGGGAGAACGTGCAGACTCTGCACAGACAGTGACCAAAGCCGGGAATTGAACCTGGAACCCTGGAGCTGTAAAGCAACTGTGCTAACCACAATGCTACCGTGCCGCCCATGCTTTGGCGCACCTTGACAATGTCCACCTGAGACCGGGACATGCTGTCCATGCCCTAAGTCATGGTCGTCACTGACTGAGCAACTCCTTGGACATCACAACTCATGCTGCTGACGTCATGCTCCAGGCTTTCCACTGTGGTCACCACTCTAGAAGTGTTGGCATTGACGGCACTATCTCCTGCACCCATAGCCTTTGGGTCTCCTCCAATCAGCTATTCACTCACTTGAATGTCACTGACATCCCCCTCTGAATTTCACCACCGCACCTTGGTGTCTGCATCAGCTCCGGGATAAGCTTGTCCAGAGGCTCAACATCAGATTGGGACCTTGCTCACCCAAGAAGGACAGGCACCATCGGATGGAGATCCTGTGGGAGCATGGTCAGTGGGAGGGAAGATAACTATGTCTGGCATGAACAACACAGGTCATCCGGGTAGGGGCCAGTGGATACTCACCTCTGCGGCCCAGACCAAGATCGATGTTGGTGACCAATCTGTCCTTGGCCACCCCCGCAACCTCCAAGGCATGTTCCTCATAAGGGGATGAGGACTTGGATGTTCGACACCCTGCCGCCCATCTGGGCCCTGTCCCGTGTTGTAGACCAATTTGTCCTGCGGAGAGGTGCGCAGGTGGGTGCCAGGGTGTGCTGGGGCACTGGCACGGTACCAACCGCAGGGCCTTCAGGGGGTGCCTGGGGTGGCAGGCGGGACCGGTGCCAGGGGGCAGTTTTCAACTCTCATATGTGGGCTGGGGGAGGTAGTTTAGATTCTTACAACATTGGGTGGTGGTCCTCCTGCATCCCAGGTAGCACTGCGGCTGACCCTCTGGGGAGAACAGGGTTCCGTCTGGACTCCACCGTGTCCAGAGTCAAGCCCGGTTGGTATCACTGGGTTGGTCTGCGCAGAGGTATGGCTGTGGTTTGTTCTGAGGGATCGGTTTAAGAGTTGCTCCTCGTTAGCGGGGAGGTGCCAAACACGGTCCAGGCAAATCAGCTGGCGGGACAGTCATTTCGGCAAAAAGACCATGGTGCATCATTAAATGCCCTTATTAGGGTTAGATACTGGTGAAGATTCGGCAGGTCTGCCGTCGGGGGCAGTGGAGCTTCAGAAGCAAAAGATTTGAGAACCTTTGTTTTTCTACCGCATCAGGAGATCAATGATTAAGGTTAATCTTGTGTGGGCAAATCCAATTATTTTTCACATTACTGCAGCTTCCAAATACTGAAGTAGTTGCATACCTTTTGCGATAAATTACTATCAGAGCTGTCGTTAAGAGGCTAAAAAATTCAGCAGTCTCAGTAAGAAGACAAGGCATTAAATTAATAAAATGGGGCATGAGGTGTGATGATTCAGGAAAGGATAGGCTCAAATGCAGCCAGGGAAATGGCACAACTTTAGAGTAGAGCAGCGTTTGGGGTAAAAAATTAAAAGTGAGTCAAGAATGGGCAGTGAGGTTGACAGCGGTAATAGGGTATCAGTGACTAAGGTCCTTCAGAAAAATTTGGAACAAAATCAAAGCACCAGTGGGAGCACATGGGATAGGAGGCAATATACTGTCATGGATTTGAGGATTGGCAACCGGCAGAAGACAGAGAGAAGGAATAAACTGGTCATTCTCACGTTGACAGACTGTGAATAGTGGGCTACTGCAAGGATCAGTACCCAGCGGAACATGGGAGGGTAATACCTGGGTGGGTGGGTGGGGGGGGCTCTAATTTGGCCAGGGGACTCATTAACAAGGGAGCCCTCCGCCGCCAACCTGCGCAGGGAAACCTGTCAGGCTGACCAATTGGCATTGGCTTCTCATTGTCAGTGAAATCCTCAATTGGCTACCGGTGCACGACACTAACCCTGCTGGATTTGACCCCCCGCTTCCCCATCTACCTTCAAGCCAACCACTATATCTGAATGCATGAAGCATTTGCATTATATCAAATTAATAGCAAAGGTAGAAAATAATAGGTTCTATGTAACAACAATTACAAAAACAGAGTTGCGAAATGGCTAAGTTTGCGATCTAAATATTCCAAGATAGTTAGTTTTGAAGAGGTTGGGGAAGTAACAAAAATAAACATATGCTGAGACTGCTGAATTTTTTAGCCTCTAAACGACAGCTCTGATGGTAATTTATCGCAAAAGGTATGCAGACTACTTCAGTATTTGGAAGCTGCAGTAATGTGAAAAATAATTGGATTTGCCTACACAAGATTAACCTTAAGAGGCAGAGCCAGGTAAAATTATAAAGAGGAAATAAGGAAATAGCAGGGACATAAACTTGTGCCTCATATCTGTCTTCATAGTAGAACCTACAAATTACGTACATATAAAAACATTGCGGAAATAATGAGGAAACATGTATCTATTCAAAATGATGAACATAAAGAAATCATTATAAGCAAAGAAATTGTACTGGAAACATAATGTGGCTAAGTGGCAAATAATCCGCTTGACATAATGATCTGCATCATAGGGTTTTAGAAAAGGTGGCTGCAGAGATAGTGGAATCAATGGTTTTGATTTTCCAGGCTTTCTTAGATTCTAAAACAGTTCACAAGATTGGAAGATATAAAACATTTCCCTGTTGATTAAGAAAAAAGGAAGAGAAAAAACAGTAAACTATAAAGCCAATCAACCTAACACCTGCAGTCGGCAAAATTCCAGGATGTATCTGTACAAGGTACTCCTAATATGATTAAATAAAGTCAACAAGAATTTCTGAAAGGGGAACTATGTGCACAATCTGTTTCTTTTTTAAGGATGTAACTGGTAGGTTGGATAAAAGGAAAATGGAAGTAATGTATTTGGATTTTCAAAAAGTGGTTGATAACTCCACAAAATTAGGATTCATAGAATAAATATGGTTGAGGATTAGTTCAATCCATAGAATCCTTACAGTGCAGAAGGAGGCCATTCAGCCCATCAAGTCTGCACCGACCCTCTAAATGAGCACTCTTATCTTGGCCCACTCCTCCGCCCTATCCCCGTAACTCTGCACATTGATCATTGCCAATCCACCTAGCCTGCACATCTTTGGATTGTGGGAGGAAATCGGAGCACCAGGAGGAAACCCACGCAGACACTGGGAGAACGTACAGACTCCGCACAGTTACCCAAGGCCAGAATCGAACCCAGGTCCCTGGCGCTGTGAGGCAGTAGTGCTAACGGCACTGTGATGCAGTAGTGCTAACACCGCTGCCACTGTCCATTAATGAATAGAAAGCAGAAATAAATGGGACATTTTTGGATTGGCTGGCTGTATGAGGGAATAGGTGATGCTGATGCCCATCAAGACCTTATGGTCTTATCTAATAATTAAGGGCTATGGAGAGAGAGCGGGTAAATGGAGCTGAAATCAGCCATGATTGAATGGTGGAGTGGACTCGATGGGCCGAATGGCCTTACTTCCGCTCCTATGTCTTATGGTCTTATGGTGCAAAGTTAGGTGGGGTAATCAAATTCCTCTGGTATGTACAGCCAGCAAGGATTTTTAAGAATTGTTCTTTGGCAATTCTTTTTTTTAAATTATAAATTTAGAGTACCCAATTATTTTTTTCCAATTGAGGGGCAATTTAGCATGGCCAATCCACCTAGCTTGCGCAATTTTGGGTTGTGGGGGCGAAACCCACGCAAACACAGGGAGAATGTGCAAACTCCACACGGACAGTGACCCAGAGCCGGGATCAAACCTGGGACCTCAGCGCCGTGAGGCTGCAGTGCTAACCCACTGCGCTACTGTGCTGCCCTTTCTTCAGCAATTCTAAGCAGCGATTGGAAGTGTATCCTGAAAGTCTGCAAGAGCTGGGCCCCTTTCTCTTGGAAGCATTGAGCATGAATATTTCAGAGAACCATCTAAGAAGAGGAATCTATTACAAATCAAGATCTTTTAGGATTAAAACATAAGAATCTGCTCTGCACAGCTACACCGAGGAAGACAACTAAATAAAATGGTTGCAACATAGAATCACCGCATCAAGACCAGCCAAATGCCAGTTAAGTGTATATCACTTTTGATTCTTTATTTTCATTACGAAGTGTAAAATGTCTTATTCTCCCATTGTTACTAGTATGTATGTACAGGTCCGAAGGAATGTATTTGTGCATAAACAGTGGTTGCAATTGACTTCCGGGTGCGGCGATGACCAGCTAAGTCGCACGTTTCGGCAGCTCCCGGTGGAACGGACTTTTGGGCTCTTAATAAGAGCCCCAACGGCAATTTTAACGGCTAAAAGCACTGTGCGGTAAACCAGAAGGGAATCCCCCCTGGATACGGATGGAAAAAGGAGAGGAAAGTGGCCGGATTGCGGTGGATCCTTTAGAGCAGCGGCAAGGAAGGCAAGCAAAAACCAAGATGGCGTTGGAAGGTGGCATTTTAATATGGGGCCCTGAACAACACGAGTTTTTGAAACGCTGCGTGGAAGAGCTTAAAAAGGAGATGAAGAAGGAGCTGTTGGCCCCGATATAAGAACATAAGAACTAGGAGCAGGAGTAGGCCATCTGGCCCCTCGAGCCTGCTCCGCCATTCAATGAGATCATGGCTGATCTTTTGTGGACTCAGCTCCACTTTCCAGCCCGAACACCATAACCCTTAATCCCTTTATTCTTCAAAAAACTATCTATCTTTATCTTAAAAACATTTAATGAAGGTGCCTCTACTGCTTCACTGTATTACAGGCGATCGAAGGGCTAAAGGATGAGCAAAAGACCCAGGAGCGGGAGCTTCGGGTCGTGAAGGCAAAGGCTGCCGAGAACGAGGACGATATACAGGGCCTGGTGGTGAAGACGGAGATGCACGAGGCACACCATAAACGATGTGTGGAAAGATTGGAGGTGCTGGAGAATAACGCGAGGAGGAATAATTTAAGGATTCTTGGTTTTCCTGATGGTGCAGAAGGAGCAGACGTCGGGGCATATGTGAGCACGATGCTGCACTCGTTAATGGGAGCGGAGGCCCCGGCGGGTCCGCTGGAGGTGGAGGGAGCATACCGAGTGATGGCGCGAGGACCGAGAGCAGGAGAAATTCCTAGAGCCATAGTGATGAGATTCCTCCGTTTTAAGGACAAAGAGATGGTCCTTAGATGGGCAAAGAAAACTCTGAGCAGTAGGTGGGAGAACGCGGTGATCCGCGTATATCAAGACTGGAGTGCGGAGGTGGCGAGAAGGAGGGCGAGCTTTAATCGGGCCAAGGCGGTGCTTCACAAAAAGAAGATAAAATTTGGAATGCTACAACCGGCAAGACTGTGGGTCACATATCAAGGGAGGCACCACTACTTTGAGACGGCGGATGAGGCGTGGACTTTTATTGTGGAAGAAAAACTGGAATAAGCGGGTTACTAAAAAAGAACGTTTGAAACAAAGTGGTGGGGCGCGTATGGGGGGCGAAGAGGGGGGAAAAAGGGGGGGAAAGATGAGTTTTATGTTATTAATCCTGCGATGCGGTAACTTTTCTCTCTTCCACAGGTGGTGGTGGAGGGAGGAAGGGAGGTGGAGGAGATGGGGAGTTGGCCATGGGGGGCGGGGCCAAAAGGGAAGCGCGGGCTTTGTTCCCACGCTATGATAATCATGGCGGGAATAGGGAAGCAGGAAGGAGGGGGCGTCGCGCGGTGCGAGCCGAGGTCACGGGGGAAGCCGAGGTCGGCCAGAGTTTGCTGACTTCTGGGAGCAACATGGGGGGTCTAGCGGGGGTGGGGTGGGAGGGGGTAGTTACTGGGTTGCTGCTGCTGGGGAGAGGGGGAGCCGGAATGGGGTGGGGTGGGCGGGGGGGGCGCCGCCTGGGGGGGACACAGCTGCGTGGGAACCGGGTAAGGAGCTGGGAAAAAGGGGATGGCTAATCGACAAGGGGGGGGGGTAAAAAGCCCCCCAACCCGGTTGATCACGTGGAATGTGAGAGGGCTGAACGGGCCGATAAAGAGGGCACGAGTACTCGCACACCTTAAGAAACTTAAGGCAGACGTGGTTATGTTACAAGAGACGCACTTGAAACTTATAGACCAGGTTAGATTACGCAAAGGATGGGTGGGGCAGGTGTTTCATTCGGGGCTAGATGCGAAAAACAGGGGGGTGGCTATACTAGTGGGGAAGCGGGTTATGTTTGAGGCAAAGACCATAGTGGCGGATAGCGGGGGCAGATACGTGATGGTGAGTGGCAAATTACAGGGGGAGGCGGTGGTCTTGGTAAACGTATATGCCCGAACTGGGATGATGCCAATTTTATGAGGCGTATGCTAGGACGCATCCCGGACCTAGAGGTGGGAAAGTTGGTAATGGGGGGAGATTTTAATACGGTGCTGGAGCCAGGGCTGGACAGGTCGAGATCCAGGACTGGAAGGAGGCCGGCTGCAGCCAAGGTGCTTAAAGATTTTATGGAGTAGTTGGGAGGAGTAGACCCGTGGAGATTTAGCAGACCTAGGAGTAAGGAGTTTTCGTTTTTCTCCTATGTCCACAAAGTTTATTCGTGAATAGACTTTTTTGTCTTGGGAAAGGCGTTGATCCCGAAGGTGAGGGGGACGGAGTATACGGCTATAGCCATTTCGGATCACGCTCCACATTGGGTAGACTTGGAGATAGGGGAGGAAACAGAAGGGCGTCCACCCTGGAGAATGGACATGGGACTAATGGCAGATGAAGGGGTGTGTCTAAGGGTGAGGGGGTGCATTGAAAAATACTTGGAACTCAATGATAACGGGGAGTTCCAGGTGGGAGTGGTCTGGGAGGCGCTGAAGGCAGTGGTTAGAGGGGAGCTGATATCAATAAGGGCACATAAAGGAAAGCAGGAGAGTAGGGAACGGGAGCGGTTGCTGCAAGAACTTCTGAGGGTGGACAGGCAATATGCGGAGGCACCGGAGGAGGGACTGTACAGGGAAAGGCAAAGGTTACACGTAGAATTTGACTTGCTGACAACGGGTACTGCAGAAGCACAGTGGCGGAAGGCACAGGGTGTACAGTATGAGTATGGGGAGAAGGCGAGCAGGTTGCTGGCCCATCAATTGAGGAAAAGGGGAGCAGCGAGGGAAATAGGGGGAGTGAGGGATGAGGAAGGAGAGATAGAGCGGGGAGCGGAGAGAGTGAATGGAGTGTTCAAGGCATTCTATAAAAGATTATACGAAGCTCGGCCCCCGGATGGGAAGGAGAGAATGATGTGCTTCCTGGACCGGCTGGAATTTCCTAAGGTGGAGGAGCAGGAGAGGGTGGGACTGGGAGCACAGATCGAGATAGAGGAAGTAGTGAAAGGAATTAGGAGTATGCAGGCGGGGAAGGCTCCGGGACCGGATGGATTTCCAGTCGAATTTTATCGGAAATATGTGGACTTGCTTGCCCCGATACTGATGAGAATCTTTAATGAGGCGAAGGAAAGGGGACAGCTGCCCCCGACTATGTCGGAGGCAACGATATCTCTTCTCCTAAAGAAGGAAAAAGACCCGCTGCAATGCGGGTCCTATAGACCTATTTCCCTCCTAAATGTAGACGCTAAGATTCTGGCCAAGGTAATGGCAATGAGGATAGAGGATTGTGTCCCGGGGGTAGTCCATGAGGACCAAACTGGGTTTGTGAAGGGGAGACAGCTGAATACGAATATACGGAGGCTGCTAGGGGTAATGATGATGCCCCCACCAGAGGGGGAAGCGGAGATAGTGGTGGCGATGGATGCCGAGAAAGCATTTGATAGAGTGGAGTGGGATTTTTTGTGGGAGGTGTTGAGGAGATTTGGCTTTGGAGATGAGTATATTAGATGGGTACAGCTGCTGTATAGGGCCCCGATGGCGAGCGTGGTCACGAATGGACGGGGGTCTGCGTATTTTCGGCTCCATAGAGGGACGAGGCAGGGATGTCCTCTGTCCCCATTATTGTTTGCACTGGCGATTGAGCCACTGGCAATAGCATTGAGGGGTTCCAGGAAGTGGAGGGGTGTACTCAGGGGAGGAGAGGAACACCGGGTATCTCTTTACGCGGACGATTTATTGGTATATGTGGCGGACCCGGCGGAGGGGATGCCAGAGATAATGCGGATACTTGGGGAGTTTGGAGAATTTTCAGGATATAAGCTGAACATGGGGAAAAGTGAGCTGTTTGTGGTGCATCCAGGGGAGCAGAGCAGAGAAATAGAGGACTTACCGCTGAGGAAGGTAACAAGGGACTTTCGCTACTTGGGGATCCAGATAGCCAAGAATTGGGGTACATTGCATAGGTTAAACTGAACGCGGTTGGTGGAACAGATGGAGGAGGACTTCAAGAGATGGGACATGGTATCCCTGTCACTGGCAGGGAGGGTACAAGCGGTTAAAATGGTGGTCCTCCCGAGATTCCTCTTTGTGTTTCAGTGCCTCCCGGTGGTGATCACGAAGGCTTTTTTCAAAAGGATTGAGAAGAGTATCATGAGTTTTGTGTGGGCCGGGAAGACCCCGAGAGTGAGGAAGGGATTTTTGCAGCGTAGTTGGGATAGGGGGGGGCTGGCGCTACCGAGCCTGAGTGATTACTACTGGGCTGCCAACATCTCAATGGTATGTAAGTGGATGGGAGAAGAGGAGGGAGCGGCGTGGAAGAGATTGGAGAAGACGTCCTGTAGGGGGACTTGCCTACAAGCCATGGTGACGGCGCCGTTGCCATTCTCACCGAAGAAATACACCACAAGCCCGGTGGTGGTGGCTACTCTGAAAATTTGGGGGCAATGGAGACGGCATAGGGGAAAGACGGGAGCCTCGGTGTGGTCCCCGATAAGAAACAATCATAGGTTTGCTCCGGGGAGAATGGATGGGGGATTTGGAACATGGCAAAGAGCAGGAGTAACACAATTGAGAGATCTGTTTGTAGATGGGACGTTTGCAAGTCTGGGAGCGCTGGCCGAAAAATATGGGTTGCCCCAAGGGAATGCATTCCGGTATATGCAACTGAGGGCTTTTGCGAGGCAACAGGTGAGGGAATTCCCGCAGCTCCCGACGCAGGAGGTGCAGGACAGAGTGATCTCAAAGACATGGGTGGGGGACGGTAAGGTATCAGACATATATAGGGAAATAAGGGACGAGGGGGAGATTATGGCAGACGAGCTGAAAGGGAAATGAGAAGAAGAGCTGGGGGAGGAGATTGAGGAGGGGCTGTGGGCTGATGCCCTAAGTAGGGTAAACTCATCGTCCTCGTGTGCCAGGCTAAGCCTGATACAATTTAAGGTGTTACACAGGGCGCATATGACTGGAGCACGGCTCAGTAAATTTTTTGGAGTAGAGGATAGGTGTGCGAGATGCTCGAGAAGCCCAGCGAATCACACCCACATGTTCTGGTCATGCCCGGCACTACAGGGGTTTTGGGTGGGGGTGACAAAGGTGCTTTCGAAGGTGGTGGGGGTCCAGGTCGAACCAAGCTGGGGGTTGGCTATATTCGGGGTTGCAGAAGAGCTGGGAGTGCAGGAGGCGAAAGAGACTGATGTTTTGGCCTTTGCGTCCCTAGTAGCCCGGCGCAGGATACTGTTGATGTGGAAGGAAGCCAAGCTCCCGGGTGTGGAGACCTGGATAAATGACATGGCAGGGTTTATAAAGCTGGAACGGATTAAGTTCGTCCTAAGGGGATCGGCTCAAGGGTTCACCAGGCGGTGGCAACCGTTCGTCGAATACCTCACAAAGATAGAGGGAATGGAAAAGAAGACAGCAGCAGCAACCCTGGGGGGGGGGTTGGAACCAGAGGGATTCTCAGGGATGTTAATATATAAGTATAATATGTATAGGTTGTTGTTATAGATAATTGTATATTGGACGGTTAAAACATATTTTTGGAGAATATTTATTTGGGACAAGGCAGTTGCCATTTAGTTTTGTTTTTGTTTATATATTATTTATTTCTTGTTTATAAAACTGGCCATTGTTATTTTTAATGTGATATTACTGAGTAAAGGATACACAATATACTGTGATGGTTGGCCAAAAATTTTCAATAAAATATTTTTTTTTAAAAACAGTGGTTACAATTTACCTAGTTTGTTGAATTCAGGAAGTAGCTACGATAAACTTTTTAAATTCTGTATTCGAGGCATTTTCACATATATACACACCGAATCAGAAGAACAACAGAACAATTCAATAAACAATAAAGAACCACACCCCACCTGCTCCCCTGATGCCAACCCCACCTCGCTTCCCGTCTTCCCCATTTTAACCCCCTTACCCCACATGACAGTGGCCCGGATGAGTAGATTCTTTGGGGTAGAGGACGGGTGTGTAAAATGTGCGGGTGGACCATGTCCACATGTTCTGGGCGTGTCCAAAATTTAGGGGATATTGGCAGGGGTTTGCGGACGTCATGAAAACAAGGGTGGCAATGAGTCCAGAGGTGGTGATTTTTGGGGTGTCGGAAGACCCGGGAATCCAGGAGGAGAAAGAGGCAGATGTTCTGGCCTTTGCTTCCCTGGTACTCCGGAGACGGATAGTATTAGCTTGGAGGGACTCAAAGCCCCCGAAGTCGGAGACCTGGTTAACCGACATGGCAAGCTTTCTCGGCCCAGAGAAGATGAAGTTCGCCTTGCGAGGGTCATTCTTAGGGTTCGCCCGGAGGTGGCAATCATTCATCGACTTCTTCGCAGAGAATTTATCGACAGCGGGGGGGGGGGGGGGGGGGGGGGGGGGGCGCGGCTAGGGTAGCGTAGAATAGAGGGTTAAATAGGCGGGTCTCGGAGAGATGGGAGTCGGTGATTGCACTATGTTTATTGTTCTTTGACCATTGTTTTTATACGGTTGCTGTTTGTAATGCCAAAAGTACCTCATTAAAATTGTTTACAAAAAACCTTGCACATGACGAGGACACGTTCACCCTCCACAAGGCCCCCCCCCCCAAGTCTCGCCCCACCTCCCCTCTTAGCTCCCTGTCTTATTTACGCTTAATGTCCCCCACCAGAGCTCCCTCCCACTCCATCAGCTCCTTTTTAAAAAAAATATATATTTTATTGAAACTGTTTTCCAAACAACAATTTTTCCCTCTTACAAAGCAAACGAAACAATAACAAAACAGAAATTTTTAACAATACACAGGTAACAAAACCCCATTGTCTATTGACCTAAACTAAACTAAACCCCCCCCCCCCTCCCCCTGGGTTGCTGCTGCTGGTCATCTGTCTTCCCTCTAACGTTCCCCTAGGTAGCTGAGAAATGGCTGCCACCGCCTGGTGAACCCTTGAGCCGATCCTCTCAGGGCAAACTTTATCTGCTCCAGTTTAATGAACCCCGCCATATCATTTACACGGGCCTCCAGTCCGGGGGGTTTCGCCTCCTTCCACATGAGTAGGATCCTGCGCCGGGCTACTAGGGACGCAAAGGCCACGACATCGGCCTCTTTCGCCTCCTGCATACCCGGCTCTTCCGCAACTCCAAATAGAGCTAACCCTCAGCCTGGTTTGACCCGGGCCTTCACCACCTGCGAAATCACTCCCGTCACTCCCTTCCAATACCCTTCCAGTGCTGGGCACGCCCAAAACATATGTGCGTGGTTTGCCGGGCTCCCGCCACACCTCCCACATTTGTCCTCCACTCCAAAGAACCTGATCAATCTTGCCCCCGTTATGTGTGCTCTATGTAGCACCTTAAATTGAATCAGGCTAAGCCTGGCGCATGAGGAAGAGGAATTTACCCTGCTTAGGGCATCAGCCCACATACCCTCCTCTATCTCCTCCCCTAATTCTTCTTCCCACTTTCCTTTTAGTTCGCCCACCGACTCCTCCCCCTCTTCCCTCATCTCTCTATAAATCTCTGACACATTGCCCTCTCCGACCCACACCCCTGAAAGCACCCTGTCCTGTATCCCCTGTGTCGGGAGCAACGGAAATTCCCTCACCTGTTGTCTAGTAAACGCCCTCACCTGCATATATCGCAAGAAATTTCCCCGGGGCAACTTATACTTTTCCTCCAATGCTCCCAAGCTCGCAAAAGTCCCATCTATAAATAAATCTCCCACCTTCCTAATTCCCAACTGGTACCAGCTCTGAAATCCTCCATCCATTCTTCCTGGGGCGAACCTATGGTTGTTCCTGATAGGGGACCCCACCAGGGCTCCTCGCACCCCTCTCTGTCGCCTCCACTGTCCCCAGATATTCAGTGTTGCCGCCACCACCGGGTTCGTGGTAAACTTTTTAGGTGAGAACGGTAGCGGCGCCGTCACCAGCGCCTCTAAACTCGTCTCTTTACAGGACTTTCTCTCCAGTCTTTTCCACGCCGCTCCCTCACCCTCCATCATCCATCTACGTATCATTGCCACATTGGCGGCCCAATAGTAATCACCCAAGTTCGGTAGTGCCAGTCCTCCTCTGTCCCTACTACGCTGAAGGAACCCCCTCCTTACTCTCGGAACTTTCCCTGCCCACACGAAGCTCGTGATGCTCCTATCTATTTTATTAAAAAAGGTCTTGGTGATTAATATAGGGAGACATTGAAATACAAATAAGAACCTCGGGAGGACCATCATCTTAATTGCTTGCACCCTGCCCGCCAGCGATAGAGGCTGCATGTCCCACCTCTTGAAGTCCTCCTCCATTTGTTCTACCAGCCGTGTCAGATTAAGTCTGTGCAAGGTTCCCCAGCTCCTAGCGATCTGAATCCCCAGGTATCGGAAATTTCTTTCCACTTTCCTTAGCGGTAAGCCTTCTATCTCTCTACTCTGGTCCCCTGGATGTATCACAAATAATTCACTCTTCTCCATGTTTAGCCTATACCCCGAGAATTCCCCGAACCCCCTCAAAATTTGCATAACCTCTATCATCCCCCCCGCTGGGTCCGACACGTATAACAATAGGTCACTCCATCAGCTCCTTATAGACATCTGACACCTTCCCCTCCTTTATTTCGTCCTTCAACGGCATCTTGTTCTGCAACCCCAGGGGTGGCAACCCAGGAAAGGATGGCACCTCTCTCCTGAACCTGCAGGTACTTAAAGCTATTCCCCCTGGGCTACTCATACACTTTGTCCAGCCCGCGAATTTGCCCCCTAATAAACAAAGTGCTCAATCCCTGCCACCCCGCCAGCCCCTAAACTTCACATACCGCCCGCCGGAGCAAACCTATGATTATAGTCAGCGCCCACACCAAAGCACCCACCAGCCCCAAATGCTGCCTCCAATGCCCCCATACCCTGAGGGCTGATGCCACCACTGGGATCACCGAGTGCCTGGCTGATGAGAACAGTAAAAGCGCCAACAAAGCCCTCAAACACATACCCCTGCACGATGCCACCTCCGCCCGCCCCCGCACTGACCCCCTCCCCATGGCCCATTTCCTAACCAAGCAATATCCGCCATCCGATAATAATTCATCATGTTCGGCAACATGTTCGGCCACACACCTTCCTTGCCTCGCTCCAAGAAAGCCCGCCGGACCTGCGGGGTCTTCCCTGCCCACACAAACCCAAAGATTAGCCCATTGAAAAATGACTTTGGGACAAAGATTGGGAGATTCTAAAATAAAGAAATACCTCAGCAGCACCATCATTTTCACTGTCTGTACCCGCCCTGCCAGCAACAGCATATCCCACCTCTGGTCCGCCTTCAACCCCTCCACCAATCGAGCCAAGTTCAGTTTATGCAACTGCACCCAAATACCTGAAACTCGCCCCCACCACCCTAAACAGCAGCTCCCCTGGTCTCCCTTCCTGCTTTCTATTGGGAACATCTTGCTCTTTCCCATATTCAATTTGTATCCCGAAACAGGCCAAATTCCTCCAGGATCTCTAAGATGACTTGAATGCTGCCCATCGGGTCCGAAATATATAACAACAGGTCGTCTGCATACAATGAGACCCTATGCTCGATGCACCCCCACTCTATCCCTCTTCATTTCCTCGATGCCCTAAGTACCATTGGCGCTATTGCTAAGGTGAAAGCGAAGGGGAGAGCGGGCACACCTGCCTCGTCCCACGATGCAGCCCGGAATACCCGAAACTCACTTGGTTCATCCGCACGCTCGCGACTGCCGCTTAATACAGCAACCGGACCCAATCTACAAATCCCTTCCCGAACTGCCCAGCACCTCCAACAAATCTGCCCACTCCACCTGATTGCCACAACTATCTACACCTCCTGCCCCTCTGAAGGCATCATGATTACATTGAGTAGCCTCCTCACATTCGCTGACAACTGCCTGCCCTTCACAAAACCCATCTGGTCCTCACCAATCACGCCTGGCACACAGTCCTCAATTTGTGACGCCATCACCTTCACCAATAACTTGGCATCCAAATTCAGTTGCGATATCGGGCGGTACGACCCACACTGCTCCGGGTCGTTGCCCCTCTTCAAAATCAGGGAGATAGAAGCCTGAGACAATGTAGTGGGAAGTTCCCCCTCCCCCTTCCTTCTACGCCCTCACCAGCACTGGCCCCAGGTACGCCCCAAACCTTTTATAAAACTCTACCGGGAACCCATCTGGCCCAGGGGCCTTCCCATCTGCATCGTCCCTATATCACTCATCACTTCCCTCAGCCCAATTAGGGCCCCCAGTCCCTGAACCAGCCCGTCCTCCACTTTGGGAAACAACCTATCCAGGAACCGCCACATCCCCTCCTCCCTGGTTGGGGCCTCCGACACATAGAGCCTCCTGTAAAAGGCTTTGAATACCTATTCTCCCGCACGGCATCCATCAACACATTGCTCTTATCGTCGCCATGCCAACTCGACCGATCTCCTTCATCGCATCCTGCTTTCTTAACTAATGGGCCAACATCCTACTCGCCTTTTCCCCTATTCATACACTGCCCCTCTGGCCCTCCACAGCTGCTACACCACCTTCCCCATAGAAACTAGCCCACACTCCATCTGGAGCCCCTGCATCTCCTTCAACAATCCTGCCTCCAAATACCTCAAAGTCTCATCCACCAGCCTTGCCCTCTCCTCCCATTCCGTTTGCTCCCCCCTGTCTACAGCCTAGAGTGCCTCCCACAGCTTGGCAGCTGTGATCTCCCCCATGCCGTTCAGCTCCACGTAGCCCCGAATGGCAGCACTCACCCGCTCACATATCTCATCACACAGTAACCCCACATCCAGCCTCCACTGTGGGCGCCGGCCCCCGGGGCTACCTGCAAATCCGCCCAATGCAGAGTGTGGTCGGAAACCACAATTGGCGAATAATCCGAGTCATCCACCCCCGCCCATGGGTGGGAGTGTGGGAGTCACAAGATCGGAGCACTCTTTCAAAATGGCAACCCGATCTCGGAGTTCAGCTCCCCAGTGCTAAAAAAGATTCTGCGTCGGCTAAACTGGTGAGAAACTCCCCAGGGCTAAAAAAAAAGTGTCTTAAGTGTCATTGAATCGTGGTGGGGAACTCGCTAGCAGAGCTGGCAGGAAACTCCCTGAAAAGCCTGCCACAAGTTAACTTAAGAATTTTTGGGGGAGAATTGCACCCACAATGTTTATATGGCTAGTGCAGTTAAATTTTTGGTCTATGCTATCTGAGTCGGCAAACCGGACTTCGGTTCATTGTCTCACCCAGAATACAACAACTGCGATAAGGCAGCATTCCCTCAATAATTACTGAAATAACAGCCTTCATTAAGTATTCAAGTGTTCAAGCCTGGGACTGGAATTCACAAATCTTCTGACTCAGGGATGGAAGTGCCACCAACTGAGCCACTTTGTTAGATATTTAGTTTGTGATCGCAAATCAGTCATACATGCACAGCATGATCTTGCATCAAAAGCCTGAAATCATTTTGAATCGCTACAGAAAAGGGTGTCAATTTTGCTGAATGGCCTAATCCTGTTCCAATGTCAGTTGCAGTTTCACACAAGACTTGCGTACACGGTTTATCATCAGCAGATTTTACAAATGGAATCTTGGAGCTCTGGAGATCATTCAGCTCATCAAACCCATTGCCATCAGATGAGTCCCACTCGCACACCCTTGATCCATGACCTTTGGCTTTTTCCTTTTTAGGTATATCCAATTCAGGTTTAAAAAATTAACACAATCTGATCGCACCAGTTTTTCATGAATATTTCAAGAAACAATACTAGATGCATTACATAAAGTGCACCTTCAACCTATCAAAATATATTCTTGCCAAAGGTCTTATGCCTTGCAATCACTTTGAAAGTCATTTAATTACTTTACCCAGGGAGTTTCAGGACAAATTTTGCATTGGCATAAAATGGGTGAATCTTGCTGCAAGTAAATGAAACATTATGAATCAATCTATAGTGCTACTAAATTAGAAATCCATCCTGTCATGATATCCGTATTAACATATCATGGTGCAATCACACATACACACTGATGGACAGGTAGATGGACCAGCCAACACACACACAACATCACAGCCAATCACCAGTGAGAGCACACGCATTATAAAACAGGGAACACCACAGTTCCCGCTGATTCTACCAGGAGATAGCTCAGAGCACAGAGCTCACAGCGTGCCACTCAGACATACACCATGTGCTGAGTGCCTCACTAAGATAGTGCTAGGGCTGGGTCCACAGGCTAGCTGGTGAAGTACGAACCACAGCCAGAAGTTATTAGTTATTATTGTACAGAATAATAAAACAGAGTTGTACCATCTACAACCGTGTTGGTTCGTTTGTGTATCGGAACACCCAACACGACATGATACCAGGACTGGAAACTCGCCAGCGACTGTGAGACCTTCCTGCACCTCTTCAGAGATCTGCCATCCTGTGCCATGGACGCCATCAGCCCGCCGCAGCCGCTCCAAATCGCTGGAAATCTCGGCATCAACTGGAAGCTGTTTAAACAGCGCTTCCAGATCTTCCTAGAAGCCACAGACAGGGACACCAGGAAGATCGCCCTCCTCTCCACGGCGGGGCAACATGCCATCCACATATACAACTCCCTGGCATTCGCGGAAGGCGAAGACAAGACGGTCCTTCTAAAATTTGAGGAACACTTCAGCGTGGAAGTTAATGAGAGCTTCGAGAGGTACCACTTCCAGCAGCGCCTGCAGGGTAAGGATGAGCCTTTTTAATCTTATTTGACACACCTCCGTATCCTCGCGCAGTCCTGCGGCTATGAAGCCACCTCCGACTCCATGATTCGGGATCAGATAGTTTTTGGGGCGACCTCGGACACCCTACGCCAGCAGCTCCTCAAAATAAAGCGCCTCACCCTAGCCACCGCCGTCGAAACCTGCGTCCTCCACGAAAACCCGACCAGCCGGTACTCCCAATTCCAGGCGGCCGAATCGGCACGGCAGGAGTCCTACGAGGCCGAGCGGGTCCAGTCGATCGAGTTCCTCCCGGAGGCCTTTCCGAGGCCTCCCGCGCTTGTACGCACCAAAAGAGGGGACATCGACGCAGAGGGACGTGATGCACAGGCGCATGCACGGTGGCGCAACGAACGCCATGACGTCACGATGAGCGGCAACTATGGATCTGCACACTTAAAAGCGTCAACGTCCAGTCAAAAAGCGACAATGCCCCAGCTGTGGCAGGATGGGCCACTACGCTGCCTGCTGTCGAGCAGCTCAACCTGCCAACTCTCCGCAATTCCGCCAGCCTCGCAGGGACGTGCGGTCCATTCAGCCCCCATACACCGAGTCATACCCTGATGACGTGCAGACCGGTGATACCGACGACTGGGAACCCTTCCGCGTTACGGTAATAGACAGGAACCGGATGTCCCCATGTAGGACCCACCAGCCGATGCCAGTGCACAGCATTAATCCGGGCGATGAATGGTGTGTCACTCTAACGGTCAACCGATCACCAATCACATTCCGCTTAGACACTGGTCCTCCGCCAATCTCATTGCATGGTCAGCCTTCCACACCTTTTTAAGGTTAAACCACCGATTCAGCCATCCCACTGTCAGCTGGTTGATTACAACGGGAACGTTATCCCGGCCATGGGGTTCTGCCAACTCGAGGTTGCACACAATTCATACACAGCCACACTGTCTTTTGAGATAGTTGGATCCTCGAAGGACTCTCTGTTAGGCGCACAGGCGTGCAAGATCCTCCACCTCGTTCAGCGGGTACACACTCTGTCTCCAGAAAGCACGTCCGATTTCCCGGATGCAGACTTTAGGGCGCAGCTCCACTCGCTCCTCGCCCACAACCAGGAGGTTTTCGAGGGCATGGGCACACTGACCTACACTTACAGAATACGGCTCAAACTGGACGCCACCCCGGTCATTCACGCACCTCGTAGACTCCCAGCACCACTCAAGGACCGCCTCAAGCAGCAGCTGCAGGATCTGCAGGACCAAGGAGTGCTTTCCCGGGTCATGGAGCCAACGCCATGGGTCAGCTCCATGGTGTGCGTAAAAAAGCCCTCTGGCGAGCTCCGGATCTGCATCGACCTGAAAGACCTGAACAATAACATCATGAGGGAACACTACCCCATACCCAAACGGGAAGAAATCACGAGCGAAATGGCCTGGGCTAAAGTTTTCACCAAGCTTGTGCCTCAAAGGATTTTTGGCAGATTCAACTGGATCAGTCCAGCAGGAAGCTGTGCACGTTCAACACTCCCTTTGGCAGATACTGGTACAATAGGATGCCGTTTGGCATCATCTCGGCATCCGAGGTGTTTCATCGCATCATAGAACAGATGATGGAGGGCATCGAAGGGGTGCACGTCTATGTTGATGACATCATCATCTGGTCCACCACACCACAGGAGCACATCAGTCGTCTCCAGCGTGTCTTTGCACGGATACGAGATCACGGCCTGCGCCTCAACCGAGCCAAGTGCTCTTTTGGCCAAACTGAGCTCAAGTTTCTGGGGGACCACATATCCCGGTCAGGGGTGCGTCCGGATGCTGACAAAGTGGCAGCTATAGCAGCCATGCCGCAGCCGGCAGACAAGAAGGCAGTGCTACGCTTTCTCGGGATGGTCAACTTCCTGGGGAAGTTTATTCCCAACCTTGCCTCGCACACATCGGCTCTTCGCCACCTGGTCAAGAAGACAACGGAATTCCAGTGGCTGCCCGCACACCAGAAGGAATGGGAGGAGCTCAAGATCAAGCTCACCACCGCCCCGGTATTGGCGTTCTTCGACACTACTCGGGACACAAAGATCTCGACTGATACCAGCCAGTCCGGCATTGGGGCGGTACTCCTGCAACGGGACGACACTGCATCATGGGCCTCGGTCACCTATGCCTCGCGGGCCATGACCCCACAGAACAGCGCTATGCGCAGATTGAAAAGGAGTGCCTGGGTTTGTTGACCGGCATCGACAAATTCCACGACTATGTGTATGGTCTTCCGCAGTTCACTGTGGAGACCGACCATCGGCCCCTGGTCGGCATCATTCAGAAGTACCTCAATGAGATGACCCCTTACCTCCAGCGCATTCTGCTCAAGCTCTGGAGGTACGATTTCCAACTTGTCTACACCTCGAGAAAGGACCTCATCATCGCGGATGCCCTGTCCAGAGCAGTGAGCACACCGCCCGAATCGGAGGGGTTCGTTTGTCAGGTCGACGCACGAGTAGCCTTCACATCGGCCAATCTGCCGGCTACTGATGCACGTCTGGCCCACATTCGCCGTGGGACTGCGGCTGACCCCCTTCTGATGCGCCACATGACGGAAGGGTGGCTCAAGGGGCAGTGCCCACAATTCTACAATGTCCGGGACGACTTGGCCGTCATTGATGGTGTCCTCCTAACGTTGGACCGGATTGTGATCCCACACAGCATGCACCGGCTTGTCCTCGAACAATTGCACGAAGGTCATCTCGGGGTTGAAAAGTGCAGGCGGAGGGCCCGAGAAGCTGTGTACTGGTCGGGCATCAGCGACGACATCGCCAACATGGTGCTCAACTGCCCCACCTGCCAAAGGTTTCAGCCGGCGCCTGTGACACTTCAGCCCCATGAGTTGGTAACGTCCCCCTGGGCAAAGGTGGGTGTGGACCTCTTTCATGCGCTCGGCAGGGACTACGTCAATATAATTGACTATTTTTCCAATTATCCGGAGGTCATACGCCTGCACGACTTGACATCATCAGCTGTCATCAGAGCATGGAAAGGAACCTTCGCTCGCCATGGAATTCCGCTCACCGTCATGTCT
Organism: Scyliorhinus torazame; assembly: GCF_047496885.1. NCBI lineage: Eukaryota > Metazoa > Chordata > Chondrichthyes > Carcharhiniformes > Scyliorhinidae > Scyliorhinus > Scyliorhinus torazame. The sequence continues at coordinate 249,241,126 of NC_092707.1, forward strand.
GACAACGGGTCCTGTTTTGCGAGCCAAGAATGGTCTCTTGCCGCTTCATACGGCTTCACACACGTGATGTCCAGCCCTTTGCATCCCCAGTCGAATGGCAAGGCGGAAAAGGGCGTCCATATCGTGAAGTGGCTCCTCTGCAAGGCTGCTGATGCCGGACTGGACTTCTGTTCAGTCCTGCTGGCCTATCGCTCGGCCCCACTGTCCACAGGCCTCTCGCCAGCCCAGCTGTTGATGGGTCGCACTTTCAGGACCACTGTGCCGTCCATTCATGTTCCTAAACCCGACAATGCTCCAGTACTGCAAAGGATGCGACAGCAGCGTGTTCAGCAGAAGGTGGCACATGATGCTCGGGCAACTGATCTTCCTGCCCTCGCGCCTGGAGACAACGTCCGCATACACCTACTGGAGGGTGGCTGGTCAGCAACTGCCGGGGTTCTCCGCCGCGTGGCTCCCTGCTCGTTTCTGGTTCGCATGCCTGATGGCTCCATTCGCCAGCGTAATCGGCGGGCCCTTCGGCTGCCCCCACGCTCGCTACGTGATCATGCACCGGTGCCATGCCCTCCTGTTGTCCCTGATGTCGACTTCGTGGAGCTTCCTGCCACTCTGCCTATTCCTCTCTAGCCCGTGGCCTGGCCCATTCCTCAGCCGGTGGATCCTGACCCACCCTTGAGGTGGTCAACCCGAATTCGTCGCCCACCTAATAGACTGGACTTTTGAGCCTGTTTGCACATTGGACTCACTGAATTGTTGTGCAATAATGTGAACGTGTTTCTTTCTTGTCGTTCCAGTTCTCTTTCGATATTTGATGATAGCACTTGTTTTGTTTGTGGTACAACCTCGTTGCTCAGTTGCACTTGACACCTTCCTATGTATATAGTTTAGCCTCCTGTACATGTTGTAAATATTGCACACACATACTCAGTACACACCAATATTTATTACCATGTAGGCACATGGCCTTGTGAAAAGGGGGATATCATGATATCCATATTAACATGTCATGGTGCAATCACACACACACACTGATGGACAGGTAGATGGGGCCAACCACCACACACACATCACAGCGAATCACCAGTGAGAGCACACGCACTATAAAACAGGGAACACCACAGTTCCCGCTCATTCTACCAGGAGATAGCTCAGAGCACAGAGCTCACAGCGCGCCACTCAGACATAGACCATGCGCTGAGTGCCTCACAAAGATAGTGTTAGGGCTGGGTCCACAGGTTAGCTGGTGAAGTACGAACCACAGCCAGAAGTTAATAGTTATTACTGTACAGAATAATAAAACAGAGTTGTACCATCTACAACGGTGTTGGTTTGTTTGTGTATCGGAACACCCAACACGACACATCCCAAGCTGCTCACAGGAGCGGAATCAGACAAAAAAATCCAACCAAAGGAATATTAGGACAGGTGACCAAAAGCTTAATCAAGGTTTTAATGAGTCGAATGAAAGTGGGAGGCACACAGGAGGAGGTTTAGGAGGGGAATGCCAGAGCTGGGTGTGGGGAATAGAGAAGTTGGAGGAGGGTTGCAAAACTGGACAGAACGACAGAGATTGGGATTTGTAACCTCGTCATCTATTGGAGTCATGCCTGTTAAAGTTACACCTTTCGGCCCAGACATTTTTTCACGATCCCACTTTTGTTCTCGCCAAAACCGCTGCATTTGGCGCCTTCTACAAAGGCGCTCGGTTGATGACCGCCGAGCAAACACGTTCCTGCCATTGTGCGCTGCCCGAGGGGGTGGGGTCACGACCCCGGCGAAGGTGCAGGCGGGAAGCCGGTCGCGAGCGTTTGGCCGGCGTCCGTTGGGCGGGAAGCACGCGCGAGTGAGCGAGCGGGCAAAGTCGTTGGCCGGTCGCGTGGTGAGTCCTCCTGCCTTTGGCCTTGACCAGTCCCCCCCCCCCAAACAGCAGCAAGGCGACGGAGGGCCCGGGAGCCTCGAGGGTGGCAACGGGCGAGTCGGTGGGGATGAAGGGCCAACAACAGGGGGAAAGGAGCGGCGATGAACCAGGATTGGGGAGAGAGGAGGGAACGCGAGAGAGGGGCAGCGGGAATGGGCTGAGGGAGGCTTTGCGAGGGACATTGGGGCCTCAGAGCCGGATCAGAATGGAGGAGAGTGGTCAGAGGGAGGCAAGGAACACCCCTGACTGACAAACCTTCATAAATCCTCGTGCTTCCTTGTTTAGAAACCCAACCCCACAGCAAGTGATAATTAATTCATAAATTCAGACTCAATTTAACCCAGGATAGGCTTTGTTTCAATCTGCCATTTGGCGCAGTTAGGTAATTGGATAACCTGTTAATTGAACACTGGGCACTGAATCAAAACCTATCTGAAACTGGGCAGCGGCCATTAGAGGAATATAACTTTAAATATATATTTTTAATCATAAAATATTTTCATGATAACAAAGCAACAACAATACTGCAGACCCCAAAACAAACTGCACCCCCATCCCCCCCAGCCCCAGTCCACCCTCCTCAGATGTCCATAAAGAAAGCAGAACCTTAACAAAAAGACAACCCCCCCCCCCAAACAGCGGACAGTAACCAGTTCCCCAAAAGAGTAAATAAAAGGTTCGAGTAGAAAAGAACCATTCCACCGACCCCCCTCATGGTATACTTGGTCAGAGGAAAAATAACTTATGAGCTATTCATTGCAAATTGTTATTTTCACTATCAACCTTTTTTTGACTGTTACATATTCGGTTCTGCCTTGAGCAGTCTGGGATAATTATTTGAGTTGCCGATATCTGTCCTATATCCCGCTGTACATTTGAATATTTCCGGACATATCTTTTTATTAAAACAGTAAACAATATATAACTCTTGTTAGTTCAAATCGTTTTCCAATTACTTCAGAAGTGGAATCATTAAACAATTGGGTGAGGCAAGGCCAGCTGAATGTCATTACACTTTTTTGTTTCAGAAAGCTTGTTTCTATCTTTCTATTCCCTTTTCACAGAGAGGCAGGGATCAAAAGGTCTTTCCAACACAATGGACATTATATGTTTATTCCTTTAGGAAGGACATGGAGGGTTTGTAGAATGGTGTAAAACAGAAAAGCTGGAAATACTCAGATCTGGCAGCATCTTTGGGGTGAGAAACCGTGTTTCAGGTCGACCTTTCATCAGAACCTGAAAAAGTTAATGATGCTACAGGTTTTAAGCAAGTACAAAGGAAAGGAAAGTGAGGCGAGGAAAGGACATAAGGATAGGTCTGTTATCGCACCAAAGGCAAGAGATATTAAATGACAAAAAGGGTGATGGTGAAAGCCGGAAGGATGTGATAATGGGACAAGTAAAGAAACACCTGACTTCCTCTGACTCCATTTCTGGGCTATGAAACCATTGAATTCCGCAGCTTCCTTGACTACACTTCCTCACAGCATGCTTCTTGTACGGACCCTATTCCATTTTCCAAGTTCTTTCCGTCACATCAAGCGACTTAACGTTCCATATCAATTCTTCTGATATATCTTCCTTTTCGGCAGCCAAGGATATTCCCAGCATGGTTGAGGGGGCCCTTTACTTTATCTGTTTAATTTCCCCCCTTCTGACCTCACCCCTTCTCTCATCTCCAAGAATCATGACAGGGTTCCCCTTGTTCTCACCTTCCACCCCACTCGATTCCATATTCAATGTATTAGCTTCTGCTACCTCCAACATGATGCCACCACCAAACACACCTTCCCCATGCCTCCTAAGTGGACTGGTTTCTCTGGCACCCTGGTACATCCCAAATAACTCCCTCCCTTTCTCACAGTATATTCAAATACTTGAGATGTAAAACCTGCCCTTTATCTCCTACAATTTCATTCCCACCACACTCCTAGGTGAAACAGTAATTTGCTTGTACTTCCAATTTGGTATACTGTATTTACTACACATGGTATGATCTCCTGGACATTGGATAGATCAAATTCAGAATAGATGTCCACTTTGTAGAACATCTCCATATGGTCCGCAAGGGTGACTGACCCTGACTTTTCAGTTACATACCATTTTCATCAGCCTCCTACACTGTTCCAATAAAGCTCGATATAATCTTGTAGATCAACTTTTCAACGTCCGTTAGGCACTTTACAACTGTCTTTTAAAAAAAATAAATTTAAAGTACTCAATTCACTTTTTCCAATTAAGGGGAAATTTAGCATGGCCAATCCACCTACCCTGCACATCTTTGGGTTGTGGAGGCGAAACCCACGCAAACACGGGGCGAATGCGTAAACTCCACATGGACAGTGACCCAGAGCCAGGATCGAACCTGGGACCTCGTTGTCATGAGGCGGCAGTGCTAACCACTGCGCCACTGTGCTGCACCGCTTTACAACCTTCTGAACTCCACGCTGAATTCAACAATTTCAGATCATAACCTCTGGCCACATCTTTTTGGGACTGCTATTGGTGATGATTTTGCTCTCAGTTTGAAACATGCCATGCCCAGTAAAAGGCATGTTGTAATCTGTAAACATGGTTTGTGCACATATATAAACCTCTGGAACTGCCTTTATTTATTTACAATGGACACTGATGAACAGTTAAGATGGCTGTCAAATGGGTCAGGTGACCGTTGCAACTTCAACACTAACTCTCTAGCTTCTGCAAAGTCCAGAATTTAATCATACTGGATGGCAGTGTCCCCCTTGAATGGACATGCCTAGACATCATTTCTTTGTGCAATTCATACCTGCCATTGTTTGAAGCTTACAGCAAAATATAGTCAGTGGACTCCTAAACTCCATGTCTTCAGGTTCGCAATATAACAAAGACCAGTCATCCAAAAGTTAATTGCATATCAATGGCTGTTGACCATGTGACTGAAACTGGATGTCTCACACTGAAATCCTTTTACCCCAAAACTCAAAAGAGTCCGGTGGGGGGGGGTGGGGAGGGGAGATGCTCTCTGCAAAAGGACAGTGATAAGTCAACAGCTGCAGAGAAGCACAATGGGACCATTGCCTCTTAAGAACTCATATGCTTAAAAATGTTTTAGAAAAGCCTCCCAGCCTGATTCCAAAGTTCTGAATTCACCTGTAAAGAAATTGGACTTCCTGACACAATGGACGCCGGACTTCATGATCTGCTGAAGAGTCTTCTCGCTGAAGGAACCCTGTAGCAACCCTGATATCTGACTCCCAGCTATCTGTACTTACCTGAACTACAATTCACAGTAGGAAAAAGCATTCTTCTTCACTGGACCTGTAAAGACTCATGAACTATTAACTATTTATTTTGGTTTAATACTTGTAGAAGGGCATTCTCTTTAACTATATCTTTCTTGAATGTGTGGTGTGCGATTGATGTCGTATTTAGATCTTTTGGGTGAGCATGAATAAATAATCCTCTTTGTTTAATCCCATGAAAGTTTGCTGGTGGTACTTTTAACATTGACCACACCCTAACATTGACCACACCCTAACAGGTGTTTAGAAGCCACATACATATCTATCTTGGCCTGGAAAGGGCCAAGAATATGCTTTGGGTGAGGGACTTCAATTTCCATCACGAAGAATGTCTCGGTAGTCCCACCACAGACCGAGCTGGCCAGGTCCTTAAGGACATAATTGCTAGACTGGGACTGCAGCAGGTGGTGTGGGAATCAAATAGGGCCAAAAACATACTTGACCTCACCCTCACCAACCTGCCTGCTGCAGATGCATCGGTCCATGACCATATCGGTAGAAGGAAGTGACCACTGCAAGGTGCTTGTGGAGAGAAACTCCCGTCTTCACATTGAGGATACGCTCCATCGTGTTGTGTGGCACTACCACTGTGCTAAATGGGATCGACTTCAAACAGATTCAACCACAATCTGTAACCTCTTGGCCTGGCATAAGCCCCAATCTACCATTACCACCAAGCCAGGGATCAACCATTATTTAATGAACAGTGCAGGAGGGCATGCCGGAGCAACATCAGGCATACAGAAAAATGAGGTGTCAACCTGCTGAAGCTACAACACAGGACTACCTGTGTGCCAAACAGCATAAGCAACAAGTAATAGAGCTAACCAATTTTGCAAAAATGCATCAGATCTAAGCTCTGCAGCTTGCCACATCCAGTCATGAATAGTGATGGTCAATTAAACAACTCACTAGAAGAGGAGGCTCCACAAATATCCTCATCCTCAATGTTGGAGGAGCCCAGCACATATATGCAAAAGATAAGGCTGAGGCACTTGCACCAGTTTTCAGGCAGAAGTGCTGAGTGGATGTTCCACCTCGGTCTCCTCCGGAGATCCCCAGCATTGCAGAAAGCAGTCTTCAGCCAATATGATTCACTCCACGTGATATCAATAAACGGCTGAAGACAACCGGTGGCAACCTTGGAGTGAGCGGTCGCGCACACGGCAGCTCTGGCTCAAAGGCGTTGGTTTAGGCACTTCATACCCGTAAGTGGAGTAACTCCGGCAGTAAAGTGGTGCAAAAGATGTAGAGGGAGACGTTCTCTCCAAGATTGTTATGTCTACTGGCTACCAGACTAGGCAAAAACAAAGACGTGGCTAAGAGGCCGGCACAGTGGTCAGTGGTTAGCACTGCTGCCTCACAGCGCCGAGGACCCAGGTTCGATCCCGGCCCCAGGTCACTTGTCTGTGTGGAGTTTGCACATTCTCCCGTGTCTGCGTGGGTCTCACCCCCACAACCCAAAAGATGTGTAGGATTGGTCATGCTCAATTGGCCCGTAATTGGAAAAAACGAATTGGGCATTCTAAATTCAAAATAAAACAAATTTTAAAAAAAGTTCATGTTAAAAAAATTGCCCTTAATTGGAAGAAATACTTGGGTACTCTAAATTATTTTTTTTAAAAGACCTGGCTACAGAGGCAGCAGGGGGGGTTGGCGTTGCCGAACTTGCTTCATTATTATTGGGCGCGAATGTGGACAAGGTGCGGCGATGGTGGGAAGGAGAAGGGATAGAGTGGGTTAGGATGGAGGAGAAATCTTGTAAGGGGTCTAGTTTGAGGGCTATGGTAATGGCAGCGTTGCCAATGGCTTTGAGTAGATATTCAGGGAGCCCAGTGGTGCAGTCCACAGTGAAGATATGGAATCAGTTGAGGAGGTATTTTAGGGTGGAAGGGATGTCGGTGCTAACGCTGCTGTGCGAGAATCATGAGTTTGAGCCGGGGGGGGGGGGGGGGGGGGGGGGGGATATGGATAGTGTATACAGGAGGTGGAGGGAAGTGGGGCTGGTCAGGGTGAGGGATCTGTATTTGGAGGAAGGGTTCGCCAAACTAGGAGCTAAGGGTTGAGGGTAGAGCTGCCGAGGATATGCTCCATCAGATAACTCAGGTGAGTTCAGGTATCTGCAGGTTAGGGACTTTGCGCAAAAGGTCTGGAGGTGGTTCCCTCGGTTGCTAGGAAACATCCTGCTGGTGCGACTGCTGCTCCTGGATGTGGATGGGGAGGGAAGAATTGAGGATATATACAAGTGGCTGGGAGAGCAGGGAGGTGAGGGTTGGTGAAGATCAAGGAGAAATGGGAAGCGGAGTTTGGAGGGGAGATCAATTGGGGAGCATGGAGTGAGGCACTGCATTGGGTAAACAGGACCTCCTTATGTGCAAGGATGAGCCTGATACAGTTTAAGGTGCTGCATAGGGTGCACATAACTCGGGCGAGAATGAGTGGGTTCTTTCAGGGGGTAGATGAGTGTGAGAGGAGTGAGTGGGGGCCAGCGAATCACGTGTGCATGTTTTGGGGTTGTGAAAATTTGGGAAGATTCTGGGTGGAAGTCTTAGCCAGGATAGTGAAGGAGGAGGTGGACTCGGACCCTTTGGTGATATTTGGGGTTTCGGAGAAGCCGGAGCTCATGGAGAGGACGAAGGCCGATTTCTTGGCCTTCGCCTCTCTGATTGCATGGCGGCAAATTTTGCTGGAGTGGTGGTCGGCATCGCCACCAGGGGTAGCGGCTTGGTTGGGCAAGCTGTACTACTTCCTGCGATTAGAGAAGATAAAGTATGAGTTAAGGGGCTCTTCAGGGGGGTTTGAGGAAAGGTGGAGGATGTTTGTGACTGTTTTTGAGGGGCTGTTCGTCACGGGGGGGGGGGGGGGGGTGAAAAGGGAGTGTATAGACTGTATAGTTGATTGTTGGGACGTATGTTTCCTGTGGTGTTTGTTCGCTGTAACCTGTTTTGACACATGTTTGTAATAAAATACATTGGGAAAATTCTTCCCACATCCAATCTCATCAAGATTTAAAAAAAAATTTAAAATTAAAATATGTTTTTATTAAGAATTTTTCAACAATATTTTCCACCATATAAACAACCCCACCGCCTGCTGTACCCGATGCCAACCTTCAGCGACTGTGCCACCATGACACCCAGGTCTCGTTTACTTCCCCTTTTCCTAAACTGCCACCATTCAGATAATAATCTGCCTTCCTGTTTTTGCCGCCCAAGTGGATAACCGCACATTAACCCACTATATTGCATTTGCCAAGTATTTGGCCACTCAGCCAGCCTGTCCCAAGTCATAAGGGGTGAAGATATGAGAGGTGGAGACGTTGGTGTCTGACCAAAGCAACCGGATCGTGTCCCTGGTGGCAGAGGTGGGGGCCTGGGAGACTTGTGCAAGTTGCTGAGGGTGAAGGTGAGGAGCGAGAAAACAGGTCCAGGCGGCAGAACCTACTGATTGCGGGGCTGCTAGAAGATGTGGAAGGAATGAGCGTCACAAAATATGTGTCACGGATTTTGGCTTGCTGGAACAGGGAGTGCTGGACAAAGCCCCAGAGGTGGACAGGGCTCATAGGTCTGTAAGGCAGAGTCTGAGAGCAGGGGAGCCGCTGTGGGCAGTTGTGGTGCGGGTGAACAAATATGTGGAGAAGGAAAAGAACTTGTGATGTGCCAGTGGGAAGCGAGACTGCGAATGGGAGAGGAACCATGTTCGAATATATCAGGATATTGGTGCGGAGCTGGCAAAGAAACGTGCAGGATTCAACATGGCCAAGGTGGTGTTGTACCGAAGTAAGATTCAGTTTGGGGTGCTGTACTCTGCGAAACTGTGGGTCACAGTCGAAGGCCAGGAGCACTATTTCAAAATGCCAGAAGAGGCAAATGACTTTACAAGGGACCATAAACTGGGGGAGAACTGAGAGTTGGTGGGAGATGGAGGAGCTGCATCTGTAAAGGTTGGAGGGTATGATTGATGATTGTTGCCGGAGGGTAGGGTTTTTTCCCCCTTCTGTTTTTTTGTTGCTATTGTACTATGGGGAGTTGTACGTTTGTATGGGGGAAGCCCCCACCTCCGTCTGTGGTGTTTTTCATTTGGAGGGGATGGATTGTGACTTGGTTGTTTTTTATCTGCTGTTGGGGGGGGTGGGGGGTGGTGGGGGGCTTTGAGCGGGAGCTGCCATGCTGGCAGGTAATGCTGGTGAACGGAGGTGAGGTGGGGAAGGAGGCAAAGAACTGGGAGGAGGGGCGGGGAGGGGGGATTGTGATGTGGCAGAGTTGGAGACAGCATGATCGTGGATGGAAAGGGGGGCCATCTTGGGTGGCCCTATATAGGGCGGTTTTTAGAGGAGGCAGAACCAGAGGGGGATGATGGCGGATGGTAGAGGGAGTGCAGGCGTAAGCCTCCGGTAAGAATTGTAACGTGGAACGTCTGGGGGTTAAAGGGGCCGGTTAAAAGGTCCCAGGCTTTTGCACACCTGAGGAGTTTGAAGGCAGAGGTGTTCTTCTTACAGGAGACACACCTCTGTATGAAGAACCCAGTTAGGCTGAGGAAAGGATGGGTGGGGCAGGTATTCCATTCGGGGTTTGACTCAAAGTCGTGGGGAGTGGCCATTTTGTTGAACAAATAACGGGACTTGTGGGGGCCAAGGAAATACGGGACCCGGAGGGAGGATATGTGATAGTGAATGGGGTGTTGGAGGGGTTGCCGGTGGTGCTAGTTAATGTGTACGTGCTGAATTGGGATGATGTTGGATTTGTGAGGAGTTTGCTGGGATTGATCCCAGAACTGCATATGCACCAATTGATTATGGGTGGAGATTTTAATTGCATGATGGAACCAAGGTGGACAGGTTGAGCCCCAAGTCAATGTGAAGGTTGAGGATGGCTCAGGAGTTGAGAAGGTTTATGGAGTGGATGGGAATGATTGACCCGTGGACGTTTAAGAACCGGGGGAGGAGTACTCCTTCTCACATGTATGTAAGGTGTACTCGAGAATTGATTTCTTTGTGGTGAGCCGGGCGGTGCTGTTGGGGGTGGTGAGGGTGGAGTATGCATTTATTTTTTAAATAAATCTAGAGTACCCAATTCCTTTTTTCCAATTAAGGGGCAATTTAGCGTGGCCAATCCACCTACCCTGCACATGTTTTGGGTTGTGGGGCAAAACCCATGCATACATGTGGAGAATGTGCAAACTCCAAATTGTTTTTAAAATTTAGAGTATCCAAATCTTTTTTTTCCAATTAGGGGTAATTTAGCGTGGCCAATCCACTTACCCTGCACATATTTGGGTTGTTGGGATGAGACCCACGCAGACATGAGGAGAATGTGCAAACTCCACACGCACAGTGACCCGGGGCCGGATCGAATCCGGGTCCTTGGTGCCGTGAGGCAGCAGTGCTAACCACTGCAGCACCGTGCCGTCCTGTACACGCTGCATGGCTGGAGGTGAGGCTCAGCGAGAGTAAGACGCAGAGGCCAGGAGGAGGCTAGATTAGGGTTTGTTGGTGGACAAGAGGTTCTGAAAAAGTGAGGTCGGCAATCGGGGAGTACGTGGAAATCAATCAGAACGGCGGCCATATTCTGGGAGGCGTTGAAGGCGGTGGTCTGAGGGGAGATTATCTTGTTCAAGGCACCGGGGGACAGGAGGAGGAGTTTGGATGGCTGGTGGATGAGTTTGTTGAGGTGAACAGGAGATACCCTACCAAAGATTTGCTCACGGAGAAGAAGAGGTTGCAGGGGCAGTTTGATAGGTTGACAACGGGGAAGGCAGTGGGGCAGTTAAGGAGGGCGAGTTGGGGTTCAATATGAATATGGGGCGAAGGCAATGCGCATGCAGGCCCATCAGTTGAGGAGTCAGGCTGCATCCAGGGAAATTTCAAAGGTGAGAACAGAGAGGGGGGATGCGAAGGTAGTGTCAGAGCCAGGGGAGATAAATGAGGTGTTCCGAGGGTACTATGAGAAGTTATGTAGGGTGAAGCCAGGTAGAGAGGAAGGCCATATGGGATGGTTCCTGGACGGATTGGAGTTTCCAAGGTTGGAGGAGCAGAGGAGCCAGGCATTGGAGGAGCCGCTGGGGCTAAGGGAGGTGATTCACAGTATTATGGGGGATGAAGTCAGGGAAGGTTCCAGGCCAGGATGGCTTTCTGGCAGAGTTCTATAAGGCGTTTGCAATGGAGTTAGCACTACATTTGTTGGGGATATTCAGTGAGGCATTGGAGAAGGGGGAGCTGCCAGAGACACTGACGCAGGCGTCGATTTGTTAATCCCGAAGAAGGGTAATGAACCGTTGAATTGTGGGTCATATAAGTCCATTCCATTGCTGAACACTGACATGTAGGTGCTGGTTAGGTTGGTGGCGGGGAAGGATGGAGGGGTGTGTGCCACGGGTGGGGGCGGTGGACCAACAGGGTTTTGTAAAGGGCAGGCTGCTCTCCAGCGATATCAGGAAGCTGTTAAATGTAGTTATGCTGTTGGTGGGGTGGGTGCCAGAGGTTATTGTCACTACAGATACAGAGAAGGCTTTTGATCGGATGGAGGTATTTATTTGAGATCTTGGGTAGGTTTGTGTTTGGCCCGAAGTTCATGGTGTGGGTGCGCTTGTTTTATGTAGCTACAGTGGCATATGCAGTTATGAATGCAACGGGTTCAGGGAGTTTTGGGTTGCACAGAGGTGCGAGACAGGGGTATCCGCTGTCGCCATTGATGTTCGCACTAGTCATTGAGCCCTTGGCAATGGTCCTCAGGAGGTCAGTGGAGTGGCAGGAGATGGCGAGGGGGATCAGGGAGCACCGGGTGTTGCTGTACGCGGACGATTTGTTGTTTGTATCGGATCCGTTGGAGAGTGTGGGTAGGGTCATGGGAACATTGCAGAGGTTTGGGGCCTGAGCTGGGTACAAGTTGAATGTCGGGAAGAGCGAGGTGTTCCCGGTGAATGCGACAGGGTCGAGGGCCAATTTGGAGATGTTTCCATTTAAGGTAGCTAGGGAAAGGTTCAGGTGTTTGGGGATGCAGGTGATGAGGGAATGGGCTACGATGCAGAAGTGGAATTTGACAACTTTGGTGAAGGAGATTAGGTGGGATTTTAAGAGATGGGACATCTGACGCAGACTACACCTGACGCTGGCAGGGAGGGTGCAGGACATGAAAATGAATATGCTACCAAGGTTTCTGTTTGTTTTCCAGATCGTTCCGATCTTTCTCCCAAAGGCCTTCTTTCGGAAATTGGAGACGGTGAACTCAGAGTTTGTATGGGCGGGGAAGGTGCCAAAGGTAAAGAGGGCCCTGCTACAGAGGCAAAAAAGGGGGTTGCCGTGCCCGAACCTGCTACATTATTATTCAACAGCGAATGTGGAGAAGGTGAGGAGATGGATGGGATGTACGGGAAGTGGAGGGAGGCGGGACTGGAATTTACGGGATTGGACGAGTTGCGGGAGAGGTTTGAGTTACCAATTTAGGCATATGCAGGTGTGGGACTTCAGAAGATTGCCGGGGTATACTCTAGTGGAGCAATTGCTGCTCCCAGATAGGTCGGGAGAGGGGAGAATTGTGGTGGGGGGTGCAAGTGGTGAGGATCAAGTGTAAATGAGAGGAGGAGTTGGGGGGGAATAGACTGGGATTTGTAGTGCGAGGCGGTGCGCAGGATGAAAATCTTTTGCTTACGGATCAGCTTGATTCAGTTCAAAGGGTGCATATGACTTGGACAAAAGATAAGTGGGTTCTTTCAAGGGATGGCCGACGAGTGCGAGAAGTGAGGGCGAGGACCGGTGAACCATGCGTCATGTTCTGGGGTTGTGAGAAGTTCCTACAAGAGAGGATCTAACCATCGCCCCTCGACATTCAATGGCATTGCCATCGCTGATCCCCCACAAATCAACATCCTGGGGGTTACCATTGATCAGAAACTGGGGGTTACCATTGATCCTACAGCGAGTAACTCACCTCCTGCCCCCCCGCAAAAGCCTGTCCATCATCTAGACATAGACATAGACATAGAACATACAGTGCAGAAGGAGGCCATTCGGCCCATCGAGTCTGCACCGGCCCACATTAATCCCTCACTTCCACCTTATCCCCGCAACCCAATAACCCCTCCCAACCCTTATGGACACTACGGGTAATTTAGCATGGCCAATCCACCTAACCTGCACGTCTTTGGACTGTGGGAGGAAACCGGAGCACCCGGAGGAAACCCACGCGGACACGGGGAGAACGTGCAAACTCCGCACAGACAGTGACCCAGCGGGGAATCGAACCTGGGACCCTGGCGCTGTGAAGCCACAGTGCTAATCACTTGTGCTACCGTGCTGCCCTACAAGGCACAAGTCAGGAGTGTAATGGAATACTCTCCATTTGCCTGGATGAGTGCAGCACCAACAACACTCAAGAAGCTTAACACCATCCAGAGCAAAGCAACTTGATTGCTCTCCCTTCCACAAACATTCAAACCCTTCACCACTAATGAACTGCAGAGCCTTGTGTATCATCTACAAGATGCACTGCAGTAACTCACCAAGATTCCTCACAACACCTCACCTTCCAAAAACCCCGACCACTACCATCTAGAACAGGCATTTTCAGGGTCAGGTGTCGGGATGGTCGCGGAGCTGTCCGTCGCAGCGCTCCCGATTGCACAAATTTGCGCGCAACGGCCGCAGCAGCCGGTTTTTAACATTGCTGGCTGCGAGCGGCTTGCAAAAAGTCCGCGACCATATAAAAAGAATGCGGCTGCACTGCGCATGCATGCCCGCTCATCGGTGCGTATGCGCAGATGTTTGCGCAATCGGGAGCACCGCGATAGACGGAGAGGCTTAAAGCAAGTGAGAGAGAGTTAAAGAGGCAGGGTGGTTTAAGGAAGATTTTCCAGAGTTTAGGGCAATAGCAGTCGACAGTACAGCCGCCAATTGTGGAGCAAAGGAAATAATGCACAATAAGCCAGAATTGGGAATACAACAAAAGAAGGTTAAAAGCCGGCTGCTGCGGCTGTTGCCCGCAAATTTGCGCAATCGGAGACGCAGAAGATTTTAAAAAAAATAATAATTCTATGTAAACCTCCTGCCTGAAGGGAGGCAGAGAGCACGTCACGTGAATGTAAGAGAATGTCGACATCACTTGCTTTGGGCACGATTGCTTTTCCTCCATTTTGTCAGCAGCAAACAAGGTAAGAGAAAAGGTCGTGAAGGCCGGCCGGCGTGGGTCCCGAAGGTTGGCCGGCATGGGTCCTGAAGGTTGGCCGGTTGGTAAAAATGGGTCCCTGGAAAAAAGTTTGAAAAACAATGGCTGGAGAAGAGCAAAAGGAGGTGCCCCTCCAAGGCACTCACCACCTTGACTTGGAAATATATCGCCGTTCCTTCACTGTTGCTGGGTCAAAATCCTGGAACTCCCTCCCTAATAGCACAGTGGGTGTACATACACCTAAGGGACTGCAGGGGTTCAAGAAGGCAGCTCACCGCCACCTTCTGTAGGGCAACTAGGGATGGACAGTAAATGCTGGCCGAACCAGCGACGCCCACATCCCATAAATGAATTTTTAAAAAACACACTAATTACGGACAGAAGGAAAGGGAATTTGGGGTATCTCTCTTCCCCTGTCTGTAACAAGCGTGAACTCCATTTTCTCTCTCCACAGATGTTGTTGAAAAATTGCTGAGTATTTCCAACATCAGCAGTACATTGCCTTTTTTTTTTACTATTGGTGCGCAATCAGCTATTCTCGAGACAAGGTGAGTCATAACTAATAGGCTTTAATCTGCTAGAACTGTTCCCCAGCAGCTTCGATACAGAAAGTGAAGGCTGCTGGGATGGCATTGCTTCTTGAGAGGCGGAGCTATGTACATCAGCCAATGGTAGACTCCTGGGTCTAGCCAATGGTCATCCACCTCTCAGGTACCGCAATACTTGGTATTACCACAACTATTACGATTCCATGAATAGAACAAAGAGAACAGAATTGTTCCTTGAGGAGAGAAGGCTAAGAAGAGATTTGATAGACGTATTTCAAATGATGAAGGGGTTAGAGTAAATTAAAAGAAGTCAATTCTGATAGCTGACGTATTGATAAGCTGAGAGCACCAATTTGGGGTCTGACAAAGAACCAGGAGCGACATGAGGACTACATTTTTTACCCAATGTATGGTTAGGATTTGTAATGAACAAAAGAACAAAGAAAATTACAGAACAGGAACTAAATTCCCCTATCCTTCTGGGGTTAATATCCCTCTATTTCCATTCTATTGATGCATTTGTCAAGACACCCCTTAAAAGTCACTACCGTGGGCAGCACGATGGTGCAGTGGTTAGCACTGCTGCCTCACGGCGCCAAGGTCCCAGGTTCGATCCCGGCTCTGGGTCACTGTCCGTTTGAAGTTTGCACATTCGCCCCGTGTTTGCGTGGGTTTCACCCCCCACAACCAAAAGATGTGCAGGGCGGGCGGATTGGCCTCGCTAAATTGTCCCTTAATTGGAAAAAAATTAATTGGGTACTCTAAATTTTAAAAATAATTTAAAAATAATCACTTAAATAGTTATTAGATTAAGTCACGATTAACTATGTGGTCCCTGGCGCTAGATTTTTACTGTAAAATTTAAATACTTAATACTAATCTCTGCCCTTAGGTTTAGTTACTCCTCTAACTAGTTAAGTAATTAGTTTTTTCAATGTTTTAATTTCAAATTTAACACATTCCCTACCAGCCAATCAGGTCACAGATTTACTGTGACGTCACTTTGTTTCCCCCCCCCCAAATTTTCACAATTTAAAAACACAGTGGGACACAGACACAAATACCACTTACCTCCTCAGACTGCAGTCCCGATATGAAGGACTCACCAATCAGTTCTCTCCCCTGTTGTCACCTGCAGCAGACAAGGCCACTCCCTGTAAATATGTGCAACAAATCAAGGGATAACCTTTTGGCTAAGATCAAGTGTAGTAGCCTTTTGGCTCAGATCTGGTGTGTCTCTTTTGTGGGGACCATGAATTGGATTCAGTTTGAATTTGAATTGGTTTTTGGAGCAGGCAAGAAGCTGGATTAGGAGTTTGCCCCTGACCACACTCCGAGCCCTGGCTTTGTAACTCAGAAAAAGTAATTTTAAAAAAGGCACCTCCTCCCACCATCGGCGAATTCCCACCTATCAAATTCCCAAACTCACTCTTCGATGAGTCTCACTCCAGTTGTGTCTTCTCTGTCTCACTGGGAGTGAATTTAAAAAAAAAAATTTTTTTTTTAGAGTACCCAATTCATTTTTTCCAACTAAAGAGCAATTTAACGAGGCCAATCCACCAAGCCTGCACATCTTTGGGTTGTGGGGGCGAAACCCACGCAAACACGGGGAGAATGTGAAAACTACACACGGACAGTGACCCAGAGCCGGGATCGAACTTGGGACCACGGTGCCGTGAGCCAGAAGTGCTAACCACTGTGCCACCATGCTGCCCTCCTGGGAATGAATTCTGAATTGCTCTTTTAAATAGGTACAGTAAGAAGTCTTACAACACCAGGTTAAATTTTAAATAGGCCTGAGATGACTCTTCTCTTCACCCCCTTCCCCCCCAAAAAAAACTGGTACTTTAGATCAAAGCAGTTCCAATCAGTGCCTTTAGGTCAATGTTTTTCAAACTTTTTTTTCCCGGGACCCACTTTTGCCAACGGGTCAACCTTCGGGATCCCTGAGTCTAGGCTATGATTGGGACACTAAAGCTTCCTTTCCCCAGACAAGGGAGAGAAAGAAAATCATCTAGTTTTCCTGTTCTCAATCACTAGTAACCCCTGGTGCAATAAACTTAGGTCAACATTTGAGTGAGGACAGGATAATTGAGCTAACGGACCCCCAGAATGCAAAGTACCTGAATTTAAAACAGACAATACTGGAAATAGTCAGCAGATCAGTCAGCGCTTGATGGCTGTGATGGAAGGCCATCGACCTGAAACGTTTAGCCATTTCTTTTTTATCACTGAACTTGGAAACGCTGTTCAAAGCTAAAATGAAGGGTGAGAGAAAGTAAAGGTATATCCTTATTCAGTCATCCTGTCTCTCCTTTCTCAGCGACATGGTGCCTTCCATATTCCACGTGTTGAAACCGCTGAGAGTTATATGAGCTGTCTGAGTTGTGTGATTGAATACATCCGCCTTCACAGAGACGTGAAATCAGCAGAAGCGGGCAGGCATTTAATTAAAATAGAGTGAGAAGGGAATGACAGTTTTTGTGGTCAGTGGTATGGAGGGATTTAAAACATGTGCAGAATCACAAAACAGTCTGAATCCCATTTGCAGATCTTTCTAAACAGTTCCAATGGTCAATTCTATTCAGCAATTAGAACAGAATTTCGATAGGACCATATAAATTTGCCTCCGAGCCAACGAGCTCGGTGATGAGGATAGTGAGAAAGAGCGTCAAAGTCGAAGGCTTGGTGGGAATCTATTGAACTATGTCCAAGCATTGCCAAGGTTTGATGAGAAGGAGGTAGAAGCCTTTTTCATTTCATTTGAGAAGGTAGCTAAACAAATGAAATGGCCACAGGACATGTGGGTATTACTGATTCAAACAAAGCTGGAAGGGAGAGCTAGTGAAGTGTTTGCATCACTACCGGAGGAGGTATCTGGAACGTATGAGGCTGTCAAAAATTCCATCTTAGGTGCATATGAACTGGTGCCTGAAGTCTACAAAGGTTTAGAAATTTAAGGAAAGAATTTGCTCAACATACATGGGAGTTTGAAAGGTTAAAACAGAGTAATTTTGATAGGTGGATAAGGGCTTTGAAAATAGACCAAACGTATGAAGCTCTCAGAGAAATTATACTTTTGGAGGAGTTTAAAAATTCAATTCCTGATGTAGTGAGAATTCATGTGGAAGAGCAGAGGGTTAAAACTGCGAAGTTAGCAGCAGAAATGGTAGATGATTATGAATTAGTTCATAAATCAAAGTTTGGTTTCCGACATCAGTTTCAGCCTGTGAGGGATAGAAACTGGGGACATGAGAAATACTCAAGTGGTAAAGGTAAAGGTGATCTGATGGGAGATAATAAGGAGAGTGTACCTCAGATTTAAAAAATCCAGGAGGGTGGAAAAGAAATGAAAAATTTCAAATGTTTTCACTGTAATAAACTAGGTCTTGTCAAGTCACAGTGTTCGTGGTTGAAGGAAAGCACTGGAAAGGCTGATGTGGTAAAACAGGATAAGACCGTGGGGTTTGTTAAAGTGGTAAAGGAAAGCCCAAGTGAAGCGAAGGAGGTGCAAAAGATTTTACAGCCTGATCAAGAGGTGATTGATAAGAAGGTGCCAGATGTCTTTAAAGAATTTACTTGTGTTGGGGAGTTTGGGGATTTTTCAGGGTATAAATTGAACATGGGGAAAAGTGAGTTGTTTGTGATGCATCCAGGGGAGCAGAGTAGAGAAATAGAGGACCTACCGTTGAGGAAGGTAACAAGGGACTTTCGTTACCTGGGGATCCAGATAGCTAAGAATTGGGGCACATTGCATAGGTTAAATTTAACGCGGTTGGTGGAACAGATGGAGGAGGATTTCAAGAGATGGGATTGTCTCACGTGCTTTTACAATTTGGTAGGTTAATCAAATGCCACCTTAAACATCCTCACTGATCAGCGTCCAGCTTTATCACACTTCCAGACAGAAATGCTGAGCACAAATTAGGGAAGGATTTTAAGCTATGAAGCCCAGCTCTGTTCTCACTAACAGATACACGGCCACTTCCCCTCAGTTGTATTCATTCTAGCATTACCTTCCTTTCTTAAAATAAATTTAGAGCACCCAATTCTTTTTTTCCAATTAAGGTGCAATTTAGTGTGGCCAATCCACCTACCCTGCACATCTTTGGATTGTGGGGGCGAAACCCACGCAAACACTGGGAGAATGTGCAAACTCCACACTGACAGTGACCCAGGGCCGGGATCGAACCTGAGAGCTCTGCGCCGTGAGGCAGCAGCACTAACGACTGCGCCACGGTGCTGCCCTCCAACATGATCTTCCTGATAAATGTACGTCTATCAGCTCCTATGTCCCCGAAACGAATTACATTGCACTGAAATTACTTCTTTAAAATAATTAAAGGGGCAAAATTGATAAGCATGAATCTGATACATCAATTGTAATCCCCTATTAGACAGTGCGACCTCGAATATCACCATCAGTAAGAGCGAAAATAAACTCTAGCCAAATTGGGAGAAAAATTGAATGTCTTGCATTTACATATTGCCTTTCACAACCACCAGTATATCCCAAAGAGATTTACAGCAAGTTAAGTACATTTGATCAGAGCTGGAAAGTTACAGGGATTTATTCCAATTGGCAAAGTTGAGTGCAGCTGGAAGAGCGGTCAATCTAAGCGTAGTTGGACTAGATGCCACAAAATTGCTGCAGACAAGCTACAGTGGATGTGTGAGGATGGCACAAAACAGACAAGTGTGACATACCATGATAGCCGGTCGCCTGGTAGGAGTAGCAATACTGTAGTCATTGTTGTAACATTAAAAATGTAATGGTCAATTTATGTACAGCAACTTCCCAAAATAAGATAATGACTTTTTTTGTGTTGTTGATTTGAGGAATAAACATTGGCAGGATAATTACTGGAGAGAATTCTTCGAGACAGGATCTACTCCCAATTGGAAGCAAATGGACGTATTAGCGAGAGGCAGCACGGTTTTGTGAAGGGGAGGTCGTGACTCACTAACTTGATAGAAGGGCCTGTACTTTTCTTTGTTCTTTGATATCAGAGGTAACTCCCCTGCTCTTGAAAATATTCATTCAGGGCCCCAGTTCAGTGTGTTGTTTAAAACTTGGCACATTGACAGCATAGCACTCCCTCAGTACTGCACTGAAGTATCTGTCTTGATTTTGTATTTAAGTCCTGGCCGGGGACTTGAACCCAGAACCTCCTGATTGAAAGTGAGAATAATATCAAATTAGCTGTCGGAAAATCTAGCATATTTTCTGACCAACTTGATAAACTTCACTAACCCATAGGTTCCTTCAGGAAATTTCCAAGATGTAAAAGAGTTTAACATAGCCACATTTACTAGTTCCATGTGAACCTGTTTCAAAGGGCAGAAATCTTCTGGGAAAATAAATATCTGTCATTTTACCTGACTATCTGCCTAAATAATTTATAGACATGATGTCGGGTCCAGCTATATTTGTCTTCAAGGTCCAGAACTTCTGTTCCAGGAGTCGGACCCTGGAGTTACCCCAGAAGATGTGCTTGGGGATGCCCCACAGAAGTGCCCATGTAAGGACGGCACGGGAATTGTCCAGGAGTTTAAACATCCATTGGGCAATTACCATGCACCTGGAACCATCTGAAACTCCGATTTAAATTGGAGTCTTTGGACGGTTCTGACTCTTGGCAGAATAGTTACCCAGGAAAAATTGGAAGGATTAAAACTACTTCCAAGTCTTGGGTATCTATCTATACTATTGACCACTCCCCTGCTCTGACTCCTGTTGCTCGTTTTAGCCTTAGTTTACTTATTCTTATTCTGTCACCTTTGCTCATGAGTCGCCAGGTATCTTTCTGATACCGCCACGTGGTTCAAGTCCAAGTAATGATTAATAATGCAACGCACCGCTTAGTAAGAGTTAAATCAACGCTCATTTATTGTATACAGCAATTAATACTTATACAATAATCCTACTTCTAGACTACTACCTACCACTAAAGGCCAATACTTAACTTTGGAAATGGCCCACCAGGTCAGGGAAACGAATAGTCTTTCGAATTGGTTCTGAGCCTGCGGGATTCAAAAGCTGGTACAAGTCGATAGTCAGGAGTGCCTATCTGGTAGCGATCGCTGGAGTAAAACCTACGGTTTCTTGTAGCAGGGTCTCGAAGGTTGCGAGCAGGAAAAGAAGGGTCGATTTGAACTGGGCCCCTATTCCTATAGACCCCAGGGGCTTCCCGCCTCTCGGGGCGGACCTTGTACCTGGTTCCAAGTGATTGGACTTGGTTCCAATCACTTGGTTCGATATGCTCCAATACTGGAGCGATTCCTTTATTGGGGGGTGGTCGTTTACCTTTCTTTGTGTTAGCCCCTGCTGGCGCCGAAAGGTCTGGGTCGGCTTTATGTTGCTAATTTGTAGCAATTGTTCCCGGGGATGGCTGCTTAATATGCAGATGGCTGGGTTGTTGTGATGTTGATGGCTGCAGGTATTGGTCTGGACTGACTTCCCCGGAGGCGAATACACTGTTTTACCTGCAGCTGTCCGTTTGAGTCCTGTTGGCTGATTTTCCCATCAGCCTCTTCCGTTCGCCATTTTAAATCGGGGTTTGACCATTCTAATCGGGAGTCAGCCATTTTACATGGCTACACTCCCTTCTGGACTACACTCCCAACACCCTCCTAATTACCTTCCACATCCGACTACCCTCTCTGACCTGCAGACTTCCCATGACCACCCTCCCCACCGCCAGACACCCCCCTGACTATCCTCCCCACACCCCCTGACCACCCTCCACCCACCCCCCCGACTACTGTCTCAACTCTCCTCAACTACCTTCCTAACATCCCCTTCCCAATGCTCCGACCACCCTCTTGACAGCCCCAACTCCCCCACCCATTGACTACCCTCCTGGCCGCCCCACTTCGTCCTCCTGACCCTCCTCCCTCAACCATCTGAGCCACCAGAATCTCATCCCTGAACTCCCTAACCCCTCACCCACTTACCTTCACACTTACCTTTTCCCTGGTTTCTCAGTGACTAGGACCTTTAAATGTAACTACTTTGGTGTATCAATAGAGGGTGTGACTTCACATCCCCTAATGTGCTGCACTGCACATTTCTCGCCAGGAAGGAAGATTGTGTGAGAAATGGGCAGCTCCCAACCTGGGTAAATCAAAAGGAGCAGAGTAGCAATCCGATGCTGATTGCAACTCAAGGAATTTCTGGCCCCAAATATCTTATCAAATCTACGGTATCCAATGATTGCATAATTTTAGAAGCTTGATCATATGTCATGAGTCTACTTTTGACACTAACCTTCTAAATATACCCTTGTAGTTGAGAGCCTCATGCTAGTTTCTCGGCATTCTCTGTAAAGCCTCAATAAGATTCACCAGAGGTGAGGATTAGGGTTGGCTACAATGCAGCAAATGACAAAAGCCAAAGTTTTACATAACCCAAGTGCAGTGATTATAATAAAATCAAAATACAGAAGATACTGAAAATCTGAAATAAAACAGAAAATGCTGGAAAGACTCAGCAAGTCTGGAAGCAGCTGTGGAAAGAAACAGAGTTTTTCAAGTCCGTCTGACTTCTTCAGAACTGAAGCGGGGTAGAAATGTGATGGATTATATAGTTGGAGAGGAGGGCGGAGAAAGTGGAGCAGAATAGAAGGTCAGGGCTAGGTAGGAGCTCAGTATAACTATTGCTTACTGTCATCAACAGGTTTAAAGCTCTGTACAATGATTTCAACATCACACAAGCACAGGAATTTTGTTTCTGAACCAATGGGGAATAAGTCAGTTTCCTCCTTGGCTGGTATTGGAACAACACTTGGAAGAAAACTGGAAGAGCAAGGCTTTGATAAGGTAACACACTTTGATAGAAGTTTGCAACATACTCCTTGGAAATTGTCTAAATGGGATAGAGAAATTGAACCTGTGTTCTGGCTCAAAAACCTGTTACATCTCTAACTTTCTCCAGTTTTTATGAAAGATCATCAACCTGAAACTTTAACTTTGTTTCTTTCTCCACAGTTGCTGACTGATCTGCTGAGTATTTCCAGCTTTTCGGTTTAGGAATCCTTATGGACCCTGACAATGCCTTTTTGTTGTAGGTTGCATGGGTCATTCTTTGTTCTAGTTTTAACTCGTTCCCCCTGCTCCTCATTGACGTATCTGTCCCACTTTCTAGTCTCACCTGAAACTAGAAAATCTAATCAACTTTGCTTCACATTTCCACCCCCTCTCCCTGATCCATCTCCGACTTTTCATTTTCTCAACTTCTCTATCATTTCTGTGGATAGACTATCGGCGCAATGATTCCCATAATCATCAGGCAGACCTGATCGGGGAACTTAAGGTGAAGGAACCCTTGGGGGCAGTGACCATAATATGATTGAATTTACCCTGAATTTACCCTGCAGTTTGAGAGGGAGAAGCTAGAATCAGATGTAACGGTTTTACAATTGAATAAAGGCAACTACAAAGACATGAGGGGGGAGCTGGCCAGACTGGATTGGAAGGGAAGCCTAGAAGGGAAGACAGTGGAACAGCAATGGCAGGAGCTTTGGGGAGTTATTCAGGAGGCACAACAGAAATTCATCCCAAGGAGAAGGAAGCCTGCTAAGGGAAGAATGAGGCATCCATGGCTGACAAGAGAGGTCTGGGACAGCATAAAAGAAAACGCATACAAGGTGGTGAGGATTAGTGGGAAGCCAGAGGATTGAGAAGCCTTTAAAAGCAAGCAGAGAACTACTAAAAAAGCAATAAGGGGGGAGAAGATGAAATATGCGTGTAAGTTAGCTAGTAATATAAAAGAAGATAGCAAGGAGTTTTTTCAATATATAAAAGGTAGGGGAGAGGCAGGAATAGACATTGAACCACTGGAAAATGAGGCTGGAGAAGTAGTAATAAGAAACCAAGAAATGGCAGAGGAACTCAACAATTACTTTGCGTCAGTCTTCACAGTGGAAGACACCAGTGGGATACGAGAACTTCAGGGGAATCTGGGCAGAGGTGAGTGTAGTAGTCAATACTAAGGAGACTGTTCTGGGGAAAATGAAAGGTCTGAAGGTGGATAAATCACCTGGACTGCATGGACTACACCCCAGGATTCTAAAGGAGATAGCTGAGGAGATTGTGGAGGCTTGGTGGTGATCTTTCAGGAATCACTGGAGGCAGGGAGGGTCCCAGAAGACTGGAAAATGGCTAATGTAACACCCCTGTTTAAAAAGGGAGGGAAGTAGAAGACTCAGGCCAGTTAGCCTGACTTCGGTCATTGGTAAGATTTTAGAGTCCATTATTAAAGATGAGATTGCGGAGTACTTGGAAGTACATGATAAAATAGGACTAAGTCAGCACAGCTTCATCAAGGGGAGGTCATGTCTGACAAATCTGTTTGAATTCTTTGGGGCGGTAACAAGGAAGTTGGACAAAGGAGAACCAGTGGATGTGATCTATTCAGATTTCCAAAAGGCCTTTGACAAGGTGCCGTATAGGAGGTTGTTAAATAGGTTAAGAGTGCATGGTGTTAAGGGTAAGATACTGGCATGGATAGAGGATTGACAGACTGGCAGAAGGCAGAAAGCGGGAATACAGGGGTCTTTTTCAGGAGTGCAGCCGATGACTAGTGGTATGCTTCAGGGGTCGGTGTTGGGGCCACAGCCTTTCACAGCATACATTAATGATCTAGAAGAAGGAAGTGAGGGCACTGTTGCTAAGTTTGCAGATGATACAAAGATTTGCAGAGGGACAGGCAGTTTTGAGGAAGCAGGGGGGCTGCAGAAGGACTTGGACAAGTTAGGAGAGTGGGCAAAGTGGCAGATGGAATATACTATAGAAAAGTGAGTTTTATTTTTAGAATTTACAGTGCAGAAGGAGGCCATTCGGCCCACCGAGTCTGCACCGACCCTTGGAAAGAACACCCTACACCTATCCCAGTAACACAATCTAACCTTTTTGCACACTATGGGAATTTAACGTGGCCAATCTACCTAACCTGGAGGACTTCCGGTGGGGGCCATGGAAGAGTAGGTCGCACATTTGATAGCTCCCGCCTGTGATGGACTTTTGGACCTTTTTCTCCCGTTTTTTTCCTGGATTTTATTAGATAAATTGGTGAAGAGTGAGACAGTGAGGAGAAATCCCCCTCCATTGTATGGAGAATTGGGCCAAAAGTGGTCGTGTGAGAAGACAAAGTTCTACAAGGAAGACGCGAGTAGAGCTGGTAACGTGGGAAAGCATGGCGGAGAAGCAGGGCCGCGGGGAGACGGCACAGTGATCGACGGAGCAACTGGTGAAATTTTTTGAAGATTGCTTTGCCAAGCTTGAGAAGGGCACGCTGAACCCGATCAAGGCTTTGATTGATCAGGTAGTGCAGAATCAAGAAACCCACGGATGTGCAATCCAGGAGGTGGAGAAAAAGGTGTCCGAGCACGAGGAATACCTAACCATGCTGGAGACCAAGGTGGAGATGATGAATGACCGCCAGAAAAGAATGCAGGAGAAGCTGGAGGACCTGAGAATCGTCGGCCTCCCTGAAGGCAGTGAAAGATCGGATGCGAGGGTCTATGTGACGAACATGCTGGAGAAGTTGATGGGGGCTGAGGCGTTCCCTCGGCCCCTGGAAGTGGATAGAGCGCACAGAGCCTTCGCGAAGAAGCCCCGAGTGAACAAGCCACCGAGGGCGATGGTGGTACGTTTGCACCGATTCCTGGACAAGGAACACGTTCTGCGGAGGGCCAAGAAAGAACGGAGCAGCAGGTGGGAGAATTGTGAGCTGCGCATTTATCAAGACCTGGGCGCGGATTTGGCCAAGAGGCGAGCTGGGTTTAATGGGGCAAAAGCGGCCCTCTTTAAGAACTGGGTGAAGTTCGGGATATTGTACCCAGCCCGTCTGTGGGTCACATATGAGGAACGGCATTTTTACTTCGAAACACCAGACGATGTATTGACTTTCATCAAGGAGAAAAGACGGGATGTGAACTAAAGACACTGAATCCTTGGAGAGTATTGTAGTGGCGATTTGTTGACAATCATTCTTGTGCTGGTTTAATAAGTATTGTGATGTGCAATAAGGGGCTGTTTTGATGGCTAAAGTTAACTTTGTCTTACTGGCTTACTTGCTAGAGCTGTTGGGGAGACTTTAAACTAATGTGGCAGGGGGATGGGAACCGATGCAGGAAGTTGGAAGGTAGTAAAACAGGGACAGAAATAAAAGGCAGTAAGGGGGAAAGTGTAAGGCAGAGAAGCCATAGTCAAAAATCAAAAAGGGCGACAGTACAAGGTACAGTGACTGAGGGGAGCTCAGTGAATAGGACCAGGAATACTAAAAGAAATAAAACGGGATGGGGCACATTGCACAGGCTAAATTTAACGCGGTTGGTGGAACAGATGGAGGAAGATTTCAAGAGATGGGATATGGTAGCACTGTCAATGGCAGGGAGGGTGCAGGCGGTTAAGATGGTGGTCCTCCCGAGATTCCTCTTTGTGTTTCAGTGCCTCCCGGTGGTGATCACGAAGGCTTTTTTTAAAAGGATAGAAAAGAGCATCATGGGTTTTGTTTGGGCCGGGAAGACTCCGAGAGTGAGGAAGGGATTCTTACAGCGTAGTAGGGATAGGGGGGGGGCTGGCACTACCGAGCCTAAGTGAGTATTATTGGGCCGCTAATATTTCAATGGTGAGTAAGTGGATGGGAGAGGAGGAGGGAGCGGCGTGGAAGAGATTAGAGAGGGCGTCCTGTAGGGGGACCAGCCTGCAGGCTATGGTGACAGCCCCATTGCCGTTCTCACCGAGGAACTACACCACGAGCCCGGTGGTGGTAGCTACACTGAAGATTTGGGGACAGTGGAGACGACATAGGGGAAAGACCGGAGCATTGGGGGGGTCCCCGATAAGAAACAACCATAGGTTTGCCCCGGGGGGAATGGATGGGGGATATGGAATGTGGCAAAGAGCAGGAATAACGCAACTGAAAGATCTATTTGTGGACGGGAAGTTCGCAAGTCTGGGAGCGCTGACCGAGAAATATGGGTTGCCCCAAGGGAATGCATTCAGGTACATGCAATTGAGGGCTTTTGCGAGGCAACAGGTGAGGGAATTCCCGCAGCTCCCGACACAAGAGGTGCAGGACAGAGTCATCTCAAAGAAATGGGTGGGGGATGGTAAGGTGTCGGATATATATAGGGAAATGAGGGATGAAGGGGAGACTATGGTGGACGAACTAAAAGGGAAATGGGAAGAAGAGCTAGGGGAGGAGATCGAGGAGGGGCTGTGGGCAGATGCCCTAAACAGGGTAAACTCGTCGTCCTCGTGCGCCAGGCTAAGCCTGATTCAGTTTAAGGTATTACACAGGGCACATATGACTGGAACACGGCTCAGTAAATTTCTTGGGGTGGAGGATAGGTGTGCGAGGTGCTCGAGAAGCCCAGCGAATCATACCCATATGTTTTGGTCATGCCCGGCACTACAGGGGTTTTGGGTGGGGGTGACAAAGGCGCTTTCAAAAGTAGTAGGAGTCCGGGTCGAACCAAGCTGGGGGTTGGCTATATTTGGGGTTGCACAAGAGCCGGGAGTGCAGGAGGCGAGAGAGGCCGATGTTTTGGCCTTTGCGTCCCTAGTAGCCCGGCGCAGGATATTGCTAATGTGGAAAGATGCCAAGCCCCCGGGGGTGGAGACCTGGATAAATGATATGGCGGGGTTCATAAAGCTAGAGCGGATTAAGTTCGTCCTAAGGGGGTCGGCTCAAGGGTTCACCAGGCGGTGGCAACCGTTCGTCGAATATCTTGCGGAAAGATAGATGGGGGAAAAAAGAAGGCAGCAGCAGCAGCCCAGGACTTGGGGGGGGGGGGGGGGGGGAGGAGGGATGGGGGTGGGGGGGGGGGGTATAGCCTGTGACAAGGCAGTTGCCAATTAGGGCTAGTTTTCATTTTTGTTATTTAATATTTATTTATTTGTTGTTTTTTGTTTATAAAAAAAAGGTCATTATTATCTGTATTGTTATAATGTTGTGTAAAGGATGCACAATGTACTGTGTTGGTTGACCAAAAATTTTCAATAAAATATTTATTAAAAAAAAAAGAAATAAAACGGGAAGTGACATGCGATGCGGCAGGTTGTTACAGGAAGATGTGGGTTCGACGACAAGGAAAATTAGGAGAAAGGTTAAGAGGAAATATAACTTAGGAGAGGTTACTGATCGAGGTGTTAAGATTCAGAACAGAGGTAAAAAAGCCAACATAAGTGTACTTTACCTGAATGCTCGTAGTATTCGGAATAAGGTAAATGAGTTGATGGCGCAAATCATCGTGAATGACTATGATTTAGTGGCCATTACTGAAACATGGTTAAAGGATGGTCACGACTGGGAGTTAAATATCCGAGGGTATCAAACTTTTCGGAAGGACAGAGTGGATGGTAAGGGAGGTGGTGTAGATCTGTTATTTAAGGATGACATCCGGGCAACATCGGTGCTATGGAGGATAAGGTTGAATCCATTTGGGTGGAAATCAGGAATAGTAAGGCGAAAAAGTCACTGATAGGAGTAATCTATAGGCCACCAAATAGTAACATTATGGTGGGGCAGGCAATAAACAAAGAAATAACAGATGCATGTAGAAATGGTACAGCAGTTATCATGGGGGATTTTAATCTACATGTTGATTGGTTTAACCAGGTCGGTCAAGGCAGCCTTGAGGAGGAGTTTATAGAATGTATCCGCGATAGTTTCCTTGAACAGTATGTAATGGAACCTACGAGGGAACAAGCGGTCCTAGATCTGGTCCTGTGTAATGAGACAGGATTGATTCAGGATCTCATAGTTAGGGATCCTCTCGGAAGGAGCGATCACAATATGGTGGAATTTAAAATACAGATGGAGGGTGAGAAGGTAAAATCAAGCACTAGTGTTTTGTGCTTAAACAAAGGAGATTACAATGGGATGAGAGAAGAACTAGCTAAGGTAGACTGGGAGCAAAGACTTTATGGTGAAACAGTTGAGGAACAGTGGAGAACCTTCCAAGTGATTTTTCACAGTGCCCAGCAAAGGTTTATACCAACAAAAAGGAAGGACGGTAAAAAGAGGGAAAATCGACCGTGGATATCTAAGGAAATAAGGGAGAGTATCAAATTGAAGGAAAAAACATACAAAGTAGCAAAGATCAGTGGGAGACTAGAGGACTGGGAAATCTTTAGGGGGCAACAGAAAGCTACTAAAAAAGCTATAAAGAAGAGTAAGATAGATTATGAGAGTAAACTTGCTCAGAATATAAAAACAGATTGTAAAAGTTTCTACAAATATATAAAACAAAAAAGAGTGGCTAAGGTAAATATTGGTCCTTTAGAGGATGAGAAGGGAGATTTAATAATGGGAGATGAGGAAATGGCTGAGGAACTGAACAGGTTTTTTGGTCGGTCTTCACAGTGAAAGACACAAATAACATGCCAGTGAAATGAGGCTATGACAGGTGAGGACCTTGAGAGGATTGATATCACCAAGGAGGTAGTGATGGGCAAGCTAATGGGGCTAAAGGTAGACAAGTCTCCTGGCCCTGATGGATTGCATCCCAGAGTGCTAAAAGAGATGGCTAGGGAAATTGCAAATGCACTAGTGATAATTTACCAAAATTCACTAGACTCTGGGGTGGTCCCGGCGGATTGGAAATTAGCAAACGTGACACCACTGTTTAAAAAAGGAGGTAGGCAGAAAGTGGGTAATTATAGGCCAGTGAGCTTAACTTCGGTAGTAGGGAAGATGCTGGAATCTATCATCAAGGAAGAAATAGCGAGGCATCTGGATGGAAATTGTCCCATTGGACAGACGCAGCATGGGTTCATAAAGGGCAGGTCGTGCCTAACTAATTTAGTGGAATTTTTTGAGGACATTAACAGTGCGGTAGATAACGGGGAGCCAATGGATGTGGTATATCTGGATTTCCAGAAAGCCTTTGACAAGGTGCCACACAAAAGGTTGTTGCATAAGATAAAGATGCATGGCATTAAGGGGAAAGTAGGAGCATGGATAGAGGATTGGTTAATTAATAGAAGGCAAAGAGTGGGGATTAATGGGTGTTTCTCTGGTTGGCAATCAGTAGCTAGTGGTGTCCCTCAGGGATCAGTGTTGGGCCCACAACTGTTCACAATTTACATAGATGATTTGGAGTTGGGGACCAAGGGCAATGTGTCCAAGTTTGCAGACGACACTAAGATAAGTGGTAAAGCAAAAAGTGCAGAGGATACTGGAAGTCTGCAGAGGGATTTGGACAGGCTAAGTGAATGGGCTAGGGTCTGGCAGATGGAATACAATGTTGACAAATGTGAGGTTATCCATTTTGGTAAGAATAACGGCACAAGGGATTATTATTTAAATGATAAAAAATTAAAACATGCTGCTGTGCAGAGAGATCTGGGTGTGCTAGTGCATGAGTCGCAGAAAGTTGGTTTTCAGGTGCAACAGGTGATTAAGAAGGCAAATGGAATTTTGTCCTTCATTGCTAGAGGAATGGAGTTTAAGACTAGGGAGGTTATGCTGCAATTGTATAAGGTGTTAGTGAGGCCACACCTGGAGTATTGTGTTCAGTTTTGGTCTCCTTACCTGAGAAAGGACGTACTGGCACTGGAGGGTGTGCAGAGGAGATTCACTAGGTTAATCCCAGAGCTGAAGGGGTTGGATTACGAGGAGAGGTTGAGTAGACTGGGACTGTACTCGTTGGAATTTAGAAGGATGAGGGGGGATCTTATAGAAACATATAAGATTATGAAGGGAATAGATAGGATAGATGCGGGCAGGTTGTTTCCACTGGCGGGTGAAAGCAGAACTAGGGGGCATAGCCTCAAAATAAGGGGAAGTAGATTTAGGACTGAGTTTAGGAGGAACTTCTTCACCCAAAGGGTTGTGAATCTATGGAATTCCTTGCCCAGTGAAGCAGTAGAGGCTCCTTCATTAAATGTTTTTAAGATAAAGATAGATAGTTTTTTGAAGAATAAAGGGATTAAGGGTTATGGTGTTCTGGCCGGAAAGTGGAGCTGAGTCCACAAAAGATCAGCCATGATCTCATTGAATGGCAGAGCAGGCTCGAGGGGCCAGATGGCCTACTCCTGCTCCTAGTTCTTATGTTCTTATGTACTGGGAGTTGGTTGGAGGGGGGGTGGTTTCTGTGTTTTTTTCTGTTGTTGTTTTTCCACAGTTTTTTCTGATGTTTGTTTACTGGGGAATGTGACACTTTGAATATATTTGTCCAAGTGGGGGGAGAGAACAATGGGGAGACGGACTGTTTGGTGCCATGGCTGGGAGCTATCAAGTCAGCTTGATCAGCTGACTCACCGAAGCACAGTGGGGGGTGAGCAGGTGTTAAGCTGGAGCTTGATATGGGGGGTTGGGTTTCGGGTGCTGTTACCCGGGGGCGGGGAGCTGCTTTGCTGACGGGAGGAATTGTTACTAGGGGACAAATGGGAGGTCGGGGACGGCGAATGCCTGAGGGGGTGCTCGAGGAGGCCGGTGGTGCGAGTTGGAGGCTGGCCTAAAAAGGGTGATGGCTAGTTGGCTCACGTGTTTGCGCATTTGAGGGGGTTGAAGGCGGACGTGGAAATGTTAAAAGAGACACACCTAAACCAGACTAGATTGAGAAAGGGGTGGGTTGGCCAAGTATTCCACTCGGGGCTGGACTCAAAGACCAGGGGGATAGCGATCTTGATCAGCAAACGTGTGGCATTCGAGGCAGGGAGAATCGTGTCAGTCAAGGGGGAGTAGATACATAATGGTGAGTGGGAAGCTGGAGGGGGTGCGGGTGGTACTCGTGAACGTATATGCTCCGAATTGGGACGATGTGGAATTTATGAGGCGGGTGTTAGGTAACATCCCAGACTAAGAGTCACATAACCTGATTATGGGAGGAGATTTTAACACAGTCATTGATCCGGAATTGGACCGGTCAAAATCCAGGACAGGGAGGGTGCCAGCCACGGCAAAGGAATTGAAGGGGTTTATGGAACAGATGGTGGGGGAGTAGACCCATGGAGGTTTGCATGGCCAAGGGCGAAGAAGTTTCCTTTTTTCTCCCATGTCCACAAGGTATACTCTCACATCGACTTTTTTGTTCTGAGCAGGGCTCTAATACCGGGGGTGGTCTCTAATACCAGGGGTGGTGGATACTGAATACTCGGCAATCGCAGTGTCAGATCATGCCCCACATTGGGTGGATCTACGGGTTAGTTTGGAGAGAGGACAACGCCCGCTATAGAGGCTGGATGTCGGGTTGTTAGCGGACAAAGCGATCTGTGGGCGGGTGAACAAGTCCATTCAAAACTACCTGGAAACAAATGACATGGGGGAGGTCTCTGCAGCAACTGTTTGGGAAGCTCTGAAGGCAGTGGTCAGAGGGGAATTAATCTCGATACGGGCCCACAGAGAAAAGGTGGAACGGGCTGAGAGAGATAGGTTAGTTGAGGAGATACTCCATGTGGACAGGAAATGCTCGGAGGCCCCGGACACGGTGCTACTGAGGGAGCGGCGGAGGTTACAGGTGGAATTTGGGCTGTTGATTGCAGGGAAAGCGGTGGAACAGCTGAGAAAGGCAAGGGGGACGATTTATGAGAATGGGGAAAAGGCAAGCAGAATGTTAGCGCACCAGCTCAGAAAAAGGGAGGCGGCCAGGGAGATGGGGAGAGTAAAGAGTAGAGGTGGGATTACGGTGCTGGACCCAGTGGGGGTGAATGAGGTGTTTCGGGACTTTTACAGCAAATTATATGAGTCGGAACCCCCCCGGCTGGGGTGAAAGGGATGAGGCAGTTTTGGGGTCAGTTGAGGTTCCTGAGGGTGGATGAGGATCTGGTGGCAGGGTTGGGAGCCCCAGTTGAAATTGAGGAAATAATCAAGGAGCTGGAGGTCATGCAGTCGGGCAAAGCTCCGGGGCCGGACGGCGACCCGGTGGAATTCTACAAGATGTTTTCAGAGCTATTGAGCCCACTGCTGGTGAGGACATTTGATGAAGCAAGATAGAAGGGAGTCCTCCCCCCAACAATGTCGCAGGCCTTGATTTCATTGACACTGAAACGGGAGAAGGATCCGGAGCAATGCGGGTCATACAGAACAATTTCTCTACTGAATGTGGACGCCAAACTGGCCGCAGGTACTGGCCACAAGGATAGGGGACTGTGTTCCGGGGGTGATAAGGGAAGACTAAACAGGATTTGTAAAGGGCAGGCAACTTACAGCCAATATTCAAAGGCTTTTAAATGTTATTATGATGCCCTCAGAAGGAGGGGAGGTGGAGGTGGTGGTAGCGATGGAT
This sequence comes from Scyliorhinus torazame, assembly GCF_047496885.1. Classification (NCBI taxonomy): domain Eukaryota; kingdom Metazoa; phylum Chordata; class Chondrichthyes; order Carcharhiniformes; family Scyliorhinidae; genus Scyliorhinus; species Scyliorhinus torazame. The sequence continues at coordinate 249,274,270 of NC_092707.1, forward strand.
GCGGCGAAGGCTTTTGATCGGGTGGAGTGGGATTCCCTGTGGGAGGCGCTGGGAAGGTTTGGGTTTGGTGAGGGCTTCATTGACGGGGACCCAATCAGGCACCAGTAGCGAGTGTGCGTACGAACCGGCTGAGGTTGGGGTATTTTAAACTACACCGAGGGACGAGGCAAGGGTACCCCCTCTTCCCGCCACTGTTTGCTCTGGCCATAGAGCTATTGGCCATGTCGTTAAGAGCCTCTAGGAACTGAAAAGGGCTGGTTCGGGGGGGGGGGGGGGGGGGGGGGCGTGCCCGGGTCTCGCTTTACGCAGATGACCTGCTCTTGTATATTTCAGACCCGTTGGAGGGGATGGGGAAGGTTATGCGGATCCTCGGAGAATTTGGTCATTTTTCGGGGTATAAATTGAACATGGGGAAAAGCGAGATGTTCGCGATCCAGGCAAGATAGCAGGAGAAGAGACTGGAAGAGCTGCCGTTTAGAATGGTAGGAAGGAGCTTTCGATATCTGGGAATCCAGGTGGCCCGGGAACGGGAGGCACTGCACTAGTTAAACCTATCCCGGCTTGTAGAACAAAAGAAAGGGGACTTTAAGAGATGCGACATGCTCCCGCTGTCACTGGCGGAGAGGGTACAGATTGTGAAAATGACGGTCCTCTCCAGATTTCTGTTTGTCTTTCAGTGCCTCCCCATCTTCAACCCAAAGGCCTTTTTCAAGTGGGTGATTAAGGTTATTTCAGGCTTTATGTGGGCGGGTAAAACCCCGCGAGTGAAGAAAGTGTGACTCGAGCGCAGTTGGGGGGAGGGTGGGTTGGCGCTGCCGAACGTCTGCAATTACTACTGGGTGGCTAATATAGCCATAATTAGGAAGTGGGTAGTGGGGGAGGGGTCAGTGTGGGAGTGGATGGAGGCGGCGTCATGTAAAGACACAAGTTTGGGAGCACTGATAACGGCACCTCTTCTGTTATCGCCGGCTCGATGCTCGATAAGTCCGGGGGTGGTGGCGGCTCTGAGAATCTGGGGGTAGTGGAGGAGATATAAGAGAGTGGAGGGAGCATCGGTTTGGATGTTGATTTATAATGATCATCGGTTTGTACCGGGTAGACTGGATGGTGGGTTCCGGAGATGGCAAAGGTCAGGAATTAGGAGGATGGGGAATCTATTTATAGATGGGAGCTTCCCCAGCTTGAAAGCCTTGGAGGACAAGTTTGAATTGCCAGCAAGGAATGGGTTTAGGTATCTGCAGGTGCGAGACTTCTTGAGAAGGCAGGTTCCGGCTTTCCCGCTGCTGCCGCCACAAGGGATACAGGACAGAGTCGTCTCCAGTACCTGGGTGGGAGAGTGGAAGGTAGCAGATATTTACCAGGAACTTTTGGAATCGGAGGAAACTCCGGTGGAGGAGCTTAAGGGCAAGTGGGAAGACGAGCTAGGAGGAGAGATAGAGGCGGGTCTGTGGGCGGATGCCCTAAGCAGGGTTAATACATCCTCATCATGTGCCAGGCTTAGCCTGATACAATTCAAGGTAGTCCACCGGGCACACATGACGGTGGCCTGGATGAGCAAGTATTTTTTGTGTAGAGGTCAGGTGTGCGAGGTGCGCGGGAAGCCCAGCAAATCATGTCCACATGTTTTGGGCATGTCCGAAGCTTAGAGGGTTTTGGCAGGGTTTCGCTGAGGCAATGTCCACAGTACTCAAAACACCGGTGGTGCCGAGTCCGGAGCTGTCGATCTTTGGAATGTTGGAAGAGCCGGGAGTTCAGGGGGCGAAAGAGGGCGTCGTCTTGGCCTTTGCCTCCCTGGTAGCCTGGAGACGGGTCTTATTAATGTGGAGAGACTCGAAGCCACCGAGTATAGAGACCTGGGTTAGTGACATGGCTGGATTTCTCAGTCTCGAGAAAATAAAGTTCTCCTTAAGAGGATCAATGGTTGGGTTCACCCGGAGGTGGCAGTCGTTCGTCGACTTTCTCGGGGAAAATTAAAATGTCAGCAGAAGCAGAATTCCAAAGTGGGGCCGGATTGTTGTTTTATGGTTGGGGTGTGTGAAGATCGTGATGGGGGTGGAAATTTTTATTGTACCATGTTTATGTCGCTGTTATTATTATTATAAAAACTTCCAAATACCCTAATAAAAATATGTTTTTAAAAAAATCTACCTAACCTGCACATCTTTGGACTGTGGGAGGAAACCGGAGCACCCGGAGGAAACCCACACAGACACTATTTTCTAAATGGGAAAAGGCTTAGGAAATCAGAAACACAAAGGGACTTAGGAGTCCTATTTCAAAATTCTCATAAGGTTAATGTGCCGATTCAGTTGGTAGTTAGGAAGGCAAATGCATTGTTGGCATTAATATTGAGAGGGCTAGAATACAAGAGCAGGGATGTACTGTTTTGAGGCTGTACAAGGCTCTGGTCAGACCCCATTTGGAGTATTGTGAGCAGTTTTGGGCCCCGTATCAAAGGAAGGATGTGCTGGCCTTGGAAAGGATCCAGAGGAGGCTCACAAGAATGATCACTGGAATGAAGAGCTCATCATATGAGGAGTGGTTATGGACTCTGGGTCTGTACACGTTGGAGTTTAGAAGGATGAGGGAGTCTTATTGAAACTTACAGGATACTGAGAAGCCTAGATAGCGTGGACATGGAGAGGATGTATCCACTAGTAGGAAAAACTAGAACCCGAGGTCACAGCCTCAGACTGAAGGGACTATTCTTTAAAACTGAGACGAGGAGGAATTTCTTCACCAGAGGGTAGTGAATCTGTGGAACTCATTGCCGCAGAAGGCTGTGGAGGCAAGTCACTTTAAGACAGAGATATACAGGTCCTTGATTAAAAAGGGGATCAGGGGTTATGGGGAAAATGAGGATGAGAAACATGCAAGTCATGATTGAGTGGCGGAGCAGACTTGATGGGCCGAATGGTCTAATTCTGCTCCTCTGACTTATGGTCTTATAATTCCCTGTAAGGAGTCTATTCCGTACTCCCAGTTTCTTTGTCTCCATTGCATCTTTCTGACAATACCACCTTCAACTCCAAAGCCTCAGAAATGCCCTCCTTTTTCCTTAATAGAGAATTTCCTTCCACCCTGGTTGGTAGGATCGTTATCAATGTCCCATTTCCTGCACTTCTGCCCTCTCCTCTTTCCACCCTCCGAGAACTACAGTATGGTTCCCCTTGTCCTCACTTTCCAACCCACATTAAACAAATCATTCTCTACCATTTTTGTCACCACCTACCTGGTGCCACCATGAATTACACCTTCCCCTCCCCTTTCAGCATTTGGAAGGGACCCTTCCTTTCACTTGACCCACAGTTCCATCACACACAAAACCTGAACCTCTTCCAATGCAAGCAAAAGAGAAGGAACACTTGCCCGTTTCACCACCTTCTTTCCCATAATGTGGAGTCCCAAACACTCCTTCCAGGTGCAACAATGATTTGCTTGTACTTCTTTCAATTTAGTCTCCTATATTTACTTGTAAAAATGTCGTTTCTACACTGGAGAGAGCAAATGCTGATTGGACGTTCATTTTGCTGAACATTTTCTGCAGTCCGCTAGAATGACCCTGAGCTCCATTTCAATTCTCCGTCCCACTCTGACCATTCTCTTCTCCACTTCCTACAATGTTCCAATAGCAACAACTTGTAACTATATAGCATTTATAATACAGTAGAATGTCTCTCACTCCACCCCTATACTGCCTCCCAACTAATATTTGGGCCATTAACTGTTTCTTTTTCACTGATATTGTCTGGAGTGCCGCGTATTTCTAGAATCCGCAGTATTTTGCCTTTGTTAAGGAGCAGTAGGATCTGGGGTACAGATTTGCAAGCAGCAATGTAGATTAATAAGATATAAAAGAAAGCAAAGGCATTCATTTCTCTAAGGATAGAATTGAAAAGCAGAGAAGGTGTGTTAAACTTGTATAAAATGTTGGTTAGACTACACTTGGAGTACTGTGATTAGTTCTGGACTCCACATTATACAAAGATTTAGGGAAACTGGTGAAGGTACAAAAAACTATTTACCAGAATGATACCAAAACTAAGAAGTTACTACTATTAGGAAAGATTGAACAGGCTGGGCTCTTTTCTCTAGAAAAGCAAAGACAGATAAAAATCCTTAAGATTATGAAAGAGTTTGATAGGTTAAAGAGTGAAAATGGTTTTACTTGCAGGCAAGAGCAGAATGGGGATAAGAAATATAAGTTAGTCACCAACAGATTGAATAAGGATTTTTGGGGAAACCCCTTTACCCATAGTGGTTAAAATGGAACTTGCGACTACAAGGGGTAGTAGAGTGAAGAGAATAGATGCACTATAGAAGAGCTAAAGAAGTGCATAAGGAAGCAGTAATAAAATAATATGTTTATGAGGTTATATGAAGAAGGGTGGAAGGTGGCTTGTGGGTGCAAGCACCACCATATGCCTGTTGGGCTAAATAACTCATTTCTGTGCAGTATGTACATAAAACATTTATGTACAGAGATATTCATGGTTACAATTGTTACTGCAACTTGCTATGACAGTATCATGCATATTGGTTTTTGTCTGTACCTTTCATACACAGACATTAAACTCCCCATAAATTTAACCGTAATGCACTTATTGTAAGAAATTTACTATTTTTCTTTTCTCTTTTTCAGGCATATGTAGTGTTAGGCCAGTTCCTTGTTTTGAGAAAGGATGACGAATTGTTTAAAGATTGGTTGAAAGACATCTGTGGAGCCAACAGCAAACAAGCTGGACAGTGCACCACTTGTTTACAAGAATGGTGCAATGCCTTCCTGTAGTTAATATTTTTGTCCAAAGCATGTATCGATCTAGGTTAAAGAAATGTGTTGCAGACTAACACCAATTTTCCCATGCTTGCCAAAGCATGTCTAAAGCTTATCTTAAGCATATTTCACAACTTACGATCCAGTTTAAATAATTGTTTTGTAGACAAATCAATTCTACATGCAATATCAGTCCTCTGATACAAGCTTCAATAAATGCTTATGGCCAAACTTGTCTGTGTGCCCTTGCTCTTATAAAGAAAATAAGGAAAAAAAGCTCAGCATAAATTGACCATAAAACTAGTAATCTAAAAAAAGGTTAAGGGAATAGTGAGATACTATAAATGAAAATAACCTGTTTTTCAATGAGGAACATTGACTTTTAACCATCATTGTGTATATTTTTAAAATAAATTTAAAGTGTCCAATTATTTTGTTTCCCAATTAAGCGGTAATTTAGCGTGGCCAATCCACCTAACCTGCACATCTTTGGGTTGTGGGGGTGAAACCCACGCAAACACGGGGAGAATGTGCAAACCCCACATGGACAGTGACCCAGGGCCTGGATTGTCCTCAGGGCCGTGAGGCAGCAATACTCACCACTGTGCCACCCGTCATCATTATGTATTTTAAATAGTTAGGGCAGAATCCATCCTTCACAAAAGGAAAGTATACAGTTTAAAATCTTTAGAATTTCACCCCAGCTTTACATCTAACATCAAAGTTTCACAAATCAAAGTTTAAAAAAATGAGTATACTGAGCAAAAAACGTTGGAGGAATTTGGGAGGGTCAGAGAATTAAGTTTGCCTGAAGAAGTATTTTTTTAAATAAATTTAGAGTACCCAATTAATTTTTTCCAATTAAGGGGCACTTTAGTGTGGCCAATCCACCTACCCTGCATATCTTTGGGTTGTGGGGGCGAAACCCACGGAACACGGGGAGAATGTGCAAACTCCACACGCACAGTGACCCATAGCCGGGATCGAACCTGGGACTTTGGCGCCGTGAGGCAGCAGTGCTATCCACTGCGCCACCGTGCTGCTCTTTGCCTGAAGATGTATGCATCATACTCACAAATTCTATGTTCTCTACTCTTGTTTCTGACATAGCACATTAGCATATGTTCATCTTTACTGATTAAAAAGATATTTCCTGCAATAATTACATTACTCCAGGAGTGTCAGTTCTGGAGGGTGTGGCCTCCACACAAAGACTATTGCTTTTAGATGGGGGACCCGGGAGAGCTTTCAGTACAGAATAATAGGTACCCATTATATTTAGCAGCTGCCGCTACTGCAGAGCATCTGTACGGTTGAGAGCTTTGTGGACTGTACTTTTACAGGTGTGGTCACCCACAGCTTAAGAATATGTATAGAGGGGAGGGAATGAGTGACTGTCATAGACAGTTAAGAAGGACCAGGCAGGTAGTGCAAGTGTCTGCACAGTGCATATCAGTCTCCAACCAGGATTCAATTCTAAATACTAATTGAAGTAATTTTTAAGGTGGAGAATGCAGCCTGAGACAAGTCAATGCCATCATGGCTGGCTCTGCTGAACGGGCGGGGTTGGGGGTGGCACGAAAACGACAGGAACAGCAATAGTGATAGGAGAACAGACAGACATTTATGTGGATAAAGGCATGAATCCAGGGAATGGCGTGTTGCCTCCTGGTATCAGGGTCAAACATGTCACTGAATGGCTGCAGAGCACCTTGAGGAGGGAGGATGAATAAAAAGCAGAAGTAGTTCACATCAGTACCAACATAGATAGAAAAGGGTAATATGGTCCTGCAGTCAGAATTCAGAGAGCTAGGTCGGAAATTAGTAAGCAAGACCTCAAAAGTAATAATCTCCGGATTTCTCCTGACACCACGTGCAAATATAGAAATAGGATGGAGCAGATGAATATATAATTGGAGAGATGATGAAGGAAGGCTTTAGATTTTTGGGACATTGAGATCAGTCCTGGGGGAGATGACCTGTACAGGCCATGTGGGTTTTACTTAAGCAGAGTTGGGACCTGTTTCCTTGGGCGATTTGCTATTGGAAACTAACTTGGCAAGGGTATGGAAACCAGGAGGTAATACTAGGAAGGGATACCAAGGTGTTAAAGAATATTGGGAGAGACAGATCGTACTTGAGTAAAAAATAGTAAGGTATTAGGTAGATTCGGCATACGAGGGAATCAAATAGTTTAAATTAGGGTTACAGTAGATGTTTGTGAATGCACAGAATGTGTTAAATAAGATTGGTGAGCTACAGATAGTCACACGGAAATAAGATGTAATAACAGAGACCTGACTCAAAGAAAGGCAGGATTGGTATTAAGTATTCTTGGATGAGGGGGCAGGCAAATGATACAGGCGTGGGAATAGCAGCTTTTCTACGGGCTACAATGCCATTCATTTTTTAATCCATCTTTTATCCTGTTTGTCCGGCACATGCTTGCCTAATCCGAAAACTGATACTTGGTAGCATGTCCCTGGAAGACCTTTTGATAAGTATTGGAGAGAAAATGTCAAAAACCGCAAAGAAGCCTGGTGATAAAAGGGTGCATTCAGATTCAGCATGGGTGGAGCCACCTTTTCAATATGGCGACTTGAACCTCGAGCAGTCTCTTGACCTGGCACTCGCAAACATTATCCGAATAATAGATCAGAGACTTGGAAAATTTGAGTGCTCTTGAGGCCGAGCAATAGAATACTAATAAGGGGCCTGATGAAACAGAGGAAAGAATCCTGAACGTCGAGAATGTTGCTTTTTCAGCTGAAGCTCATAGCCAATCCTTGGAAAACCAGCTATGTGGCATGTCAGAAAACCTGGAAGATTTGGAGAATCGAGGACAGAAAAAGAACATCCAGATCGTCAGTCTGTCAGAAGGAATGGAGGGTGAGGCTCTTGTTAGGTTCTTTGAGAACTGACTGCCACGTTTTCTTAAGCTAGATGTGAAGGCTGGGCATTTCAAATTAGAAAGGGCAAACCATCTTGTCTTCGAGGCTGAGGGACAATCAACACCCTAGACCTATAACCATTCACTTCCACAATTTTGAAGATCGCCAGAGGATCCTGGAGACGCTGAAGTGTGGTGGGACCTGGCTCCATGAGGGGATGAGGATTTCTTTTTACCAGAACTTTTCGGCGGTGATGCAACTAAGGTGTCAAGGCTTCAACGAAATTCGAAGGCAACTTGAAGCAGCTGGAATGAATAATGTCATGCATTATCCAGCGACCCTGAAAATGTTATCCGGTGAGTCCTTTAAGTCTTTCAATTATCCAGGAGAGGCACAGTGGTTAGCACTGCTGCCTCACGGCGCCGAGGACCCAAGTTTGATCCCGCCCCGGGTCACTGTCCTTGTGTAGTCTGCACATTCAACCCAAAAAGATGTGCTGGGTAGGTTAACTGACCACACTAAATTGCCCCTTAATTGGGAAAAAAGGAATTGGGTACTCTAATTTTGAAAAAAAAGTCGTTCAATGATCTGACTAGTACCTTGGACTTCATTAAATCCATAGCAGACAAGGTAATCTGCAGCCCGGAAAAAGTGAAATCCAGATTTTCTCCCTGTCTCGTTTGCCTGATTTCATTATCATATGCCCTGCTTAATGGGACGTGTTAATATCTGAGCACTGTAATGAATGACCGTTTCTTGTCTTTACGTGTTCTAGAGACTTTTATTATTTGTGAACCACGTACTAATTATCCATTGTCTTTTCATATTATATCTTCTCCTTAATCATGTCAGAACCAAGTGGCGCTGTTGCTGAGAGGTAACAGGAGGGTGCAAGTTTTTATGGGTGGGTTCAAAATGCTGGTGGGCATTTGGCTCCTATTGCCTTGTTGGATTTTCTCCTCTCCTTGTTGAAGCGGTTGTTTCCTGATGGTAGTGACAGTATGGCCATAGGGTTAGCCCAGCAGTCCTCTTTTTTGTTGAGGAATGTCCCCTTAGAACAATTGTAGTTGCGATTCTTCTGCATTTTTGTTATGCTGATGTTTCTATGTTGTTGACTATATCCTGTGTTGGTACAGATAGGTCTTTTATCCGAGAGAAAAACATGTTATGAGTATTCTGGTGTCTGATATTCCTTCAGATGGGGAGGGGTGTTATGGGCACACACCCAAATGTGACATGTAGAAGGCGGTCACACGCAAGGTAGCTCCTGCTAGAGTCCTTGGTTTTTGGTCTTTTTCACCTGGTTCCCGGGGGTAATTGGTGGACAGGTTTATCCCAGTTGAGAGCCATTTGTAAGAGGATGTCAAAAAACGCAAGAAAGAATATTGGGAAGAACATGTGCAAATATATAAATGCCTCAATAAAATAGTTTAAAAAAAAGAATATTGGGAGGAAAGAAGTGAGAAATAGCCCTCATGAGGAGCTGAACAAAGTGTAGAGTCCAGTTGGATCGAAGATGGTGGATGATGAGTTGTAGGATAAAGTAGACGTGGAGCAAATGTTTCCTCTTGTGGAACATTCTAGAACGAGAGGTAGCAAATTTGAAAGGGTTGAGGAAAAACTACTTCTCCCAAAAGGTTGTGAATCTGGAACTCGCTACCCAAGAGTGCGATGGATGCTGGGACAGTTAGTGAATTTAAGGAGGAGTTAGATTTTTAATTGGTAATGGGTTGAAGGGTAGTGAAGAACGGGCAGGACAGTGGAGTTGAGGCCAGGTTGAGATCAGCCATGATTGAATGGCGGAGCAGACCCGATGAGCCAAATGGTCTAATTCTGCTGCTATATCTGATGAACTTACATTTGGTGGTTTGGGTTTTGGTTTCTTTCTTTTGTTGTTTATTTACGTGAATTGGGCACTGGGGAGGGGGGGGGGGGGGGGGGGGGCGGCACCTTGCTAGCAGGCTGAGGTTGGCTAGTGAACAGGAGTGAGGTGGGGTGAGGGGCTGCGACTTGCTGGACCCTTTTAACCAGGTTTCGATGAGCCTAAAACATGTGAATGGTTTGGAGGGGGGGGGGGGGGGAATGGAGGAGAGATGTTGGTTTGAGAGGAAGTTGCTGGGGGATTTCTGGGATCGTGAAGGAGGGGTAGATTGCTGACAGTGACTGGGGGCTATTCGTTGTCCCATTCGCTGGGCGCCATCGTGTGTGAGCTCTGCTTTCAGGAATATGGGAGATGGAGGGGATACTCCCTCCCGGGGGAAATGGCTGACTTAATAATAATCTTTATTGTCACAAGTAGGCTTACGTTAATACTGCAATGAAACCCAGGCAGACACGGAGAACGTGCAGACTCCGCACAGACAGTGATCCAAGCCGGAAATCGAACATGGGACCCTGGTGCTGTGAAGCAACAGTGCTAACCACTGTGCTAACATGCTGACTTGAGGGGGGAGGTGGATGAAAGACCCCCAATTCGATTGGTTATGTGAAATGTGTGGGGTTTGGGAGACCCAGTGAAGCGGGCGAGAGCTTTCTCTCATTTGAAGAGTTGAGGGCTGATGCATTGTTTTTGCAGGAGACCCACATGTGAGTGAGGGACCAAATTAGGCTCTGTAAAGGTTGGGTGAGTCAGGTGTTCCACTCAGGCTTTGATAGCAGAGTCCGGGGTGGTGGCAATACTATTTTAAAAAGAAAAAATATATTGGCAGTACTAATTAATAAAAGCGTTCCGTTTCAGATGAGGAAGGTGGTAGCAGACCAGAGTTGTAGGTATGTCATAGTTATGGGAACGTTGGAAGGAAAGTCAGTGGTTTTGGTGATTGGTGATTTAAGCTTCAAATTGAAGAGGATGTTGGCTGAAATACCAGACTTGGATACGTACCAGTTGGTCTTGGAGGGAGATTTGAACTGTGTTTTGAATCCTAAGTTGGATTAGTCTGAGCCAAAGACGCTGACCTCTTCCAGAATAGCAAAGGTACTGACATGGGTGGAGCTGATCCATGGCGGCTTGTACATCCTGAGAGTAGGAAATTCTCCTTTTTTGTCTCTGGTGGTTAAAGTGTATTCGCGGATTGACTTTTTCATGATGGGGACGTCTCTGTTGCCAGGGGTGAGGAAAGCGGAACATTCCTTGATAGTTATTTCAGATCATGCTCCGCATGTGGTAGATGTGGTTTTGGAGACGGGGCCGGTTCATGGAGTTTGAATGTGGGTTTGTTGCCCGATTGTGGATTTTATGTGAAGATGGCACGGTGATTGGGGTTTAACAAAAATGGGGAGGTTTCGTCCTCGATACTGTGGGAGACCCTGAAAGCAGTGGTGAGAGGGGAGATAATCTCATATAAGTTGCTGGTGGGTAGGGTGGCAAGGGAGGGATACCAAAGGTTGGTGGATGAGATCTGAGGTAGCTGGTAGGTATTAGAGTGACCCTACTCCAGAGCTCCTGGAAGTTGCAGAAGCAGTTTGATCTATTATCCACTGATAAGGAGGTGCGCCAGTTGCTGCGCTCGATGGGAGTAATGTACGAATATGGGGAGAAGACTCTGGCAGACGGCCTCCTGAGAGATTGTTCAGTTCGGGATTTGGGTGGTGGACTAGTGTCTGCGCCAGATAAGTACCCAATTATTTTTTTCCAATCAAGGGACAATTTAACGTGGCTAATCCACCTACCCTGCACACCTTTGGATTGTGGGAGTGAGACCCACGCAGACACTGGAGAATGTGTAAACTCCACACGGACAGTTGAGGAAGTCCGGACAGCTATTTGGCGAGTGCAGACTAGCAAGGCGCCGGGGCCGGATGGGTTCCCGGTGGAATTTTATTTATTTACTTATTTTAAAAAAACATTTTTTTAGTGTATCCAATTAATTTTTTTTCCCAATTAAGGGGCAATTTAGTGTGTCCAATCCACCTAGCCTGCACATCTTTGGGTTGTGGGGGTGAAACCCACGCAAACACGGGGAGAATGTGCAAACTCCACATGGACAGTGACCCAGAGCCGGGATCGAACCTGGGACCTCGGCGCCGTGAGGCAACAGGGCTAACCACTGCACCACCGTGCTGTGGAATTTTATAAAAGGTTTGCTGATCGTCTGGTTCGTGGAGATGATTGAATATTCAATAGCACGGGGATCTATTCTGGAAACAATGATGCAAGCGTCCACCTTACTTCTGTTAAAAATGGATAAGGACCCGGTGCCGATACGGCCCGGAGCATGTCCGGGGCCGCGCAAGCGCACGGCGGCGCCCTGCAGCGGCAGCGCCACGCCATGCGGACCGCAAAAATAGCCCTCCTCTTCGGCCGCTTGCACGCCCAGACCGCCCCCCCACAGTGCCCCCAACCACGATTGAACCCTCCCCCTGCCCGTGGATCGGCCCTCCCCCGACTGGCGGCGCTGGACTGAGTCTGCAGCTGCCACGCTGAGTTCACGACGGGTGAGACCACATGTGTCCCATGTTGTCGGGAACTCGGCCGGTCGGGGACAGAGCATTGCGGGTTGGACCTCGGGCAATGGCCTGAGGCCGTGGATACAGTGTGCGGCCTTGAGTACCTAGCGGTACTCCAAGAGTGCGCTGCTTTTCAGGTGGCGGAGCATCGGGGATTCTCTCGCCCGCCGAATGCAGTTTCGGCTTCGGGGATTGGAGAATCCATCCCCTGGTGTGGCATGTGTCAGGACTCTCCGTTTCGCCGGCTGGTCAATGGGGTTTCCCATTGTGGGGCAGCCCCATGCCGTCAGGAAACTTCCGGGCTGCCAACAAAACGGGGGATCCCAACGGCGGAGATTTCAGCTCTAAGTGTTGACACCAACAGAGAATCCTTGGACTTTCATGACAGAAAACTCGGTGCCACACCTTGCATCGATTCCGCTACCACTAATGGGCTAGCAGCGGCGCCATGTGGAACACAATCAATTCTAAATAAAAATGATGCCGGATTCGCCGGGTTAGTGATGGATACTCAGGAGGCTGACAAGCTGCAGCCGCAAATAAACAATTCTCCCCTCACACACACCATCACAGCCAACAAGATGGCTGCAAGGAGAGCGGCCCCAAGATTTACCGACACCGAGCAGGAGACCCTCTTTGACGTGGTGGAGGAGAGGCGGATGACCCTATACCCCGGCCCAGGAAGGAGGCTGCCAGGCGCCGCCGTCCAATGTGCCTGGGAGCAGGTGGCAGAGCCAGTCAGCGCTGTGGGCAGCGTCGCCCGGTCCGGCATGCAGTGGCAAAAATAATTGTACAACCTCCTCAGGGTGAGTTGGCAGCACTGTGCCCTTGGCACCGACCCCCCCCCCCCCCCTCCCCCCCCCCCCCGGGGACGGCCGAATCCCCACCCTGCCCCGCATGCCAGCACCCATATCAGCTCGGACACCAGCTCTCTGCCCAAGACTTAGGACACCCCGGAGCTCGTGTCGGTGGATTACTGATTTCCGTCACAGCTGTCTCCAATCCCCTTCACCATCTCAGAGGCTATCACCTCGGTTGGGCACTTTAGTGAAGAAGCTCCTGGGACACTATCTGCTACCACACCGCTGATCCGGTACAGCAGGTGGAGGTAGGAGCAGCTGAGAAGCCGGATGGTCGGAGGGCAGGCCGACCCCAGGAACAAGCTGCCGTCCAGATGAGTCCTGGGCTTCTGGAACATCCAGTCCCAACCACAGTGCAGATGTAGTCAGAGAGCCAGGGACCACATGAGTGGATGAGCAGGAGGTAGTGCCGACCATGCGTGCCACCCAGGCCGATACCGCACGGGCGGCGTCGGCGGTGGAGGCATTGGGGGCGACGGTTTCGGCTTTGGATCAGCATGTCCAAGGCTTTGGGAATTCTGTGCATACGCTGGCCGAGGCCCAGGACACTGCTCCCCTCTCGCAGGCAACCATGTGTCAGAGCTACCTGGACATTGCAGCGGCATTCTTCAGCGTGGCCCAGTCACAGCGGGGTATCGCTGAGAACGTCCAGAAGCGGTCTCCAGGACTGACAGTGCCAGATGGCGGGGTAGTCTCAGGGGATGGCTCAGCTTGCACCCCCGTCCCATGGAGTAGCCAACGGACACCCCGAAGGATGAGGTGATGGGCCTGTGCCGGTAACTCTGCAGGGGAGGTGCCGGAACACCGCAGCACCTCGGACTCCGCCACCCCCTCCTGTCCCTGCCACTGGTGGGCAGAACAGGGTGGCACTAGCGGTCGGGGGGGTGCGGAATGGTGCAGGCCTTGTGGGTGGCCCGTGCTCCCCAACCTCTACTGCCTCCCCAGGGTTTTAGTGCGACCGTGCGATAGAATGGCCAGCCCGCATGCAGATCACCAAGGTGGAAACTGCTACCTTGGGCATGATTCAGACATTTGTCACACGATGAAGAGCACAAGGGCTCATCGCAGAGCGGGTTGTCATCACCCTCCATCCCATGGACCAGGTGTGTATCATGGAGGGGGTACAAGCGGGGGGGGTGGGGTTGGCGGGGTGGGAAGTGAAGGGGTGTGGGGGAGGGATGTGGTGCCTGTGCCCCTGGCCGGCCCCCCCTCTCAAACTGCACCCCCCCACCCCCTCCCATCCTAGTCGGTGAACCTGGAGGCAATCAGAGCTTCCCGTGCACGTTAGCCCTGGCACACATTGTGCAGCCTCCTGTGCCTGCCTGGTCCCATTTTCTGCCCATCCACCCCGTCCCCCGCATCCTCCTCGTCGGACGAGGCCTGCCGTTCATCCTTATTCTCCTCGTCCAGCACGTCGCTCCTCTGCCGCGCAATGTTGTGAAGGATGCAGCAGACTGCCACGATGCAGCCAACACTCCCAGCATCATACTGGAGGGCCTCTCCAAAACGGACCAGGCATCTGAACTGCGTCTTCAGGAGGCCAAAGCACCGCTTGATCACACTCCTGGTCGCTGTATGGGTGTCGTAGCGGGTCTCCGCGTCGGCCTGTGGCCTCCAGATAGGTGTCATCAGCCACGGCCGCAGCGGGTAACCCAGGCGGCAACCCCTCAGCTGGCCGGGGACCTCTCAAACATGTCAGGAATTGCCGAGTGTGCCAGGATGAGGTCATCGTGTACACTGCCCGGGTATCGGGTGCAGAGGTGTGCCATCATCTGGTATACCTGGCTCACCAGAGAGTGTCCCAGGAGCCTCTTCACTAAAGTGCTGAACCGAGGTGAGTGTCTCTGGGATGGTGGAGGGTGTTGGAGACCCGCCCCATCCCCAGCAGGTTCTGCAAGACAAGATGCATGATTAGACCGTGGGCCAGGAGGGAGTAGTGGTGAGAGTGTTGTGGGGTAAGGGTGGTGTTGGGTTGAGGGCGAGTGTGGTGTGGGGGGTCAGGGGTGTGTGGGTTTGACACACATGTCACAGGGAACTGCAACTCAGCAGCGTCTCACTTCCTTGTCTGCGCTGACCTCCACCCCGACGACCTCCCTTTCCCCTGGGCCACTGACCACATCAAGGGCCCTCTGCTCTGCCACGTCATGACTGGTCTCCTGGGGCGGGAGGGAACAGAAAATGATAGTGTTAGACATTGTTAGTTTGTGGCCTCTGGCCAGGGCACCTGGACATGGCAGCCCGTATGGTTTTGGCCACCCTCTGGGTTGTGTGTGGGTGTGTGTGTGTGTGG
Organism: Scyliorhinus torazame; assembly: GCF_047496885.1. Classification (NCBI taxonomy): domain Eukaryota; kingdom Metazoa; phylum Chordata; class Chondrichthyes; order Carcharhiniformes; family Scyliorhinidae; genus Scyliorhinus; species Scyliorhinus torazame. The sequence continues at coordinate 249,289,531 of NC_092707.1, forward strand.
GGTGGGGGGGGGGGTGGTTAGGGCAGGGCTACGGGTGTGTGGGACGCAGGTTAGTGCCCAGAGCACAGTGCTGCTTACTCATCCTGGCCGCCCTGGGGAGGTCGTGCAGTTTTCTTTCTGGCACTGCTGGCCAGTATGGACATTGTTGCTGACGGCGCTCACTACCTCTGTCCGGGTATGGTGAATAGCGGCAGCTGGCAGCTTCCCAGGCCAATGTACAGGGTCAACTGCCTTTTCTCCACTGTGTCCAGGATGGTCTCCAGCTTGGTCTCTGTGAATTTCAAGGCCGATCTCCTTGCTGCCATCTTGTTGGCTGGGATGGTGTGCGCGGGGAGTGAAGTGTGTATATGCGGCTGCAGCTTGTCAGCTTCCTGACTGTCAATCGCGAAACCGGCGAATCCGGCACCCTTTTTCATTGGAACCGATTGTGTTCCACCTGGTGACGGTGCTAGCCCCTTAACAGTAGCAGAATCTGTCCAGGTGCAGCGCCAGGTTTGCTGTCGTGGAACTCCACGAATCCTGCTTCAGCGTCAACACTTAGTCTCAGAAATGGAGAACTCCGCTGCCGTTTGTTTCTTAAGAAGGAGATAGTGGGCAAAGCCTTGTTACAGGAGACTCATTTGCATGATGAGGAGCACTTAATGTTAAGGTGGGAATGGGTGGGAGAGGTTTTTTTGCTTCTCAATGAGCAGCAGGGATGTGGCAATTTTGGTCAAAAAGAATGTCCTGAGACTTCCGGTTGCGGCTATGTGGAGCTGAGCCGCACGATTCGGCAGCTCCCGCTACCACGGACTTTTGGGCTCGTTAGAAGAGCCCCAACGGAACTTTTTTTGATACCAACCCGTGGAGAAGGTAAGAGGGAGGTCCCCCTCCAACTTTTATGAAACGGACTCGAAGTGTAACGGCCACAAAAGTGGCATTGAAGCAACAGGAAAAACCGGGGAAAAAAGACAAAATGGCGGCGGCCAGAGACAAAGTGGAGCTGCAGGAGTTTATCAAGCACTGCTTCGAGGAGCAGCGCGAGGAGATGCGTAAGGAAATGCTGGCGTCTATGCTTTCGGCAATCAAAGGACTAGGGATCACCCAGAAGGCCCACGAGGTTCAGATCCAGGAGGTACAAAAAAAGAGTTGGTCAGAACGAGGACGAGATCTCGGGCCTGGTGGTGAGAGTGGAGCAGAATGAGGCGCTACACAGGAGGTGGGCGGGAAGACTCGAAGACCTGGAGAACAGGTCGAGGAGAAAGAATCTGCGGATACTGGGTCTCCCTGAAGGAGCGGAGGGGGCCGATGCCGGGGCATACGCGAGCACGATGCTCGCGATGATGGGCACGAAGGCCCCTTCGAGGCCGCTGGAGTTGGACGGGGCACACCGGGTGCTGTCAAGGAGGCCCCGGGCAAATGAGCCGCCAAGGGCGATGGTGGTGAGGTTCCACCGGTTCACGGACAGAGAGTGGGTCCTGAGATGGGCCAAGGAGGAGCGGAGCAGTAAGTGGGACAATGCAGAGATCCGAATATACCCGGACTGGAGCACGGAGGTTGCAAAGCGGAGAGCGGGTTTCAACCGGGCCAAAGCGCGTTGCACCGGAAAGAAGTGAAATTCAGAATGCTGCAGCCAGCGCTACTGTGGGTCACATAGAAGGGCCAACACTATTACTTCGAAACGCCTGAAGAGGCGTGGACGTTTATACAAACCGAAAAGTTGGACTCTAACTGAGGGTTTGTGAGGGTGGGGGGGATATTTGAGGTTTGATGTGTGATGATTGTTGTATATAGGGGGTCAATCACAATCACGCGCAGGAAAAGTTACATGGGCTGGGGGAGAGAGACAAGGAGCTGCGCCAGAGGGGGCGGAGCGGGCTTTGGAAAGCGCGGGGTTTTTTGTTTTTCCCGCATGCAGGAAGAAAGGTGGGAGGGGGAACTCCCACACGGGGAGGTCAATGGGATAGTGGGGGTAGCCGGGGTCAGCAGGTGTCAGCTGACTTACGGGAGTGACATGGGGGGAGCAAAAAAGCTAGACGGGTCTAGAGGGAAGGGGGGGGGGAAAGGGTTGCTGCTGCACTGGCCGAAAGGGAATGGAACATAGAAGAGGTGGTCGGGACAGGGGTCCCCCGTCTGGGGGACTGGAGGGTGAGGGAGACGTGGACACGGGACTGGCCCAAAAAAGGAGATGGCTAGTCGGCGGGGTGGGGGGGGGGGGGGGGGGGGGTGAGAGCCCCTCCAAGTCGGCTGATAACGTGGAACGTGAGGGGCAGAATGGGCCGGCGAAGAGGGCTCGAGTGTTCGCGCACTTAAAGGGACTGAAGGCAGACGTGGTCATGCTCCAAGAGACACACCTGAAGGTGGCGGACCAGGTCAGGTTAAGAAAGGGATGGGTAGGACAGATATTCCACTCGGGACTGGACGCGAAGAAGAGGGGTGGCAATATTGGTGGGAAAACGGGTGTTATTTGAGGCCAAGACTATTGTAATGGACAATGGAGGGCGATATGTAATGGTGAGTGGTAGGTTGCAAGGGACGCGCGTGGTGTTGGTAAACGTATACGCCCCGAACTGGGATGATGCAGGATTCATGAAGCGCATGTTGGGGCGCATTCCGGACCTGGAGATAGGAGGCCTGATAATGGGAGGGGACTTCAATACAGTGTTGGATCCAGCACTGGACCGCTCCAAATCAAGGACTGGAAAGAGGCCGACGGCGGCCAAGATGCTCAGGGGGTTTATGGATCAGATGGGGGGAGTGGACCCATGGCGGTTTGCAAGGCCGCAGGCCAGGGAATTTTCTTTCTTCTCCCATGTACACAAAGCCTACTCCAGGATAGATTTTTTTGTTCTGGGCAGGGCGCTCATCCCGAGGGTGGAGGGGACGGAGTATTCAGCCATAGCCGTTTTGGACCATGCCCCGCACTGGGTGGAACTGACGCTGGGAGAGGAGAGGGACCAACGCCCGTTGTGGCGGCTGGATGTGGGACTGCTGGTGGACGAGGTGGTGTGTGGGAAGGTGAGGGGGTGTATCGAAAGGTACTTGGAGGCCAATGACAACGGGGAGGTGTGGGTGGGGGTGGTATGGGAGGCGTTGAAGGCGGTGATCAGGGGAGAGCTAATCTCCATTAGGGCTCATAGGGAGAAGACAGGGTATGGAAAGGGAGAGGTTAGTGGGGGAGATTTTGAGAGTGGCCCGGAGATACGCAGAGGCCCCGGAGGAAAGATTACTTGGGGAAAGACGACGGCTCCAGACGGAGTTTGACCTGTTGACCACAGGGAAGGCGGAGGCACAGTGGAGGAAAGCGCAGGGGGCCATCTACGAGTATGGGGAAAAGGCTAGTCGGATGCTGGCACACCAGCTCCGTAAGAGGATGGCAGCGAGGGAAATAGGGGGAGTCAAAGATGGAAGGGAAGCCACGGTTCGGAGTGCGACAAAACTAAACGAGGTATTTAAGGACTTCTATGAAGAGCTGTACAGATCCCAGCCCCCAGCGGGGGAAGAGGGGATGAGACGATTCCTAGACCAACTGAGATTCCAGAGGGTGGAAGAGCAGGAGGTGGCTGGCTTGGGGGCACCAATTGGGTTGGGGGAGCTGAGCAAGGGTTTTGGGAGTATGCAGGCGGGGAAGTCCCCGGGACCGGACGGGTTCCCGGTGGAGTTCTACAGGAAGTATGTAGACCTGTTGGCCCCGTTACTAGTGAGGACCTTTAATGAGGCAAGAGAGGAGGGGACCCTGCCCCAGACATTGTCGGAAGCAACAATTTCTTTGATCTTAAAGCGGGACAAGGACCCACTGCAATGTGGATCGTACAGGCCGATCTCGCTCCTCAGTGTGAATGCAAAGTTGCTGGCAAAAGTGCTGGCCACGAGGATCGAGGACTGTGTCCCGGGGGTGATCCATGAAGACCAGACGGGATTTGTAAAGGGCAGGCAATTAAACACAAACGTGCGATGGCTTTTAAACGTGATGATGCCGCCATCGGAGGAGGGAGAGGCGGAGATAGTGGCAGCTATGGACGCGGAGAAGGCCTTTGACCGAGTAGAGTGGGAGTACCTCTGGGAGGCGCTGCGTAGGTTTGGGTTCGGGGGCGGGTTTATTAGTTGGGTTAAGCTCTTTTACAGCGCCCCGATGGCGAGTGTAGTGACGAACCGGCCGAGGTCGGAGTACTTTCGACTACCGAGGGACGAGGCAGGGGTGCCCCCTGTCCCCCCTGTTGTTCGCATTGGCGATCGAACCATTGGCCATGTCATTGAGGGAGTCTAATAAATGGAGGGGGGTGGTCCGAGGGGGAGAAGAGCATCGGGTGTCGCTATATGTGGATGACCTGTTGCTGTATGTGGCGGACCCAATGGAGGGGCTGGTGGAGGTCATGCAGAGTCTAAGGGAGTTTGGGGAGTTTTCGGGCTATAAGCTCAATGTAGGGAAGAGTGAGCTCTTCGTATTACAGGCAGGGGACCAGGAAAGAGGGATAGGGGACCTACCGCTGAGGAGGGTGGAGGGGAGCTTTTGGTATCTGGGGATCCAGATAGCCAGGAGTTGGGGGGCCAAACTGAACCTGACGAGATTGGTGGAGCAAATTGAGGGGGACTTCAAAATGATGGGACATGTTACCGCTCTCGCTGGCGGGTAGAGTGCAGTCGGTCAAAATGGTGGTCCTCCCGAGGTTTCTGTTTGTGTTTCAGTGCCTTCCCATCGTGATCACCAAGGCCTTTTTTAAGAGAGTAGGCAGGAGTATTATGGGGTTTGTGTGGGCGAATAAGACACCGAGGGTAAGGAGAGGGTTCCTGGAACGCAGTAGGGACCGAGGACGGTTGGCGCTGCCAAATCTAGGGAGCTACTACTGGGCAGCAAATGTGGCGATGATCCGCAAGTGGGTTATGGAAGGAGAGGGAGCGGCATGGAAGAGGATGGAGATGGCGGCCTGTAAAGGAACGAGCCTGGGGGCGTTGGTGACGGCACCGCTGCCGCTCTCGCCGACAAAGTATACCACGAGCCCGGTGGTGGCGGCAATGTTAAGGATCTGGAGCCAGTGGAGACGGCACCGGGGCGCAATGGGAGCATCGGAATGGTCCCCGATCAGAGGTAACCACCGGTTTGTTCCGGGGAAGATGGACGGGGGGTTCCAGAGCTGGCATCGGGCGGGTATTAGAAGAATGGGGGACCTGTTCATTGACGGGACGTTTGCGAGCTTAGGGGCACTGGAGAAGTTTGTGTTACCCCCGGAAAATGCCTTTAGATATATGCAGGTGAGGGCTTTTGTGAGGAGACAGGTGAGGGAATTCCCGTTGCTCCCGGCACAAAAAATTCAAGACAGGGTGATCTCGGGTGCATGGGTCGGGGAGGGCAAGGTGTCGGTAATACACCAGGAGATGAAAGAAGAGGGGGAAGCGCTGGTAGAAGAGTTGAAGGGTAAATGGGAGGAGGAGCTGGGGGAGGAGATCGAGGAAGGCCTGTGGACTGATGCCCTGGGTAGGGTTAATTCCTCCTCCTCGTGTGCCAGGCTCAGCCTGATACAATTTAAGGTGGTTCACAGAGCTCACTTGACGGGGGCGAGGTTGAGCAGGTTCTTTGGGATAGAGGACAGATGTGGAAGGTGCTCAGGGAGCCCGGCGAACTATGTCCATATGTTTTGGTCATGCCCGGCACTGGAGGGGTTCTGGAGAGGAGTGGCGGGAGCAATATCTCAGGTGGTGAAAGTCCGGGTCAAGCCAAGCTGGGGGCTAGCAATATTCGGAGTAGTGGATGAACCGGGAGTGCAGGAGGCGAAAGAGGCCGGTATTTTGGCCTTTGTGTCCCTAGTAGCCCGGCGAAGGATCTTGCTAATGTGGAAGGAGGCGAAGCCCCCCAGCATGGAGGCCTGGATAAACGATATGGCTGGGTTCATAAAGTTGGAGAGGATTAAGCTCGCCTTGAGAGGGTCTGCGCAAGGGTTCTACAGGCGGTGGCAACCGTTCCTAGACTATCTCGTGGAGCGTTAGAGGAAGGTCGGTCAGCAGCAGCAGCAACCTTGGGGGGGGGGGGGGGGGAGCTGCCTGGGGGGGTGGATGAGCAAGAGATAACATGAAGAGTTGGGGAAACTGGCACGTACGGGAGAGCCAGTGTACAAAGCTATGTAAATATACTATTTTGCCATGTATATATCTTGCTCCGCGCGATTTCTCGTTTTTTTTTGTTACGGGGGGTTATTTGTAAGGGAGAAAAATTGTGTTAAAAACTTGAATATATATATTTTTTTAAAAAGAATGTCCTCTTCAAAGTGGAGAATTATGTTCAGGTTAAGGGAGGCAGGTTTGTGATTGTCAAGGGGTCAGTACATGGAGAAACTGTCTTAATAATAAATGATGTGGAGATACTGGCGTTGGGCTGGGGTGAGCACAGTAAGAAGTCTTACAACACCAGGTTAAAGTCCAACAGGTTTGTTTCAAACACTAGCTTTCGGAGTACTGCTCCTTCCTCAGGTAATGAGTCTGGCTTCATTACCTTGATGTTTCTCATGGGATTCAGCATTTTTACTGTCATGCTTGAAATGTGGGTTTTTTAACAAACCATTTAAAAAAATAAAAATTTAGAGTACCCAATTCATTTTTTCCAATTAAGGGGCAATTTAGCGTGGCCAATCCACCTACCCTGCACATCTTTGTGGTTGTGGGGGCGAAACCCACGCAAACATGGGGAGAATGTGCAAACTACACACGGACAGTGACCCAGAGCTGGGATCGAACCTGGGACCTCGGCGCCACCGTGCTGCCCTTTAACAAACCATTTTAAGAAGCCATTTTAAATCTTGGGCCATTTATTCCTTTACACTTGTTATATACTAAAAAGGTAGATTTATACTAAAAAGGAGGACGTTGCATCCCAGAGATAGAAATTTTTCTTTTTTCTCAGCCCCCATCTGAATTGACTGTGCCTAGAACTATCCTACCGTGAGTGTTTGAGTGTCCCCTTGCTCTATGGGAAGCATTGTAATCTCTGACCATGCTCCTGTCTTCCTGGAAGTTTTTCTTGAGGACCCCCCCCCCGGCCCGGCATGGCAGTTTGATGCCACTCTGCTTAGGGATAAATCCTTTACTACATATTTTAAGAAGCAGTTTGAGATTTTTTTATTCGGTCAATTCCCCTTCTGATGTCACTCCTTCCTGGGAGACCTGCAAGGCCTATGCTGTGGGGTTGGTTATTCCCTACACAGCTAGCAACAGGCAGAGAATGCTTGAGAGCCAATGCCAGTTGGAGGTTTGTTAGAGGAGAAGTACAGGTGGGCTCCGAGCAAACAATTGCCGAAGGTGATTAATGTAGCTGGGGTGGCCCTCGATTCTTTACTGACTCAGCAGGCTGAGAGAAGTTTAAGGTTCATTCAAGCAAAAGCTGCGTGAGTTTGGGATAAGCAGAGTAAATATTTGGCCTTTTGATTAGGAAGAGGGCAGACTCCAGGGCTCACCCTCTGTGCAGAACTCAGGGGGGGCGGGGGGGTGCTGGGTGTTGGTATGAAGTTAATTAAAATTGACTATATTAACAGGGCATTTAGGGATTTCTATGCTGAATTGTACAAATCTGTTGGCATGCATGGAGTGCTTTCCCCTCAATCTCCCTGTGGTTTCGGACGATCAGCACTTGGCCCTTAGTGCTCCTATCTCTAAAAATGAAGTGGCCATTAAGGAGCTTCAGCGGGGAAGGCCCCGGGGCCAGACGGTTTTGGGTGTGAGTTTTACAGGGAGTTTAAGGATTTTTTAATGGAGCATTTGGTTGGTATGTACTGTCACCCTCTGAGGCAGGTCTGCTGCCAGCAACGCTTCGGGAGGAAAAACATCCTCCTGATTTTGAAGATGGGCAAGGACTCTGAGAAATGCTCCTCCTGCAGGCCAATCTCACTTCTGCGTTTTGATTTGAAGTGGTTGTCTAAGGTATTGGCGAGGCAGTTAGAGAGGGTTTTACCGATGATTGTCCGGGGGCACCAGACTGTGTTCATAAAGGGTAAGGTTTCCAGTTTCTGTGTTAGAAGGCTATTGAATGTGATCCAGGTTTTCCAGAAGCCCGCACTAGATGGGCTGGTGATCTCCTTCGATTCGGAGAAAGCCTTTGACCGGGTGGAGTGGAATCTGATGTACACGCTGTTGAGATCTGGGTTGGATGAGGAGGATTCAGACGCTGTACCATAGCTCCTTAGCGGCAGTACTTACAAATGATTTTGGGTCTGAGAACTTTGGGTTGCAGAGAGGGACCAGGCAGGGGTGTCCCCTGTCCTGCTTGCCTTTAGCGTTAGCCATAGAGCCGTTTGCGGTCGCTATTAGGTGGGACCCCTTGATATCGGGGTACGGTTGTGGGGTAAAGCACTATCAGATTACACTTCGAACATAAGACATAGAAGCGGAAGTAAGGCCATTCGGCCCATCGAGTCCACTCCACCATTCAATCATGGCTGATTTCAACTCCATTTACCCGCTCTCTCTCCATAGCCCTTAATTCCTCGAGAAATCAAGAATTTATCAACTTCTGTCTTAAAGACATTCAACGCCCCGGCCTCCACCGCCCTCTGTGGCAATGAATTCCACAGGCCCACCACTCTCCTAATCTCTGTTCTAAAGTGACTCCCTTTTATTCTCAGGCTGTGCTCCTGGGTCCTAGTCTCCCCTACTAATGGAAACAACTTCCCTACGTCCTATCTAAGCCATTCATTATCTTGTAAGTTTCTATTAGATCTCCCCTCAACCTCCTAAACCCCAATGAATATAATCCCAGGATCCTCAGACGTTCATCGTATGTTAGGCCTACCATTCCTGGGATCATCCGTGTGAATCTCCGCTGGACCCGCTCCAGTGCCAGTATGTCCTTCCTGAGGTGTGGGGCCCAAAATTGCTCACAGTATTCTAAATGGGGCCTAACTAATGCTTTATAAAGCTTCAGAAGTACATCCCTGCTTTTATATTCCAAGCCTCTTGAGATAAATGACAACATTGCATTTGCTTTCTTAATTACAAGTTTACCGTTAGAGAATCCTGGACTAGGACTCCCAAGTCCCTTTGCACTTCAGCATTATGAATTTTGTCACCATTTAGAAAATAGTCCATGCCTCTATTCTTTTTTCCAAAGTGCAAGACCTCGCACTTGCCCACGTTGAATTTCATCAGCCATTTCTTGGACCACTCTCCTAAACTGTCTAAATCTTTCTGCAGCCTCCCCACCTCCTCCATACTACCAGCCCCTCCACCTATCTTTGTATCACCAGCAAACTTCGCCAGAATGCCCCCAGTCCCATCATCTAGATCGTTAATATATAAAGAGAACAGCTGTGGCCCCAACACTGAACCCTGCGGGACACCACTCGTCACCAGTTGCCATTCCGAAAAAGAACCTTTTATCCCAACTCTCTGCCTTCTGCCTGATAGCCAATCGTCAATCCATGTTAGTACCTTGCCTCGAATACCATGGGCCCTTATTTTACTCAGCAGTCTCCCGTGAGGCACCGTATCAAAGGCCTTTTGGAAGTCAAGATAGATAACATCCATTGGCTCTCCTTGGTCTAACCTATTTGTTATCTCTTCAAAGAACTCTAACAGGTTTGTCAGGCACGACAACCCAATTGGTGCCCCCAAACCAGCCACCTCTTGCTCCTCCACCCTCGGGAATCTCAATTGGTCTAGGAATCGTCTCATCCTCTCTTCCCCCGCTGGGGACTGGGATCTGTACAGCTCCTCATAGAAGGCCTTGAATGCCTCGTTTATTTTCGTCGCACTCGGCACTGTGGCTCCCCTTCCATCCTTGACTCCCCCTATTTCCCTCGCTGCCATCCTCTTATGGAGCTGGTGTGCCAGCATCCGACTCGCCTTCTCCCCATCATCGTAGGTCGCCCCCTGCGCCTTCCTCCACTATGCCTCTGCCTTCCCTGTGGTCAACAGATCAAACCCCGTCTGGAGACGTCGCCTTTCCCCAAGTAATCCCTCCTCAGGGGCCTCTGCGTATCTCCTGTCCACTCTTAAAATCTCCCCCACTAACCTCTCCCTTTCCATTCCCTCTATCTTCTCCCTATGAGCCCTAATGGAGATTAGCTCTCCCCTGATCACCGCCTTCAGCGCCTCCTATACCACCCTCACCCACCCCTCCCCTTTGTGGTTGACCTCCAAGTACCTTTCGATGCACCCCCTCACCCACACACCACCTCATCTGCCAGCAGTCCCACATCCAACCGCCACAGCGGGCGTTGGTCCCTCTCCTCTCCCAACTCCAGTTCCACCCAGTGCGGGGCGTGATCTGAAACGGCTATGGCCGAATACTCCGTTCCCTCCACTTTCGGGATCAGCGCCCTGCCCAGAACAAAAAAAACTATCCGGGAGTAGGCTTTGTGCACGTGGGAGAAAAAAGAAAATTCCCTGGCCTGCGGCCTGGCAAACCTCCACGGGTCCACTCCCCCCATCTGATCCATAAACCCCCTGAGCACCTTGGCCGCCGCCGGCCTCTTTCCAGTCCTCGATCTGGAGCGATCCAGTGCTGGGTCCAACACCGTATTGAAATCCCCTCCCATTATCAGGCCTCCTACCCCCAGGTCCGGAATGCGCCCCAACATGCGTTTATGAATCCGGCATCATCCCAGTTCGGGGCATATACATTTACCAATACCACCCACGTCCCCTGCAACTTACCGCTCACCATCACATATCGCCCTCCATTGTCCACTACGATATTCTTGGCCTCAAACGATACCCGCTTCCCCACCAATATTGCCACCCCTCTATTCTTCGCCTCCAGCCCCGAATGGAATACCTGTCCTACCCACCCCTTTCTTAACCTGACCTGATCCACCACCTTCAAATATGTCTCTTGGAGCATGACCACGTCTGCCTTCAGTCCCTTTAAGTGCGCGAACACTCGGGTCCTCTTTACCGGCCCATTCAGGCCCCTCACATTCCACGTTATCAGCCGGATTGGGGGGGCTCTCTCCCCGCCCCCCCCCCCCCCCCCCCCCCCGCCGACTAGCCATTTCCTTTTCTAGGCCAGTCCCGTGTCCGAGCCGCCCTCACCATCCAGCCCCCGAGCCGGGAGACCCCCGCCCCGACCACCTCGTGTCCCATTCCCCTTCGGCCAGTGCAGCAGCAACCCTTCCCCCCCCCCCAAATCACCCGTGTCTAGCTTTTTTGCTCCCCCCATATCACTCCCGTAAGTCAGCTGACCCCGGCTTCCCCCGCCGTCCCATTGACCTCCCCGTGTGGGAATCTCCCAATCAGTGTGCGTTCCTCCATTCCCCCTCCCGCCTTTCTTCCCTAGCGCGGGAAAGAAAACGGCGCTTTCCTAAGCCTACCCCGCCCCCTCTGGCGCAGCTCCTGTCGCGGCCTTGTCTCTTTTCCCCCATCGCAATCCCCCTCTCTCCCCCAGCCCATGTAACATTTCCTGCGCGTGATTAACACCCTATATACAACAAACATCCCCCCAGCCTCACAAACCCTCAATTTGAGTCCAACTTTTCGGTTTAATAAAGGTCCACGCCTCTTCAGGCGTTTCAAAATAATGGTGCTGATCCTTGTATGTGACCCACAATCGCGCTGGCTGCAGCATTCCGAATCTCACTCCTTTCCGGTGCAACACCGCCTTGGCCCGGTTGAAACCCGCTCTCCTCTTTGCAACCTGTGCGCTCCAGTCCGGGTATATTCGGATCTCCGCATTGTCCTGCCTGCTGCTCCGCTCCTTCTTGGCCCATTTCAAGACCCTCTCTCTGTCCGTGAAACCTCACCACAATCGCCCTTGGCGGCTCGTTAGCCTTGGGCCTCCTCGCCAGCACCCGGTGTGCCCCATCCAGCTCCAGAGGCCTCGAAGGGGCCTCCGCGCCCATCATCGCCTCGAGCATCGTGCTCGCATATGCCCTGGCATCGGCCCCCTCCACTCCTTCAGGGAGACCCAGGATCCGCAAGTTCTTTCTCCTCGACCTGTTCTCCAGGTCTTCGAATCTTCCCGCCCACCGCTTGTGCAGCGCCTCGTGCTCCTCCACTCTCACCGCCAGGCCTAAGATCTCATCCTCATTCTCACTGTCTTTTTTTCTGCACCTCCTGGATCTTTACCTCGTGGGCCTTCTGGGTCATCCCTAGTCCTTCAATCGCCGACAACATAGGCGCCAGCATCTCCTTCCGCAGCTCCTCGAAGCAGCGCTTGATGAACTCCTGCAGCTCCGGCCCGCATTCCGCTTTGTCCGCGGCCACCGCCATTTTGCGTTTTTTCCCTCGCTTCTCCCGCTGCTCCAATGCCGTTTTTTTGGCCGTTTCACTTCTGGTCCGGTCCATAAAGTGAAGGGGGACCTTGCTCTTCCCTTCCCCACGGATCGTCTTCAAAAAAAATTCCCGTTGGGGCTCCTCTAAAGAGCCCGAAAGTCCGTGATAGTGGGAGCTGCCGAATCGTGCGGCTTAGCTCCGCATAGCCGCAACCGGAAGTCGCAAGTGTAAGTATTAGGATCAACTGGACTGCTCTACAAAGGAGCCAGCATAAACCTCTTGTGCTGTTCAATGCTGCAAAAAAAATGTAACTATCGAAGAACACTTGGTTCTCCATGAGAAGCCCAATAAGTGACAAAATTTTCACCTTTCTGTTCAAAAGTTCAACATCAACAATAATGCATAATATGCTTAAACAATTGCTAAAGCTACAAGTTGTACACCAAAAATTAAAATTTATTTACACCATATTTGGGAGAGATGTTTATTTGCAAATTCAGATTCTACTTTCAATTTTTAAACATCGTGCACGGGTTACATAGCAATATGTATTTATTTAAAAAGTACAAATAAACCCACTTGTAATCAGGCGGGGAAGGAAGAATGGGTGTTTCAATCTCATTGGATGAACAAGGCTGAATGAAACAATGGTACAATCACAGTGGTTGCTACGGAAATTCTTAGCTTTCATGGGGAGAAATCGGAGGAAGAGTGGAATTTCTGTCCACTCTCTGGATGCACCCTTATCTTGGTCTTAAATCCCAGGAGCATTAGCTCATTTTCAGTGGATACCAATGTCACTTACACTTCTACCAAAGCAAAACATTGCGATACTGGAATCAAAAACTGTAAATATTGCGCAGACCTTTTTCCATTCTCCATGTTTCCCCATTACATCTGTTCCGATGATATTACCCTCCATGCTAATGTTACCAATGTTTTCCCTTTTCCTCAACTGAGGGTTTCCTCCGCACACCCCCACCTCCTTCGTCATGGTTTTTAAAAAAATATTTTTATTCTCCTTTTTCACATTTTCTTCCAAATTTACACCCACCAATAAACAATAATCAGTAACAAATATGTCAATCCCCATATCAATAACAACGATCCCATCCTCCCACCAAACCCCAAACATTAGCCCGCATGTTCACATAAACAAATGACAAAAAGGAATTAGGGATCACCCTTAGTCGCCATTAACACACACCGCCACCCTCCCACCCACACGCCCCAACTAATGTTTGATGTTATCCAGTTCTTGAAAGTGCATAATGAATAATGCCCATGAATTATAGAACCCCTCCATCTTTCCCCTCAGTTCAAACTTAACCTTCTCAAGAGTCAAGAATTCCAACAGGTCCCCCAGCCACGCCAGGGATCCTTCGTCATGGTTGACTGAACTCTGAACCCCCACACTTCTGCTATAATTTTTCCCCATTTCCTCTCAGAAGCGCCACAGGATTCCTTGACCCACCCCTTTCAAACAACTAGCCTTCATATTTAATGGACCATTATCTGCCACGACAGTGAAGAAATCTTTCAGCACTCCAGAAGGGTCATTGCCTCAGCAAAACCCTGAGCTACTCTTTCAGCCCCGTCCCTTCCCATGCAATTGCAAGAGATGCAATACATGCCCTTTTAGCTCCTCCCTTCCTGCCATCCAAGGCCTCAAACACCATCCGAGCAAAACAGCAATTTATTACCTCTTTCAGTTTAATTTGCTCTTCACGATGCTGTCTCTTTTACACTGGGAAGACTCAATGCAGATTGAGAAAATGCTTTGCAGAGCACACCCACAAAGCATGACGCTGGGTTTTTGATTACCTATCGTTGAAAACTTTTTCTGGCCTACCACCACTCCGGGTTCTTAGTCTTGGCCTCCTACACTGTTCCAATGAAGTTCAATACAAGGAACAGCACTGTTTCTTTCATTGGGCATTTTACGAACTCCTAGACTTAACATGGAATTCAACAATTTCAGATCATAGACTAATTTTTTGGGTGGCAGATGCAGCTATTGATTCTGCTATTCCCACTTACACCTTTTGTTTCTTACTCGTCCCATTACCATCACCTTTTGCTTTGCACCAACATCTCTTTTAATTTAATCTCTTCTGCCTTCGCTCTCATCACAGGCCTACCCTTTTATTCTCTCCCCTTCATTGCCTCTGTAATTGCTGAAAACCTGTTATATCCTTAATTTTTTCAGAACTGAAAAACGGTCATCAACTTGAAACATTAAGCCTATTTCTCCATCTACAGATGCTGCCTGGCTTACTTGGTAGTCCCAGCATTTCAGATCCTAATTTCATTTTCAGTGCTACTTGGCACTTGCTTCACAGATCAGCTGGGGATATATCACTGCAGCATTCCACCACAGGAAAATTAGATTGACTGTGTTAGGTGAAGATATAGAAAAGACATTACAAAACCATTTCATTTAGCACTTTCCCTCAATGGCATCTATAAGGAAACTGGAAAAATGATAATGGATGTAGTCCTCCTTTGAAAGGAAACCAGAATTAGGTCATCATGCAGACAAGCAATGTTGGGAACAGGGTCATAAGGGTTCCAGAGTCACCCATTTCCATTTCAGACAGGACTTTGGATAATCTAATAAGGAGGCAGAGACTAGGGAAAGCCAAGATTCTCCTCAAATATTTCCTCCACTCTCCCAAATAATGGTGATCTTTTGATAACAGATACCATCACCGTTTTGTCTTTCAGTTATAGTGGAGTGCTAGATCAAAATTGCTAGTGATAGCTAACAGCTTTTATCTACATACAAATGGAGTTCAAATAATCAACTCCTTATTTTCCACAAAAACAAGAATTTTACCTTCATGGCTAGGAAAGGGAATCATGAAAAGCAGTTAACTGAAATTCTGATCTGTGAAAATTTGTTTTTGGGCATGGACCAACTTGCACTGTAGGTCTTCCAAAATACAAACACCGACACTATTTAATCACAATAAGCCCATCCCGTAGTCTCTTCTAATTCAAGTAGTTATGCTATTGTCTCCTACAAACATTTGTCAATTAAAATCAGTTATTGTAACTAAAAATATTTCTCTCTCGTCACTTTGGTTGGTAAATCTGTGCAAAATGACTGCCAAGATGTTGGAGCATTGCACCAATTCGTAACCTTATGATTCATTAGATTAAACATCACATATCACATCATGGTGCAGACATTAGCAGTTTAATAATTCACAATGCCCAGACCCACATTTGAAAATTTTGAAGCTCCCCACACAGGGGAAGCAATATTATATACAATGAGTTCAATCCTGATTGAAATTTTCTATAACATAAACATTTGTTAATTGTTCACATTAGTTTCTGTGAAGAGAGTCAATATAATGGAACGTGGCTCCCAGTGCCCAACTGCTTTCAACGCCATCGATCTTCCTGGCAAGCTGTAATGAGAGCCACAAATGGTAAGATACCATCTATGAATTACAACATGAATGCTAAACAAAAGTAGTCAACTTTATTAAGACATTGGAAATTACCTTCAAGACTGCATCTTTCTGAAAACCAAGTTCTTCGAGCAGTACTGTTATGTATATAAGATCCATGCAAAGAAACGGTTTATCTGTTGATTTAGATTCCATACTTTGACATACTAAATCAAAATAAAAACAGATTTTTATTTATTGTAGAACTACCTGAAAAAGATTTAAACTTGTCACGTTAGATCATATACATGGCAACTTTCAAATTTCACCAGCACAAAGGTTATCCGAGATTAGTGTTGAATGACAGCACAAAGGAGGCTGTACTGGGCAAAAAAAGACAAATTACTCTTAGGATAGCTGAAACAGGATCCATGTCAGAGAAATAAAAACAGGAAATGCTGGAAAACGCAGCAGGTCTGACAGCATATGTAGAGAGAGAAACAGAATTAGTGTTTCACCTCCGTATGTCTCGTCTTTAGATATAAAGAGAGTGAGAAATGTGATGTGACGTTTCTCACTCTTTAGCTCTGAAGTCATACAGAGTCGAAACATTAACTCTGTTTCCCTCTCCACAGCTGCTGCCAGACCCTGCTGCATTGTTCCAACATTACCTGTTTTTATTTCCAAATTCCAGCATCTGCAGTAGTTTGCTTTTATTATCTATGTTATAGGAGTACCACAAGAACAAGATTAGGTTAGTATATAGAGATGAAAAAGGTTCCTACAGTTGTGAATAATTAAAGTAGAAAATTAATTGTATATATGCCGAGTAATTCACAAAGAAAGATCGATCTTTGCTTTTGCCATTTACAAAGTAAAAGGGGCAGGTAAAATTTCTGGTACTCCTTTCCCTCTAGCCATTTCCAACAGTTGCTCTCTAATATTTAAAGAAAAATGGAAATTTTGTTTCCCCCCCTCCTCATGTCAATGTTTCTCCACATGGACACTAGATACTCCCTCTTTATTGCATGTGTGTGTAAACCATAGTAGTAAAGATCAGTGGGTTATTCGACTACAGGACGCATTGTACTAGAGTTCAAACCTATCCCCAATGAATGTTCGCACATGTGTACTTCCTGCAGGAACACAAATGGGCTAAAGGCTGACAAGTCCCTTAGTTCTAATGGCCTGCATCCTGCAGTCTTAAAATAAGTGGCTGTAGAGATCGTGAATGCATTGGCTGTCTGCCATTTTCCAAAATTCTCTAAGTTTTGGAGAGGTCCCAGCGGATTGCAAAATTGAAAATTTAACACCTCAATTCAAGGAAGGAGGGAGACAGAAAGCAAGAAACTATAGGTCTATTCGCCTAACATCTGTCTTTGGGGAAAATGCTAGAATTCATTAGAGCCATAGGGCTGGATTCTTCCACCCTTCCCGCTGCAAGAACACCACGAGCGAGATGCAGACAATGGAGAAGTCCATTGGCCTCGGGCGGGATTCGCTGTCGCCAGGCTGACGCAGCCAGAGAATCCTGCCCAAAGAGTTTTACAGCACAGATAGAGTCCCTTCCGCCATCAAGAACCTTTCAATTCCAATCTCATTTTCCAGCACTTGGTCCATAACCTTGTATGCTATGATGTTTCAAGTACTCATGTAAATACTTCTTAAATGTTGTGGGGGTTCCTGCCTTACCACCCTTTCAGACAGTGAGTTTCAGATTCCCACCACCCTCTGGGTGAAAATGTTTTTCCCCAAATCCCTTCTAAATCTCCTGCCCCTTATCGCCCTCAGCCTTCGCTGCTCTAAGGAGAACAGTCCCAGTCTAACCAGCCTCTCTTCATAGCTGACAGGAAGTAGCAGCAGGGCATTTACAAAATCGTTATACAATCAGGCAGAGTCAACATGGTTTTGTAAAAGGCAAATAGTGTTTCAATATATCAGAGTTCTTTGAGGATGTAACAAGAAGTGTGGATAAATGGGCACCAGTAAATATACTGTATTTGGATTTCCAGAAGTCATTTAATAGTTTCACATAAAAGGTGTCTACACAAGGGCTTATGGTGTTGAGGGTGATATAACCGCATGGATAGAGGATTGGCTAACCGACAGGAAACACAAGAGTCAGGATACATGGGTAATTTTCAAGTTGGCAAACTTACTAGTGGAGTGCCACAGGGATCAGTGCTGGGGCTTTAACTATTTTCCGTCTATATTAATAACTTGGATGAAAGGACCAAATGTATTGTCGACAAATTTTCAGATGATACAAAGATAGGTAGGAAAGCAAGTTGTGAGGAGGATACAATGTGTCTGAAAATGGATATCGATAACTTAAGTGTACAGGCAAAACTTCGGCAGATGTAGCATAATGTGGGGAAATATGAAGTTGTCCACTTGGACCGAAGAGATATATTTGCATTGGAATGAAATGAAAAGCGCTTATTGTGACAAGTAGGTTTCAAATGAAGTTACTGTGAAAAGCCCCTAGTCACCACATTCCAGCGCCTGTTCGGGGAGGCTGGTACGGGAAAGGCGGTTGGAGAAGGTTTACTCGGTTGACTTATGATGAAAGGTTGAACAGGTTGGGCATATATTCATTGGAGTTTAGGTGAATGAGATGTGATCGTATAGAAATAAGATTCTGAGGGGGCTTGACAGGGTAAATGCTGAGAAAATGTTTTCCCTCATGGGGAACCTAGCAATATGAGGCACAGTTTAAAAATAAGGCAACTCCCACTTAAGACTGAGATGAGGAGGAATTTCTTCTTTCAGCAGATTGTTGGTCTTTGGAATTCTCTTCCTTAGCGGTTGCGTGACTGAATATATTCAAGGCTAGGGCAGCACGGTGGCGCAGTGGTAGCACTGCAGTCTCACGGCGCCGACTCCCAGGTTTGATCCCGGCTCTGGGTCACTGTCCGTGTGGAGTTTGCACATTCTCCCCGTGTTTGCGTGGGTTTCACCCCCACAACCCAAAGAGGTGCAAGGTAGGTGGATTGGACATGCTAAATTGCCCCTTAATTGGAAAAAATGAATTGGGTACTCTAAATTTAAAAAAAATTTTTTTTTTTTTTTTTAAAGGCTCAGTTTGACAGATTGTTGCTCGACAAGTGAGTCGAGCTTTATGGGGAAGGCAGGAAAGTGGAGCTAAGATCAGCCATTATCCTACTGAATAGTGGAGCAAGCTTGACAGGCTGAATGGCCTGCTCCTATTCCTAGATTTAATGAAATTGTGAAGAATGGAATTTTTCTTCTCCTTAATCTATTGTGTATGAAAACCAATTCAAGAAGCCTGGCTGAGGTCAGCTAGTTCAACCCAAGCCAGGGATCAAAAATAGGATCTTCTTAATCTGAGTACACAAGTCATTCACTGGATAAATTATTGAGGCAATCATAATGGCGTAGGTCAATTAATGCTTTATAATGGACCATATTAAAGGCAGATCCAAAAAACATTTATAATAACCGAGGAAACATAATAACAGAAGAAATGTATTTATAATTTAGGATTTACCTATATTGGCTTTCTCTTCCACTCAAAATTAATTTTAAACTACAAAAGGATAATCTTAGTTTTGTTCCTGGAGAAAAACATTTCCTTTCGGATGATCAACTCCTGACCCAGGACAATGTTTGTTTTATAATACCACTATGTGCAACTTTAACTTTCTTATTGTGCAAGGTCTATTTAGAGTAACTCAAATTCTTCTAGTGCCTAGCAAGACCAGAGAATGGGCATAAAGCACCATGCTTTCATCCCTCAAACATCTAATTAATTTATTCCCTCGTTAGATCAAACAGCACACCCTCGGTGAAGGGGTCAAGAAGGCCTGCCGATTAATCCTTTCAATTGAGAAGAGCCAGAAAAGATAATAAAAACAAAAATCACCAAGCTGAGAGGCACCTAGGAACAGAAGTAGGCCATTCAACCCCTCGAGCCTGCTCCGCCATTCAATGAGATCATGGCCTAACTCCAGATACCTGCCTTTGGCACCCATATCCCTTAATACCTTTTCTTAACAAAAGTCTATCTATCTCAAATTTGAAATCAATAACTGATATAGCAGCAATTGCGTTTGTGGAAGAGAGTTCCAACCTCTACAACCCTTTAGTGTAGAAGTAGGTTCCGAATATCTCTCCTGAATGATTTTAGACCATGCCCCCCCGAATTCTAGAGTCTACAGCCAGCGGAAAGAGTTTATCTTTATCTATTCTGTCTTTTCCTGTTAATATCTTGAAGACTTTGATCAGAACAATGCAAACCACCTCCTCCAAGAGCCAAAATGAGAACCAGCTATGGTGGAAATCAAGGTATAAAATCATTAACTCAGTGTTCCACTTGGCACATGATGGGAGGGCCTAAATCACCGAGATAGCATTCACATGCTGCATCTCGAATGAGATGGGTTCCAAAATGCAAAGAGAAATTAGGAATCGCTAGTTAGCATTTAGTTTATGGCAATAGTACATAGGAGTGCGAATGGGTGAATGGAGTGAACAAAGATTCACCTGCTCAGAATGAGCTAGTATATTTTTGTTGTATCTAGAATTTCTATTTTAACAGCAAGAAAGGACTCTGGTATGGAACTGTCCTTCGCAAAGTAGCTTACTGAAATCCAGCTGCATAGATTAAGACCTTTTCAAATCAAGGATACACACAATTTAGGTAATTTTATCAGTAGCAGAAAAGCTCATGCTGCTAGCTAATTTTGTAGCTCTTACCGCGTTTGGCTTCTCTTCTATAATCCTCAACTTTTAAAGTGCCTCCTTTCTCTGCATCTACAAGAAAAATAGGTTTTATTAAACCAGGATATCTGCAAGAGATTAGTATTTAAAATATATTTAAACTCAGATTTCTACTACTTCCTTAGCCACGTGCTTTTTTCCTTGGTAGAGAAGTCGTTAGTGTGGTCTTGTAGATTACGCCAGACTATCGGTTCTACACCTCAGTGAGCCCAAGGGGGCTGTATCTCTCTGGACTGGCACAGGACCCGCTGTTTAATTCCATAAAATGTTTTTACTTTGCTTGCTTGGAATTCGCCAATATAAGGCAAGCAGGTGAGATCCCACCTTCAACAATATACAGATTTTTAGAAAGGAGAAATACTACTATATCATTCTACCCCTTGAAGGCTACAACTCTTGCTGGAATTGGGTGGGAACAGTTCACACACACTGACACTTTGGTGCCACATTCTTGTTGGGAGTGTTGGTGGACGACATAAACAGAGGAAAACCCACTCTTATACAATATTTACAGATCGTCATTTTTCAGTAAACATCTCTGGGTACCTATAAATGAGTACACTCCTTCAATAATTCCCCTTCTTCCTAACTTAGGGGCACTGAGACCAGGATTTTAATATTTATAGGAAAGGGGTGGGAGAACACAATAGCCAAGCATGGGAACTTGGAAACCAAACAGATGTGTTAGGAAATCATCATTTACTTTTATTCTGCTTTCCAGCAAACGGCTGGCCACATTGACAGCCTGTCCAGTTGGTGGGCAGGAAAGCCTGTGGCAAAACACCACTAGCAATTGTCCCTGGCAACCAGGAAATATTGCGGTTTTGGGTTGGCTGGGCCACTCAGTCCTCCGATCTGGAGTGATACAAGATTATGGGGGTGGGGGCGAATTAGACTGGCAATCGAGGGAGGGAAAGATTGCAGGTTGAAGCAAGGTTGCCGGGCAGGAGGCTGGGGATTGTGTGTCAGCAGATGACGAGGAAAGGCCATATTCAGCAGATTTACTTGAGGGGCGGGGAAGGCATGGTCAGCCCACAAGGGGTGCTATAAAAAGCACTTATTTTCTGAAGCTAGCTGCTCCAGTCTCCATTTAGCTGCTTGGTTTCCCGAGCAGCTGTTGGGAACCTTGCTGTTAGTTGTTAAATTTATATCAGGCTCTCAACTGCATTGTGGGAGTCTGATTTCAATGTTATACCTCTATACCTGACACCTTTACAAAACAGGATATAGGCATCCCATGTTATCCACCATTACAAAATTGCTGCAAGCACCTTTACCCAGTCTGGAGGTCACATTTTGGAGTTGGGGGTTATGTATTGTACAAAGATAAATAAGATGTCAACAACAATTTTCTACAACTAAAGGTATCTGAGAGTTAAATAGAAGGAAAAGCTAAAGAAATCAAAGGCTGCTATTCGATCAGCTAACAGAAAAATAATCGTAGATCATTGCAGAAAAAGCTTTTTCAATTATATGAGGAATCAGAATTGGACAACTGAAGGATCTCAAGAACAGGTCACAGAGGACTCACTGGGGGTGTTATATTTGCTTTTAAATTCTATCCCTCTCTTATCAATCAAAGTAACCCAAGTTGTTTTTAATCAACTGATCAACTTGCCCTACCTCCTTTAAGGATGTGTATGTGGCACCAAGGTCTCCCTACTCAGTCCCAACCCATACTGTTCAAAATCATGCTATTTATAGTTTACGGTCTTTCTATATTCTTCCTCCCAAGTGCAAACGTCACTGCCATGCTTCTGCCCATTTCACTATCCAATGTCATCCTGAACTATGTAACTATCCACTTCATTATCTACTACTTTGCAAGTTTTATATGACCTGTGAACTTCATGTTGTTGTTCCCTACACCCAAGTCTATAACAATTAAAAAGAGTAATAGAACCAATCCAACAATCGGGGAACCCCATCCCAGTGTGAAAACATCAAATCAGTATTTTCAGTACTCCAGATATAATCCTACCATTGTAACCAAACTTCCCAACTTCTATATTCCATTACCCTTGCCACAAACACCAGCATTCCATTTGCTTCCCGAATCACTTGCTGTACCTACGTGCCTACGTGTGATTCATGTACCAGGACAACTAGATCTGTTGTGTATTGCAGAGTTCTGCTATCCCTCTCCATTTTAGTATAGTGCTTTTCTATTCTTCCTGCCAAAGTGAACAAATGCACATTTTCCATCATTATACTCCATCTGTCAAATTTTTGCCCATTCGCTTACTCTATTTATACTCCTTTGCAGACTCCTAGGCCCTCTTCACAACCTACTCTCCTACCTATCCTTGAATCATCAGCAAATTTATAATTCATTCCTTCATCCAAGTCATTGCATAGATTGTAAATAGTTGAGGCCCGAGGCACTGATCTCTGTGGCACTCCAATATTGCCAATGTGAAAATGACCCATTATCCCTACTCTCTGCTTCCTGTTAGCTAACCATTCCTCTATCCATGCTGCTATGTTACCTCCGAACACCATGATCGCTTATTTTGAGTTGTAACCATTGATGCGGCACCTTAGCAATTGCCTTTTGGAAATCAAAGTACACCACATCGACAGGTTCCCCTTTATCCACATCGCGTGGTACTTTCTCAAAAGAATGCTAATAATTTAGTCAAATACAATTTTGCTTTCACAAGACCATGTTGACTCTGTTTGATTGCTTTAAGATTTTCTAAGTACCCTGCTATAATAGATTGTAGCATTTTCCAAATGACAGATGTTAGGCTAATTGGCCTGTAGTTTCCGGTGTTCTGTAATTGTTTTTACATAGAACATAGAACAGTACGGCACAGTACAGGCCCTTCAGCCCACGATATTGTGCCGACCATTTATCCTAATCTAAGATCAACCTAACCTACACCCCTTCAATTTACTGCTGTCCATGTGCCTGTATAAGAGTCGCTTAAATGTCCCGAATGACTCTTAGACTCCACCACTTCTGCTGACAGTGCATTCCACACCCCCACCACTCTCTGTGTAAAGAACCGACCTTTGACATCTCCCCTATACCTTCCACCAATCACTTTGAAATTATGTCCCCTCGTGACAACCATTTCCACCCTGGGGAAAAGTCTCTGGCTATCCACGCCTCTCATCACCTTGTACACCTCTATCCCACATCCAAGTCACTTATAAAAAACACAAAGATCAGAGGTCCCAGAACAGATCCTTGCGGGACACCACTGGTCACTGACCTCCAGGCGGAATACTTTCCATCCACTACCACTCGCTGTCTTCTTTCGGCCAGCCAATTCTGTATCCAGACAGCCAAATTTCCCTGTATCCCATGCTTCCTAACTTTCTGAATGAGCCTACCATGGGGAACCTTATCAAATGCCTTACTGAAATCCATATACACCTCATCCACTGCCCGGCTTTCATCAATGTGTCGCCTTACATCCTCAAAGAATTCAATGAGGCTTGTGAGGCATGACCTGCCCCTCACAAAGCCATGCTGACTATCTTTAATCAAACTATGTTTTTCTAAATAATCATAAATCCTATCTCTCAGAATCCTTTCCAATATTTTGCTCACCACAGACACAAGACTGATGGGTCTGTAATTCCCAGGGATATCCCTATTCTCTTTCTTGAACAGGGGAACAACATTCGCCTCCCTCCAATCATCCGGTACTACTCCAGTGGAGAAGTACCGGATGATTGGAGGAATGTTGTTCCCCTGTTCAAAGATCATCGCCAACTGCATAGCAATCTCCTCCCTCGCTTCCCGTACTAACCTTGGGCATATCCCGTCAGGCCCAGGGGACTTATCTATCCTGATGCTTTTCAAAATTTCCAGCACATCCGCCTTCTTAATATCAACTTGTTAGAGTCTATTAACCTGGTTCACACTGTTCTCATGAGCAACAAGGTCCCTCTCTCTAGTGGATACTGAAGCAAAATATTCATTTACGGCCTCCCCCATCTCCTCAGACTCTAGGCACAAGTTCCCTCCACTATCCCTGATTGGCCCTACTCTCACTCTGATCATCCTCTTCTTTCGCACATAAGTGTAGAAAGCCCTGGGGTTTTCCCCAATCCTTCCCGCCAGGGCTTTTTCAGGGCCTCCTTCTAGCTCTCTTCAGTCCATTTTTGAGTACCTTCCTGGCTATCCTTCTTCACAGACTTGCTGCATACTATTTTGGCCTGTTCAACAGCTACCCTATCCTCTGATCAATAGCTCTGATTCCCACCCCCCTGCCAAACTAGTTTAAACCCTCCCGAAGAGCTCTAGCAAACCTCCCACCCAAGATATTGGTGCCCCTCCAGTTCAGGTGCAATCCGTCCTTCATGTACAGTCCCATCTTCCCCAGAAGATATCCCAATGATCCACATAGCTGAAGCCTTCCCTCCTGTACCAGCCCTGTAGCCACATGTTCAGCTGCACTTGCGCTCTGTTCCTTGCCTCACTTGCACGTGGCACCGGTAGCAATCCTGAGATCACTACTCTGCTTGTCCTGCTCTTTAGCTTCCAACCCAACTCCCTAAAATCACTTTCTAGATCCTCATCCCTTTTCTTAGCTATGTCGTTGGTGCCTATGGACACCATGACTTTTGGTTGTTCCCCCTTAAGAATCCTGAAGACTCGATTTATTTAAGTTTAAAACACTAGTCTTATTCCTTCTCAAAATTCTACCATGTTATGAGCACTGATACAGAGAAGCTCCTTCATTGAGGCAATTAATTAATCCCATCTAATTGCACAGGTCTAGAATGGTCTACTCTGGATGGCTCTAGAACGTGCTGCTGTAAGAAATTGTCTCGAAAACACTATAGGCTGTCTTTACCAATCTGATTTACATGTAGGTCCAGAACAGCCTAAGGATAAGGGATGAGCCAGGACTGAGATGAGGAAGAACTTCTTCTCGCAGAGAGTTGCGAACTTGTGGAATTCTCTACCACAGAAAGCTGCTGGGGCCAGTTTGTTGGATATATTCAAGAGGGAGCTGGACGTGGCCCTTGCGGTTAAAGTGGTCAAGGAGAACTTTTCCTGCCATATTTTCCAACATATTGCCAGAATAAATGCTGGAGGGGGGTCTCATGCAGTCATACTGGCAGGGAGAACCTACCCCGCTGGCCTTCCACAGATCATGACGTCTTTTGACACTTCCGATGGCGACCATGGAGTAGGTCGCACATTCGATAGCTCCCGCCTGAAAAGGACTTTCGGACCTTTTTTCCCTGGAGTTTTGTGGACTTTATGAAATAAATTGGTGGAGTGAGCAATAGTAAGGAGAATTCCCCCCCGATGTATGGATAGCTGGACCAGAAGTGGCTGTGTGAAACGAATTAGTCCCGATAGAGGGAAGCGAGTGTGGTGAAGCATGGCAGACGGTAAGGACCAGGGAGCGGCGGCTCACTGGCTGAAGGAGCAGCAGATGGAGTTTTTCCAAGAGTTGCTTTGCTGAGCTAAAAAGGGATACGCTTGACCCAATAAAAGCATCGATCGACCAAATGGTTGTGACTCAGGCGGCCCAGGCGAAACTGATTCAGGAGATCAAGTTAAAACTTTCCAACCAAGAGGATGAGATAACTGTACTGGAGCATACGGTGGAAGTGCTAGATGACCGCCACAAGAAGATGCAGGAGAAGCTGGAGGAGCTGGAGAGCAGGGCCAGGAGGCAGAATTTAAGAATCCTTGGCCTTCCTGAAGGCATTGAGGGACCAGATGCGGGAGCATATGTGTCGGGTATGCTGCAGTCGTTGATGGGAGCGGGGGCATTCCCTCGACCAGTGGAGCTGGACGGAGCGCACAGAGCCCTCGCAAGCAAGCCCAAGGCGAATGACCACCCGAGGGCCATGTTGGTTCGTTTTCACCGTTTTTCAGATAAGGAGCGTGTCTTGCAGTGGGCCAAGAAGGAACGGAGCAGCAAGTGGGAGAACAGTGAGGTGCGCATCAGGACCTGGGAGCGGAGCTGACCAAGAGACGTGCGGGGTTCAACCGGGCAAAGGCGACACTCTTTAAGAAGGGGGTGAAGTTTGGGGTGTTATACCCAGCGAGGCTGTGGGTAACGCATGAAGATCGACACTACTATTTTGAGTCACCAGATGATGTTTGGACATTTATTAAAGAGAAGTAGGATTTGGGTTAAAAGACACTCAAGCTTCGAAGATGGGATGTGGCGGTGGTTTGTAATTGTGTTCTGTTTTAAACAAGATTGTATTTTGTCTTGGGCGAGAGAGTGGGCAGGCGGGATGATTGGAGGGCGCTTTGTTTAGCAGGGAGTTGATTCGTGGGGGGGTGCCCTTGAAGTTAGCATTATCCTTCAGGAGACTGGGTT
Organism: Scyliorhinus torazame; assembly: GCF_047496885.1. Lineage (NCBI taxonomy): Eukaryota > Metazoa > Chordata > Chondrichthyes > Carcharhiniformes > Scyliorhinidae > Scyliorhinus > Scyliorhinus torazame. The sequence goes on from NC_092707.1 coordinate 249,316,157, forward strand.
TTGTTTTAAGTGAGTGTGTCTGTTCTGCTTTATGGTTATGTTAATGTCTTCTTGAGAGCTGCTGTTTACTTACTGGGGAATGTGATCCTGTAAATAGTTTTTTTCTATGTGGGGAGAGGGGTCCGAACAATAAGGTGATAGTCTGATCGGCGCCAGGGGCAGGGGTTATTGGGGTCAGCATGGGTCAGCTGACTCTCGGAAGCGTGGTGGGGGGTGAGCTGGTGTTGAGTTGGTGTCTGACTTGGGAGATTAGGTTTCTGGTGCTAGGGTGGGAGGGGGTGGTTGCTTTGCTGGCAAGGGAGAAATCATTTTCAGGGAATAAATGGGAGGTCGGGGGCGACTGCAGCTTAAGGGGATGCTCGGGGAAGCGGGGGGCGCGGGCTCGGGGCTGGCCTAAAAAGGGTGATGGCTAGTCGGCCGGGGGGGGTAGCCCCCCGTTCAGGCTGATTACGTGGAACGTGAGAGGTCTGAATGGGCCAGTTAAGAGAGGACGCGTTTTCGCGCATTTAGGAGGTCCGAGTGGTGCTCGTGAATGTCTACGCCCCAAACTGGGACGACGTGGATTTTAGGAGGCGCGTGTTAGGCAAAATCCCGGACCTTGAGTCACACAACTTGATTATTTTGGGGGGGGGGGGGGGAAAATGGACGGACGGACTTCAATACGGTTATTGAACCTGAATTGGACCGCTCAAAATTCAGGACAGGGAAGAGGCCGGCGGCGGCAAAGGAATTGAGGAGCTTTATGGAGCAGATGGGGGCGGGTAGATGCCTGGACATTTACACGGCCGAGGGTAAAGGAGTTTTCCTTTTTCTCCCACGTCCACAAAAGTTTATTCCCGTATTGACTTTTTTGTTCTGGGCAGGGCGTTGATCCCGAAGGTGGCGGCGACGGAATACTCGGCAGTCACAGTCTCGGACCATGCCCGGACTGGGTGGATTTGCAGCTTAGGGAGGAGAGAGGGCAGCGTCTGCTGTGGTTTCTGGATGTGGGGTTGTTAGCGGAAGAGGTGGTTTGCGGGCGGGTAAATAAGAGTATCCAGAACTACCTGGAAACAAACAACATGGGAGAGGTATCAGCAGCGACGGTCTGGGAAGCCCTGAAGGCAGTTGTTAGGGGGGAACTAATATCGATCCGGTCTCATAGAGAAAAGAGGGAAAGGGCGGAAAGGGAGAGATTAGTGGAGGAGATACTCTGGGTGAATAGGAGCTTTGCGGAGGCCGCGGAGCTCCTGAGGGAGTGACATAAGCTACAGACGGAGTTCGAATTGTTGACCACAGGGAAAGTGGTAGAACAGCTGAGAAAGAGAGGCAGTCAGGGATGGTGGGGTAAGGAATAAGGAGGGTAACTTGGTCTTGGACCCAGAGGGGGTGAATTGAGTTTTTAAGGAATTCTATGAGTCGGAACCCCCGGCGAGAGCGGAAGGGATGAGACAGTTTCTGGACCAGTTGAGGTTCCCGAGGTTGGTGGAGGGCCTGGTGGAGGGGCTGAGAGCCCCGATCGAGATAGAAGAAATAATTAAGGGGCTGGAGGGCATGCAGTCAGGCAAGGCTCTGGAGCCGGATGGCTATTTTTAAAGAAATCTTCAGAAACCTTGAGCCCAATGCTGATGATGACCTTTAATGAGGCTAGAGAGAAGGGAATCCCCCCCTTACAATGTTGCAGGCCTCAATCTCACTCATTCTTAAACGGAAAGAGAGGAAGCAGAGGTTGTGGCCACCATGGATGCAGAGAAAGCTTTCGATCGGGTGGAGTGGGAGTACCTGTGGGAGGCGCTAGGTAGGTTTGGATTTGGTGAGGACTTTATTCGGTGGGTGCGATTGCTCTACCAGGTGCCAGTGGCAAGCGTGTGTACGAACCGGCTTAGGTCGGGGTATTTTAAATTGCACCGGGGGACGAGGCAAGGGTGTCTCCTCTCCCTGTTATTATTTGCTCTAGCCATTGAGCCGCTAGCCATGGCGCTGAGAGCCTCAAGGAACTGGCAGGGGCTGGTCCGGGGGGGGGGGGGGGGGGGGTGGGGGGGGGGTGAAGCACTAGGTCTCGCTCTACGCGGATGATCTCCTCCTGTATATTTCAGACCCCCTGGAGGGGATGGGGGTGATGCGGATCTTGAGGGAATTTGGCAGTTTTTCGGGGTATAAACTGAATGTGGGGAAGAGCGAGTTGTTTGTGATCCAGGCTAAAGGGCAGGAGAAGAGACTGAGTGAGCTGCCGCTGAGGAGGGTAGAGAAAAGCTTTCGCTACCTGGGAATACAGGTGGCTCGGAAGTGGGATTCGTTGCAGAAGCTTAATTTGACCCGGCTGGTGGAACAAATGGACGGGGACTTTAAAAGATGGGACATGCGACTTCCAGGTGTGGCTATGCAGAGCTAGGTCGCATATTTGGTAGCTCCCGCTTGGAACGGACTTTTGGGCTCTTTTACAGGGCCCCCACGGCATTTGTTTGACATTTCCCGGTGTGGGAAGACGACTGCAGCATTCCCCTGACAGTGTCCCCCAGGAATGTTATGTCTTTTGGCTACCAGACCTGGCAGAAACAGTAAAAGATTTGGCTGCAACAGGATAAACAGGGCCTCTTCCAGCATGCAGGCGGGGGAAGGGCAAGCTTAAAGCTGCAATCTGACTTGACTCTATCAAAGGTGAATTCTAGCAGCAGAGGGAACAACTGAAAAGATCTACCAAGGCCATTGAAGAAGCAGGGACGAGGCTTCCGGTGGCGGCCATGGAGGAGTAGGTCGCGCATTCGGCAGCTCCCGTCTGGAACGGACTCCCAGACCTTTTTCAGGAGTTTCCATAGACTTTTTGGGGCAGACTGGTGAAGCGAACACTGCCAAAAGGATTCCCTCTCGACTTCCGGTTGCGGCTATGCGGAGCTAAGCCGCATGATTCAGCAGCTCCCGCTACCACGGACTTTCGGGCTCGGTAGAGGAGCCCCAACGGAACTTTTTATTTTTTTTGACGCAGCCCGTGGGGAAGGGAAGAGAGAGGTCCCCCTCCAACTTCTATGAAACGGACCAGAAGTGTAACGGCCAAAGGAGCGGCACTGGAGCAACGGGAGAAGCGAGGGGAAGGAAACAAAATGGCGGCGGCCAGGGACAAAGGGGAGCTGCAGGAGTTAATCAAGCACTGCTTCGAGGAGCAGCGCGAGGAGATGCGCAAGGAGATGTTGGCGCCTATGCTTTCGGCAATTGAAGGACTCGGGATCACCCAGAAGGCCCACGAAGCTAAGATCCAGGAGGTACAGAAAAGAGTCAGTCAGAACGAGGACGAGCTCGTGGGCCTGGCGGTGAGACTGGAGCGGAACGAGGCGCTACACAAGAGGTGGGCGGGAAGACTCGAAGACCTGGAGAACAGGTCGTGGAGAAAGAATCTGCGAATCCTGGGTCTCCCTGAGGGAGTGGAGGGGGCTGATGCCGGGGCATACACGAGCACGATGCTCGAGGCGATGATGGGCACGAAGACCCCTTTGAGACCGGAGTTGGACGGGGCACATCGGGTTCTGGCGAAGAAGCCCCAGGCAAATGAGCCGCCAAGGGCGATGGTGGTGAGGTTCCACCGGTTCACGGACAGAGAGTGGGTCCTGAGATGGGCCAAGAAGGAGCGGAGCAGTAAGTGGGACAATGCAGAGATCCGAATATACCCGGACTGGAGCACGGAGGTTGCAAAGCGGAGAGCGGGTTTCAACCGGGCCAAAGCGGCGTTGTACCGGAAAGAAGTGAAATTCGGAATGCTGCAGCCAGCGCGACTGTGGGTCACATACAAGGGCCAACACTATTACTTTGAAACGGCTGAAGAGGCGTGGATCTTTGTACAAGCCGAAAAGTTGGACTCTAACTGAGGGTTTGAGAGGGTGGGGGGGGGGTTTGGGGTTTGATGTGTCATGGTTGTTGTATATAGGGGGTCAATCACGCGCAGGAAATGTTACATGGGCTGGGGGAGAGAGACAAGGCCGTGACAGGAGCTGCGCCAGAGGGGGCGGAGCGAGCTTTGGAAAGGCGGGAAGGGGAACGAAGGAATGCATATGGATTGGGAGACTCCCACGCGGGGAGGCCAATGGGACGGCGGGGGAAGCCGGGGTCAGCAGGCGTCAGCTGACTTACGGGAGTGACATGGGGGGAGCAAAAAAGCTAGACAGGGGTCTAGCGGGGGGGGAGGGGAGGGGGGGGGGAAGGGGTGGGAAAAGGGTTGCTGCTGTACTGGCCGAAAGGGAATGGGACACACCGGTCGGGACGGGGGTCCCCCCTCTGGGGGACTGGAGGGTGAGGGAGGCGTGGACACGGGACTGGCCCAAAAAAAGGGATGGCTAGTCGGCAGGGCGTGGGGGGGGTGGGGGGGGTGAGAGCCCCTCCAATCAGGCTGATAACGTGGAATGTGAGGGGCCTGAATGGGCCGGTGAAGAGAGCTCGAGTGTTCGCGCACTTAAAGGGACTGAAGGCAGACGTGGCCATGCTCCAAGAGACACACCTGAAGGTGGCGGACCAGGTCAGGCTAAGAAAGGGATGGGTAGGACAGGTATTCCACTCGGGACTGGACGCGAAGAATAGAGGGGTGGCAATATTGGTGGGAAAGCGGGAGTCATTTGAGGCCAAGACTATTGTAGCGGACAATGGAGGGCAATATGTAATGGTGAGCAGTAGGCTGCAAGGGACATGGGTGGTGTTGGTAAACGTATACGCCCCGAACTGGGATGATGCAGGATTCATGAAACGCATGTTGGGGCGCATTCTGGACCTGGAGATTGGAGGCCTGATAATGGGAGGGGACTTCAATACAGTGTTGGATCCAGCACAGGACCGCTCCAAATCAAGGACTGGAAAGAGGCCGGCGGCGGCCAAGGTACTTAGGGGGTTTATGGATCAAATGGGGGGAGTGGACCCATGGCGGTTTGCAAGGCCGCAGGCCAGGGAATTTTCTTTCTTCTCCCATGTACACAAAGCCTACTCCCGGATAGATTTCTTTGTTCTGGGTAGGGCGCTCATCCCGAGGGTGGAGGGGACGGAGTATTCGGCTATAGCCGTTTCGGACCATGCCCCACACTGGGTGGAACTGGAGCTGGGAGAGGAGAGGGACCAACGCCCGTTGTGGTGGCTGGATGTGGGACTGTTGGCGGACGAGGTGGTGTGTGGGAAGGTGAGGGGGTGTATCGAAAGGTACTTGGAGGCCAACGACAAGGGGGAGGTGCAGGTGGGGGTGGTACGGGAGGCGTTGAAGGCGGTGATCAGGGGAGAGCTAATTTCCATTTGGGCTCATAGGGAGAAGATAGAGGGTATGGAAAGGGAGAGGTTAGTGGAGGAGATTTTGAGAGTGGACCGGAGATACGCAGAGGCCCCGGAGGAAAGATTACTTGGGGAAAGACGACGGCTCCAGACGGAGTTTGACCTGTTGATCACAGGGAAGGCGGAGGCACAGTGGAGGAAAGAGCAGGGGGCGACCTACGAGTGTGGGGAAAAGGCTAGTCGGATGCTGGCACACCAGCTCCTTAAGAGGATGGCAGCGAGGGAAATAGGGGGAGTCAAAGATGGAAGGGGAGCCACGGTTCGGAGTGCGACGAAAATAAACAAGGTATTCAAGGCCTTTTATGAAGAGCTGTACAGATCCCAGCCCCCAGCGGGGGAAGAGGGGATGAGACGATTCCTAGATCAGCTGAGATTCCCGAGGGTGGAGGAGCAAGAGATGGCTGGTTTGGGGGCACCAATTGGGTTGGAGGAGCTGAGCAAGGGTTTGGGGAGCATGCAGGCGGGGAAGGCCCCGGGACCGGACGTATTCCCGGTGGAGTTCTACAGGAAGTACGCAGACCTGTTGGCCCCGTTACTAGTGAGGACCTTTAACGAGGCAAGAGAGGAGGGGACCCTGCCCTCGACATTGTCGGAAGCGACAATTTCTTTGATCCTAAAGCGGGACAAGGACCCACTGCAATGTGGATCGTACAGGCCGATCTCGCTCCTCAATGTGGATGCAAAGTTGCTGGCAAAAGTGCTGGCCACGAGGATCGAGGACTGTGTACCGGGGGTAATCCACGAGGACCAGACGGGATTTGTAAAGGGCAGGCAACTAAACACCAATGTGCGGCGGCTCTTAAACGTGATAATGATGCCATCGGAGGAGGGAGAGGCGGAGATAGTGGCAGCTATGGACGCGGAGAAGGCCTTTGACCGAGTAGAGTGGGAGTACCTCTGGGAGGTGCTGCGTATGTTTGGGTTCGGGGTAGGGTTTATCAATTGGGTTAAGCTCCTTTACAGAGCCCCGATGGCGAGTGTAGTGACAAACCGGCGGAGGTCGGAGTACTTTCAACTGTACCGAGGGACGAGGCAGGGGTGCCCCCTGTTGTTCGCATTGGCGATCGAACCATTGGCCATGTCATTGAGGGATTCTAATAAATGGAGGGGGGTGGTCCGAGGGGGAGAAGAGCATCGGGTGTCGCTATATGCGGATGACCTGTTGCTGTACGTGGCGGATCCAATGGAGGGGATGGTGGAGGTCATGCAGACTCTAAGGGAGTTTGGGGAGTTTTCGGGCTATAAGCTCAATGTAGGGAAGAGTGAGCTCTTTGTATTACAGGCGGGGGACCAAGAAAGAGGGATAGGGGACCTACCGCTGAGGAGGGCGGAGGGGAGCTTTCGGTATCTGGGGATCCAGATAGCCAGGAGTTGGGGGACCCTACATAAACTTAAACGGACAAGGTTGGTGGAGCAAATGGAGGAGGATTTCAAAAGATGGGACATGTTACCGCTCTCGCTGGCGGGCAGAGTGCAGTCGGTCAAAATGGTCCTTCCGAGGTTTCTGTTTGTGTTTCAGTGCCTTCCCATCGTGATCACTGAGGCCTTTTTTAAGAGAGTAGGCAGGAGTATTATGGGGTATGTGTGGGCGAATAAGACCCCGAGAGTAAGGAGAGGGTTCCTGGAACACAGTAGGGACCGAGGAGGGTTGGCGCTGCCAAACCTGGGGAGCTACTACTGGGCAGCAAATGTGGTGATGATCTGCAAGTGGGTTATGGAGGGAGAGGGGGCGGCATGGAAGAGGATGGAGATGGCGTCCTATAAAGGAACGAGCCTGGGGGCGTTGGTGACGGCACCGCTGCCGCTCTCGCCGACAAAGTATACCACGAGCCCGGTGGTGGTGGCAACGCTAAGGATCTGGGGCCAGCGGGGACGGCACCGGGGTGCAATGGGAGCATCGGTGTGGTCCCCGATCAGGGGTAACCACCGGTTTGTCCCGGGGAAGATGGACGGGGGGTTCCAGAGCTGGCATCGGGCGGGGATTGGAAGAATGGGGGACCTGTTCATCGACGGGACGTTTGCGAGCCTAGGGGCACTGGAGGAGAAGTTCGAGTTACTCCCGGGAAATGCCTTTAGATATATGCAGGTGAGGACTTTTGTGAGGCGACAGGTGAGGGAATTCCCGTTGCTCCCGGCACAAGAAGTTCAAGACAGGGTGATCTCGGGTGTATGGGTCGGGGAGGGCAAGGTGTCGGAAATAAACCAGGAGTTGAAAGAAGAGGGGGAAGCGCTGGTAGAAGAGTTGAAGGGTAAATGGGAGGAGGAGCTGGGGGAGGAGATCGAGGAAGGTCTGTGGGCTGATGCCCTAGGTAGGGTTAATTCCTCCTCCTCGTGTGCCAGGTTCAGCCTGATACAATTTAAGGTGGTCCACAGAACGTACTTGACGGGGGCGAGGTTGAGTAGGTTCTTTGGGGTAAAGGACAGATGTGGAAGGTGCTCAGGGAGCCCGGCAAACCATGTCCATATGTTTTGGTCATGCCCGGCACTGGAGGGGTTCTGGAGAGGAGTGGCGGGAGCAATATCTCAGGTGGTTAAAGTCCGGGTCAAGCCAAGCTGGGGGCTAGCAATATTTGGAGTAGTGGACGAACCGGGAGTGCAGGAGGCGAAAGAGGCTGGCATTCTGGCCTTTGCGTCCCTAGTAGCCCGGCGAAGGATCTTGCTAATGTGGAAGGAGGCGAAGCCCCCCAGCCTGGAGGCCTGGATAAATGATATGGCTGGGTTCATAAAGTTGGAGAGGATTACGTTCGCCTTGAGAGGGTCTGCGCAGGGGTTCTACAGGCGGTGGCAACCGTTCCTGGACTATCTCGCGGAGCGTTAGAGGAAGGTCGGTCAGCAGCAGCAACCTTTGGGAGGGGGGGGGGGGGGGGGGAGTGGAGGGGACGTCCTGGGAGGGGGGGGGGGGGGGGAGGGGGGACTGCCTGGGAGGGTGGATGAGCAAGAGATAACATGAAGGGTTGGGGAAACTGGCACGTACGGGTGAGGGCCAGTGTACAAAGCTGTGTAAATATATCATTTTGCCATGTATATATCTTGCTCTGCGCGATTTCTCGTTTTTTTTTGTTACGAGGGGGGGGGGGGTTATTGTTTGTAAGGGAGAAAAATTGTGTTAAAAAACTTTAATAAATATATATATTTTTTAAAAAGATGGGGCATGCTCCCCACTGTCACTGGCGGGGAGGGTACAGACTGTGAAAATGACGGTCCTCCCCAGATTTCTATTTGTATTTCAGTGCCTCCCCATCTTCATCCCCAAGGCCTTTTTCAAGCGGGTGAATAAGATCATCTCGGGATTTGTGTGGGCGAATAAGACCCCGCGAGTAAAGAGAGAGCTGCTGGAAAGCAGTCGGGGGGAGGGTGGGCTGGCTTTGCCGAACTTTTGCAACTACTACTGGACGGCCAATATAGCCATGATTAAGACGTGGGTAGTGGGGGAGGGGTTGGCATGGGAGCAGTTGGAGGCGGGTCATGTAAAGGCACCAGTTTGGGAGCGCTGGTAATGGCACCTCTGCCATTCTCGCCGGCCCGTTACTCCACAAGTCCGATGGTGGTGGTGGCGGCACTGAAGATCTGGGGGCAGTGGAGGAGACACATGAGGGTGGAAGGCGCGTCGGTCTGGACCCCGATATGTAATAACCACAGGTTTCTACCGGGCACGATGGACGGTGGGTTCCAGAGCTGGCAGAGGGCAGGTATCAAAAGGATGGGTGACCTGTTTATAGATGGGGGCTTTCCCAGCCTGCAGGCGCTGGAGGACAAATTTAAACTGCCGCCAGGGAACGGCTTTAGATACTTACAAGTGCAGGCCTTCCTGAGAAAACAGGTGGTGGCCTTCACGCATGTGCCGTCACGGGGGATGCAGGATAGAGTAGTTTCCGGTACCTGGGTGGGGGACGGGAAGGTGTTGGACATCTACCAGGAACTGCTGGAAGCGGAGGAAACCCCAGTGGAGGAATTTAAGGGCAAATGGGAGGAGGAGTTAGGAGGAGAGTTAGAGCCCTAAGTAGGGTCAATTCCTCCTCATGTGCTCAGCTCAGTTTAATCCAGTTTAAGGTGGTCCACCGGGCACACATGACGGCGGCGAGGATGAGCAAGTTTTTCAGGGTAGAAGACAGATGTGCGAGGTGTGCAGAAAGCCGAGCAAACCATGTCCATATGTTTTGGGCATGCCCGAAGCTTGAAGGGTTCTGGCAGGGGTTTGCCAAGGCAATTTCCACGGTGCTAGGTACGCGTGTGGTGACGAGTCCAGAGGTGGCGATCTTTGGAGTGTCAGAAGACCCAGGAGTTCAGGGAGTGAAAGAGGCCGACGTTCTGGCCTTTGCCTCCCTGGTAGCCCGGAGACGGATCCTTTTACTGTGGAAGGACTCGAAACCCCCGAGTGTAGAGACCTGGGTCAATGACATGGCTGGGTTTCTCAGCCTCGAGAAAATAAAGTTTGCCTTAAGAGGATCAATGCTAGGGTTCTCCTGGAGGTGGCAGTCGTTCGTCGACTTTCTTGGAAAAATTTAAAATGCCGGCTATAGCGGCTTTCCGAGGGGTTTGGGGGGGGGGGAGGAGGAGAGGGTTGTTTTATGTTATTTCATGTGGCCTGTGAAGATAGAGCCGGTCGGGGAAATGTCTACTTTTTTCACCATGTTAATGTTTGATGTTTACTGTTCTTTTTCTGTTTTGTTATAAAATTTTACAAATACTTCAATAAAAATTTTTTTTTTTTAAACGATCATGCCGTCTTTTTTAAAGGATACCCCGATCTAACAGAATGCAAAATAAAAACAAAGATGCATGCCACCTCCTTACCAGCACTGCCTCCTGGCAGTACACAGTCACTTCCCTTTTGCCACAGGGTAGTGCCAGAGTATTGTCTGGGCCTGTCCCTCTAACCCCTGGGTGTTCTACCTATCTGTGCACCCCCAGTGGGTTCTCTTCGCCATGTTCACAATACTCCAGACCTGTTATAAACATTGCTAAAGTGATGTCATGTCAGCAAGGGGGGAGATCCGAATGTGGGAGGACGATAAGTGGGGAAGCCCGCTAATGATATGGTAATGTCTTTAAATGAGGTTTCTTTTATTGCATGGTGGCAACTCCATTGCATCACTGGCGGGAGGTGGGGATGATCATGTTGCAAGGTGCTGCTGATGCAAATCTTGATTTTGGCCTCACTCGAGATTTTGAGCCCCCTTGTCATTTACACCTGTGGCAAGGGGGGTGTAAATCCCGGCCTATATCTTGATCGTTAGAACCACATCATACCGATGACATTACAGAGCCAATCCACCACCTTTTCCTGGCTTTCTGTCCTTCCAAAACACGCCAAACGTCCGAGCCTTGGTCACCTTGCAGCTACATCTCTGTAATATTTATTTCTATTAGAGAAGTTTTGTTCCAAATGCTACACGAATTCAGCTACAGAGCCTTTAGTTCTACCTTTTTACTATTATTTCCAACTCTGGCCTTATTTGCTAACCCAGATTTGTACACCCTGTCTATTTCTGATCATTACCCTTGTTATCTTACTCTAGAGCTACCTTGTTTTATTGTCCTGCCCTTTCCCTTTAATCTACCACACCTTCCACCCACTATTTAGTTTAAAGCCCTCCCTACTGCCCAGAGTATACGATTCGCCTGAACACTGGCCCTCAGCATGGCTCAGATGAAGACTGTCCCAATGGTACAGTTCCCACTTTCCCCAGTACAGATGCCAGTGCCCCATGAATCAAAACCCATTCTCTCCTTACTATAACTTGAGCCATGTATTCAACTCCCTATTCTTACTTACCCCACTCCAATTTGCCCCCCCAACTGGCTTGGGCTCGTGAAGGGTATATAATGTGATACAATACCACAATAATGTAGGTCAGGCTGGATGGACCACAATCATTATTTTCTGCAATCAATGTTCAGATTTTATATCTTTATTCTCCTCCACCCATCATGGGAGTGGCAGTGGGAGGGGGTGGCAGGGTGGAGTTTAATATCTCTGATCCAGATCGTTTAATTCAGCATTAAAACCTTCTTATCTGCATTGCGATCTCACTGCTGACTTCACTCACGCTAGACCATCAAGACAACTAAACTTCAATTAGTCCCAAACACTTACCAATAAGTCCAACATCAACCGCTCTGTCATAGTAGTAGGAGAATGCATAAAATGATAAGTTCCCCACTTCTTCAGGCTTATGCACTTTTTTATGGAGTATTTTTTCTATCCTTGCATAACAAGAATCATAGAGAGGTTCTCCTAGAACATAGACAGACAGGGGAATAAAAAAAATAGCTCAGATTTTTATCAGCTTCAGATTTTCACACAAAACTAGGAATTAAAGAATACCTCCAGTTACACAGTTTCATTTGGTGCAGCAGAAAATGAAAATCAAATGCTTCAACATGGAGAAGCCACTTAACCACATAATTAATTGGAGCATGATAAAATAATAAACCATGTTTATTTTCCTTAGAAAAGTGATCAGGAAAATCTGAAATTTGGCTGCAGAATGGTCATTATGCCCCAAATTGCATGATGGATGAAAAAATATGTAAAATTCAGATCAGGAGCACTTTACTCTCTCTGTTGGCCAGTCTAATTCACATTTTAAGGGATGTTTGTGCTGAAGGTTCAGCTATTATTGAACACTCAGCGCAAGTCTAGGTGCCCAAACAGAAGGATGTGATTGGTATTCTATTCACAATAATAAAGGACATTTGCTTTACTGGCTAAGCACAATCAATCCAGGCACAACTATCAGGTGAACTGCAGAGCAGCATCAACATTTATGGAGAGATAAAAAACATCAATACACCTTTCTTCTGTGCACCTACCAATCAACTACACCACAACAATTATGAGCACAAGTGTTTGGCCCAATGGAGTGAGCTGAGCTGCAAATGTGAGATAGAGATAATAGTGTGATGAAAAAAAAAATCACTAATTAATGAAGGTGCAACTGAGACATATTAAACCATCTCTTGATGCATTCACAAGTATGTAGGAACAGGAGTAAGACATTTGGTACCTCGAGCCAGCTCAGCCATTCAATTAGATCTCGGCTGGCCTATTTCTTAGAGCAATTTACCCACCTTGCTTCATTATTTGGGGAAAGCTCAGGGGAGAGGTGTTAATGTTGAAATTATGCTGCAATAGAATACATGCGTTAAGTTGGAAATTGAGCGCATTTGGGGAAGGATTAGGGAATCATTGCAAGACTATATGAACCAGTTTGCTCTGGGTATATGGGAGGAACCGGGAGAGTCTGTGACTTTACTTTGCTGTCTTGGATATAGGCCTGTATTACGATACAGACTAGCTTCAGATACATTCTTCATCAACATGTTACAATTATTGTAATTAACAAGTGGCACAAATTTGATAGTTCTAAAAATGAGCTGGCCCAGGCACAATGAGCCAAATGGTCTTTGTGCTGTAAAATGCTGTGCATTATTCGAGTGATTTACCACTGTGTCAGGAGATTGACAAGTTAAAAGCGGATGTCATTTAAATAGGCTGTTACCTGCTTTCTGTCCTTTAATGCTGTAAACAATTTCAGCATGCTTCCATTCTGCTTTATAGTCTGGTGATAAGCAAGGACTTACCAGCTCTTGTCCTTTCTCAACTGTAAGTGAACAATAAAAGGACAGTATAATTACAAAGTCAGAATGCTGGTTAGAATTGAACTTCCCTTTTTGCTCAGAACATTTTAGAATTAAAATAATTGCTAAAGTGATCTAGAAAATAGAATTAATTTCTCTAGACTTAATTTTATTCAATCTGTCCATTAAGACGAGTCAGGATGGTTAAAAAATAATACAACAATCCACAGCTTTCTATGCTTTTACAGAACATTATTCTAATTCCCATGCAAACTTATGTAGACAAGCAAGATTACAACACAAAAAGGTTAATGCTCCAATCAGCACTGTCTTTTGCCAGTTTTAAAAGAATGTCCCTTCCATGAGCTGTTCCAAGTTGTGGGCTAAGGTGGAAAAATTAACAGGGAACAGGTAACTTGAACATATTATATTCAGAAGGGTGGACTGACCTACAAGCATATGATGTTGCCAAATGATGTTGCCAACCTTTTAAAGCCCTCGTCTTAATTTCATGCACAACCTATCCTTGCTACTCAAAAAACAAAATATTGCAGATGTTGGAAATCTGAAATACAACCAGAATGGTGGAAATATTCAGCAGGCCATGCAGCAGCTGTGGAGAGAGAAAGAGTTAATATTTCAGGTTGATGACCTTTCAGAGATGTAATAGTATTTGAGCAAGGGGTAGATGGAACAAGGAAGTTGTTCCTTGACATGAACAAGGAAGAACAATATGAACGGAAGTTCTGAGATAGAGTGGAGGATAGGAGAAACTGAATGACATCAGCCTTACAGAGTCAAAGGGAATGGTGATGGGGCAAGAAAGAACGTTAATTGCCTAATCAAAAAAAAAGGCGCTGTTCCTCAAGCTTATTTTGAGCTTTGCAGCCCAAGGATAGAGATCTCAGCATGACAGCTAGGCGGAGAATCAAAATGACAGGGCATCGAATATTAAAAGATATTAAAAGGTATAAATCAAATTGCACTGACACAGGGAGGGGAAACTGTGGCATAGTGGTAATGTCAGTGGACTAGTAATCCAGTGGCTAATGCTCCGGAGACACGGGGTTCAAATCCCACCAATGCAACTGGTTGAATTTAACTTCTGTTAATAAATCTGGATTTCTTTTGTTGATTAGCAATGTTGGATTTTGATTTTGTTTTTGTCACGTGTAGCAAGGTACAGTGAATAGTATTTTTCTGCAGGCAGCTCAACAGATCATTAAGTACATGAAAAGAAAAGGAAATAAAAGAAAATACATAGTAGGGCAACACAGGTACACAATGTAACTACATAACACCGGCATCGGGTGAAGCAAACAGGGGTATAGTGTTAACAAGGTCAATCCATAAGAGGGTCGTTTAGGAGTTTGGTAACAGCGGGGAAGAAGCTGTTGTTGGCATCGTTGGCTAGGCCAGCAATTATTGCCCATCTATAGTGGTCCTTGAGAAGGTGGTGGCGAGCTGCTTCCTTGAACCGTTGCCATCCCTTGTGTCGGCACACTTGCATGGCTGATAGGGAGTTCCAGAAATCTGACCCCGAGACAGTGTCGGAATGGTGACGTATTTCCAAGTCAGGATGGCGAGTGACTGATTAGGACTGGAACAAGGAATGTTCCACATATCCCATAAAAAGACAGGCACGGCTAGGACCCATATGGCTACCCATAGCAACAGCTTTTTATTTGAAGTTAGAGGAGTTAAAGGAGAAATTGTTCAGATAACAAGTACAGCAGAGGAGGGTGGTGGTCAATGTAAATTAGTCGGACCTCTGTTCAAGGAAGAAGTGGAGTGCCCTTAGATAAGTCCTGGTGGAGGTGTGGAGAGATTGGACATCCATGATGTAGAGACGATGGTTAGGGCCAGGAAATTGAAAACTTTAAAGTGATGGAGGATATCAAAAGAGTCACAAATGTAGTTAGGGAGAGCCTTGAAAAGGGGAGATAAAATTGAGTCAATTCTTGAAGAAAACAGTTCAGTTGGGCAGGAACAGGCTGAAATGGTAGGGCTACCAGGGCAGTCCTGTTTCTGGATCTTGGGCAGGAGGTAAGGTAGATGCTGATCATTTTAATTCTCCACCTTGCTCACTTGCTAGTACATCTGTCCTTGGTCTGCTGCACTAACCTATTGAAGCTGAATGTAAGGGCGAGGAACAGCATCCCATCTTTCAATCAAGCAATTTACAGCCGTCCAAACTCAATGTTGAGTTCAACAATTTTAGATTGAAAATCTGACTCTTCATCTGTTTCCTTTCTTTGCATGCTTTGTTTTTTTCTTATTTTTGCTTACAGGCAGCAGCACAACTTCTCTAGGCCCATCTAATGCTTCTTTGTTACCCCCTTCACCATTCCACTTGGCCCTGGAAGATTAACTCTTCTGTCATTCGATCTCTTCTGTCTTCCATCCTTTCACAGATCTTCCTTTGTCCTTGTCTCATTCATACCCAAGAGTAATCCATCTGGCCCCTCTAGCCTGCTCCACCATTCAATGTCATGGATGATCTTTTAAAAAAAAAAATTAAAAAAAATTTAGCGTACCCAATTCATTTTTTCCAATTAAGGGGCAATTTAGCATGGCCAATGCTAAATTAGCCTGCACATCTTTGAGTTGTGGGGGCGAAACCCACACAAACACGGGGAGAATGTGCAAACTCCACACGGACAGTGACCCAGAGCCGGGATCAAACCTGGGACCTCGGTGCCGTGATCATGGATGATCTTTATCCGCTCCACTTCTCTGCCCGCTCACCGGAACCATTTATTCCTTTTCTGTTCAAAAATCTATCTATCTTTGCTGTAAAAACATTTAATGAGGTAGCCTCAAATGCTTCACTGGGCAGACAATTCCAGAGATTCACGACCCTTTGGGTGAAGATGTTCCTCAACTCAGTCCTAAATCTGCTCCCCCTTATTTTGAGGCTATGCCCCCTAGTTCTAGTTTCACCCGTCAGTGGAAACAACCTCCCAGCTTCTATCTTATCTATTCCCTTCATAATTTTATATGTTTCTATAAGACCCCCCCTCATTCTTCTAAATTCCAATGAATATAATCCCAGTCTACTTAGTCTCTCCTCATAAGATAATCCTCTCAACTCCGGAATCAACCTGGTGAATCGCTTCTGCCCACCCTCCAGTGCCAGTACATCCTTTCTCAAGTAAGGAGACCAAAACTGTACACAGTACTTCAGGTGTAGCCTCGCCAGCACCATATACAGTTGCAACATAACCTCCCTGCCTTTAAACTCCATCCCTCCAGCGATGAAGGACAACATTCCATTTGCTTTCTTAATTATCTGCTGCACCTGCAAACCAACTTTTTGCAATTCATGCACAAGGACACCCAGGTCTCTCTGCACAGCACCATGCTGCAATTTTGTATCATTTAAATAATAGTTCATTTTGCTGTTATTCCTACCAAAATGGATGACCTCACATTTACCAACATTGTACTCCATCTGCCAAATCCTTGCCCACTCACTTAAACTATCTATTTAAAAAAAAAAATAGAATTTACAGTGCAGGAGGAGGCCATTCGGCCCATCGAGTCTGCACCGGCTCTTAGAAACAGCACCTTACCCAACCGCACACCTCCACCCTATCCCCATAACCCCACCCAACACTAAAGGCAATTTAGGACACGAAGGGCAATTTAGCACGACCAATCCACCTAACCTGCACATCTTTGGACTGTGGGAGGAAACCGGAGCACCCGGAGGAAACCCACGCATACACGGGGAGAATGTGCAGACTCCGCACAGACAGTGACCCAAGCCGGGAATCAAACCTGGGACCCTGGAGCTGTGAAGCAATTGTGCTAATCACTATGCTACCGTGCTGCCCTCTGCATACTTTGTGTCCTCTGCACACTTGGCTCCACCACTCATCTTAGTGTCATCTACGAACTTTGACACATTACACTTGGTCCCCAACTTCAGATCATCTGTGTAAATTGTAAACAATTGCAGACGCAACACTTATCCTTGAGGCACACCACAAACCACTGATCGCCAACCAGAAAAACACCCATTTATTCCCACTCTTTGCTTTCTGTCAGTTAACCAATATTCTATCCATGCAAATACATTGCCCGTAATGCCATGCACCGTTATCTTATGCAGCAGCCTTTTGTGCGGCACTTTGTCGAATGCCTTCTGGAAATCCAGATACACTGCCTCCATCGGATCCCCGTTGGCCATGCTCATAATATCCTCAAAGAATTCCACTAAATTAGTCAAATACGACCTGCCTTTCATGAACCCATGCTGCGTCCGCAGATGTCTCGCTTCACCCCTTGCACAAATCCAATTATATCCCTTACTTTTTAAAAAATAAATTTAGAATACCCAATTCTTTATTTCCAATAAAGGGGCAATTTATTGTGGCCAATTCACCTACCCTGCACATCTTTGGGTTGTGTGGGTGAGACCCACGCAGACACGGGGAGAATGTGCAAACTCCACACGGACAGTGACCCGGGGCCAGGATCGAACCCGGGTCCATGGTGCTGTGAAGCACCAGTGCTAACCACTGCACCACTGTGCCTCCCCTTACATTTCCCAGTTCTGATGAAAGATCATCAACCTGAAATTTGACTCTGTTTCTTCCTCCACAGATACTGCCTGACTTGCTGAGTATTTCCAGCATTTTCTATTCTTGCCACTGTTGTTTCTGGCTCATGTCCACCTCCAATACAAATGATACAACCTATTGTCCTTGTTACTGCTACTTTATAATACAGAATCCTATCATTAAAGAGGTTCTGCCAGTACAGCTGGCCCCACTGTTGCCAAATTGTCCATTTACACTTTGGGGCAGGTATAGCAATATTATATGTATATTAACAAGCTTCGTACATGGATTACAAATGTGATTTACAAGCAGCTTTGAAAACAATTCATTCTCAGAATGTGAGCATCGCCGGCAAGACCAGCATCTGCTGCCCATTTCTCAACACTCCAGAGAAGGTGAGTCACCTTCTTGAAACACAGTCACCTTCTTGAAACACAGTCTAAGTGCTGAAGATACTCCGTCAGTGCTGCTAGATGCAGAATTCTATAACTTTGGCCCAGCAATGACAACGGATTAGAGATATAGTCCAAGTTGAAATGGCATGACTTAAAGATGGTGAGGTCCCCATGAGTCTGATAAATGTGCAAATTTCATGCATTGTTCAATCGTGTTGAGGAAGGGGAAGAAAGAAGAGAAGATGACTGCATCAGAGGGAGTATTACTTAGCTTTGCAGCTTCCAGCATTCCCACTAAAGGAGTATAATAAGCTTAAGTAGTCGCACTCTTAAGCAGGTGACAGGGTGTGCACCTCGAAGTAGAAAAAATAATGGCCAGTCTGCTAACTTACATGGTCTACCTTCAGTTCCCCCTAAAATTTCCAGTCTTGCTGACATCAAACCGAATCCTAGGTAACTAAAAATTGAAAGCAATATTAGTGAAATGTAGGAGACTGAATTGGTAACCAAAATAAAAATCAGTTATTACATTCCAACAGATTCTAATGAGTTATATGGCAGGTACCTAAATCATGAAGCTTGGATGAATTCTATACATTTAAAGCAGATGACAATCATGTGAATTTGGACTGTGCATTGAAACTGACATTCCACCGAAAGTGTGTGCAGTTGTATTAATTGAAAACTAAACTATTTAAAAATAATAGTAGGAAAATAAGCTATTAAGCCAAGAAATGAATTTTAAAAATATATATTTTTATTTGTTTTTTACATTTATACATGAAACAAAATAACCCCAACAAAAAGAACCCTCCCTACCAACCAACCCTCATATAACTCAAAAGCCCATATATAACCAACCCTCATATAACTCAAATGGGGACCTCACCATTCCAACCCTCTCCCGAAACCACCTCCATAACAGCTGGCAGTAACCAACTCTATAAAGTGAAGAATAAGTAGACCTCAATCGCCACCCCCCTCAAGGTGAACTTCATTGTTTCGAGATACAGGAACTCCATTAGGACCCAGCCACACTGAGGCACAGGGCAGAGATGCTGACCTCCACCCCAAAAGGACCCACCTGTAAGCAATCAGCGAGGCGAAGGTTAAAACATTCGCCCCCGTCCCCAGCTCCGACACCCCAAATATGGCCCCCAGGACTCCAGGCTCTAAGTGCAAGATCGCTGACATGGTGCTGAAGGAAGAACCCTAAAACTTCTCTAACATCAGGCAGGACCAGAACACATGTATATGGTGGGCCAGGCCCCTCCCACACCACTCGCAAGAGTCCCTCCACCTCCTCAAACAACAGGCTCATCCTTGACCTCATCATGTACGCCCTGAGATGACCCCCCCCCCCCAATCCCCTGACAGCACCCCTCCAACAATGAGGGCAGTTCACCAAAAATGTAGGAAAACCTTCCTTGCAAAATCCCACACCTGCATAGGCACTCCTCGCGGAATTCCAAACTTCTTTGTCAACTCCTCCAACTTGCAAACTGCCCTTCCAAGAATAAATCTTTAATTTCCACCACCATCCGCTCCGCCCATCCCAGAAACCTAGCATCCAATCTCGACGGCTCAAACACATGACTCTCTCGGATCTTCATCAGCCTCGACCCTGCCCCTAACTTAAAATGTTGCCGAAAGTGCCTCCATATCTTCACCACCGTGGCCACCACTACCAGACTACCCAAATATTTCCCCAGGACAATTGGAAGTGGTGCCTTTGCCAGCGCCCGCAACCCCGACAAGAGCCTGCCCCATCATCACCCACATTGCCTCCGACTCCCTACCCCAGCCCTGCATGTTCTCAGCGTTCGCTGCCCAATAATAATACAGCAGGTCTGGCAGAGCCAAACTCCTTGCCTGTTGCCCTCTCTGAAGCATTGTCTTCCGAATGCTCACTACCTTGCCTGCCCAGACAAACAACAAAAACAAAACAACCGTTCCACCCCCATAAAAAATGCTTTTGGCAAGACCACCAGTAAACACCAGGAACAACAAAAACTGCGGCAAAATATTCATCTTTATTGCCTGCACCCTGCCTGCCAATGATAGGGGGAGACTATCACACCTCATCAAATCTGCCTTGACACTGCCTGCCAGGCTTGTAAAATTCAATTTACCGAGCCGGGCTCAATCCCGAGCCACCTGCACCCCTAGATACCTGAAATGGGTAGTCGCCACACAAAATGGCAATCCCCCCCAATCCAGCTCCCATCCCTGGAGGGGAGACCAAAAAGCACTCGCTCTTCTCCAAATTCAATTTATATCCTGAAAAATCCCCAAATCGCTTAAGCAACCCCATTATGCCCCCCACTGTGGGAACTGAGGAAGAATTCAGAATGCCCAATTCACCGAACAAGCACTTATTTCGGGACCTGTGGGAGAAAACCGGAACACCCGGAGGAAACCCACGCAGACACGGGGAGAACGTGCAGACTCCGCACAGACAGTGACCCAAGCTGGGAATCGAACCTGGGTCCCTGGCTCTGTTAAGCAACAGTGCTAACCACTGTGCTACCGTGCCACCCACAGTACAGTAGAGACTTGAGTTTTGTTTCTTTTTTTAAAGTTGAAGATTTATGTTATAGCAAAAAAGTGTTGCGTTTTAAGAATTATTTTAAAAATATGTATCAAAACTATTGTATGAAAAAAGAATTGCGATCTTACTGATTAAGTGGTTAATTCAGCAGAGAAAGAAACATGATCGGGATTCTGTGAAATTTATTTCACAAAATTGTCTGTGTAATTATTAGATAATTCTACATATTCAATATTTTAGGCTTGGAGCCAAAATTAAAATGAGCATATTGACAAAATTGTCCACTTGATTGACAACCGGCACATGTCATTGCCACACGGTCTTTGTCATTGCTGGGTTAAAATCCCAGACCTGTCTACCCAACAGCACAGCAGCTGTACCTTCAAAACAAGGACTGCAGCGTTTAGGAATGTAACCAGCCACCATTGCCTTCCCAATGGTGACTAGGAATGTGCAACAAATGCTGGCCTTGTTCGCGATGTTCATTTCTCAAGAAACAATTTTCAAAATTACTATGCAAATCTTAACACTCAATGTTACAACATTATCTACGGGGTGAAAAATCTCAAAAGCATCTAGAGTCTTTACTGGCATCTCTTTGTCAAAAGGATTCCACCTGTGTTAAAGCAGAAGCTGGGCCAGGAATTATAAACCAATGCTCAAAAAGAAAAATCTGAATCTTATGAATCAACTTTGAAAATACAAGATTCAGTAGACACCACCTCATTCAATATTCTCCACTCCTTAATCTAATTGGTGGCACTTTTGTAACATCCAAAGTTGTGACTTAAGGTTAGCTTCTATGGTCAAAGTCCAACAATCTGTTCTCCATGATGTTTTGAATTCGGTAGGCTGGCTTTTGAGGTGTTGCCTGGAGAATCCAGCACCTATTGAGGCAATTGCTTTAAGCAGCAATTGTGAACAAAGGACCTTGATAGGTTTGGTGCTGAAAAAATACCTTTGCAACTGGCACAAATTGAGAAAAATGCAAAATGAGGACTGTAGGCATGTATGAAATACCTGGGTGTCCACATGTAACAACATCTTGCAGAGGGAAGAAAAAAAGGTTAACGTCATTGATGACAAATAGGTTCCGATGTTCAAACAAGTATGCTGACTGGTCAGCGAATCTCTGACAGAACAATTTCTGATGTAGAAATGTTTTCAACAGGGCCCTCATCAGGACTGAAATAGTAGGCATGAACTCACAGCAGGATTTGAGCGTTCACCTGGTTTTGGGGACACCCACAACCCAATAAAACATGTCTTTGATCTGTGCTGACATTGGTTTCATGAAGGATATATTCACATTTGATCTCTAAAGTGACTTCAATGCTAGGGGAGAACAAATTAAGACGTATAAACTCCACCTGAAATTTTGCATAATTTAAACGTGATTTCAAAAGTTAACCAGGTTTGTTTTTCTAACTGCTTAGATTTAAAGTTTGTTATATACACAGTTTTTGTTTGTATAATCATGACATTGTCCAGTAGAATTAGAAAGGGAAATTCTACTAACCTGTGTGAATAGAGTGTGTAAGTGCGATTGAACATCTGAATTGAGGTAATATAGTTAATAGGAGAGTTCTGGAGTGTCATCTGTGGGGAAAAACCAAAAAGTACATTCAAAGTTAGTGCCGTTCAGAAGGATGAGACTAAAAACAGAAGCACGATATCACACAATATCTTACCATAGTATTAAATGTGTAATATAAAATTAAACAACTGACATTTTCAACAACAAAGGCTAAAGATATTAAAGAGTATACATAAAATTGCACATCTTAAAATCCACTGACATAGGGGGAGATGACAATGGTACAGTGATAATATCAGCAGTCCAGAGGTTACTGCTCTGGGTTCAAATCCCATTGCAACAGCTAGTGGAATTTAAATTCAATAAATAAATCTGGAATTGAAAGCTAGTTTTAGTAACGGTGACCATTAGCTCAGTTGGCTAGACAGCTGGTTCGTGATGCAGGGCGAGGCCAGCAGTGCAGGTTCAATTCCTGTACCCACTGAGGTTATTCATGAAGGTCCACCTTCTCAACCTTGCCCCTCACCTGAGGTGTGGTGATCCTCAGGTTAAAGCACCACCAGTCAGCTCTCCCCCTCAAAGCGGAAAGCAGCCTACGGCCATCTGGGATTATGGTGACTTTACCTTTAAGGCAACAGTAAAAGGTATAAATACGTAAATCTGCAAGATGAAGCTTTCTCGTTAACAAATTGCAAGTAAAATGAATGTTTCTACTTTTCACAAGCATGATTCCCTTGCTGACACAAGCGGGGCCACCAGCTTATAGCAGTATCACAAGGCCAGCAAGAGCACCCATGTGCACTGCACATTTCTTTGAAGGTCAGCTGACAATAGGAAATCCTGGAAAAGATCCTGCATGCTGCCACACTGCAGCGAAAATGCTTCAATGAGCTGCTTCAATGAACTACTTCATTGGGCTCCTTCCAATTTCAGTACATTTAACTGAGCAATTTACTTTAACCCAGGGATTCTCAAAGTGTGGGTTGCGACCCACGGATGTGTCATGGGCTGGTGTCAGAAGGGTCACGGAGCTAACGGTCTCAGCACCGGATTTCTAGGTTGTTCTCGTTTCCTGTCGTAGAACTTAAAGTAAAGTTTTAATTAAAGGATTTGTTTTGCAAGTACCTCCCTAGTTTTCCTCATGGTCAAGCAAGAATTTTAACTGCAGCCACCAGGTTTTTGGGTTGGAGCCCAGTCACCAGTCCATCTCTCATTCTGTTATAAGTGGTCCCATGGCGCTGTGCTGAAGACACATGAACAGTGGGATTATCACCCCGAGCACTAGTTGAAATTTGTCTGGAAATTGCAGTTTGGATAGGACATGTTAATTATTTTCAGCATTTACTCTCCCAATGTCTGCGTGGGTCTCACCCCCACAACCCATAAGACGTGGAGGGTAGGTAAATTGGCCACGCTAAATTGCCCCTTAACTGGGAAAAAAAGAATTAGATACTCTAAATTAAAGAAACAAAAAAATTCTCAGCATTCACTGGGAGCTGAGTTGTATGTGGAATTCGATTTTGATTTGATTTATTGTAACATGTACCGAAGTACAGTGAAAAGTATTTTTCTGCGGCCGAGGGAACGTACACAGTACATACATAGTAGACAAAAGAATAATCAAGAGAGAACATTGACAAATGGTACATCGACAAACAGTGATTGTTACAGTGCGGAACAAGGGGCCAAACAAAGCAAACACATGAGCAAGAGCAGCATAGGGCTTCGTGAATAGTGTTCTTACAGGAAACAGATCAGTCCGAGGGGGAGCCGTTGAGAAGTCTTGTAGCTGTGGGGAAGAAGCTGTTCCTATGTCTGGATGTGCGAGTTTTCAGACTTCTATACCTTCTGCCTGATGGCAGGGTCTGGAAGAGGCAATGCCTGGGTGGGAAGAGTCTCGGATAATGCTGTCTGCCTTCCTGAGGCAGCGGGAGATGTCTATAGAATCAATGTGGGGGTGGCAAGTTTGTGTGATGCGTTGGGCTGAGTTCAACACAGTCTGCAGTTTCTTGTGATCTTGGACTGAGCAGTTGCCATACCAGGCTGTGATGCAGCCGGATAGGATGCTCTCTATCGCACATCTGTAGACGTTTGTGGGAGTCGATGCAGATATGCCAAATTTGTTTAGCTTCTAGTTCAGGACCAGAGATTGTCATTCGTGAAAGAATAATGGTCTCAGCAAAACAATGACACCTCATTTCTGCTCTCAGACTTAGTCCAAAAAGAAAATGCTGGAAAATCTCAGCAGGTCTGGCAGCATCAGTAGGGAGAGAAAAGAGCTAACATTTCGAGTGCAGAGGAGTCACCTGGACTCGAAAAACAGATTCAGATTCCAGCATCCACAGTAATTTGCTTTTATCTCAGACTTGGTTCTTCTTTATGAAGAGGGGATAATGGAATTAACTTTAACAGGCAACATGTACAGACAGTGAGAATTTGAAAACCTGTTCAGTCCAAGATAAGGAAGATTGGAATGTAGATACAGAAATAAATTATTCTTCCTCATGTCGGTTCTGCCATTTAATGAGATCATGACTGGTCTGTATTTTATTCCCATCTACTCAACTTTGTTTTAGAATCCTTAAAATATTTACTAAACAAAAGCTATCAATTCCAGTTTGGATATTTGCTGTTAACCCACAGTTTTAACAGTTGTTTGAGGGAGTTCAATATTTCCACCATCCCACTAGAATGGCAAGGGTTGGGAACGTAAGCAGAGGGACATGGCTAAGAAAAACAAGGACAGTAATAAAAAATGAAAAAAGAAAATAAGAAGAATAAGAACAGTAAAATGCAAAAATGGTAAACATCATAATCAAGGGAGAGAGGCAAATAGGGTCACAGTACAAAGAAACGTTCAGAGGATTAAAAATGGATGAAGGGCACGCCTAAAAGGCTCTGCATCTTAATGCATGAAGCATTTGGAATAAGAGGAGTCCCGAAGGTCGGTCGGCGTGGGTCCTGAAGGTCTGCCAGTTGGGAAAAGTGGGTCCCAGGAAAAGAAGTTTGACAAACAATGCTTTAATTGTTTGGAAAAGGCAGATTTTGAGGAAAGCCAAAAAGCACAGGCTTGTTGCATTCAATCTTCAATTCACAAGAGGAAACTCGTCCGTTCTTGCATCTGGAACTTAGCCCAATATAACAGAAAAGGTCCCGGTTGGCACGTCAACTGCTGCTGAGTTTCCTGTTTGTGGTTAACTTGGCTCCGCAAAATAATTTGTCAGAAGACTGTCGCAAAACAAGCAGAATAGAACAATTTTTACGTTGATTCAAGGTACCACAATGTGTAACAAAGCAATCCCATATGCATTAATGGCAGTGAAAGGAACTCCCACTAGATGGCAATAGAACGAAGATCTTGCAACAAGAATTTTTAGGTTTGGGCAATGAAAAACTAATAGTCATTCAGTTAAATATTGTAGCAACTGAAATTGTGAAACATGAAAGTTCTCAGTCGTTAGGTGCATGTTGTCAAATATCATCAGCACAAACAAGTATTGAAACCAATTAACTTACTCAAATTCTCAACAATACACCAAGGAGGGAATTAAGGTTTAACTGTTTTCCCTTTGCAGTGCTTTTCAAAATAATTCTTGAGCTCAGGATTTGATCACTACCCCCATCTTTAACAGTAGCATCAGATAATCCCAGACAAGGTATGCAAAGTCATAGAAGTCTACAGCCCAGAAAAGGCTCTTCAGCCCAGCGCACCTGTGCAGGTCAAAAACAACCACTTAACCATTCTAATCCCATTTCCAGGAATTATAGCCTTGTAGGTCTTGCCATTGCAAATGCACACTAAATACTTCTAAAATATTATTAGGGTCTCTGCCTCTAACCTTTCAGTCACTGCGTTCCAGACTCCCACCAACCTCTGGGTGAAAAGGTTTATCCGCACATTCCCTCTGAACCTCCAGCCCCTTACCGTAAATCTATGTCCCCTGGTCATTGATCCTTCCACCAAGGGCAAAACAGTTTCTTCCTGTCTACTCTGACTATGTCCGTCATAATTTTATAGATTTCAACCATGTCCCCCCTCAGTCTTCTCTGCTCCAAGGAAAATAAACCTAGTCTATCCAAACTCTATTCGTAACTAAAACTCTCAAGCCCAGACAACATCCTGGAAAATCCCCAGTGCTATCACATCCCTCGTACAATGTGGATTTCAGAGCTGCACACAATACTCTACCTGTGGCCTAACCAACGTTTTATACAGTTCCAGCATAACTTTCCTTGATGAATGTAAGAATTTCAGATGTATTTCATTATAGGTATTTAGTGCAGTAAGGGTTAAAAGCCTCAGTGTGGTTGACTGCTGCAGTCATGCTTTAAAAGAAATCCTAGTTCAAAAGACAACTAAGGTTTTGGGTACCAGGGTGTAATTAACCTTTGTAAAAAAGCTTGTGCTAATGCAGTTTTGCTTGGATGAAGGGTATCCTTCATCTCCTCCACTCCCTTTGGAGTTAATTAGGTTTTAGCTTGGTAAGATGATGTCGTTACTGGGTGGAGATAAGATATCAGGCATTTTGTAGAGAAAAGTTTGGTTGGGAGTTGGGTGAAGCTGTGAACAGAAGTCAAGCAGTTTATCATGATAATCATTATTGTCATAAGTAGGCTTACATTAACACTGCAATGAAGTTACTGTGAAAATCCCATAGTCTCCACACTCCGGCGCCTGTTCGGAGGGAGAATTCAGAATGTCCAAATTACCTGACAGCACGTCTTTCAGGACTTGTGGGAGGAAACCGGAACACCCGGAGAGACCCAACGCAGACACAGGGAGAACGTGCAGACTCCGCACAGACAGTGACCCAAGCCAGGAATCGAACCTGGGACACTGGCGCTGTGAAGCCACAGTGCTAACCACTGTGCTACCATGCTGTGCTCTGTTCAGTTAAACATAATTCTGCAGACAGATTAGCATTTTTTCCAAGCAGATCAGACTTATCGGATCAGAAAGTGAAAAGAAGCAGCTTCTGAAGAGATACAACCAGAGTTTCTGCATGGTTCTGACAGGGTTCAGAACTTTTTTTTACAGCAGCGGCACAAGATCTTTTTTTCTCCAAGAACATCTCTGTACAGCAGGTATTCCTGGGTGCTAATGGTATCTTAACAGTGGATTGAAAGCAGAGATGGGTTTTCCTTGTTATTTGAGTGGGAATAAAGATAGCAGTTAAGGGTAGTGTATGCACTGTATCTTTCTTTTTTAGAAAATATTTTATCAAGGCATTTATAATTTAAAATGTTTTAAACAAAGTGATCCAACAAACCCAAAACCCCACAATAACAACCATATCATCATTTCCGCCCCCCCCCCCCCCCCCAAGCATAAACCCAAACTATCCTGGGCCATGCAACTACTCCATCTCACGGTTCTCCCTTCATTGGTTTCCTACTCTTATTCGTCACTTCCATGCCTCCCCTCCCCCCCCCAACCCCCCCCCAAAGCTGATGGCCTAATTATCCTTGAAGAGGTCGATGAACGGCTGCCACCTCCGAGCAAACCCCTGTAATGAACCCCTTAAGGCAAATTTGATTTTCTCCAACCTGAGAAACTCCGCCATGTCGCTGACCCAAACCCCCGACTTTGGAGGCTCACAATCCCCCCATCCCAATAGAATCCATCTCCGGGCCACCAGGGAGGCAAAGGCCAAAATGTCGACCTCTCTCTTCCCCCGCCACCCCCCCCCCCCCGGCTCCCAGATCTTCCGACACTCCAAATATTGCCACCTCTGGACTTGGAGGCACCCTCCCTTCCAGGACCTCAGACAAGACATCAGCGAATCCCTGTTAAAATCCCGTCAACCTCGGACACACCAGAACATATGCACATGATTCGCAGGACCTCCCCCATACAGCCCACACCGGTCCTCCACCTCCTCAAAAAACCTGCTCATCTGGGCCAGTCATATGAGCCCTGTGGACCACCTTGAATTGGATCAGGCTAAGCCTGGCACACGACGAGGATGCATTGACTCTCCTCCGGGCCTCCTCCCATAACCTGACTTTAACTCTCTTCCCAACTCTTCCTTCCACTTCCTCAACACCTCCCCTATTGGAACCCCTTCCCACTCTATCAGTTCCTTATATATTTCCGACACCTTCCCCTCCCCAACCCATGTTCTTGACATCACCTTGTCCTGTAGCCCCCTTAGTGGGAGGCGCGGGAAGCCTGGGACCTGCCTCCAAACAAAATCTCGCACTTGCAAGTACCGGAGCCCATTCCCACCTGGCAATTCAAACTCCTCCTCTAGCTCCTCCAAACTCGGGAAATCCTCCTCAATAAAAAGATCTCTGAAGCTCTCGCTCCCTGCCCGCTGCCACCTCCTGAAGCCCCCCCCCACCCCCCCGGACAGAACCGGTGGTCGTCACAGATCAGTGACCACACCGACGCCCCCTCCAGCCCCATGTGCTGTCTCCACTGCCCCCACACCCTCAGGGCTGCCACTACCACCGGGCTTGTGGAGTACAGAGCCGGCGAGAACGGCAGAGGTACCGTCAACAAAGTTTTCAGACTCCTGCCCTTACAAGGTGCCACCTCTACCCTCCCCCATTATCCACTTCCTAACCATCGATACGTTAGCCGCCCACTAATAGTTGATAAAGTTCGGAAGGGCCAAGCCCCCCAACCCGCGCCCCAGCTCAAGTAGGATCTTCTTCACCCGCGGGGCTTTCCCGGCCCAAATAAAACCCGAGATCGTCACATTCATCTTCCTAAAAAACGCCTTGGGGATGAAGATTGGGAGACACTGAAAAATGAACAGCAATCTCTGGAGGACTGTCATTTGCAGTCTGTACCCTCCCCGCTAATGACAGCGGGAGCACGTTCCATCTTCTGAAGTCCCCTTTCATCTGCTCTTATCAACCTGCCCAAATTTAATTTGTTAAGCTGACCGCAGTCCTGTGCCACTTGAATACCCAGGTACCCAAAATTCGCTTCCACCACCTTGAATGGCATCCCCCTCAATCTCTTCTCCTGTCCCCTTGCCTGGATCGCAAAAACCTCGCTCTTGCCCATATTCAATTAATAACCTGAGAAATTCCCCCAGTAACCCCATAATTCCTGCAATCCCCGCCACCCCCCCCCCCCCCCCCCCACGGGTTTTTTTATATAAAGGAGCAAATCGTCCGCATAGAGCGAGACCCTGTGTTTCACCCAGCTCAAAACAAAAGTAAAACCCACACAATGACATCACTAAAGCCATGTGATAATACAAAACATTTCTTAAAGGGACACTTCCATGACAATAGCAACCAGACCCAATCAACAAATCCCAGCCCGAACACAAACCTTCCCAGGACCTCCCTCAGATATTTCCATTCCACCTGAATAAATGCCTTTTCTGCATCAATGGCCCCCACCATCTCGACCTCGCGTCCCTCAGCAGACATCATTCCTTTTTTTTTTTTTAAATTTAGAGTACCCAATTATTTTTTTCTCCTAATTAAGGGGCAATTTAGCATGGCCAATCCACCTGCTCTGCACATCTTTGGGTTGTGGGGGCGAAACCCAATTGACGTGGACTGTTCCTCATGCTCCCCCGCCAGCTCCTGCAACCTCTGGATCACCTGCCCCTGGGCTGCCAGTCTCGTCTCAACGCGGTCAACCACCGCCTTGATCGAGTCCACAGCCCAGGCCCTTCAAACTTTCCTTCCGCTGCTGGATGAACTTCTCATTCAAGAAGCTCACCAACTGCACTATTGACCACTGAGCTGGCAGGGCTGGACCCTGCCCATCCGCCATCGCTGCATGCATTGCCAGCACCTCACCCGCCTCAGACAACTGGTTTGCTTCTTTCTGGGCACTTCTGGCCCGCCGCTCCATAAATTAGGGGGTCACTCTCTTCTGCTTCTACACCTTTTTCCTCCAATATTCCTACTACAAACCGGGGCAAAGGCCACTAAAAGACCACCACGTGCAGGAGCTACCAAATATGCAACCACTCACTCCATGGCCGCCACCGGAAGTTGTATTCACTGTATTGAGTAGCATTGTTTAAGGGGCCATTGTAAGCTATTTTCTGGTGTGATGTTAAAGATATTTTAATAGTGTCAATAAGAAAGCCTGTTTTAATGTACAAAATTGCTATATCTTTGTGCAATCACTCCTGGAGCGAGGTATCCTTTCCACAGTCTTACAAATTTGAAATAAAATATTGGGGTTTCTGTTCAACATCTTAGCCACTGTTAGGTCTGGTCTGGGATCATAACATCCCATAATGGCTAATAAAGGCAAGTATACCATATGCCTTCTTAAACACTTTATCCACCCACTCTGTCAGCTTCAGGCAGTATTCTCCCCCTCCCCTCCCCCTCCCATCTCCCCCCCCTCCCCCCTCTCCCACTCCCCCCCTCCCACTCCCCCTCCCACTCCCCCCCCCACTCCCCCTCCCCCCTCCCACTCCCTCCCACTCCCCCCCCCTCCCACTCCCCCCCCCCACTCCCACTCCCCCCCCCCTCCCACTCCCCCCACTCCCACTCCCCCCACTCCCACTCCCCCCACTCCCACTCCCCCCACTCCCACTCCCCCCACTCCCACTCCCCCCTCCCTCCTCCCCCATCTCCCCCCCCATCTTCTCCCCCCCCCCCCCCATCTCCTCCTTCCCCCCCGCCCTCCCATGATCTCACTCCATTAAGGTTCACGGGAAGAGAAGGCAATGCGCATAACAGATGCTGAGTTCAGCCGGTTCAGCTGGATACTCTTGGGAGATGCAACTCCAGAATACTGACAGCCTCACGGACTTTTAATGTGTTTTTAATGTGGTATTATAGGTCATTTACAGCAGCTTAGTCTTTTCATTTGGAGTCAGCTTTAACTTCAAAACTGACTTTGGGCTCTCAACCTCAAAATTAATTTTTCACCCACCAGTTCTCTCCCAAAATCTGAAAATTCTCCTCGCATTTGCCAGTACCTCCTTGCATTTAACACACAAGGCTTTGCATCCTTATTTTCATTGGCACAATTGACAAACCCATACCTTAAGAAATCATCTTTCTACTGCTTTGTTCCCGAGTTAAGTTTCTTCTTTGTAGACTTAACCAGAGGCCCTGGAGCTTTGTACAGAGCTAAAACTAGCACTGCTCTGCCTGCCCTGGACAATCCTGAGCATCTCTCTCCAGAAGATTCAGATGTGAGATCTTGGCCAGTAGGTACATTGCCTATGTGCGTCTCTGGCCATCTCTTAACTGTAAGGGAACGATTCATCTGCACAGTCCTCTCATCTTGTTTGCCAGCAACTGGAAACTAGAAGACACTCTCCTCTGTGATTTGGTACCTAAAGCACATACATGACTTCTGGTGATAGGATGTGCTGAGCGGACGTAAGAAAGGTGGCTCTCCCCCCAAGAACCCGAAATTAGGCTCTTTTGCCCATAACAGTCCACAAGAACAGGGAAAAAAGCACCCCCCTCACCCTC